>NC_143476.1:8028959-8662293 GCF_987193195.1 Phasianus colchicus
AAAAGGTTACTTTTCCTTGTGTGACACAGGAGCTCTTGACTTGAAAGCTAGAGGGATGCAATAGAAAGAGCTGCAACCGCTGCCAGACATGGCTAACTTGAGTGGGATGTTGTTTCCATTTCTGCTGATGACAGGAAGACTGTAAGGATGGAAAGTCTGGTGTTTGCCATGGGCAGGGAAACACATCTTGTTTTCATTTTCTCTTTCTCTTTGAGTGCCAGATAAACAGGGGAGAGTGTGCCCTCACCTTGGAAATCTCCTGCCCCCTGCTGCTCAGAGGGAGAATGTTCCAGCTTGTAGAAGGACATCAGGACAAAATATGTAATGGAAATAAGTCCAGGCTGGCTGCCCTTGTGGGCATCAGCTGCTGGCATCTGCATTGCTGCTGCCATGAGCATGGCACAGCAGGTAAAGGATTGCTTTTCCTTGTGTGACACAGGAGCTCTTGACTTGAAAGCTAGAGGGATGCAATAGAAAGAGCTGCAACCTCTGCCTGACATGGCAAAGGTGAGTGGGATGTTGTTTCAGTTGCTGCCAATGTCAGGAAGGACTGTAAGGATGGAAAGTCTCGTGTTTGCCATGGGCAGGGAAACACATCTGGTTTTCATTTTCTCTTTCTCTTTGAGTGCCAGATAAACAGGGGAGAGTTTGCCCTCACCTTGGACCCATCCTGCCCTCTTCTGCTGAGATGGAGAAATGTTCCAGCTTCTAGAAGGACATCAGGACAAAGATATGTAATGAAAATAAGTCCAGGCTGTCTGTCCTTGTGGGCATCAGCTGCAGGCATCTGCATTGCTGCTGCCATGGGCATGGCAAAGCAGGTAAATGGTTGCTTTTCCTTGTGTGACACAGGAGCTCTTGACTTGACAGCTAGAGGGATGCAATAGAAAGAGCTGCAACCTCTGGCAGACAGGGCAAAGGTCAGTGGGATGTTGTTTCAATTAGTGCTGATGTCAGGAAGACTGTAAGGATGGAAAGGCTGGTGTTTGCCATGGGCAGGGAAACACATCTTGTTTTCATTTTCTCATTCTCTTTGAGTGCCAGATAAACAGGGGAGAGTGTGCCCTCACCTTGGAACTCTCCTGCCCTCTGCTGCTCAGAGGGAGAATGGCCAAGCTTCTAGAAGGACATCAAGACAAAGATATGTAATGGAAATAAGTCCAGGCTGGCTGTCCTTGTGGGCATCAGCTGCTGGCATCTGCATTGCTGCTGCCATGAGCATGGCAAAGCAGGTAAAAGATTGCTTTTCCTTGAGTGACACAGGAGCTCTTGACTTGAAAGCTAGAGGGATGCAATAGAAAGAGCTGCAACCTCTGCCAGACATGGCAAAGGTGAGTGGGATGTTGTTTCAATTAGTGCTGATGACAGGAAGACTGTAAGGATGGAAGGGCTGGTGTTTGGCATGGGCCGGAAAACACATCTGGTTTTCATTTTCTCTTTCTCTTTGAGTGCCAGATAAACAGGGGAGAGTGTGCCCTCACGTTGGACCCATCTTGCCCTCTTCTGCTGAGATGGAGAAATGTTCCAGCTTGTAGAAGGACATCAGGACAAAGATATGTAGTGAAAATAAGTCCAGGCTGGCTGTCCTTGTGGGCATCAGCTGCTGGCATCTGCATTGCTGCTGCCATGAGCATGGCAAAGCAGGTAAAAGGTTGCTTTTCCTTGTGTGACACAGGAGCTCTTGACTTGAAAGCTAGAGGGATGCAATAGAAAGAGCTGCAACCTCTGCCAGACATGGCAAAGGTGAGTGGGATGTTGTTTCAATTAGTGCTGATGTCAGGAAGGACTGTATGGATGGAAAGTCTGGTGTTTGCCATGGGCAGGGAAACACATCTATTTTCTTGTTCTCTTAATCTTTCAGTGCTAGGTAAATAGAGGAGAGTGTGCCCTCACCTTGGAACTCTCCTGCCCTCTGCTGCTCAGAGGGAGAAATGTCCAAGCTTCTAGAAGGACATCAGGACAAAGATATGTAATGAAAATAAGTCCAAGCTGGCTGTCCTTGTGGGCATCAGCTGCTGGCATCTGCATTGCTGCTGCCATGAGCATGGCAAAGCAGGTAAAAGGTTACTTTTCCTTGTGTGACACAGGAGCTCTTGACTTGAAAGCTAGAGGGATGCAATAGAAAGAGCTGCAACCGCTGCCAGACATGGCTAACTTGAGTGGGATGTTGTTTCCATTTCTGCTGATGACAGGAAGACTGTAAGGATGGAAAGTCTGGTGTTTGCCATGGGCAGGGAAACACATCTTGTTTTCATTTTCTCTTTCTCTTTGAGTGCCAGATAAACAGGGGAGAGTGTGCCCTCACCTTGGAAATCTCCTGCCCCCTGCTGCTCAGAGGGAGAATGTTCCAGCTTGTAGAAGGACATCAGGACAAAATATGTAATGGAAATAAGTCCAGGCTGGCTGCCCTTGTGGGCATCAGCTGCTGGCATCTGCATTGCTGCTGCCATGAGCATGGCACAGCAGGTAAAGGATTGCTTTTCCTTGTGTGACACAGGAGCTCTTGACTTGAAAGCTAGAGGGATGCAATAGAAAGAGCTGCAACCTCTGCCTGACATGGCAAAGGTGAGTGGGATGTTGTTTCAGTTGCTGCCAATGTCAGGAAGGACTGTAAGGATGGAAAGTCTCGTGTTTGCCATGGGCAGGGAAACACATCTGGTTTTCATTTTCTCTTTCTCTTTGAGTGCCAGATAAACAGGGGAGAGTTTGCCCTCACCTTGGACCCATCCTGCCCTCTTCTGCTGAGATGGAGAAATGTTCCAGCTTCTAGAAGGACATCAGGACAAAGATATGTAATGAAAATAAGTCCAGGCTGTCTGTCCTTGTGGGCATCAGCTGCAGGCATCTGCATTGCTGCTGCCATGGGCATGGCAAAGCAGGTAAATGGTTGCTTTTCCTTGTGTGACACAGGAGCTCTTGACTTGACAGCTAGAGGGATGCAATAGAAAGAGCTGCAACCTCTGGCAGACAGGGCAAAGGTCAGTGGGATGTTGTTTCAATTAGTGCTGATGTCAGGAAGACTGTAAGGATGGAAAGGCTGGTGTTTGCCATGGGCAGGGAAACACATCTTGTTTTCATTTTCTCATTCTCTTTGAGTGCCAGATAAACAGGGGAGAGTGTGCCCTCACCTTGGAACTCTCCTGCCCTCTGCTGCTCAGAGGGAGAATGGCCAAGCTTCTAGAAGGACATCAAGACAAAGATATGTAATGGAAATAAGTCCAGGCTGGCTGTCCTTGTGGGCATCAGCTGCTGGCATCTGCATTGCTGCTGCCATGAGCATGGCAAAGCAGGTAAAAGATTGCTTTTCCTTGAGTGACACAGGAGCTCTTGACTTGAAAGCTAGAGGGATGCAATAGAAAGAGCTGCAACCTCTGCCAGACATGGCAAAGGTGAGTGGGATGTTGTTTCAATTAGTGCTGATGACAGGAAGACTGTAAGGATGGAAGGGCTGGTGTTTGGCATGGGCCGGAAAACACATCTGGTTTTCATTTTCTCTTTCTCTTTGAGTGCCAGATAAACAGGGGAGAGTGTGCCCTCACGTTGGACCCATCTTGCCCTCTTCTGCTGAGATGGAGAAATGTTCCAGCTTGTAGAAGGACATCAGGACAAAGATATGTAGTGAAAATAAGTCCAGGCTGGCTGTCCTTGTGGGCATCAGCTGCTGGCATCTGCATTGCTGCTGCCATGAGCATGGCAAAGCAGGTAAAAGGTTGCTTTTCCTTGTGTGACACAGGAGCTCTTGACTTGAAAGCTAGAGGGATGCAATAGAAAGAGCTGCAACCTCTGCCAGACATGGCAAAGGTGAGTGGGATGTTGTTTCAATTAGTGCTGATGTCAGGAAGGACTGTATGGATGGAAAGTCTGGTGTTTGCCATGGGCAGGGAAACACATCTATTTTCTTGTTCTCTTAATCTTTCAGTGCTAGGTAAATAGAGGAGAGTGTGCCCTCACCTTGGAACTCTCCTGCCCTCTGCTGCTCAGAGGGAGAAATGTCCAAGCTTCTAGAAGGACATCAGGACAAAGATATGTAATGAAAATAAGTCCAAGCTGGCTGTCCTTGTGGGCATCAGCTGCTGGCATCTGCATTGCTGCTGCCATGAGCATGGCAAAGCAGGTAAAAGGTTACTTTTCCTTGTGTGACACAGGAGCTCTTGACTTGAAAGCTAGAGGGATGCAATAGAAAGAGCTGCAACCGCTGCCAGACATGGCTAACTTGAGTGGGATGTTGTTTCCATTTCTGCTGATGACAGGAAGACTGTAAGGATGGAAAGTCTGGTGTTTGCCATGGGCAGGGAAACACATCTTGTTTTCATTTTCTCTTTCTCTTTGAGTGCCAGATAAACAGGGGAGAGTGTGCCCTCACCTTGGAAATCTCCTGCCCCCTGCTGCTCAGAGGGAGAATGTTCCAGCTTGTAGAAGGACATCAGGACAAAATATGTAATGGAAATAAGTCCAGGCTGGCTGCCCTTGTGGGCATCAGCTGCTGGCATCTGCATTGCTGCTGCCATGAGCATGGCACAGCAGGTAAAGGATTGCTTTTCCTTGTGTGACACAGGAGCTCTTGACTTGAAAGCTAGAGGGATGCAATAGAAAGAGCTGCAACCTCTGCCTGACATGGCAAAGGTGAGTGGGATGTTGTTTCAGTTGCTGCCAATGTCAGGAAGGACTGTAAGGATGGAAAGTCTCGTGTTTGCCATGGGCAGGGAAACACATCTGGTTTTCATTTTCTCTTTCTCTTTGAGTGCCAGATAAACAGGGGAGAGTTTGCCCTCACCTTGGACCCATCCTGCCCTCTTCTGCTGAGATGGAGAAATGTTCCAGCTTCTAGAAGGACATCAGGACAAAGATATGTAATGAAAATAAGTCCAGGCTGTCTGTCCTTGTGGGCATCAGCTGCAGGCATCTGCATTGCTGCTGCCATGGGCATGGCAAAGCAGGTAAATGGTTGCTTTTCCTTGTGTGACACAGGAGCTCTTGACTTGACAGCTAGAGGGATGCAATAGAAAGAGCTGCAACCTCTGCCAGACATGGCAAAGGTCAGTGGGATGTTGTTTCAATTAGTGCTGATGTCAGGAAGGACTGTAAGGATGGAAAGGCTGGTGTTTGCCATGGGCAGGGAAACACATCTTGTTTTCATTTTCTCATTCTCTTTGAGTGCCAGATAAACAGGGGAGAGTGTGCCCTCACCTTGGAACTCTCCTGCCCTCTGCTGCTCAGAGGGAGAATGGCCAAGCTTCTAGAAGGACATCAAGACAAAGATATGTAATGAAAATAAGTCCAGGCTGGCTGTCCTTGTGGGCATCAGCTGCTGGCATCTGCACTGCTGCTGCCATGAGCATGGCAAAGCAGGTAAAAGATTGCTTTTCCTTGTGTGACCCAGGAGCTCTTGACTTGAAAGCTAGAGGGATGCAATAGAAAGAGCTGCAACCTCTGCCAGACATGGCAAAGGTGAGTGGGATGTTGTTTCAATTAGTGCTGAAGTTAGGAAGACTGTAAGGATGGAAAGGCTGGTGTTTGCCATGGGCTGGGAAACACATCTGGATTTCATTTTCTCTTTGTGTGCCAGAAAAAGAGGAGAGTGTGCACTCACCTTGGACCCTCCTGCCCTTTTCTGCTGAGATGGAGATATGTTCCAGCTTCTAGAAGGACATCAGGACAAAGATATGGAATGAAAATAAGTCCAGGCTGGCTGTCCTTGTGGGCATCAGCTGCAGGCATCTGCATTGCTGCTGGCATGAGCATGGCAAAGCAGGTAAAAGATTGCTTTTCCTTGTGTGACACAGGAGCTCTTGACTTGACTTGCTTGACTTGACTTGACTGGCAAAGGTGAGTGGGATGTTGTTTCCATTGCTGCTGATGTCAGGAAGTACTGTTAGGATGGAAAGGCTGGTGTTTGCCATGGGCAGGGAAACACATCTTGTTTTCATTTTCTCTTTCTCTTTGAGTGCCAGATAAAGAGCAGAGTGTGCCCTCACCTTGGAACCCTCCTGCCCTCTTCTGCTGCGATGGAGAGATGTTCCAGCTTCTAGAAGGACATCAGGACAAAGATATGTAATGAAAATAAGTCCAGGCTGGCTGTCCTTGTGGGCATCAGCTGCGGGCATCTGCATTGCTGCTGGCATGAGCATGGCAAAGCAGGTAAAAGATTGCTTTTCCTTGTGTGACACAGGAGCTCTTGACTTGAAAGCTAGAGGGATGCAATAGAAAGAGCTGCAACCTCTGCCAGACATGGCAAACTTGAGTGGGATGTTGTTTCAATTAGTGCTGATGTCAGGAAGGACTGTAAGGATGGAAAGGCTGGTGATTGCCATGGGCAGGGAAACACATCTGGTTTTCATTTTCCCTTTCTCTTTGAGTGCCAGATAAACAGGGGACAGTGTGCCCTCACCTTGGACCCATCCTGCCCTCTTCTGCTCAGAGGGAGAAATGTTCCAGCTTCTAGGAGGACATCAGGACAAAGATATGTAATGGAAATAAGTCCAGGCTGGCAGTCCTTGTGGGCATCAGCTGCTGGCATCTGCATTGCTGCTGCCATGAGCATGGCAAAGCAGGTAAAAGGTTGCTTTTCCTTGTGTGACACAGGAGCTCTTGACTTGAAAGCTAGAGGGATGCAATAGAAAGAGCTGCAACCTCTGCCAGACATGGCAAAGGTGAGTGGGATGTTGTTTCAATTAGTGCTGCTGATGTCAGGAAGGACTGTAAGTATGGAAAGTCTGGTGTTTGCCATGGGCTGGGAAACACATCTATTTTCTTGTTCTCTTAATCTTTCAGTGCTAGGTAAATAGAGGAGAGTGTGCCCTCACCTTGGAACTCTCCTGCCCTCTGCTGCTCAGAGGGAGAAATGTCCAAGCTTCTAGAAGGACATCAGGACAAAGATATGTAATGAAAATAAGTCCAGGCTGGCTGTCCTTGTGGGCATCAGCTGCTGGCATCTGCATTGCTGCTGCCAAGAGCATGGCAAAGCAGGTAAAAGATTGCTTTTCCTTGAGTGACACAGGAGCTCTTGACTTGAAAGCTAGAGGGATGCAATAGAAAGAGCTGCAACCTCTGCCAGACATGGCAAAGGTGAGTGGGATGTTGTTTCCATTTCTGCTGATGACAGGAAGACTGTAAGGATGGAAAGTCTGGTGTTTGCCATGGGCTGGGAAACACATCTTGTTTTCATTTTCTCTTTCTCTTTGAGTGCCAGATAAACAGGGGAGAGTGTGCCCTCACCTTGGAAATCTCCTGCCCCCTGCTGCTCAGAGGGAGAATGTTCCAGCTTGTAGAAGGACATCAGGACAAAATATGTAATGGAAATAAGTCCAGGCTGGCTGCCCTTGTGGGCATCAGCTGCTGGCATCTGCATTGCTGCTGCCATGAGCATGGCACAGCAGGTAAAAGATTGCTTTTCCTTGTGTGACACAGGAGCTCTTGACTTGAAAGCTAGAGGGATGCAATAGAAAGAGCTGCAACCTCTGCCAGACATGGCAAAAGTGAGAGGGCTGTTCTTTCAATTAGTGCTGAAGTCAGGAAGAGTGTAAGGATGGAAAGTGTGGTGTTTGCCATGGGCAGGGAAACACATCTGGTTTTCATTTTCTCTTTCTCTTTGAGTGCCAGATAAACAGGGGAGAGTGTGCCCTCACCTTGGACCCATCCTGCCCTCTTCTGCTGAGATGGAGAAATGTTCCAGCTTGTAGAAGGACATCAGGACAAAGATATGTAATGAAAATAAGTCCAGGCTTGCTGTCTTTGTGGGCATCAGCTGCTGGCATCTGCATTGCTGCTGCCATGAGCATGGCACAGCAGGTAAAAGATTGCTTTTCCTTTTGTGACACAGGAGCTCTTGACTTGAAAGCAAGAGGGATGCAATAGAAAGAGCTGCAACCTCTGCCAGACATGGCAAAGGTGAGTGGGATCTTGTTTCAATTAGTGCTGATGTCAGGAAGGACTGTAAGGATGGAAAGGCTGGTGTTTGCCATGGGCTGGGAAACACATCTTGTTTTCATTGTCTATTTCTCTTTGAGTGCCAGATAAAGAGCAGAGTGTGCCCTCATCTTGGACCCCTCCTGTCCTCCTCTGCTGCTGCTGAGAAATGTTAGAGCTTCTAGAAGGACATCAGGACAAAGATATGTAATGAAAATAAGTCCAGGCTGGATATCCTTGTGGGCATCAGCTTCTGGCATCTGCATTGCTGCTGCCATGAGCATGGCACAGCAGGTAAAAGATTGCTTTTCCTTGTGTGACACAGGAGCTCTTGACTTGAAAGCTAGAGGGATGCAATAGAAAGAGCTGCAACCTCTGCCAGACATGGCTAACTTGAGTGGGATGTTCTTTCAATTAGTGCTGAAGTCAGGAAGACTGTAAGGATGGAAAGGCTGGTGTTTGCCATGGGCTGGGAAACACATCTGGTTTTCATTTTCTCTTTGTGTGCCAGAAAAAGAGGAGAGTGTGCCCTCACCTTGGATCCCTCCTGCCCTCTTCTGCTGAGGTGGAGAAATGTTCCAGCTTGTAGAAGGACATCAGGACAAAGATATGTAATGAAAATAAGTCCAGCCTGGCTGTCCTTGTGGGCATCAGCTGCTGGCATCTGCACTGCTGCTGCCATGAGCATGGCAAAGAAGGTAAAAGATTGCTTTTCCTTGAGTGACCCAGGAGCTCTTGACTTCAAAGCTAGAGGGATGCAACAGAAAGAGCTGCAACCTCTGCCAGACATGGCAAAGGTGAGTGGGATGTTGTTTCAGTTGCTGCTGATGTCAGGAGGACTGTAAGGATGGAAAGGCTGGTGTTTGCCATGGGCAGGGAAACTCATCTGGTTTTCATTTTCTCTTTCTCTTTGAATGCCAGATAAACAGGGGAGAGTGTGCCCTCACCTTGGAGCTCTCTTGCCCTCTGCTGCTCAGAGGGAGAAATGTCCAAGCTTCTAGTAGGACATCAAGACAAAGATATGTAATAAAAATAAGTCCAGGCTGGCTGTCCTTGTGGGCATCAGCTGCTGGCATCTGCATTGCTGTTGCCATGAGCATGGCACAGCAGGTAAAAGATTGCTTTTCCTTGTGTGACACAGGAGCTCTTGACTTGAAAGCTAGAGGGATGCAATAGAATAAGCTGCAACCTCTGCCAGCCATGGCAAAGGTGAGTGGGATGTTGTTTCCATTGCTGCTGATGTCAGGAAGTACTGTAAGGACGGAACGGCTGGTGTTTGCAATGGGCAGGGAAACACATTTGGTTTTCATTTTCTCTTTCTCTTTGAGTGCCAGATAAACAGGGGAGAGTGTGCCCACACCTTGGACCCATCTTGCCCTCTCCTGCTGAGATGGAGAAATGTTCCAGCTTGTAGAAGGACATCAGGACTAAGATATGTAATGAAAATAAGTCCAGGATGGCTGTCCTTATGGGCATCAGCTGCTGGCATCTGCATTGCTGCTGCCATGAGCATGGCAAAGCAGGTAAAAGGTTGCTTTTCCTTGTGTGACACAGGAGCTCTTGACTTGAAAGCTAGAGGGATGCAATAGAAAGAGCTGCAACCTCTGCCAGACATGGCAAAGGTGAGTGGGATGTTGTTTCAATTAGTGCTGATGTCATGAAGGACTATAAGGATGGAAAGGCTGGTGTTTGCCATGGGCAGGGAAACACAGCTGATTTTCATTTTCTCTTTCTCTTTGAGTGCCAGTTAAAGAGCAGAGTGTGCCCTCACCTTGGACCCATCCTGCCCTCTGCTGCTCAGAGGGAGAAATGTCCCAGCTTCTAGAAGTACATCAGGACAAAGATACGTAATGAAAATAAGTCCAGGCTGGCTGTCCTTGTGGGCATCAGCTGCTGGCATCTGGACTTCTGCTGCCATGAGCATGGCACAGCAGGTAAAAAGTTGCTTTTCCTTAGGTGACACAGGCTCTGTTGACTTGAAAGGAAGAGTGATGCAACAGAAAGAGCTGCAACCTCTGGCAGACATGGCAAAGGTGAGTGGGATGTGGTTTCAATTAGTGCTGATGTCAGGATGGACTGTAAGGATCGAAAGTCTGGTGTTTGCCATGGGCAGGGTAACAATGCTGGTTTTCATCTTCTCTTTCTCTTTGAGCGCCAGAAAAATAGAGGAGAGTGTGCATGCTTTCTACCCCTCTTGCCCTCTTCTGCTGAGATGGAGAAATGTCCCAGGTTCTACAAGGACATCAGGACAAAGATATGTAGTGAAAATAAGTCCAGGCTGGCTGTCCTTGTGGGCATCAGCTGCTAGCTTCTGCATTGGTGTTGCCATGAGCATGTCACAGCAGGTAAGGGATTGCTTTTCCTTGTGGGACAGCTGTTAAGCCATTCTGATTCACCCTTTGCATCCTCAGCATACAGTTTTTTCCCACACTGCTGTTTCTGTCCAGCAATGTTCATATGTGCAGTGGTACAGAGGTTGGTGGTCCTGCCTGTGGCAGGGGGTTGGAGATTCGTGATCCTTGAGGTCCCTTCCAACCCGGGCCATTCTGTGTGTGTGTGTGTGACTGGCTAAACACCAATTGTTGCTAGCTCAGCAGGTATACTGCTAATTATTGAACGCCTGACAGCTGCTTATCAACACTTGGCCACTATTTCTGGACACCTGCTCATCCCTGAAGAGAGAGAAGTTTGGAAGGAGGACAGAGGGGAGTCTCTTGATGCCTGCCTGTTGCATCCCAACCTGCCCACAGAGTGAGTCACTTCGGCCTTGTGTGGAGGCCCTGGCTTCTTTGGAGTCTGTTTTTCTTTTGCTGAGCTTCTCCTATCCAAACAGAATGGCCTTACAACATGCTTTCTGGTCCTTAATGCTATACCCATGCAGTTTGTAACTATTACAGTTCTGTAAGTGAGAATTGATCACATGATTGAACAACTGTATTTCTAAAATATGTTATGAAATAACTTCTTTTTACTAATACTAATACTAATAAAGTCTTTCTACTTTTTCAAACTGTTTCTAAGGGCAAATTACAAAACACATGGTGCTGTACTGCTTCAGAGCAATCCCACATTTGATAGCCAGTGCAGAAACAACATTCCATCCTACAGCATTAGCTAGTTCAGAGGTACCAGACGTGTATCTGGATGTGGCTGTTGTGCATAAGTGGGGCTGAGGGATCAGAAGTGACAGCTCCACTCTTGGAGACCACAGAACTAAAATGGAAAGATAAAATAGTTGCAGGGCAATTGTTCTCTGTGCCTGAAGCAGGGACCGATTTATGGGGGAGAGATTTAACAGTTAAATGAGGATTACAGCTGCAAGTCTGTGAAACAGATATCAGGGGTCAATGAATGTGTTAACAGCTGTGATGAAGAAGAAATGAATCCAAAGGTGTGGGCAGGGGAAGGAAATCGGGGTGGACTCACAATTTTCCCTTACAAAGAACTGCCCAAGGAGGGAGTGGAGCTGTGAAACAGCAACAATATCCCATAGCCTTAGAAGGGAGAGTGGGTCTAAAAGCTGTAACACAGACAGTGGTTAAGGATGGTCTTCTGGAACCTTGTCTGTGGCCTTATAACACCCCAATCCTGTCGGCACGGAAGGCAGACGGCACGTATCGGCTGGTGCAAGATGTAAGGAAATGACTGAACCCGTTCTCAAAAGACAGCCTGTGGTTCCTAACCCCTATACCCTAATGAGTCAGATCCCACACGGACAGCAGTGGTTTGGTGTGAGAGACCTCAAAGATGCTTTCCGGACAGCCTTTGGACTCAGAGAGAAATGGCTGCGTTTGTATGAGGACACATTGTAATCCTATCATGATTCGTGATGATACTGTAGATACTGGAACTCCTGCTAATCCTTGTCTTGGCAGCATTTGAAGCAAGCAACTGGTGCTGCTGTCATGCAGAAAGCTCCCTTCCAACCACTCAGCAAGCATTTGGATGAGACAGCTTCCTGCTGGGAGCCCTCCGACATCACTGCTGCCTCCTCCAGAACCATACCTGCAGATGCTTCAGAGCTCTTCAGCATGGACTTCCTTCCTCCCATCAGCAGCTGCTCCTGCACTGACCTTCATTCACACTGGGATACCATCTGCTTCCAGCAGGAGCTGACCTGCGAGACAGAGAAAGGAAACGTGGGATGAGCACCAATGCAGAAGCACAAGGCTGTGTCACCACCACGTCTTGCAGCCTTGGGAAGTCAGCTGCAACTGCAGCCTTGGTCAGAATTACAACGGGCACCGTAAATTAAGTGTGACCTCTGAAGTTGTTGCCATGATCAGAAATAGACGCTGAAATCGCTCACATAACTGTCGGTGGTTCCCTCCAAATTCTTTTGCTTTGGGGAACAGATGGACTCGGAATGGAAGGACACGAGAAAAATGACATCTGTTTGAGCTCAGCAGACTTGAGAGGTGGGCCTGGGTGAACCTCATGAGGTTCAGCACAGCCAAGTGCAAGGTTTGGCATTTGGGCCGGAGGAATCCCAGGCATTCTTTTGTCATCGTGGTGGTTTCCAATAGACCCCAACAATGAGACATCAGGTCGCCGTGTGGGCTCCTGGGTGACACTGCCATTTCCCAGCCATTGCAGCCTAGGGGCAAATAAAGTAAAATACTTCAGAAAGATCTCACACTGATTGCATATTTTACTGTTCTTTTACACAAAACAGAAGGGGAGGGCAGCAGATGCATGCAGCTGCATCAACACCCAGGCTGCTAAAGGAATGGAAAGACAGAAACATCAAATATCAATGCCTTATTCTAATGCAAGGAGGGAAGCTTCTATCAATGTTACTTTTTATCATTCAAAATGAGCAGTTGGCACTCTTAAAGGAAAATCCTAGGCCCCAGGTTCTGACAGTGTGGCAATCTGGCACGGACTCAGCTGTGACTGATCCAAACAGTCTGTTCCAGATTTTAACATCCCTTCTATGCATTCACAAGTTTTCTCTCTTGACTTCCCCTTACAGCCGTTAGATGCCAGCAAAACATCCCACAAACACTCCTTACCTCTGTGCACACAGGCACCCATCCAACCAGAGCCATCAGTCATTCCCAGCCATGCGCTCTTCCTCCAATCATGGTCAGCATCACACGGCCGTCACGCAGCTCACTTGACTCAGTTTTTCTCTTCTTTCTGGAGGTGTCCTTGCTTCTCAGCCTTACCTTCTCGTGATGTTTATCTCGCCCTGCAGCTCCTGCTCTGAATAGGCTTTCTTGGATTCCCGCATGACAGGCACAAAATGCAGCCACAGCCCCTGCCACCAAGGTCAGCTCTTCAGCACACATTACCTGAGGAGCACTTGGCAACTCCTGCAACCTGAGCAGTGCCAGGAAGACTGTTTCACTTCTGCTTCTCCTGGCTCAGAAATTCATTTTCCTACCTAGAAAATGGGAAAAGAAAAGAAAGAAAAAAAATCCTGACATAAAGCAGACACAATTGATACTATGGAATTCTGGAAGGCAAGGGATTTGCCCCCTATGATGAGAAGTTGACTGCAAAGAACTAAGAAGAGCCATGAGCAGGTTGTGAACTTGTGGGTAAAATTAGGAAGTGCAGCAGTGCTGGGCTTCTGGAGGTGAGGGTCTGCTACAGCCGCCTGGAAAGAGAGCCTGTTGGTGGGAGCTGCTTACTGCAGCCAGCAGAAGCATCGCACTCACTGACTCTCATCCTGATGGGGGATTCCAGTCAGTCTGGGAAATCAGCATGGCTGGCTGCAAGCAATCTGACAGACTCCTGGAGTGCAGTGAGAATCACTCTGTGGTGCAGGCATTGGGCACAGCAAGCAGAAGGGAAGCATTGCTGGACATGGTGCACACCAGGGGTTACGACAGGAGGCGGTCAGGGCTGCAGTGACCATGCCCTCCTTGAGTTGGTGATCTCAAGGAATGCGGGCCTGGCAGGAAGCAAAGGCAGGAGCCTGAACTTCAGGAGAGCCAGCTGCAGGCTGTTCCAGGAATTCTTGGACGAGATCCTCTGGACAACTGTTTGTAGGGGCAAAGGGATGGAAAAGAGCTGGTCACTTTCTCAGAAAAAAACTTGCTCAGGTTGCACGCTGAGCTGCAGGAGAGGAAGGGGAGGAGGTGCCAGCACGGCTCTGCACGATGCTCTGCCACACTGGGCAGCTTGATCATGGCTCAGCAGTGGGATCCGACGTGGAGAAAGGGAGAAGGAAATCAAGGATGGGAGGGAGCCATCAGACACAGTCGGTGAGTGTCTGTGAAGTCTTGCAGACCCAGAGATTCCCAGGTTGTTTCTGCTTGCGTAGCATCTTTGTGCTGCAGGATGAGCAAAAGGTTCTGCTGCTTGATTCTTCTGCAGGAGCCGCCTAAAAGGGAAATGGCCACTGTGCTGCAGACCAAGCAGTACTGCCAGACGTTGGCCAGGGGGAGCTTCTCCTGCCGCAGTGTGCTGATGACAGGTCTGGAGATGATCTGCACGGCCAGTTCGTAGCTGGGAGCCAGGAAAGGACATGATGGGAAGAGAGAGGTGTTAAGGAGCAGCCAAGGCATGAAAATGCATCAGAAAGCCCTGAAAAGCATCACAAAGCCACAGCCAGGAAGCTTGGGAGTATCATGAGCAGCATCCAGGATGCGAGAGATTATTTGCTACCACGCCAAATGGTAGCAGAGCTCCCCCTGCAGACATCCCAAAGCCAGACAAAACAGGAACAAACCTGGAGCTGTGCTGCACGCACCCCACAGCCACAGCATTGCAAGCTGGGGTGCCTTGCTGTGTGCTGCATTCATCCCAGTCCGTGTGAATGAAGACTCTGGAGGCAGTCAAGGCGTTGGTTGAGCACAAATGTGCTTTTATTATTGTATAAAAGACAGGAGAGTGTGAGAGGTCGACGGTGAAGATGGGACTCATGCTGTCTTGTCATGGAGAGAGTGGCTCAGAGCTCTCAGTGCTGCTGTCCGATGCCTGGGACTGGAGGCCTGATTGAAAGTCCCCCTGCAAGAGGCTCTGCTCCTCCTCACTGATGCTGACCTGCTCCTGCATGGAGGTGCTGCTGTCGGGGCACTCACACTGTGCTTGGGATGGGCTGCACTGCAGAGTCTCCTGGTTACAATCCAGGCTGGTGACTGTGGTGTCTTGCAGGCCCAGGTCAGCAACTTCAGCAGAGCCAGGTGTAATGAGAGCATGGACTTCGATGAGCTCCTTCTCTCCATTAATGATGTCAGATGGAAGGCTGCTGTTGGAACTGCAGCAATTTGTGCTTCCTAAGAGCTCTCCACTGATGGAAGCACAGAGAACATCCTCGCTACTTGCCCTGGATCTTCTGGGTTGGCAAGGGCTCGATTCACCTAGAAAGGATACACAGGGGTTAGTGTCAAACTTTCACAAGCTGAATTACGACAGTGGTTCTTGATCAGGGGTGAACTGAAGATGCTAGGCAGGGGCTGGAATGCCAGAAAGAGATACAAGTGCAGAGCAAGCTTGAATTCTATGTTCCTGAAAAGCAGGGATTTGGAAGCTGCATTTGCACCCTTACCTGCCAGGACTGCCACTGCTGTTTCTGAGTGCTGCCTGGCATTGCGCTGCAGTTGGCGTTTGCTGCCAGAGGATGGCTTCCTGAGGCTGAAGCAGCAACACCAACTGCTAGCTGGTGATTCCTCAGTCTTGCTGGGTGGATTTTGTCTGGAGAGAGAAAACAGCCAATGCTGTGAGTCGTGCGTGGTGCAGGGTGAGGGAAGAGCAGCACTGAGCTCATGGCAGCAGTTGCTTGTTCCTAGCACTGCCTGGTTTCTGCAGAAAAAAACAAAAACCCACCCAAACAATGATGCTAGGTGCTGGAAAAGAAAGTCCTCTTTACCTGTCAGATGGAAAGTCAACGACGGTGTGGAATTTGCCCTGCCCAGCTGCAGGGCTTTCTTCCACTACAATGTCGTGGCTGCTCTCTGTCACAGGGGGAGAGCTGCTGTGGCCTCGCCTCTGTGCCTGTGCCTCCTCCAGGCTGAGCAGCTTTGTGGTAGCAGAAGAGACCCCCACAGACTTGGGCCCTGGGAGAGAATTGTGCCCTGTCAGGGAAAACCACAGGTAAGAGCGAGGATCAGAAAGCAGCAGCACAGCCACCACAGTTCTGGGGGAGGTGCTGTATTTTTCTCAGGCTTGCTTATCCGAGCCACTGGAAGAAGAGGAGCTCAAAATAACCATGTGGGCAGAAGTCTGTTTATGGCAAAGGACACGGTCATCATTAAGAGATCTCACCCCTAGATAAAAGGGGCAGGGAACTGAGAAAGCTTCGCTGCAACGCTTGCATCAAGCTTTTCCTGCATGCAAACCATAATAATGACGGTTTCCTCCTTTTGAAATTTGGGCTTGGACATTCTCAGCATCCAGCAACAGGTTGCCAAATTCTAATGGAAGCCCAGAGGTCTGCTGTCCCTTTGATGGTAAAAGAGTATCTCAAAGGTCCCGGAGAAGGCCTGCATTTGATCAAGGTGTCAGGTCAAGATCAAGCTAATGGAGGAAGACACTCACCTGCTGCATCTGCGATGTCTGCTCCGGATTTGGAGCAGAAGAGGACGTCGGTGTGGTTGATGAGAAATTCCACCACATCCGACTGCGTCTGCAGCTCCATGCAGGCAGCTCTTCCGCTGGCACAGGCAGACTCGTTCTGCTGTGATCTGTAGAAAAGGCAGATTTTAGAAGTCATTTCTCCAAGACCGTTTCCCCGAGTCTGAATTGTTGCAGCCAAAAGCTGTCAGCTGAGGCTCTGGAGACTTCCGCAGTGGGCAATCAGTGATGCCACTGCAGAAATTCCCCTGGATGATCAAGGACACGTCAGTCCCATCTCAACAAGACTGCAGAAATTGTCACCTAGACATTGTGCCCGTGGGGATGGAGAACAGCCCAGGCTCCTGCTCTGCTGTCAGCCACAGATTTTACAGGAGAAGAGCACATTTGATGGAGAAAAAGGGAGGACTGTTTTTTTTTTTTTACTGGAGAACAGATGAAGCGTTGTGTTGGAACAGAACCAGAAGTTTACCTTAAGAGGTTTGGAGCCCACACAATGGCTAGGTTCTTGGCATGCATGTTGGTTATACTAGAGCTCCCAGCCAGACACGCCAAGTGTCTCATCAGGAACTCCAGTGTCCTGGAAAACAAGAGAGGCAAACGTTCAGCACCAACGAGCATGCCGTGCTGCAATTCAGAAAGCAAACCTCCATTCATGCTACTTCTTGTGATTGCTACTGTCACCGAAGGTGAAGTAGATCCAACTTGACTGAGTGCCACGCTGCAGCACCAAGCCCCAGCACAGCACAGCCGCAGCCATCAGCTGCACCAAGTGTGCCCCCGTGCCCAGGAACTGACCCCATAAAGTAACCCCATGGAGCCTTCAACCCTTCAGCATACACAGGCATCGTGTTGCCGGCGTGAGACAGAGCCTGGAACCGCATCGTTGCCCTCTGCAATGCAGCAGGGCTGAGCTCAGCAGGCTGAGGGCAGCACTGACCTGTAGTGAGGAGCGGGCAGCTGCTGGATGACGTTCTGCATTCTGAGCAGCCGCTCCTCCTCTGTAGCGGCACCAACAGCATCCTGGAGTAGTGCAGAAAGGGAGCGAGACACCAATCAGGCTAGTACACCACTGCGAGTAAACCTCGTGGGGCTGACAGCAAAAGGGCCTCCGAGCTGGGGCACTGCTGCAGCCATCTGCCAAGAGGCCCAGGAAGAGGGAAATGAAAGACGTGGCCTTGTGCTTACCGAGAACTTGCCGTACAGCTGGTGGGTGAGCAGAGGGTTCGGGAGCTCCCTGAAGTACATCTTGCAGAGGGAGCTCACGCTGTGAATGTCACGGACGGTGAGCTCAGGAATCTGCTCCGACTCAAATTCCTGCCTGGAGAGAGGGACGCAAACCCGGTTGAGCGAGAGGAAGGCAAGCCCAAAGCCACACCAGATGCACTCAGGCTGTGTCAGTCGCAGCACTCTTACCGCAGTCTCTGGATGTTGGACGCGACGCCGGACAGGCGGTATATCCCCTGCACCACGCCGTGCTGCTCAATGAACTCAGCGCAGCTCTGGAGGACCTGGGGGACTGAAGAACACGTGCCAGACATCAGTGGAGCTCCTGATTCAATCGTGCTGCAGGCTGTGCTTCACATCCTATTCACTAAGCCCAGCCAGGCTTGGCTGAAGCAAATACAGATGTGCTTGTCTCTTAGGAGCATCCGCCTCACTTTATCCTTCAGCCATCAACTCCCATTACACGTGTCTCCACGGCTATCAGCCTGCCCCCTGCTAGATATGAGCTCCCTTTCATCCTCTTTAGATGCCCAGCAGAGGAAGATCTCAGGAATGGGCAGCTCCTTACCATCACGACCGGAGTGGAGAAGATGCTCTCCCAGGTCACCGCCAAACACCCTTTCCTTCTCCACCTCCCGCTCGGTCGGTTTCTTTGGGCGGGCCTTCACCAAGGAACGAAGGAAGGTGAGGATCTTGCTGCGTTTCTTGGGCACTGCACAACAAAAGGAAGAAACCAGGTCATTTCAGGTCTGGCTCCGTTGGACGAGGCCGAGCACAGCACATTCTACAGAGCACGTCAGAACGGGAAGAACATTACCAACCAGTACATACAAAAAGGGATTTTCCCCATCTCTGGAGGAGCACAAGGCCAGGCTGGATGGGGCCCTGGGCAGCCTGATCTAGTCTCACATTAAATGTGGGGGCTGGGAGACCACCCTGAGGCGGGAGGGTTGGAGCATGATGATCCCTGAGGTCCCTTCCATCCCAAGCCATTCTATGAAGATTCTATAGTTTCCCCAAGTCCAATCACAAAATCAGGAGGATTGGGCCAAATCTCTGCCCCATGGTGTGCATGAAGAATCATCAACCCAGAGGACAATGTGGGATGGATAAATGAGGTACTAAACATGGAACACACCCCAAAAAAGACTCCCTTTTGCTTCCCCACACCATCAAATGTAACATCCGTACCTGGCTTTGGCACAGAGTTGATGAGTGCCTCAGGAATGTTCTTATTAATCAGTTCCACACACTCCCCTGGGAAAAATCCAACCTGTAACAAGAAGAGAAGCCAAATATTGCATGCAGCACTTCTCAGATCTGAAATGTTAAACCAAAAGCCACGTAACATTTCCCTCGGAACGTGCTTGCCTGACGTTCCATAAGACTATCCAGCAGAAAATGGCCATAGTTCACAGCTTAAAGGTAACAATTTTTCAACATTTGCAGCCAAAGGCAAGGTCCTCTGACACCGACACAGGGAAACTGTTTATGTCCTTTAGGCATCCTGTGCAGGCAGAGCAGCTCTAAGCTGAGATTCCTGCCTTTACTGAAGTTGCACTCTCCAGTCTGAAGCTTGTGCCTACCTGGAAGCCGAGCTTGCCTCTCCACCAGGGGGTCAGCTCCTTTGGTGGCATGTCGATGACACACACGATGTCTCCCACCTGCAAGAGATTGCAACGTCAATCCCAGCTTCAGCACAGCTGGGAGGAAAGCACAGCTCAAATGACTGCATTCTTCTGCACTGCCAAACATGGCCGAGCATGAGAGCACTTGCACCAGTGCAGCTCTGAAGGCATTTGCCATTGTAAAATTGAGCAACAAGGAACGCCTTGAACTGCTTACCTCAAAGGAGAGTTCATCCGCTGCCTGGGCAACGTATCTCTTAATAGCATGGGCAGCAGCAATAGCTGGAACATTCACAGGTGCCACCTCATGGTCTAGCAGGGGCTTCCCCTTGTTCTCAGCCTGAAACAGAGAGCACAGGCCACGGTGAGGAGCTGGGAACCAACAAGGAGGACTTCAAGGTGAGGAGCACATCTGCAGAGAAAGCTGCAGGAAATGCACTCGGTCCTTATCATGGGCACTTCAGAAGGAACTGCAAGTCTAATAACGGCTGTTTCTCTCCCAGGTGTGCAGCAGGCAAACGCCAGCAAAGATGCATCTCTCCCCATCCAGACTAATCAGCAATGGCACTGACGCAGACAGGTGGCCTTGTGTATTTTGCCACATCCTTTCCTGCGCTCTTTGTGCAGGAAGGCTGACTGTTTCAGATGCTAGGAGACCGTGAAGAGGGAAACCAAAGCTACGGCTGCAGTTACAAGGTGCAAACAGTGCCATTGCAAGCACCAAGCAGCTCTCTTGAGCAGTCCAACCAACAGCAAGGCCAAACAGATCAGAGAATGATTGTTGTTTCTGCAGCCATTTCAAGGGAAAAGTCAGTAGAGGACAAACCCCACAGCCGAGATGGCTCTGGTACTTTTATAAACTTGCCACACTTGCACTACTGTCTTGCCAAAGAGGAGCTCTCTTGGAAAGCAGGAGAGCACATCTGCGGCTCACTCTGCTGGCTGCAGTCAGGGAACAAAGACCAATCAGAGCTTCATACTCTACCTCTGTCCATGCCAGCTCAGGCCCACAGCTGATCTCGCTGCACGCCACAGCCATCAGCGTAGGTGTGACAAGCTGGAACTGAAAAGAAACACACTTTTATGTTCTCTGTTCACATCTCTGCTGTGCTCCCTACAGCTGTCGGGCACACTCACACAGCCCAAGCACGCCTGCTGGTGTCCCTGGTGATGCTGGGCAGCTCTGCACAAGCTGGGGCTGGGACTCTTTGCCTAAGGGATTGGTTTCCTGTAGACCAGCTGGTCACAGCACCACAGACAGCATCCTTCTGAGGGCTGAGCTGCAGAGCACGTGGAGAAAACCCACATGTGACCAGCGTCCCATCAAAGCTGGATGAGGCTGTGTTACTAAACACGGGGCGTCACGGGCTGCTAAAGCATGTGGGGGGACAAACCATGGCAGGTACCTGGCAAGAGATCAGAACGAGGGAGACAAATCTCTCGAATCCGCAGCCGTTCCTTGTCACTTTGCTCTGATCTTCCACGAGCAAAAGCTGCAGCAGGGAAGCAGGCAGAGGGTGGAGAGAGGAGAGAGAAAGAGCAGGTCAGTTTGCTTCCACGGTTTAGCAAAGACTACGAGGGAAAAACCAAAATCTGCCCTCCCCCAACTTAAAAACTTAAGTTTTCAACTTAAAACCATTTCCCCTTGTTCTGCTGTTATCTACCCTTTCAAAGAGTTGATTCCCCTCCTCTTTTTAGGCTCCCTTTAGGTACTGAAGGCTGCCATGAGGTCACCCCACTGCCTTCTTTTCTCCAGGCTGAACAAGCCCAGCTCCCTCAGCCTGTCTTTGCAGGGGAGGTGCTCCTGTCCCCTGATCATCTCTGTGGCTCGCCTCTGGACCCTCTCCAACAGCTCCCTGTCTTTCTGGACACTGTAGTGCAGCTGGGGCCTCACAAGAGCAGAGCAGGGGGGGACGATCACCTCCCTGTCCCTCATGGCCACCCCTCTGCTGATGGAGAGAATGTGATCCTATGAGCTCCGCCAGCCAGCAGTTCTCAGCACTCACTGTCCCCCCGTCTCTCCCACACTGTCTCAGCTTACCTACAAGGTGCTGCACAGGACGGTGTGAAGACAAAGGGACGCAGTCGGTGCACAAGTGCAACAAGCGAGCTGCTCAGTCAGAGCTCCAGCGCTCCAATGAAGGGACGCAGCACGCACTGCTCCTCCCCTCATTCTAGCCCTTATGACATCACTGAGGGCCACCAGGCTGCTCCACCACGACGCACAGGGTGGGGAGGCAAGACCAGTCACAAGGGCAGAAGATTCCAACAGCCCAGCCCAACGTTCTGGAATCAGGGGCTGCTTGGAATTCTACCCCAGCCAAATCCTGGAGAAGCTGGCACGGGGTCGTCATGACCAAAGCGCAGGACCTGGCGCTTGCTCTTGTTGAGCCTCGCACAACTGGCCTCAGTGCATCCCTCTGGAGGGCCTTCCTGCCCTCAGCCAGATGGACGCTTCCTCCCAGCAGCGTACCTTGCAGTGCTGGGCCCATGTCAAATCCACACTAGAGTGGGTTTTGTTACATTCAAGGGCATGTTGCAGCACCCATCTATTTCACCTGGAAGGAAATAAAGCAGGAGATGGGAGAAACACAGAACTGCTGCCAGACTGCTTCATCCCTTTCTCAGCCCAACTTCCTTTGCCTCATCCCCTACACCAACTCCTGTATGATGCCCACGGGCTGATAGTTGGATCTCAAATCCATAGGACTCCTTTCACAGGACTCCATCAAAAAGGCTGTCACACTTGTTCCGTACACTCACACTGACCCAGCAGTGGTATCACAGTCACTTAACACACACACAACAACCAAACCCCGAGCATGCACATCCCTTCCTGCGTGACTGCAGCCCACAGCTCCCCTTCACACCTCCGTGGATCTCTGGTGTTTTACACGGATGCAGCCTCGCTGCAGCTCCGTGGCTTTCACACAAGGCCTGCAGGACCTCTTTCTCTGCAAACCCCGTCTGCAGGCATTGGTTCACGAGGTTCACCTCCTGCCCTCCTGAGCAAAAACAAGCACTAAGAACAAGAGCAAAGCATGCTGGACTCGACCTGGCCCGATCCCCAGCCCTCAGTCCTGTCAGACGGACCCTGGCGTGGAGACTCATCCCCAAAGCCTGGCTGGACATCAGCACAGGCATCCTTCTTCAAACGCCCCATCCAAGCAGCAAGGGATCAAAGCGTTGGCACAGCTGAAACAGAAATGCTGTGTGAGTTTCCTGTTAGCACTGAGCAGGAACAAATCTACCGCTGAGCAGCAGGATGTGAGACAAGCAGCAGAAGACACCCAACCTGCAGAACCAGCTCGTTTGGGGTCGGTCCAGATGTTTGTCTGCTCCCTTCCCTGGCCCAGGCCAAGCTTGTGAGCTGCTCCTCCTTGGTGCAGGGGGAAATGGTGCAGATGCCATGTGGTGGCTATGCACAGCATGCCTTTTACTTGCTTTTCCTATCTCCATCTTCCATCTTCCATTAGCAAACAGCATCTCCAGCCTGCAGAGATCACTGAGTCCAACCCCTGCACAACAGTGAAAAAAAAGATATGATAAGGGGTACTTAAAGCACAGCATCTGTAATCAGATCAGACTCCTGCACTGTGAAGACTTCCATGAGTATTCCTGCAGCGTGCATCACTTAGTCTCTCTTTAGCCTTGTGTTCATGGTTTTCCTGTAAGAGCTTGTCTAAACACTGCCTGTAATCGTGGTTATGCTAGAAGCATTTGGATTTCTTGATCCTCAGTGTGATTTCAGTAACAGATCCAGATGCTTTTTTGTTAAGGACAGCTTTCAATTTCTCAACTGAAATTTCAATATTGCATTAGGTGTTGACAACCACGGGGCTGCAGTACAGAGAATTACAGGAAGATTAATTTCTCCATCTCCATGCTCCTAGACATTTATGATTACAGTGATGTAGTTATAGACAAAGTTGCAAGATACCAAAGCTAGAATAACCTCTTGGTGCAGCAGGATGTCTGGAGCCCAAGTGCAGAGTCTCAGTGTTGCAAAGCCTTGAAGAGGTGCACCGTATGTGCTGGGGCTGATGACACAGACACTGGAGCAAGGCCAGTGTGATGTTAGAAACTTGACCAGCAGCTGATCTGTTGTCAGCCATTTCTGGACACAAACGGGATCTGGTCGACTTAGGACATGACCTTTGGGCTGGAGAGCAACTCCCCGAGGAATCACACAGCCACTGCAGACCGTTGGCAAGAACCCCATACCAAAACAGCTCATCTGCAATCAGTTTTTAATCTGTGCAGCAGTGATTGGAACAGGCGCATGCTCTCTGGAATTGCAGGAATGTTCACAAGTGGAATGCACATCACCTGTGTGCTCCAGCTCTTCTGTGTGCATGCTAGGAGCAGTGATCCCCCTGCACCCAGGGCTGCAATAAAGTCCTGTGGGCTTTCTAACCTGCCAACCAGCAGCCCAGGCTGCCCAGAGCCACATCCAGCCTGGCCTTGGATGCCTGCAGGGATGGGGCATCCACAGCCTCCCTGGGCAACCTGTTCCAGTGCCTCACCACCCTCTGGCTGAAAAACTTCCTCCTCACATCCAACCTAAACCTCAACACCCCCCGTCTCAGTTTAAAGCCATTCCCCACTTGTCCCATCACTGTCCACCCTCCAAAACAAAACACCTCGGCTGTTCAACACTGAAAGAGCAAAATAACCCACAGCTCTTACTTCCACTGTATGCAGTTAATTCCAAACTTAAGGTCACAGGTTAATTACTCATGTGATCCTTCCTGACAGAAGAACTACTCGTAGTGATGTGTAGGAGTAAGGAACAGTTTGAAAAGGTCATGGACATATTAGAACTTGCAGCATTTATCTTAATAGATGCCTACATTGCAAAGCATTTTGTAAAACACACGTTACAAGTACTGTGCATTGGATTACACTATATCAAACTCTAAGTAACAATACAGGTTGCTTTTAAATCTACACTTACATGCTAACTCCTTGATAAAATTCCTGACTGCCTTCAGTTTTATAGCCAAAGCAGTGTTTGAGCTGGTAATGTACTCTTGAACAGCACTGCTGCCTTCAGCATTTGTATGTTTAGATCTGAAAAGAGAACTTGGTCATTATTTCACGATGAGAGAATCCTATATGACAAAACAGAATTACAAAAATCTGACAATACTGTGAAATGCCAGCGTAAGAATGTGGCTTTGATATTTTTTTTTTCTTTTTTTTTTTTAAATGGTGAGTGTACCATTAATTCAAGACAAGAATTTTGTTTGTAAGTCGATCTCTATAACTGTTCTTGGCATCATTCTGTAGGATGAACTAGATACATGGAATTTGGCACTGGCTCCCCAGGGCAGTGGTTTGGCACTGAGCTGACAAAGGCCAAAGAGCATTTGCACAAGGCTCTCAGACACAGGGCTTGACCCATAGGAGGTCCGGTGTGGAACCAGGAGGTGGAATACATGATCCTCGAGGTCCCTTCCAAATACAGATATTCCATGATCCTCTAATACTTATATTCCCAAGTCCTGTACACAGTGCTCAGGTGCTTAATTGAAAGGTTCCATGAAACAGTGAGGTATCTATGTCCCTTTACCACTCAGTTATTCAATTTGCCACGTGGATCTTTTATCCAGTCACATTAAAAAACCCCTCAAACTATTTCCTTCAGTCTTCCATTCTGATAGAGCTTTCTGGAGCAAATAAAGAGTTGCAACTCAGAATGTCCACACCTCCCTTCCTGCACCCTGCATACTTTTTTCATTGCACTGTGATTACGTACCATTCTATTGTCACCCTCGTTCTGTCATTATCTAGGCAGTTTACTGCCATTAAATTTTCCAGCAACAGATGCCCTCAAGTACAGCCAGCCTGGACTTATTTCCAATACTTATCTTTATCCTGATGTCCTTGTAGGAGCTGGGACATTTCTCCATCTCAGCAGCAGAGGGCAGGAGGGGTCCAAGGTGAGGGCACGCTCTCCTCTCTTTTTCTGGCACTCAAAGACAAAGGGAACAAGAAAACCAGATGTGTTTCCCTGCCCATGGCAAACACCAGCCTTTCCATCCTTACAGTCCTTCCTGCCATCAGCAGAGATATTTTGCTTTCTTGTGCCACTTCATCCCTTTAGCATCTGGCATTCTAACAAAAAAGTACTTACAAGGAATTTTAATATTTTCATATTAAATGTCAGAATTAGAACCATTATGTTTGCCAAATATTTAAAACGTTCAACCCAGTGAGAAGTGAATTGATGTTGCATTTAGCATTCAGATAAGAACTTGTAAAGTAAGTAAAAAGTGCTGCTTTCATAAACTATAGTCTCATTGTCAAGCCTTGCACTGTCTCAGCAGATTATTACAGAATGTTCATTCAAGCAGGAATTCAGAGATGCCTCTGAATTGATAAGAACAACGAATAATTAAGAAAGCTTGACTGCAGTCTGCTTGAGGATTCCAGTCTGAAGTGTGTTCCACCTGATGACAACTGGGAATGTCTTTCTCTCACCATTAGAACCATTGCACCTCTGACTAAACACATAGCTAATCACCACTGAAAACCTAGGTGCAATTTCTGCAGTGCACAGACCAACTACGTGTTGATTAACATTCAGAGAGATTGTGCAGGTGTCCTTTTAGGAACTGGCCTACAGTATGCTAAGAGGGATGGATGTGGGGACATTAGGATAACGTGCCCTCTGCCTTTTAAGACAGCCCCAGCAGAGCAGGTCAGCAGGCTGAAGAGCTGAGTGGGTCACCAGGGCTCAGAGACTTCACTCGGCCATCTGAAAGTTGAGGGACTTCAGCCCAAGCTGCCCTTTTCCATGCAGGCAAGGAGGCCAAGAGAAGGTGGATCGGCACGGTTCTGGTGCAGACAGGGGCTGCAGTGTGAGCAGGCCTACACAGACAAGGCTGTGCCCACACAGAGTGACAGCAGCTTTCGCTGTGAGCAGATTCCCAGGGGGCCTGAGCCATGGCAGTTCTTGATGGCAGCATGTTCCAATCAGCCCTGGAAGTCTTCTCTGGACGTCTGTCGCATTCTGGAATCCACACTGAGGACGCAGTCGCTGTGTCAGAGCAGCTGGCAGAGTCACGGGGAACCGTGACGTAGTTGGCCCAGGGAGCAACAACAAGGCCTGCACTGCTCAGCCAGCCCAGGCCAAAGGGGAGCACGAGAGAGAGCAGAGGAGAGAGGGGGGGAAAGAGGGCCAGGAAGGAAAGGCCTGTGCCTGAATGGACGTGTAGCAGCAGCTGCTGACAGCAAACTCGGTGATGGCAGGGGCACAGCAGAGCAGTGCAATGCTGGCAGCTTCCTGTGTCTTTCACACAGGCACTGCAGACATGGCCAGCACTGGGAGATCAGCAGAACTGCTGCACACCTCTGCCAGCCCAGGCCAGAGGAGTGCAGAACAGTGAGCTGCTGCTGAGGGGAGAGAGGATGGCCTGAGAGCTGACCTGAGAGGCAGGGCTGGCTGTGTGACAGCAGCCTCTGTGTCCTCCTCCTGTGTCTGTGAGGGCCAGAGGGCCAGAAGAGAACATGCCCAGACAACGAAGCCCTGCTGTCCTCTGCTGCTCAGCTGGAGAGATGTTCCGCCTTCCTGAAGGACGCTGATCCAAAGGGAAGGAATCAAAGGAAGTCCAGGCTGGCTGTCCTTGTGGGCATCAGCTGCTGGCAGCTGCCTCTGTGCTGCCATGGGCAGGGCACAGCACACACAGTGTTTGCAGTTCCCTGTGTGACACTGGCCCTGGTGACCTGACAGCCATAGGGAGACAAGAGAAAGAGCTGCCTCCCTCTGCCAGATGAGGCAAAGGTGAGAATCCCAGAATCACAGCATGGCCCGGGTTGGAAAGGAGCTCAAGGTTCATGAATCTCCAACCCTTGGCTCTCCAAGGGTGCACAGGGGGCTTTGTTCTCCCTGTGGTGCAGCTTCAGTGCCAACTCACAGCTGAGCTGGTTGGCACACTGTGACAGCCTGCCGCTCTGAAGCTCTTGGGGCAGTGCTCAGTTCTTTCTGAAGTACTCTGGAAAATGCTGCTGTCATGACTGTCATTCTAAAGCTGATATTGTTTCTTCTGCATCAGGCTTGCATGAAGCATCTTTGATCAGCAGAGAAATCAGAAAAATTGCTTTTCCTATTGCAGTTTCCTTTTAACTAGTGATGAAAGCTTTCAGTTTATTTTTGGCACCAGAAATCCTGGGATGCAACCAGGTTAGATAAGAAGTGACACTGAGTCAACAGTAAAGGAACATAGATGAGACAGCATCACACAGCTCTGGAAAAGATGTTCCAGCTCTGTGTCTACCTACACCTTCAGGAGATGAAAAGTACTGGCTTACTGAGGTGTCCTGGGTTGCAGGTTCTGTTAATCTCCATTTTTGGAAGAGCTGCTTGCAATAAATACCTTGTAAGGTGAATGAGCTTGATAGAATCAGGGTGTGAAGGAGATGGATTTGCTGTTTCCCTGAAGGTGCAGGAGTATTGCTGTGCCTACAGTCAGTAAACAAGGCAGAAATCACTGTGTTCCTCAGAATGAAAAGGAATAAAAATCTTTTTGTGAGTGACAGCACGCCTGAATGAAGCACAAATCTAAACATTTAAAATAAGGGCTAGTGTCAAAGGGACTTGCAGTATTTCTCGTGAAGAAATATTTGATGCTTCTTTAGGAAAGTCATCCTAACAAAAGTGTACTGATGTCTTTGCTGAGGATTTCCTTGGTTCCAGCCTGAAGGTGTGCGCAGGCATGAGCAGGCAGTGCTGAGCTGCAGGTGAGTGCCTGTGTCCCACAGCAGGAAACCCGTGGATGTCTTCAGGGGTTTGAAATGGGCAGAGCTGTGAAACCTGCAGGCTTTCACTGAAATTGTCCTCTGCTTTATTTTGTAATCTTAGTTTCAGCAATGCTTTCCAATATGATTTTCGTATGAGTGCAGATACATGGGATAGGATTTAAAGTTTTTATGGTGCTGCTGTATAATTTTCTGTAGTCATCATAAGCCAATAAAAAAAATAAATGGTAATCAGGCAATCAATTAACAACCTGTGGCACGTGTCAAAACAATTCTTGCAGGAAGACAATATTGCTATACAATAATGTGGCTATCCAAAACTGTTAATTATACTTGATGAGCTGGAGATAATCCTGAAATGCAGGACTTTGATCTTAGCCAAGAATAATACAAGTTATTATCGTTCTTAAATTGGCAGCTGCTATCAAAAGCCTGTGTCTTATTTCCCTTTTAGTAACACTGGCTAAATCAGAGAAAGTGATAAAAGAATTTCATGATTGCAGCTTAGGGATTCTTTCCCACTTGACCAGAAGTAATCAATGTCCAAAAATGTCTGTAAATAATATTTTCTATATTATTTGGCCAGATGTATTGATATTTGAGATGAATGGCAAAAACATTTTGCGTACATAGATAAGCAGTGCAAATTTCCTGGATAGTTCTAGAGAAAAAAGCTCCAGTTATCTGATCATTGCCATACAGAAATAAGATTTACAGAAAAATTCTCATTATTATTATTCATGCATGAATAAGTTCAAAAAAGAGATGTGGGGGATGTTGTTTCAATTCCAGGTGATTGTAGGAAGGACTGTCAGGATGGAAAGGCTAGTGTCTCCATGGGCAAAGAAACACTTCTGTTTTCATGATCCCTTTGTGTTTGAGTGCAAGAGGCCATGAGGAGAGTGTGCCCTAAACTTGGACCCTTTTTGACCATTGCAGCAGAGATGGAGAAGTGTTCAACCTTCTAGAAGGACTTCAGGACAAAGATATGTAATGAAAATTAGTCCAGGTTGGCTGTCCTTGTGGGCATCAGCTGCTGACATTTGCATAGTTGTTGCTATGGAAATGGCAGAAAAGCTGGAATGTTGCATTTCTTTGTGTGACACAAACACTGGTAAATTCAAAGCCAGAGGGGTATAAAAGAAAGACCATCACCTCCCTGCCAGATTAGGAAAAGGTGAGTGGGATGTTGTTTCAGTTGCTGCTGATGTCAGGAAGGACTGTAAGGATGGAAAGGCTGGTGTTTGCCATGGGCAGGGAAACACATCTGGTTTTCATTTTTTCATTCTCTTTGAGTGCCAGATAAACAGGGGAGAGTGTGCCCTCACCTTGGAACTCCCCTGCCCTCTTCTGCTGAGATGGTGAAATGTCCAAGCTTCTAGAAGGACATCAGGACAAAGATATGTAATGAAAATAAGTCCAGGCTGGCTGTCCTTGTGGGCATCAGCTGCTGGCATCTGCATTGCTGCTGCCATGAGCATGGCACAGCAGGTAAAAGATTGCTTTTCCTTGTGTGACACAGGAGCTCTTGACTTGAAAGCTAGAGGGATGCAATAGAAAGAGCTGCAACCTCTCCCAGACATGGCAAAGGTGAGTGGGATGTTGTTTCAATTAGTGCTGATGTCAGGAAGGACTGTAAGGATGGTAACTCTGGTGTTTGCCATGGGCAGGGAAACACATCTGGTTTTCATTTTCTCTTTGTGTTCCAGAAAAAGAGGGGAGTGTGCCCTAATCTTGGACACCTCCTGCCCTCTTCTCCTGCGATGTTGAAATGTTCCAGCTTCTAGAAGGACATCAGGACAAAGATATGTAATGAAAATCAGTCCAGGCTGGCTGTCCTTGTGGGCATCAGCTGCTGGCATCTGGACTTCTGCTGCCATGAGCATGGCAAAGCAGGTAAAAGGTTGCTTTTCCTTGTGTGACACAGGAGCTCTTGACTTGAAAGCTAGAGGGATGCAATAGAAAGAGCTGCAACCTCTGCCAGACATGGCAAGGGTGAGTGGGATGTTGTTTCAATTAGTGCTGATGTCAGGAAGGACTGTAAGGATGGAAAGGCTGGTGTTTGCCATGGGCAGGAAAACACATCTGGTTTTCATCTTCTCTTTCTCTTTGAGTGCCAGATAAACAGGGGAGAGTGTGCCCTCACCTTGGTACTCTCCTGCTCTCTGCTGCTCAGAGGGAGAAATGTCCCAGCTTCTAGAATAACATCAGGACAAAGATATGTAATGAAAATCAGTCCAGGCTGGCTGTCCTTGTGGGCATCAGCTGCTGGCATCTGCATTGCTGCTGCCATGAGCATGGCACAGCAGGTAAAAGATTGCTTTTCCTTGTGTGACACAGGAGATCTTGACTTGACAGCCAGAGGGATGCAATAGAAAGAGCTGCAACCTCTGCCAGACATGGCAAAGGTGAGTGGGATGTTGTTTCAATGAGTGCAGATGTCAGGAAGTACTGTAAGGGTGGAAAGGCTGGTGTTTGCCATGGGCAGGGAAACACATCTTGTTTTCATTTTGACTTAATCTTTCAGTGCTAGATAAATAGAGGTGAGTGGGCCCTCACCATGGACCCCTCCTGCCCTCTTCTGCTGAGATTCAGAAATGTTCCAGATTCTAGAAGGACATCAGGACAAAGATATGCAATGAAAATAAGTCCAGGCTGGCAGTCCTTGTGGGCATCAGCTGCTGACATCTGCATTGGTGTTGCCATGAGCATGGCACAGCAGGTAAAAGATTGCTTTTCCTTGTGTGACACAGTCTCTGTTGACTTAAAAGCAAGAGGGATGCAATAGCAAGAGCTGCAACCTCTGCCAGACATGGCAAAGGTGAGTGGGATGTTTTTTCAATTAGTGCTGATGTCAGGAAGGACTGTAAGGATGGAAAGGCTGGTGTTTGCCATGGGCAGGGAAACACATCTGGTTTTCATTTTCTCTTTGTGTTCCAGAAAAAGAGGAGAGTGTGCCCTAACCTTGGACACCTCCTGCCCTCTTCTGCTGAGGTGGCGAAATGTCCCAGCTTGTAGAAGGACATCAGGACAAAGATATGTAATGAAAATAAGTCCAGGCTGGCTGTCCTTCTGGGCATCAGCTGCTGGCATCAGCATTGCTGCTGCCATGAGCATGGCACAGCAGGTAAAAGGTTGCTTTTCCTTGAGTGACACTGGCTCTGTTGACTTGAAAGCAAGAGGGATGCAATAGAAAGAGCTGCAACCTCTGCCAGACATGGCAAAGGTGAGTGGGATGTTGTTTCAATTAATGCTGATGTCAGGAAGGACTGTAAGGATGGAAAGGCTGGTGTTTGCCATGGGCAGGGAAACACATCTGGTTTTCAGTTTCTCTTTGTGAGCCAGAAAATGAGCATAGTGTGCCCTCACCTTCGACCCCTCCTGCCCTCTGCTGCTCAGAGGGAGAAATGTCCCAGCTTCTAGAAGGACATCAGGACAAAGATATGTAATGAAAATAAGTCCAGGCTGGCTGTCCTTGTGGGCATCAGCTGCTGACATCTGCATTGGTGTTGCCATGAGCATGGCACAGCAGGTAAAAGATTGCTTTTCCTTGTGTGACACAGTCTCTGTTGACTTAAAAGCAAGAGGGATGCAATAGAAAGAGGTGCAACCTCTGCCAGACATGGCAAAGGTGAGTGGGATTTTGTTTCAATTAGTGCTGATGTCAGGAAGGACTGTAAGGATGGAAAGGCTGGTGTTTGCCATGGGCAGGGAAACACATCTGGTTTTCATTTTCTCTTTCTCTTTGAGTGCCAGATAAACAGGGTTGAGTGTGCCCTCAACTTGGACCCCTCCTGCCCTCTTCTGCTGAGATTCAGAAATGTTCCAGCTTCTAGAAGGACATCAGGACAAAGATATGTAATGAAAATAAGTCCAGGCTGGCTGTCCTTGTGGGCATCAGCTGCTGGCATCTGCATTGTTGTTGCCATGAGCATGACAAAGCAGGTAAAAGGTTGCTTTTCCTTGTGTGACACAGGTGCTCTTGACTTGAAAGCAAGAGGGATGCAATAGAAAGAGCTGCAACCTCTGCCAGACATGGCAAAGGTGAGTGGGATGTTGTTTCAGTTAGTGCTGATGTCAGGAAGGACTGCAAGGATGGAAAGGCTGGTGTTTGCCATGGGCAGGGAAACACATCTGGTTTTCATTTTCTCTTTCTCTTTGAGTGCCAGATAAACAGGGGAGAGTGTGCCCTCACCTTGGAACTCTCCTGCCCTCTTCTGCTGAGATGGTGAAATGTCCCAGCTTCTAGAAGGACATCAGGACAAAGGTATGTAATGAAAATAAGTCCAGGCTGGCTGTCCTTGTGGGCATCAGCTGCTGGCATCTGCACTGCTGCTGCCATGAGCATGGCAAAGCAGGTAAAAGATTGCTTTTCCTTGTTTGACACAGGAGCTCTTGACTTGAAAGCTAGAGGGATGCAATAGAAAGCCTGCAACATCTGCCAGACATTGCAAAGCTGAGTGGAATGTTGTTTCAGTTAGTGCTGATGTCAGGAAGGACTGCAAGGATGGAAAGGCTGGTGTTTGCCATGGGCAGGGAAACACATCTGGTTTTCATTTTCTCTTTGTGTTCCAGAAAAAGAGGAGAGTGTGCCCTAACCTTGGAAACCTCCTGCCCTCTTCTGCTGAGGTGGCGAAATGTCCCAGCTTCTAGAAGGACATCAGGACAAAGATATGTAATGAAAATAAGTCCAGGCTGGCTGTCCCTGTGGGCATCAGCTGCTGGGATCTGCATTGCTGCTGCCATGAGCATGGCACAGCAGGTAAAAGATTGCTTTTCCTTGTGTGACACAGGAGCTCTTGACTTGAAAGCTAGAGGGATGCAATAGAAAGAGCTGCAACCTCTGCCAGACATGGCAAAGGTGAGTGGGATGTTGTTTCAATGAGTGCAGATGTCAGGAAGGACTGTAAGGGTGGAAAGGCTGGTGTTTGCCATGGGTAGGGAAACACATCAGGTTTTCATTTTGTCTTAATCTTTCAGTGCTAGATAAATAGAAGTGAGTGTGCCCTCACCATGGACCCCTCCTGCCCTCTTCTGCTGAGATTCAGAAATGTTCCAGCTTCCAGAAGGACATCAGGACAAAGATATGCAATGAAAATAAGTCCAGGCTGGCTGTCCTTGTGGGCATCAGCTGCTGGCATCTGCATTGCTGCTGCCATGAGCATGGCAAATCAGGTAAAAGGTTGTTTTTCCTTGTGTGACACAGGAGCTCTTGACTTGAAAGCTAGAGGGATGCAATAGAAAGAGCTGCAACCTCTGCCAGACATGGCTAAGGAGAGTGGGATGTTGTTTCAGTTGCTGCTGATGTCAGGAAGGACTGTAAGGATGAAAAGGCTGGTGTTTGCCATGGGCAGGGAAACACATCTGGTTTTCATTTTCTCTTTGTGTTCCAGAAAAAGAGGAGAGTGTGCCCTAACCTTGGACACCTCCTGCCCTCCTCTGCTGAGATGGTGAAACGTCCCAGCTTCTAGAAGGACATCAGGACAAAGATATGTAATGAAAATAAGTCCAGGCTGGCTATCCTTGTGGGCATCAGCTGCTGGTATCTTCATTGCTGCTGCCATGATCATGGCAAAGCAGGTAAAAGATTGCTTTTCCTTGTGTGACACAGGAGCTCTTGACTTGAAAGCAAGAGGGATGCAATAGAAAGAGCTGCAACCTCTGCCAGACATGGCAAAGGTGAGTGGGATGTTGTTTCAATTAGTGCTGATGTCAGGAAGGACTGTAAGGATGGAAAGGCTGGTGTTTGCCATGGGCAGGGAAACACATCTGGTTTTCATTTTCTCTTTCTCTTTTTGTGCCAGATAAACAGGGGAGAGTGTGCCCTCACCTTGGACCCGTCCTGCCCTCTTCTGCTGAGATGGAGAAATGTTCCAGCTTCTAGAAGGACATCAGGACAAAGATATGTAATGAAAATAAGTCCAGGCTGGCTGCCCTTGTGGGCATCAGCTGCTGGCAACTGCATTGCTGCTGCCATGATCATGGCAAAGCAAGTAAAAGGTTGCTTTTCCTTGTGTGACACAGGAGCTCTTGACTTGAAAGCTAGAGGGATGCAATAGAAAGAGCTGCAACCTCTGCCAGACATGGCAAAGATGAGTGGGATGTTGTTTCAGTTGCTGCTGATGTCAGGAAGACTGTAAGGATGGAAGGTCTGGTGTTTGCCATGGGCAGGGAAACACATCTGGTTTTCATTTTCTCTTTCTCTTTGACTGCCAGATAAGCAGGGGAGAGTGTGCCTTCACCTTGGACCCATCCTGCCCTCTGCTGCTCAGAGGGAGAAATGTTTCAGCTTCTAGAAGGACATCAGGACAAAGATATATAATGAAAATAAGTCCAGACTGGCTGTCCTTGTGGGCATCAGCTGCTGGCATCTGCATTGGTGCTGCCATGAGCATGGCACAGCAGGTAAAAGATTGCTTTTCCTTGTGTGACATAAGAGCTCTAGACTTGACAGTTAGAGGGATGCAATAGAAAGAGCTGCAACCTCTGCCAGACATGGCAAAGGTGAGTGGGATGTTGTTTCAATTAGTGCTGAAGTCAGGAAGACTGTAAGGATGGAAAGGCTGGTGTTTGCCATGGGCAGGGAAACACATCTGGTTTTCATTTTCTCTTTGTGTGCTAGAAAAAGAGCCGAGTGTGCCCTCACCTTGGACCAATCCTGCCCTCTTCTGCTGAGATGGAGAAATGTTCCAGCTTCTAGAAGGACATCAGGACAAAGATATGTAATGAAAATAAGTCCAGGCTGGCTGTCCTTGTGGGCATCAGCTGCTGGCATCTGCATTGGTGTTGCCATGAGCATGGCAAAGCAGGTAAAATATTGCCTTTCCTTGTGTGACACAGGAGCTCTTGACTTGAAAGCTAGAGGGATGCAATAGAAAGAGCTGCAACCTCTGCCAGACATGGCAAAGGTGAGTGGGATGTTGTTTCAATTAGTGCTGAAGTCAGGAAGACTGTAAGGATGGAAAGGCTGGTGTTTGCCATGGGCTGGGAAACACATCTGGTTTTCATTTTCTCTTTCTCTTTGAGTGCCAGATAAACAGGGGAGAGTGTGCCCTCACCTTGGAACTCTCCTGCCCTCTTCTGCTGAGATGGAGAAATGTCCAAGCTTCTAGAAGGACATCAGGACAAAGATATGTAATGAAAATAAGTCCAGGCTGGCAGTCCTTGTGGGCATCAGCTGCTGGGAACTGCATTGCTTCTGCCATGAGCATGGCAAAGCAGGTAAAAGATTGCTTTTCCTTGTGTGACACAGGAGCTCTTGACTTGAAAGCTAGAGGGATGCAATAGAAAGAGCTGCAACCTCTGCCAGACATGCCAAAGGTGAGTGGGATGTTGTTTCAATTAGTGCTGATGTCAGGAAGGACTGCAAGGATGGAAAGGCTGGTGTTTGCCATGGGCAGGGAATCACATCTGGTTTTCATTTTCTCTTTGTGTTCCAGAAAAAGAGGAGAGTGTGCCCTAACATTGGACACCTCCTGCCCTCTTCTGCTGAGGTGGCGAAATGTCCCAGCTTCTAGAAGGACATCAGGACAAAGATATGTAATGAAAATAAGTCCAGGCTGGCTGTCCTTGTGGGCATCAGCTGCTGACATCTGCATTGCTGCTGCCATGAGCACGGCACAGCAGGTAAAAGATTGCTTTTCCTTGTGTGACACAGGAGCTTTTGATGTAAAAGCAAGAGGGATACAATAGAAAGAGCTGCAACCTCTGCCAGACATGGCAAAGGTGAGTGGGATGTTGTTTCAATTAGTGCAGATGTCAGGAAGGACTGTAAGGGTGGAAAGGCTGGTGTTTGCCATGGGCAGGGAAACACATCTGGTTTTCATTTTGTCTTAATCTTCCAGTGCTAGATAAATAGAGGTGAGTGTGCCCTCACCATGGACCCCTCCTTCCCTCTTCTGCTGAGATTCAGAAATGTTCCAGCTTCTAGAAGGACATCAGGACAAAGATATGTAATGAAAATAAGTCCAGGCTTGCTGTCCTAGTGGGCATCAGCTGCTGGCATCTGCATTGCTGCTGCCATGAGCATGGCAAAGCAGGTAAAAGATTGCTTTTCCTTGTGTGACACAGGAGCTCTTGACTTGAAAGCTAGAGGGATGCAATAGAAAGAGCTGCAACCTCTGCCAGACATTGCAAAGGTGAGTGGGATGTTGTTTCAATTAGTGCTGAAGTCAGGAAGACTGTAAGGATGGAAAGGCTGGTGTTTGCCATGGGCTGGGAAACACATCTGGTTTTCATTTTCTCTTTCTCTTTGAGTGCCAGATAAACAGGGGAGAGTGTGCCCTCACCTTGGAACTCTCCTGCCCTCTTCTGCAGAGATGGAGAAATGTTCCAGCTTCTAGAAGGACATCAGGACAAAGATATGTAATGAAAATAAGTCCAGGCTGGCTGTCCTTGTGGGCATCAGCTGCTGGCATCTGCATTGCTGCTGCCATGAGCATGGCACAGCAGGTAAAAGATTGCTTTTCCTTGTGTGACACAGGAGCTCTTGACTTGAAAGCTAGAGGGATGCAATAGAAAGAGCTGCAACCTCTGCCAAACATGGCAAAGGTGAGTGGGATGTTGTTTCAGTTGCTGCTGATGTCAGGAGGACTGTAAGGATGGAAGGTCTGGTGTTTGCCATGGGCAGGGAAACACATCTGGTTTTCATTTTCTCTTTGTGTGGCAGAAAAAGAGGAGAGTGTGCCTGCAACTTGGTACTCTCCTGCCCTTTTCTGCTGAGATGGAGAAATGTTCCAGCTTGTAGAAGGACATCAGGACAAAGATATGTAATGAAAATAAGTCCAGGGTGGCTGTCCTTGTGGGCATCAGCTGCTGGCATCTGCATTGCTGCTGCCATGAGCATGGCACAGCAGGTAATAGATTGCTTTTCCTTGTGTGACACAGGAGCTCTAGACTTGAAAGCTAGAGGGATGAAATAGAAAGAGCTTCAACCTCTGCCAGACATGGCAAAGGTGAGTGGGATGTTGTTTCAGTTGCTGCTGATGTCAGGAGGACTGTAAGGATGGAAAGGCTGGTGTTTGCCATGGGCAGGGAAACACATCTGGTTTTCATTTTCTCTTTCTCTATGAGTGCAAGATAAACAGGGGAGAGTGTGCCCTCACCTTGGACCCCTCCTGCCCTCTTCTGCTGAGATGGAGAAATGTTCCAGCTTCTAGAAGGACATCAGGACAAAGATATGTAATGAAAGTAAGTCCAGGCTGGCTGTCCTTGTGGGCATCAGCTGCTGGCAACCACATTGCTTCTGCCGTGAGCATGGCAAAGCAGGTAAAAGATTGCTTTTCCTTGTGTGACACAGGAGCTCTTGACTTGAAAGCTAGAGGGATGCAATAGAAAGAGCTGCAACCTCTGCCAGACATGCCAAAGGTGAGTGGGATGTTGTTTCAATTAGTGCTGATGTCAGGATGGACTGCAAGGATGGAAAGGCTGGTGTTTGCCATGGGCAGGGAATCACATCTGGTTTTCATTTTCTCTTTGTGTTCCAGAAAAAGCGGAGAGTGTGCCCTAACATTGGACACCTCCTGCCCTCTTCTGCTGAGGTGGCGAAATGTCCCAGCTTCTAGAAGGACATCAGGACAAAGATATGTAATGAAAATAAGTCCAGGCTGGCTGTCCTTGTGGGCATCAGCTGCTGGCATCTGCATTGCTGCTGCCATGAGCATGGCACAGCAGGTAAAAGATTGCTTTTCCTTGTGTGACACAGGAGCTCTAGACTTGACAGCTAGAGGGATGCAATAGAAAGAGCTGCAACCTCTGCCAGACATGGCAAAGGTGAGTGGGATGTTGTTTCCATTGCTGCTGATGGCAGGAAGGACTGTAAGGATGGAAAGTCTGGTGTTTGCCATGGGCAGGGAAACACATCTGGTTTTCATTTTCTCTTTGTGTGGCAGAAAAAGAGGAGAGTGTGCCTGCAACTTGGTACTCTCCTGCCCTTTTCTGCTGAGATGGAGAAATGTTCCAGCTTGTAGAAGGACATCAGGACAAAGATATGTAATGAAAATAAGTCCAGGCTGGCTGTCCTTGTGGGCATCAGCTGCTGGCTTCTGCATTGGTGTTGCCATGAGCATGGCACAGCAGGTAAGGGATTGCTTTTCCTTGTGGGACAGCTGTTAAGCCATTCTGATTCACCCTTTGCATCCTCAGCATACAGTTTTTTCCCACACTGCTGTTTCTGTCCAGCAATGTTCATATGTGCAGTGGTACAGAGGTTGGTGGCCCTGCCTGTGGCAGGGGCTTGGAGATTCCTGATCCTTGAGGTCCCTTCCAACCCAGGCTATTCTGTGTGTGTGTGTGTGACTGGCTAAACACCAACTCTTGCTAGCTCAGCAGGTATACTGCTAATTATTGAACGCCTGACAGCTGCTTATCAACACTTGGCCACTATTTCTGGACACCTGCTCATCCCTGAAGAGAGAGAAGTTTGGAAGGAGGACAGAGGGGAGTCTCTTGATGCCTGCCTGTTGCATCCCAACCTGCCCACAGAGTGAGTCACTTCGGCCTTGTGTGGAGGCCCTGGCTTCTTTGGAGTCTGTTTTTCTTTTGCTGAGCTTCTCCTATCCAAACAGAATGGCCTTACAACATGCTTTCTGGTCCTTAATACTAAACCCATGCAATTTGTAACTATTACAGTTCTGTAAGTGAGAATTGATCACATGATTGAACAACTGTATTTCTAAAATATGTTATGAAATAACTTCTTTTTACTAATACTAATAAAGTCTTTCTACTTTTTCAAACTGTTTCTAAGGGCAAATTACAAAACACATGGTGCTGTACTGCTTCAGAGCAATCCCACATTTGATAGCCAGTGCAGAAACAACATTCCATCCTACAGCATTAGCTAGTTCAGAGGTACCAGACATGTATCTGGATATGGCTGTTGTGCATAACTGGGGCTGAGGGATCAGAAATGACAGCTCCACTCTTGGAGACCACAGAACTGAAATGGAAAGATAAAATAGTTGCAGGGCAATTGTTCTCTGTGCCTGAAGCAGGGACCGATTTATGGGGGAGAGATTTAGCAGTTAAATGAGGATTACAGCTGCAAGTCTGTGAAACAGATATCAGGTGTCAATGAATGTGTTATCAGCTGTGATGAAGAAGAAATGAATCCAAAGCTGTGGGCAGGGGAAGGAAATCGGGGTGGACTCACAATTTTCCCTTACAAAGAACTGCCCAAGGAGGGAGTGGAGCTGTGAAACAGCAACAATATCCCATAGCCTTAGAAGGGAGAGTGGGTCTAAAAGCTGTAACACAGACAGTGGTTAAGGATGGTCTTCTGGAACCTTGTCTGTGGCCTTATAACACCCCAATCCTGTCGGCACGGAAGGCAGACGGCACGTATCGGCTGGTGCAAGATGTAAGGAAATGACTGAACCCGTTCTCAAAAGACAGCCTGTGGTTCCTAACCCCTATACCCTAATGAGTCAGATCCCACACGGACAGCAGTGGTTTGGTGTGAGAGACCTCAAAGATGCTTTCCGGACAGCCTCTGGACTCAGAGAGAAATGGCTGCGTTTGTATGAGGACACATTGTAATCCTATCGTGATTCGTGATGATACTGTAGATACTGGAACTCGTGCTAATCCTTGTCTTTGCAACATCTGAAGCAAGCAGCTGGTGCTGCTGTCATGCAGAAAGCTCCCTTCCAACCACTCAGCAAGCATTTGGATGAGACAGCTTCCTGCTGGGGAGCCCTCCGACATCACTGCTGCCTCCTCCAGAACCATACCTGCAGATGCTTCAGAGCTCTTCAGCATGGACTTCCTTCCTCCCATCAGCAGCTGCTCCTGCACTGACCTTCATTCACACTGGGATACCATCTGCTTCCAGCAGGAGCTGACCTGCGAGACAGAGAAAGGAAACGTGGGATGAGCACCAATGCAGAAGCACAAGGCTGTGTCACCACCACGTCTTGCAGCCTTGGGAAGTCAGCTGCAACTGCAGCCTTGGTCAGAATTACAACGGGCACCGTAAATTAAGTGTGACCTCTGAAGTTGTTGCCATGATCAGAAATAGACGCTGAAATCGCTCACATAACTGTCGGTGGTTCCCTCCAAATTCTTTTGCTTTGGGGAACAGATGGACTCGGAATGGAAGGACACGAGAAAAATGACATCTGTTTGAGCTCAGCAGACTTGAGAGGTGGGCCTGGGTGAACCTGATGAGGTTCAGCACAGCCAAGTGCAAGGTTTGGCATTTGGGCCGGAGGAATCCCAGGCATTCTTTTGTCATCGTGGTGGTTTCCAATAGACCCCAACAATGAGACATCAGGTCGCCGTGTGGGCTCCTGGGTGACACTGCCATTTCCCAGCCATTGCAGCCTAGGGGCAAATAAAGTAAAATACTTCAGAAAGATCTCACACTGATTGCATATTTTACTGTTCTTTTACACAAAACAGAAGGGGAGGGCAGCAGATGCATGCAGCTGCATCAACACCCAGGCTGCTAAAGGAATGGAAAGACAGAAACATCAAATATCAATGCCTTATTCTAATGCAAGGAGGGAAGCTTCTATCAATGTTACTTTTTATCATTTAAAATGAGCAGTTGGCACTCTTAAAGGAAAATCCTAGGCCCCAGGTTCTGGCAGTGTGGCAATCTGGACTCAGCTGTGACTGATCCAAACAGTCTGTTCCAGATTTTAACATCCCTTCTATGCATTCACAAGTTTTCTCTCTTGACTTCCCCTTACAGCCGTTAGATGCCAGCAAAACATCCCACAAACACTCCTTACCTCTGTGCACACAGGCACCCATCCAACCAGAGCCATCAGTCATTCCCAGCCATGCGCTCTTCCTCCAGTCATGGTCAGCATCACACGGCCGTCACGCAGCTCACTTGACTCAGTTTTTCTCTTCTTTCTGGAGGTGTCCTTGCTTCTCAGCCTTACCTTCTCGTGATGTTTATCTCGCTCTGCAGCTCCTGCTCTGAATAGGCTTTCTTGGATTCCCGCATGACAGGCACAAAATGCAGCCACAGCCCCTGCCACCAAGGTCAGCTCTTCAGCACACATTACCTGAGGAGCACTTGGCAACTCCTGCAACCTGAGCAGTGCCAGGAAGACTGTTTCACTTCTGCTTCTCCTGGCTCAGAAATTCATTTTCCTACCTAGAAAATGGAAAAAGAAAAGAAAGAAAAAAAATCCTGACATAAAGCAGACACAATTGATACCATGGAATTCTGGAAGGCAAGGGATTTGCCCTCTGTGATGAGAAGTTGAGTGCAAAGAACTCAGAAGAGCCATGAGCAGGTTGTGAACTTGTGGGTAAAATTAGGAAGTGCAGCAGTGCAGGGCTTCTGGAGGTGAGGGTCTGCTACAGCCGCCTGGAAAGAGAGCCTGTTGGTGGGAGCTGCTTACTGCAGCCAGCAGAAGCATCACACTCACTGACTCTCATCCTGATGGGGGATTCCAGTCAGTCTGGGAAATCAGCATGGCTGGCTGCAAGCAATCTGACAGACTCCTGGAGTGCAGTGAGAATCACTCTGTGGTGCAGGCATTGGGCACAGCAAGCAGAAGGGAAGCATTGCTGGACATGGTGCACACCAGGGGTTACGACAGGAGGCGGTCAGGGCTGCAGTGACCATGCCCTCCTTCAGTTTGTGATCTCAAGGAATGCGGGCCTGGCAGGAAGCAAAGGCAGGAGCCTGAACTTCAGGAGAGCCAGCTGCAGGCTGTTCCAGGAATTCTTGGATGAGATCCTCTGGACAACTGTTTGTAGGGGCAAAGGGATGGAAAAGAGCTGGTCACTTTCTCAGAAAAAAACTTGCTCAGGTTGCATGCTGAGCTGCAGGAGAGGAAGGGAAGGAGGTGCAGCACGGCTCTGCACGATGCTCTGCCACACTGGGCAGCTTGATCATGGCTCAGCAGTGGGATCAGACGAGGAGAAGGGGAGAAGGAAATCAAGGATGGGAGGGAACCATCAGACACAGTCAATAAGTGTCTGTGAAGTCTTGCAGACCCAGAGATTCCCAGGTTGTTTCTGCTTTCGTAGCATTTGTGTGCTGCAGGGTGAGCAAATTCTTCTGCTGCTTGATTCTTCTGCAGGAGCCGCCTAAAAGGGAAATGGCCACTGAGCTGCAGACCAAGCAGTACTGCCTGACGTTGGCCAGGGGGAGCTTCTCCTGCCGCAGTGTGATGATGACAGGTCTGGAGATGATCTGCACGGCCAGCTCGTAGGTGGGAGCCAGGAAAGGACATGATGGGAGGAGAGAGGTGTTAAAGAACAGCCAAGGCATGGAAATGCATCAGAAAGCCCTGAAAAGCATCACAAAGCCACAGCCAGGAAGCTTGGGAGTATCATGAGCAGCATCCAGGATGCGAGAGATTATTTGCTACCATGCCAAATGGTAGCAGAGCTCCCCCTGCAGACATCCCAAAGCCAGACAAAACAGGAACAAAACCCGGAGCTGTGCTGCACGCACCCCACGGCCACAGCATTGCAAGCTGGGGTGCCTTGCTGTGTGCTGCATTCATCCCAGTCCGTGTGAATGAAGACTCTGGAGGCAGTCAAGGCGTTGGTTGAGCACGAGTGTGCTTTTATTATTAAATAAAGGACAGGAGGTTGTGAGAGGTTGATGGTGACGATGGGACTCATCCTGTCTTGTCATGGAGAGAGTGGCTCAGAGCTCTCAGTGCTGCTGTCCTGTGCCTGAGACTGGAGGCCTGATTGAAAGTCCCCCTGCAAGAGGCTCTGCTCCTCCTCACTGATGCTGACCTGCTCCTGCATGGAGGTGCTGCTGTCGGGGCACTCACACTGTGCTTGGGATGGGCTGCACTGCATGGACTCCTGGTTACAATCCAGGCTGGCGACTGTGGTGTCTTGCAGGCCCAGGTCAGCAACTTCAGCAGAGCCAGGTGTAATGAGGGCATGGACTTCGATGAGCTCCTTCTCTCCATCATTGTTTTCATGTGGAAGGCTGCTGTTGGAACTGCAGCAATTTGTGCTTCCTAAGAGCTCTCCACTGATGGAAGCACACAGAGCTTCCTCGCTACTTGCCCTGGATCTTCTGGGTTGGCAAGGGCTCGATTCACCTAGAAAGGATACACAGGGGTTAGTGTCAAACTTTCACAAGCTGAATTACGACAGTGGTTGATCAGAGGTGTACTGAAGACGTTAGGCAGGGGCTGGAATGGCAGAAGGAGATACAAGTGCAGAGCAAACTTGAATTCTATGTTCCTGAAAAGCAGGGATTTGGAAGCTGCATTTGCACCCTTACCTGCCAGGACTACCACTGCTGTTTCTGAGGGCTGCCTGGCATTGCGCTGCAGTTGGCGTTTGCTGCCAGAGGATGGCTTTCTGAGGCTGAAGCAGCAACACCAACTGCTAGCTGGTGATTCCTCACTCTTGCTGGGTGGATTTTGCCTGGAGAGAGAAAACAGCCAATGCTGTGAGTCGTGCGTGGTGCAGGGTGAGGGAAGAGCAGCACTGAGCTCTTGGCAGCAGTTGCTTGTTCCTAGCACTGCCTGGTTTCTGCAGGAAAACACAAAAACCCACCCAAACAATGATGCTAGGTGCTGGAAAAGAAAGTCCTCTTTACCTGTCAGATGGAAAGTTGATGACGGTGTGGAATTTGCCCTGCCCAGCTGCAGGGCTTTCTTCCACTTCAATGTCGTGGCTGCTCTCTGTCACAGGGGGAGAGCTGCTGTGGCCTCGCCTCTGTGCCTGTGCCTCCTCCAGGCTGAGCAGCTTTGTGGCAGCAGAAGAGACCCCCACAGACTTGGGCCCTGGGAGAGAATTGTGCCCTGTCAGGGAAAACCACAGGTAAGAGCGAGGATCAGAAAGCAGCAGCACAGCCACCACAGTTCTGGGGGAGGTGCTGTATTTTTCTCAGGCTTGCTTATCCGAGCCACTGGAAGAAGAGGAGCTCAAAATAACCATGTGGGAAGAGGTGTGTTTATGGCAAAGGACACGGTTATAACGAAGAGCAGCTTACTGTATCAAAACAGGCAAGGAAAAACCCAAGGAAATGGGGGCAGGGAACTGAGAAAGCTTCACTGCCACACTTGCATCAAGCTTTTCCTGCATGCAAACCATAATAATATCGGTTTCCTCCTTGTGAAATTTAGGCTTGGACGTTCTCAGCATCCAGCAACAGGATGCCAGATTCTAATGGAAGCCCAGAGGTCTGCTGTCCCTTTGATGGTAAAAGAGTATCTCAAAGGTCCCGGAGAAGGCCTGCATTTGGTCAAGGTGTCAGGTCAAGATCAAGCTAATGGAGGAAGACACTCACCTGCTGCATCTGCAATGTCTGCTCCGGATTTGGAGCCGAAGAGGACGTCGGTGTGGTTGATGATGAATTCCACCACATCCGACTGCGTCTGCAGCTCCATGCAGGCAGCTCTTCCGCTGGCGCAGGCAAACTCGTTCTGCTGTGATCTGTAGAAAAGGCAGATTTTAGAAGTCATTTCTCCAAGACCGTTTCCCCGAGTCTGAATTGTTGCAGCCAAAAGCTGTCAGCTGAGGCTCTGGAGACTTCCGCAGTGGGCAATCAGTGATGCCACTGCAGAAATTCCCCTGGATGATCAAGGACACGTCAGTCTCATCTCAACAAGACTGCAGAAATTGTCACCTAGACATTGTGCCCGTGGGGTTGGAGAACAGCCCAGGCTCCTGCTCTTCTGTCAGCCACAGATTTTACAGGAGAAGAGCACATTTGATGGAGAAAAAGGGAGCACTGTTTTTTTTTTTAATGGAGAACAGATGTAAGTGTTGTGTTGGAACAGAACCAGCAGTTTACCTTAAGAGGTTTGGAGCCCACACAATGGCTAGGTTCTTGGCATGCATGTTTGTGATGGTGGAGCTCCCAGCCAGACACGCCAAGTGTCTCATCAGGAACTCCAGTGTCCTGGAAAACAAGAGAGGCAAACGTTCAGCACCAACGAGCATGCCGTGCTGCAATTCAGAAAGCAAACCTCCATTCATGCTACTTCTTGTGATTGCTACTGTCACGGAAGATGAAGTAGATCCAACCTGACTGAGTGCCACGCTGCAGCACCAAGCCCCAGCACAGCACAGCCGCAGCCATCAGCTGCACCAAGCGTGCCCCGTGCCCAGGAACTGACCCCATAAAGTAAGCCCATGGAGCCTTCAACCCTTCAGCATACACAGGCATCGTGTTGCCGGCGTGAGACAGAGCCTGGAACCGCATCGTTGCCCTCTGCAATGCAGCAGGGCTGAGCTCAGCAGGCTGAGGGCAGCACTGACCTGTAGTGAGGAGCGGGCAGCTGCTGGATGACGTCCTGCATTCTGAGCAGCCGCTCCTCCTCTGTAGCGGCACCAACAGCATCCTGGAGTAGTGCAGAAAGGGAGCGAGACACCAATCAGGCTAGTACAGCACTGCGAGTAAACCTCGTGGGGCTGACAGCAAAAGGGCCTCCGAGCTGGGGCACTGCTGCAGCCATCTGCCAAGAGGCCCAGGAAGAGGGAAATGAAAGACGTGGCCTTGTGCTTACCGAGAACTTGCCGTACAGCTGGTGGGTGAGCAGAGGGTTCGGGAGCTCCCTGAAGTACATCTTGCAGACGGAGCTCACGCTGTGAATGTCGCGGACGGTGAGCTCAGGAATCTGCTCCGACTCAAATTCCTGCCTGGAGAGAGGGACGCAAACCCGGTTGAGCGAGAGGAAGGCAAGCCCAAAGCCACACCAGATGCACTCAGGCTGTGTCAGTCGCAGCACTCTTACCGCAGTCTCTGGATGTTGGACGCGACGCCGGACAGGCGGTATATCCCCTGCACCACGCCGTGCTGCTCAATGAACTCAGCGCAGCTCTGGAGGACCTGGGGGACTGAAGAACACGTGCCAGCCGTCAGTGGAGCTCCTGATTCAATCGTGCTGCAGGCTGTGCTTCACATCCCATCCACTAAGCCCAGCCAGGCTTGGCTGAAGCAAATACAGATGTGCTTGTCTCTTAGGAGCATCTGCATCTGCTATCAGCCTGCCCCCTGCTAGATATGAGCTCCCTTTCATCTTCTTCAGATGCCCAGCAGAGGAAGATCTCAGGAATGGGCAGCTCCTTACCATCACGACCGGAGTGGAGAAGATGCTCTCCCAGGTCACCGCCAAACACCCTTTCCTTCTCCACCTCCCGCTCGGTCGGTTTCTTTGGGCGGGCCTTCACCAAGGAACGAAGGAAGGTGAGGATCTTGCTGCGTTTCTTGGGCACTGCACAACAAAAGGAAGAAACCAGGTCATTTCAGGTCTGGCTCCGTTGGACGAGGCCGAGCACAGCACATTCTACAGAGCACGTCAGAACGGGAAGAACATTACCAACCAGTACATACAAAAAGGGATTTTCCCCATCTCTGGAGGAGCCCAAGGCCAGGTTGGATGGGGCCCTGGGCAGCCTGGTCTTGTCTCACATTAAATGTGGGGCTGGGAGACCATCCTGAGGCGGGAGGGTTGGAGCATAATGATGCCTGAGGTCCCTTCCATCCCAAGCCATTCTATGAAGATTCTATAGTTTTGCCAAGTCCAATCATAAACACAGGAAGATTGGGCCAAATCTCTGCCCCATGGTATGCATGAAAGATCATCAATCCAGATGACAATGTGGGATGGATAAAGGACACCATCAAATTTAACATCCGTACCTGGCTTTGGCACAGAATTGATGAGTGCCTCAGGAATGTTCTTATTAATGAGTTCCACACACTCCCCTGGGAAAAATCCAACCTGTAACAAGAACAAAATAGAGACCAACTATTGCATGCTGCATTTCTCAGGTCTGAACTGTTAAACCAAAAGCCACGTAACATTTCCCTCGGAACGTGCTTGCCTGACGTTCCATAAGACTATCCAGCAGAAAATGGCCATAGTTCAAAGCATAAAGGTAATAATTTTTCAACATTTGCAGCCAACGGCAAGGTCCCCTGACACCGACACAGGGAAATTGTTTACGTCCATTAGGCATCCTGTGCATGCAGAGCAGCTCTAAGCTAAGATTCCTGCCTTTACTGCAGTTGCACTCTCCAGTCTGAAGCTTGTGCCTACCTGGAAGCCGAGCTTGCCTCTCCACCAGGGGGTCAGCTCCTTTGGTGGCATGTCGATGACACACACGATGTCTCCGACCTGCAAGAGATTGCAACGTCAATCCCAGCTTCAGCACAGCTGGGAGGAAAGCACAGCTCAAATGTCTGCATTCTTCTGCACTGCCAAACATCGCCGAGCATTAAAGCACTTGCACCAGTGCAGCTCTGAAGACATTTGCCATTGTAAAATTGAGCAACAAGGAACGCCTTGAACTGCTTACCTCAAAGGAGAGTTCATCCGCTGCCTGGGCAACGTATCTCTTAATAGCATGGGCAGCAGCAATAGCTGGAACATTCACAGGTGCCACCTCATGGTCTAGCAGGGGCTTCCCCTTGTTCTCAGCCTGAAACAGAGAGCACAGGCCACGGTGAGGAGCTGGGAACCAACAAGGAGGATTTCAAGGTGAGGAGCACATCTGCAGAGAAAGCTGCAGGAAATGCACTCGGTCCTTATCATGGGCACTTCAGAAGGAACTGCAAGTCTAATAACGGCTGTTTCTCTCCCTGGTGTGCAGCAGGCACACGCCAGGCAATGCAAAGATGCATCTCTCCCCATCCAGACTAATCAGCAATGGCACTGACGCAGACAGGTGGCCTTGTCCATTTTGCCCCCTCCTTTCCTGCGCTCTTTGTGCAGGAAGGCTGACTGTTTCAGATGCTAGGAGACCGTGAAGAGGGAAACCAAAGCTACGGCTGCAGTTACAAGGTGCAAACAGTGCCATTGCAAGCACCAAGCAGCTCTCTTGAGCAGTCCAACCAACAGCGAGGCCAAACAGAGCAGAGAATGATTGTTGTTTCTGCAGCCATTTCAAGGGAAAAGTCAGTAGAGGACAAACCCCACAGCCGAGATGGCTCTGGTACTTTTATAAACTTGCCACACTTGCACTACTGTCTTGCCACAGAGGAGCTCTCTTGGAAAGCAGGAGAGCACATCTGCGGCTCACTCTGCTGGCTGCAGTCAGGGAACAAAGACCAATCAGAGCTTCATACTCTACCTCTGTCCATGCCAGGTCAGGCCCACAGCTGATCTCGCTGCACGCCACAGCCATCAGCGTAGGTGTGACAAGCTGGAACTGAAAAGAAACACACTTTTATGTTCTCTGTTCACATCTCTGCTGTGCTCCCTACAGCTGTCGGGCACACTCACACAGCCCAAGCACGCCTGCTGGTGTCCCTGGTGATGCTGTGCAGCTCTGCACAAGTTGGGGCTGGGACTCTTTGCCTAAGCAATTGGTTTCCTGTAGACCAGCTGGTCACAGCACCACAGACAGCATCCTTCTGAGGGCTGAGCTGCAGAGCACGTGGAGAAAACCCACACGTGACCAGCGTCCCATCAAAGCTGGATGAGGCTGTGTTACTAAACACGGGGCGTCACGGGCTGCTAAAGCATGTGGGGGAACAAAGCATGGCAGGTACCTGGCAAGAGATCAGAACGAGGGAGAGAAATCTCACGAATCTGCAGCCGTTCCTTGTCACTTTGCTCTGATCTTCCACGAGCAAAAGCTGCAGCAGGGAAGCAGGCAGAGGGTGGAGAGAGGAGAGAGAAAGAGCAGGTCAGTTTGCTTCCACGGTTTAGCAAAGACTACGAGGGAAAAAACAAAATCTGCCCTCCCTCAACTTAAAAACTCAAGTTTTCAACTTAAAACCATTTCCCCTTGTCCTGCAGTTATCTACCCTTTCAAAGAGTTGATTCCCCTCCTCTTTTTAGGCTCCCTTTCGGTAGTGAAGGCTGCCATGAGGTCACCCCACAGCCTTCTTTTCTCCAGGCTGAACAAGCCCAGCTCCCTCAGCCTGTCTTTGCAGGGGAGGTGCTCCTGTCCCCCGATCATCTCTGTGGCTCGCCTCTGGACCCTCTCCAACAGCTCCCTGTCTTTCTGGACGCTGTACTGCAGCTGGGGCCTCACAAGAGCAGAGCAGGGGGGGACGATCACCTCCCTGTCCCTCATGGCCACCCCTCTGCTGATGGAGAGAATGTGATCCTATGAGCTCCGCCAGCCAGCAGTTCTCAGCACTCACTGTCCCCCCGTCTCTCCCACACTGTCTCAGCTTACCTACAAGGTGCTGCACAGGACGGTGTGAAGACAAAGGGACGCAGTCGGTGCACAAGTGCAACAAGCGAGCTGCTCAGTCAGAGCTCCAGCGCTCCAATGAAGGGACGCAGCACGCACTGCTCCTCCCCTCATTCTAGCCCTTATGACATCACTGAGGGCCACCAGGCTGCTCCACCACGACCCACAGGGTGGGGAGGCAAGACCAGTCACAAGGGCAGAAGATTCCAACAGCCCAGCCCAACGTTCTGGAATCAGGGGCTGCTTGGAATTCTACCCCAGCCAAATCCTGGAGAAGCTGGCACGGGGTCGTCATGACCAAAGCGCAGGACCTGGCGCTTGCTCTTGTTGAGCCTCGCACAACTGGCCTCAGTGCATCCCTCTGGAGGGCCTTCCTGCCCTCAGCCAGATGGACGCTTCCTCCCAGCAGCGTACCTTGCAGTGCTGGGCCCATGTCAAATCCACACTAGAGTGGCTTTTGTTACATTCAAGGGCATGTTGCAGCACCCATCTATTTCACCTGGAAGGAAATAAAGCAGGAGATGGGAGAAACACAGAACTGCTGCCAGACTGCTTTATCCCTTTCTTAGCCCAACTTCCCTTGCCTCATCCCCTACCCCAACTCCTGGATGATGCCCACGGGCTGATAGTTGGATCTCAAGTCCATAGGACTCCTTTCACAGGGCTCCATCAAAAAGGCTGTCACACTTGTTCCGTACACTCACACTGACCCAGCAGTGGTATCACAGTCACTTAACACACACACAACAACCAAACCCCGAGCATGCACATCCCTTCCTGCGTGACTGCAGCCCACAGCTCCCCTTCACACCTCCGTGGATCTCTGGTGTTTTACACGGATGCAGCCTCGCTGCAGCTCCGTGGCTGTCACACAAGGCCTGCAGGACCTCTTTCTCTGCAAACCCCGTCTGCAGGCATTGGTTCATGAGGTTCACCTCCTGCCCTCCTGAGCAAAAACAAGCACTAAGAAATAGAGCAAAGCATGCTGGACTCGACCTGGCTGGATCCCCAACCCTCAGTCCTGTCAGACGGACCCTGGTGTGGAGACTCATCCCCAAAGCCTGGCTGGACATCAGCACAGGCATCCTTCTTCAAACGCCCCATCCAAGCAGCAAGGGATCAAAGCGTTGGCACAGCTGAAACAGAAATGCTGTGTGAGTTTCCTGTTAGCACTGAGCAGGAACAAATCTACCGCTGAGCAGCAGGATGTGAGACAAGCAGCAGAAGACACCCAACCTGCAGAACCAGCTCGTTTGGGGTCGGTCCAGATGTTTGTCTGCTCCCTTCCCTGGCCCAGGCCAAGCTTGTGAGCTGCTCCTCCTTTGTGCAGGGGGAAATGGTGCAGATGCCATGTGGTGGCTATGCACAGCATGCCTTGCACTTGCTTTTCCTCTCTCCATCTGCCATTAGCAAACAGCATCTCCAGCCTGCAGAGATCACTGAGTCCAACCCCTGCACAACAGTGAAAAAAAGATATGATAAGGGGTACTTAAAGCACAGCATCTGTAATCAGATCAGACTCCTGCACTGTGAAGACTTCCATGAGTATTCCTGCAGAGTGCATCACTTAGTCTCTCTCTAGCCTTGTGTTCATGGTTTTCCTGTAAGAGCTTGTCTAAACACTGCCTATAATCGTGGTTATGCTAGAAGCATTTGGATTTCTTGATCCTCAGTGTGATTTCAATAACAAATACAGATGTTTTTTTGTTAGGGACAGCTTTCAATTTCTCAACTGAAATTTCAATATTGCATTAGGTGTTGACAACCACGGGGCTGCAGTACAGAGAATTACAGGAAGATGAATTTCTCCATCTCCATGCTCCTAGACATTTATGATTACAGTGATGTAGTTATAGACAAATTTGCAAGATACCAAAGCTAGAATAACCTCTTGGTGCAGCAGGATGTCTGGAGCCCAAGTGCAGAGTCTCAGTGTTCCCAAGCCTTGAAGAGGTGCACCGTATGTGCTGGGGCTGATGACACAGACACTGGAGCAAGGCCAGTGTGATGTTAGAAACTTGACCAGCAGCTGATCTGTTGTCAGCCATTTCTGGACACAAACGGGATCTGGTCGACTTAGGACATGACCTTTGGGCTGGAGAGCAACTCCCCGAGGAATCACACAGCCACTGCAGACCGTTGGCAAGAACCCCATACCAAAACAGCTCATCTGCAATCAGTTTTTGATCTGTGCAGCAGTGATTGGAACAGGCGCACGCTCTCTGCAATTGCAGGAATGTTCACAAGTGGAATGTACATCACCTGTGTGCTCCAGCTCTTCTGTGTGCATGCTAGGAGCAGTGATCCCCCTGCACCCAGGGCTGCAATAAAGTCCTGTGGGCTGTCTGACCTGCCAACCAGCAGCCCAGGCTGCCCAGAGCCACATCCAGCCTGGCCTTGGATGCCTGCAGGGATGGGGCATCCACAGCCTCCCTGGGCAACCTGTTCCAGTGCCTCACCACCCTCTGGCTGAAAAACTTCCTCCTCACATCCAACCTAACATAAACACCCCTTTCTCACCAGCCTTACCATCCTTACAGTCCTTCCTGACATCAGCACTAATTGAAACAACATCCCACTCACCTTTGCCATGTCTGGCAGAGGTTGCAGCTCTTTCTATTGCATCCCTCTAGCTGTCAAGTCAAGAGCTCGTGTGTCACACAAGGAAAAGCAATCTTTTACCTGCTTTGCCATGCTCATGGCAGCAGCAGTGCAGATGCCAGCAGCTGATGCCCACAAGGACAGCCAGCCTGGACATATTTTTATTACATATCTCTGTCCTGATATCCTTCTAGAAGCTGGGACATTTCTCCCTCTGAGCAGCAGAGGGCAGGAGGGGTCCGAGTTGAAGGCACACTTTCCAATTTTCCTGGCACACAAAGACAAAGAGAAGATGAAAACCAGATTTGTTTCCCTGCCCATGGCAAACACCAGCCTTTCCATCCTTACAGTCCTTCCTGACATCAGCCGCAACTGAAACAACATCCCACTCACCTTTGCCATGTCTGGCAGAGGTTGCAGCTCTTTCTTTTGCATCCCTCTAGCTTTCAAGTCAAGAGCTCCTGTGTCACACAAGGAAAAGCAATCTTTTACCTTCTTTGCCATGCTCATGGCAGCAGCAATGCAGATGCCAGCAGCTGATGCCCACAAGGACAGCCAGCCTGGACTTATTTTCATTACATATCTTTGTCCTGATGTCCTTCTACAAGCTGGAACATTTCTCCATCTCAGCAGAAGAGGGCAGGAGGGGTGCAAGTAGCAGGCACACTCTCCTCTTTTTCTGGCACACAAACAGAAGATGAAAACCAGATGTGTTTCCCTGCCCATGGCAAACACCAGCCTTTCCATCCTTACAGTCCATCCTGACATCAGCAGCAACTGAAACAACATCCCACTCACCTTTGCCATTTCTGCCAGAGGTTGCAGCTCTTTCTATTGCATCCCTCTAGCTTTCAAGTCAAGAGCTCCTGTGTCACACAAGGAAAAGCAATCTTTTACCTGCTGTGCCATGCTCATGGCAGCAGCAATGCAGATGCCAGCAGCTGATGCCTACAGGGACAGCCAGCCTGGACTTATTGTCATTACATATATTTGTCCTGATGTCCTTCTACAAGCTTGGACATTTCTCCCTCTGAGCAGCAGAGGGCAGGAGATTTCCAAGGTGAGGGCACACTCTCCCCTGTTTACCTGTTACTCAAAGAGAAAGAGAAAATGAAAACCAGATGTGTTTCCCTGCCCATGGCAAACACCAGCCTTTCCATCCTTACAGTCCTTCCTGAAATCAGCACTAATTGAAACAACATCCCACTCTCCTTTACCATGTCTGGCAGAGGTTGCAGCTCTTTCTATTGCATCCCTCTAGCTTTCAAGTCAAGAGCTCGTGTGTCACACAAGGAAAAGCAATCTTTTACCTGCTTTGCCATGCTCATGGCAGCAGCAGTGCAGATGCCAGCAGCTGATGCCCACAAGGACAGCCAGCCTGGACTTATTGTCATTATATATCTTTGTCCTGATGTCCTTCTACAAGCTGGAACATTTTTCCATCTCAGCAGAAGAGGGCAGGAGGGGTCCAAGTAGCAGGCACACTGTCCTCTGTATCTGGCACACAAAGACAAAGAGAAGATGAAAACCAGATGTGTTTCCCTTCCCATGGCAAACACCAGCCTTTCCATCCTTACAGTCCTTCCTGACATCAGCAGCAACTGAAACAACATCCCACTCACCTTTGCCATGTCTGGCAGAGGTTGCAGCTCTTTCTATTGCATCGCTCTAGCTTTCAAGTCAAGAGCTCCTGTGTCACACAAGGAAAAGCAATCTTTTACCTGCTGTGCCATGCTCATGGCAGCAGCAGTGCAGATGCCAGCAGCTGATGCCCACAAGGACAGCCAGCCTGGACTTATTTTCATTACATATCTTTGTCCTGATGTCCTTCTATAAGCTGGGACATTTCTCCATCTCAGCAGCAGAGGGCAGGAGAAGTCCAAGGTTAGGGCACACTCTCCTCTTTTTCTGGCACACAAAGAGAAGATGAAAACCAGATGTGTTTCCCTTCCCATGGCAAACACCAGCCTTTCCATCCTTACAGTCCTTCCTGACATCATCAGCAAGTGAAACAACATCCCACTCACCTTTGCCATTTCTGCCAGAGGTTGCAGCTCTTTCTATTGCATCCCTCTAGCTTTCAACTCAAGAGCTCCTGTGTCACACAAGGAAAAGCAATCTTTTACCTGCTGTGCCATGCTCATGGCAGCAGCAATGCAGATGCCAGCAGCTGATGCCCACAAGGACAGCCAGCCTGGACTTATTTTCATTACATATCTTTGTCCTGATGTCCTTCTACAAGCTGGAACATTTCTCCATCTCAGCAGCAGAGGGCAGGAGGGGTCCAAGGTTAGGGCACACTCTCCTCTTTTTCTGGCACACAAAGAGAAAATGAAAACCAGATGTGTTTCCCTGCCCATGGCAAACACCAGCCTTTCCATCCTTACAGTCCTTCCTGACATCAGCAGCAACTGAAACAACATCCCACTCAAGTTTGCCATGTCTGGCAGAGGTTGCAGCTCTTTCTATTGCATCGCTCTAGCTTTCAACTCAAGAGCTCCTGTGTCACACAAGGAAAAGCAATCTTTTTTACCTGCTGTGCCATGCTCATGGCAGCAGCAATGCAGATGCCAGCAGCTGATGCCCACAAGGACAGCCAGCCTGGACTTATTTTCATTACATATCTTTGTCCTGATGTCCTTCTACAAGCTGGAACATTTCTCCCTCTCAGCAAAAGAGGGCAGGAGAGTTCCAAGGTGTGGGCACACTCTCCCCTGTTTATATGGCACTAAAGAGAAAGAGAAGATGAAAACCAGATGTGTTTCCCTGCCCATGGCAAACACCAGCCTTTCCATCCTTACAGTCCTTCCTGACATCATCAGCAAGTGAAACAACATCCCACTAACCTTTGCCATGTCTGGCAGAGGTTGCAGCTCTTTCTATTGCATCGCTCTAGCTTTCAAGTCAAGAGCTCCTGTGTCACACAAGGAAAAGCAATCTTATACCTGCTTTGCCATGCTCATGGCAGCAGCAGTCCAGCTGCCAGCAGCTGATGCCCACAAGGACAGCCAGCCTGGACTTATTTTCATTACATATCTTTGTCTTGATGTCCTTCTAGAAGCTGGAACATTTCTCCATCTCAGCAGCAGAGGGCAGGAGGGGTCCAAGGTTAGGGCACACTCTCCCCTGTTTATCTGGCACTCAAAGAGAAAGAGAAGATGAAAACCAGATGTGTTTCCCTGCCCATGGCAAACACCAGCCTTTCCATCCTCACAGTCCATCTTGACATCAGCAGCAAGTGAAACAACATCCCACTCACCTTTGCCATTTCTGCCAGAGGTTGCAGCTCTTTCTATTGCATCCCTCTAGCTTTCAACTCAAGAGCTCCTGTATCACACAAGGAAAAGCAATCTTTTACCTGCTGTGCCATGCTCATGGCAGCAGCAATGCAGATGCCAGCAGCTGATGCCCACAAGGACAGCCAGCCTGGACTTATTTTCATTACATATCTTTGTCCTGATGTCCTTCTAGAAGCTGGAACATTTCTCCATCTCAGCAGCAGAGGGCAGGAGGGGTCCAAGTAGCAGGCACACTCTCCCCTGTTTATCTGGCACTCAAAGAGAAAGAGAAAATGAAAACCAGATGTGTTTCCCTGCCCATGGCAAACACCAGCCTTTCCATCCTTACAGTCCTTCCTGACATCAGCAGCAACTGAAACAACATCCCACTCACCTTTGCCATGTCTGGCAGAGGTTGCAGCTCTTTCTATTGCATCGCTCTAGCTTTCAAGTCAAGAGCTCCTGTGTCACACAAGGAAAAGCAATCTTTTACCTGCTTTGCCATGCTCATGGCAGCAGCCATGCAGATGCCAGCAGCTGATGCCCACAAGGACAGCCAGCCTGGACTTATTTTCATTACATATCTTTGTCCTGATGTCCTTCTATAAGCTGGGACATTTCTCCATCTCAGCAGCAGAGGGCAGGAGAAGTCCAAGGTTAGGGCACACTCTCCTCTTTTTCTGGCACACAAAGAGAAGATGAAAACCAGATGTGTTTCCCTGCCCATGGCAAACACCAGCCTTTCCATCCTTACAGTCCTTCCTGACATCAGCAGCAACTGAAACAACATCCCACTCACCTTTGCCATGTCTGGCAGAGGTTGCAGCTCTTTCTATTGCATCCCTCTAGCTTTCAAGTCAAGAGCTCCTGTGTCACACAAGGAAAAGCAATCTCTTACCTGCTGTGCCATGCTCATGGCAGCAGCAAAGCAGATGCCAGCAGCTGATGCCCACAAGGACAGCCAGCCTGGACTTATTTTCATTACATATCTTTGTCCTGATGTCCTTCTACAAGCTGGAACATTTCTCCCTCTGAGCAGAAGAGGGCAGGAGGGGTCCAAGTAGCAGGCACACTCTCCTCTTTTTCTGGCACACAAAGAGAAGATGAAAACCAGATGTGTTTCCCTGCCCATGGCAAACACCAGCCTTTCCATCCTTACAGTCCTTCCTGACATCAGCAGCAACTGAAACAACATCCGACTCAAGTTTGCCATGTCTGGCAGAGGTTGCAGCTCTTTCTATTGCATCGCTCTAGCTTTCAACTCAAGAGCTCCTGTGTCACACAAGGAAAAGCAATCTTTTACCTGCTGTGCCATGCTCATGGCAGCAGCAATGCAGATGCCAGCAGCTGATGCCTACAGGGACAGCCAGCCTGGACTTATTTTCATTACATATCTTTGTCCTGATGTCCTTCTACAAGCTGGAACATTTCTCCCTCTCAGCAAAAGAGGGCAGGAGAGTTCCAAGGTGTGGGCACACTCTCCCCTGTTTATATGGCACTAAAGAGAAAGAGAAGATGAAAACCAGATGTGTTTCCCTGCCCATGGCAAACACCAGCCTTTCCATCCTTACAGTCCTTCCTGACATCATCAGCAAGTGAAACAACATCCCACTAACCTTTGCCATGTCTGGCAGAGGTTGCAGCTCTTTCTATTGCATCGCTCTAGCTTTCAAGTCAAGAGCTCCTGTGTCACACAAGGAAAAGCAATCTTATACCTGCTTTGCCATGCTCATGGCAGCAGCAGTCCAGCTGCCAGCAGCTGATGCCCACAAGGACAGCCAGCCTGGACTTATTTTCATTACATATCTTTGTCTTGATGTCCTTCTAGAAGCTGGAACATTTCTCCATCTCAGCAGCAGAGGGCAGGAGGGGTCCAAGTAGCAGGCACACTCTCCCCTGTTTATCTGGCACTCAAAGAGAAAGAGAAAATGAAAACCAGATGTGTTTCCCTGCCCATGGCAAACACCAGCCTTTCCATCCTTACAGTCCTTCCTGACATCAGCAGCAACTGAAACAACATCCCACTCACCTTTGCCATGTCTGGCAGAGGTTGCAGCTCTTTCTATTGCATCGCTCTAGCTTTCAAGTCAAGAGCTCCTGTGTCACACAAGGAAAAGCAATCTTTTACCTGCTTTGCCATGCTCATGGCAGCAGCCATGCAGATGCCAGCAGCTGATGCCCACAAGGACAGCCAGCCTGGACTTATTTTCATTACATATCTTTGTCCTGATGTCCTTCTATAAGCTGGGACATTTCTCCATCTCAGCAGCAGAGGGCAGGAGAAGTCCAAGGTTAGGGCACACTCTCCTCTTTTTCTGGCACACAAAGAGAAGATGAAAACCAGATGTGTTTCCCTGCCCATGGCAAACACCAGCCTTTCCATCCTTACAGTCCTTCCTGACATCAGCAGCAACTGAAACAACATCCCACTCACCTTTGCCATGTCTGGCAGAGGTTGCAGCTCTTTCTATTGCATCGCTCTAGCTTTCAAGTCAAGAGCTCCTGTGTCACACAAGGAAAAGCAATCTTTTACCTGCTTTGCCATGCTCATGGCAGCAGCCATGCAGATGCCAGCAGCTGATGCCCACAAGGACAGCCAGCCTGGACTTATTTTCATTACATATCTTTGTCCTGATGTCCTTCTATAAGCTGGGACATTTCTCCATCTCAGCAGCAGAGGGCAGGAGAAGTCCAAGGTTAGGGCACACTCTCCTCTTTTTCTGGCACACAAAGAGAAGATGAAAACCAGATGTGTTTCCCTGCCCATGGCAAACACCAGCCTTTCCATCCTTACAGTCCTTCCTGACATCAGCAGCAACTGAAACAACATCCCACTCACCTTTGCCATGTCTGGCAGAGGTTGCAGCTCTTTCTATTGCATCCCTCTAGCTTTCAAGTCAAGAGCTCCTGTGTCACACAAGGAAAAGCAATCTCTTACCTGCTGTGCCATGCTCATGGCAGCAGCAAAGCAGATGCCAGCAGCTGATGCCCACAAGGACAGCCAGCCTGGACTTATTTTCATTACATATCTTTGTCCTGATGTCCTTCTACAAGCTGGAACATTTCTCCCTCTGAGCAGAAGAGGGCAGGAGGGGTCCAAGTAGCAGGCACACTCTCCTCTTTTTCTGGCACACAAAGAGAAGATGAAAACCAGATGTGTTTCCCTGCCCATGGCAAACACCAGCCTTTCCATCCTTACAGTCCTTCCTGACATCAGCAGCAACTGAAACAACATCCGACTCAAGTTTGCCATGTCTGGCAGAGGTTGCAGCTCTTTCTATTGCATCGCTCTAGCTTTCAACTCAAGAGCTCCTGTGTCACACAAGGAAAAGCAATCTTTTACCTGCTGTGCCATGCTCATGGCAGCAGCAATGCAGATGCCAGCAGCTGATGCCTACAGGGACAGCCAGCCTGGACTTATTTTCATTACATATCTTTGTCCTGATGTCCTTCTACAAGCTGGAACATTTCTCCCTCTCAGCAAAAGAGGGCAGGAGAGTTCCAAGGTGTGGGCACACTCTCCCCTGTTTATATGGCACTAAAGAGAAAGAGAAGATGAAAACCAGATGTGTTTCCCTGCCCATGGCAAACACCAGCCTTTCCATCCTTACAGTCCTTCCTGACATCATCAGCAAGTGAAACAACATCCCACTAACCTTTGCCATGTCTGGCAGAGGTTGCAGCTCTTTCTATTGCATCGCTCTAGCTTTCAAGTCAAGAGCTCCTGTGTCACACAAGGAAAAGCAATCTTATACCTGCTTTGCCATGCTCATGGCAGCAGCAGTCCAGCTGCCAGCAGCTGATGCCCACAAGGACAGCCAGCCTGGACTTATTTTCATTACATATCTTTGTCTTGATGTCCTTCTAGAAGCTGGAACATTTCTCCATCTCAGCAGCAGAGGGCAGGAGGGGTCCAAGTAGCAGGCACACTCTCCCCTGTTTATCTGGCACTCAAAGAGAAAGAGAAAATGAAAACCAGATGTGTTTCCCTGCCCATGGCAAACACCAGCCTTTCCATCCTTACAGTCCTTCCTGACATCAGCAGCAACTGAAACAACATCCCACTCACCTTTGCCATGTCTGGCAGAGGTTGCAGCTCTTTCTATTGCATCGCTCTAGCTTTCAAGTCAAGAGCTCCTGTGTCACACAAGGAAAAGCAATCTTTTACCTGCTTTGCCATGCTCATGGCAGCAGCCATGCAGATGCCAGCAGCTGATGCCCACAAGGACAGCCAGCCTGGACTTATTTTCATTACATATCTTTGTCCTGATGTCCTTCTATAAGCTGGGACATTTCTCCATCTCAGCAGCAGAGGGCAGGAGAAGTCCAAGTAGCAGGCACACTCTCCTCTTTTTCTGGCACACAAAGAGAAGATGAAAACCAGATGTGTTTCCCTGCCCATGGCAAACACCAGCCTTTCCATCCTTACAGTCCTTCCTGACATCAGCAGCAACTGAAACAACATCCCACTCACCTTTGCCATGTCTGGCAGAGGTTGCAGCTCTTTCTATTGCATCCCTCTAGCTTTCAAGTCAAGAGCTCCTGTGTCACACAAGGAAAAGCAATCTCTTACCTGCTGTGCCATGCTCATGGCAGCAGCAAAGCAGATGCCAGCAGCTGATGCCCACAAGGACAGCCAGCCTGGACTTATTTTCATTACATATCTTTGTCCTGATGTCCTTCTACAAGCTGGAACATTTCTCCCTCTGAGCAGAAGAGGGCAGGAGGGGTCCAAGTAGCAGGCACACTCTCCTCTTTTTCTGGCACACAAAGAGAAGATGAAAACCAGATGTGTTTCCCTGCCCATGGCAAACACCAGCCTTTCCATCCTTACAGTCCTTCCTGACATCAGCAGCAACTGAAACAACATCCGACTCAAGTTTGCCATGTCTGGCAGAGGTTGCAGCTCTTTCTATTGCATCGCTCTAGCTTTCAACTCAAGAGCTCCTGTGTCACACAAGGAAAAGCAATCTTTTACCTGCTGTGCCATGCTCATGGCAGCAGCAATGCAGATGCCAGCAGCTGATGCCTACAGGGACAGCCAGCCTGGACTTATTGTCATTACATATATTTGTCCTGATGTCCTTCTAGAAGCTTGGACATTTCTCCCTCTCAGCAGCAGAGGGCAGGAGATTTCCAAGGTGAGGGCACACTCTCCCCTGTTTACCTGTTACTCAAAGAGAAAGAGAAAATGAAAACCAGATGTATTTCCCTGCCCATGGCAAACACCAGCCTTTCCATCCTTACAGTCCTTCCTGACATCAGCACTAATTGAAACAACATCCCACTCACCTTTGCCATGTCTGGCAGAGGTTGCAGCTCTTTCTATTGCATCCCTCTAGCTTTCAAGTCAAGAGCTCCTGTGTCACACAAGGAAAAGCAATCTTTTACCTGCTTTGCCATGCTCATGGCAGCAGCAGTGCAGATGCCAGCAGCTGATGCCCACAAGGACAGCCAGCCTGGACTTATTGTCATTATATATCTTTGTCCTGATGTCCTTCTACAAGCTGGAACATTTTTCCATCTCAGCAGAAGAGGGCAGGATGGGTCCAAGTAGCAGGCACACTCTCCTCTGTATCTGGAACACAAAGACAAAGAGAAGATGAAAACCAGATGTGTTTCCCTTCCCATGGCAAACACCAGCCTTTCCATCCTTACAGTCCTTCCTGACATCAGCAGCAATTGAAACAACATCCCACTCAAGTTTGCCATGTCTGGCAGAGGTTGCAGCTCTTTCTATTGCATCCCTCTAGCTTTCAAGTCAAGAGCTCCTGTGTCACACAAGGAAAAGCAATCTTTTACCTGCTGTGCCATGCTCATGGCAGCAGCAATGCAGATGCCAGCAGCTGATGCCCACAAGGACAGCCAGCCTGGACTTATTTTCATTACATATCTTTGTCCTGATGTCCTTCTACAAGCTGGAACATTTCTCCATCTCAGCAGAAGAGGGCAGGAGGGGTCCAAGTAGCAGGCACACTCTCCTCTTTTTCTGGCACACAAAGAGAAGATGAAAACCAGATGTGTTTCCCTGCCCATGGCAAACACCAGACTTTCCATCCTCACAGTCCTTCCTGACATCAGCAGCAACTGAAACAACATCCCACTCACCTTTGCCATGTCTGGCAGAGGTTGCAGCTCTTTCTATTGCATCCCTCTAGCTTTCAACTCAAGAGCTCCTGTGTCACACAAGGAAAAGCAATCTTTTACCTGCTTTGCCATGCTCATGGCAGCAGCAGTGCAGATGCCAGCAGCTGATGCCTACAGGGACAGCCAGCCTGGACTTATTGTCATTACATATATTTGTCCTGATGTCCTTCTAGAAGCTTGGACATTTCTCCCTCTGAGCAGCAGAGGGCAGGAGATTTCCAAGGTGAGGGCACACTCTCCCCTGTTTACCTGTTACTCAAAGAGAAAGAGAAAATGAAAACCAGATGTGTTTCCCTTCCCATGGCAAACACCAGCCTTTCCATCCTTACAGTCCTTCCTGACATCAGCAGCAACTGAAACAACATCCCACTCAAGTTTGCCATGTCTGGCAGAGGTTGCAGCTCTTTCTATTGCATCGCTCTAGCTTTCAAGTCAAGAGCTCCTGTGTCACACAAGGAAAAGCAATCTTTTACCTGCTGTGCCATCCTCATGGCAGCAGCAATGCAGATGCCAGCAGCTGATGCCTACAGGGACAGCCAGCCTGGACTTATTGTCATTACATATATTTGTCCTGATGTCCTTCTAGAAGCTTGGACATTTCTCCCTCTCAGCAGCAGAGGGCAGGAGATTTCCAAGGTGAGGGCACACTCTCCCCTGTTTACCTGTTACTCAAAGAGAAAGAGAAAATGAAAACCAGATGTGTTTCCCTGCCCATGGCAAACACCAGCCTTTCCATCCTTACAGTCCTTCCTGACATCAGCAGCAACTGAAACAACATCCCACTGAAGTATGCCATGTCTGGCAGAGGTTGCAGCTCTTTCTATTGCATCGCTCTAGCTTTCAAGTCAAGAGCTCCTGTGTCACACAAGGAAAAGCAATCTCTTACCTGCTGTGCCATGCTCATGGCAGCAGCCATGCAGATGCCAGCAGCTGATGCCCACAAGGACAGCCAGCCTGGACTTATTTTCATTACATATCTTTGTCCTGATGTCCTTCTACAAGCTGGAACATTTCTCCCTCTGAGCAGAAGAGGGCAGGAGGGGTCCAAGTAGCAGGCACACTCTCCTCTTTTTCTGGCACACAAAGAGAAGATGAAAACCAGATGTGTTTCCCTGCCCATGGCAAACACCAGCCTTTCCATCCTTACAGTCCTTCCTGACATCAGCAGCAACTGAAACAACATCCCACTGAAGTATGCCATGTCTGGCAGAGGTTGCAGCTCTTTCTATTGCATACCTCAGCTTTAAAGTCAAGAGCTCCTGTGTCACACAAGAAAAAGCAATCTCTTACCTGCTGTGCCATGCTCATGGCAGCAGCAATGCAGATGCCAGCAGCTGATGCCCACAAGGACAGCCAGCCTGGACTTATTTTCATTACATATCCTTGTCCTGATGTCCTTCTAGAAGCTGGAACATTTCTCCATCTCAGCAGAAGAGGGCAGGAGGGGTCCAAGGTGAGGGCACACTCTGCTCTTTTTCTGGCACAGAAAGAGAAAATGAAAACCAGATGTCTTTCCCTGCCCATGGCAAACACCAGACTTTCCATCCTTACAGTCCTTCCTGACATCAGCACTTACTGAAACAACATCCCACTGAAGTATGCCATGTCTGGCAGAGGTTGCAGCTCTTTCTATTGCATCCCTCTAGCTTTCAACTCAAGAGCTCCTGTATCACACAAGTAAAAGCAATCTTTTACCTGCTGTGCCATGCTCATGGCAGCAGCAATGCAGATGCCAGCAGCTGATGCCCACAAGGACAGCCAGCCTGGACTTATTTTCATTACATATCTTTGTCCTGATGTCCTTCTACAAGCTGGAACATTTCTCCCTCTGAGCAGAAGTGGGCAGGAGGGGTCCAAGTAGCAGGCACACTCTCCTCTTTTTCTGGCACACAAAGAGAAGATGAAAGCCAGATGTGGTTCCCTGCCCATGGCAAACACCAGCCTTTCCATCCTTACAGTCCTTCCTGACATCAGCAGCAACTGAAACAACATCCCACTCACCTTTTCCATGTCTGGCAGAGGTTGCAGCTCTTTCTATTGCATCCCTCTAGCTTTCAAGTCAAGAGCTCCTGTGTCACACAAGGAAAAGCAATCTCTTACCTGCTGTGCCATGCTCATGGCAGCAGCAATGCAGATGCCAGCAGCTGATGCCCACAAGGACAGCCAGCCTGGACTTATTTTCATTACATATCTTTGTCCTGATGTCCTTCTACAAGCTGGAACATTTCTCCCTCTCAGCAGAAGAGGGCAGGAGAGTTCCAAGGTGAGGGCACACTCTCCCCTGTTTATCTGGCACTCAAAGAGAAAGAGAAAATGAAAACCAGATGTGTTTCCCTGCCCATGGCAAACACCAGCCTTTCCATCCTGACAGTCCTTCCTGACATCAGCAGCAATGGAAACAACATCCCACTCACCTTTGCCATGTCTGGCAGAGGTTGCAGCTCTTTCTATTGCACCGCTCTAGCTTTCAAGTCAAGAGCTCCTGTGTCACACAAGAAAAAGCAATCTCTTACCTGCTGTGCCATGCTCATGGCAGCAGCCATGCAGATGCCAGCAGCTGATGCCCACAAGGACAGCCAGCCTGGACTTATTTTCATTACATATCTTTGTCCTGATGTCCTTCTAGAAGCTTGGACATTTCTCCCTCTGAGCAGCAGAGGGCAGGAGATTTCCAAGGTGAGGGCACACTCTCCTCTGTTTACCTGTTACTCAAAGAGAAAGAGAAAATGAAAACCAGATGTGTTTCCCTGCCCATGGCAAACACCAGCCTTTCCATCCTTACAGTCCTTCCTGACATCAGCACTTACTGAAACAACATCCCACTGAAGTATGCCATGTCTGGCAGAGGTTGCAGCTCTTTCTATTGCATCCCTCTAGCTTTCAAGTCAAGAGCTCCTGTGTCACACAAGGAAAAGCAATCTTTTACCTGCTGTGCCATGCTCATGGCAGCAGCAATGCAGATGCCAGCAGCTGATGCCCACAAGGACAGCCAGCCTGGACTTATTTTCATTACATATCTTTGTCTTGATGTCCTTCTAGAAGCTGGAACATTTCTCCATCTCAGCAGCAGAGGGCAGGAGAAGTCCAAGGTTAGGGCACACTCTCCTCTTTTTCTGGCACACAAAGAGAAGATGAAAACCAGATGTGTTTCCCTGCCCATGGCAAACACCAGCCTTTCCATCCTTACAGTCCTTCCTGACATCAGCAGCAACTGAAACAACATCCCACTCACCTTTGCCATGTCTGGCAAAGGTTGCAGCTCTTTCTATTGCATCCCTCTAGCTTTCAAGTCAAGAGCTCCTGTGTCACACAAGGAAAAGCAATCTTTTACCTGCTTTGCCGTGCTCATGGCAGCAGCAGTGCAGATGCCAGCAGCTGATGCCCACAAGGACAGCCAGCCTGGACTTATTTTCATTACATATCTTTGTCCTGATGTCCTTCTACAAGCTGGAACATTTCTCCCTCTGAGCAGAAGAGGGCAGGAGGGGTCCAAGTAGCAGGCACACTCTCCTCTTTTTCTGGCACACAAAGAGAAGATGAAAACCAGATGTGTTTCCCTGCCCATGGCAAACACCAGCCTTTCCATCCTTACAGTCCTTCCTGACATCAGCAGCAACTGAAACAACATCCCACTCACCTTTGCCATGTCTGGCAGAGGTTGCAGCTCTTTCTATTGCATCGCTCTAGCTTTCAACTCAAGAGCTCCTGTGTCACACAAGGAAAAGCAATCTTTTACCTGCTGTGCCATGCTCATGGCAGCAGAAGTCCAGATGCCAGCAGCTGATGCCCACAAGGACAGCCAGCCTGGACTTATTTTCATTAAATATCTTTGTCCTGATGTCCTTCTATAAGCTGGGACATTTCTCCATCTCAGCAGCAGAGGGCAGGAGGGGTCCAACGTTAGGGCACACTCTCCTCTTTTTCTGGCACACAAAGAGAAGATGAAAACCAGATGTGTTTCCCTGCCCATGGCAAACACCAGCCTTTCCATCCTTACAGTCCTTCCTGACATCAGCAGCAACTGAAACAACATCCCACTGAAGTATGCCATGTCTGGCAGAGGTTGCAGCTCTTTCTATTGCATACCTCAGCTTTAAAGTCAAGAGCTCCTGTGTCACACAAGAAAAAGCAATCTCTTACCTGCTGTGCCATGCTCATGGCAGCAGCAATGCAGATGCCAGCAGCTGATGCCCACAAGGACAGCCAGCCTGGACTTATTTTCATTACATATCTTTGTCCTGATGTCCTTCTACAAGCTGGAACATTTCTCCATCTCAGCAGAAGAGGGCAGGAGGGGTCCAAGTAGCAGGCACACTCTCCTCTTTTTCTGGCACACAAAGAGAAGATGAAAACCAGATGTGTTTCCCTGCCAATGGCAAACACCAATCTTTCCATCCTCACAGTCCATCTTGACATCAGCAGCAACTGAAACAACATCCCACTCACCTTTGCCATGTCTGGCAGAGGTTGCAGCTCTTTCTATTGCACCGCTCTAGCTTTCAAGTCAAGAGCTCCTGTGTCACACAAGAAAAAGCAATCTCTTACCTGCTGTGCCATGCTCATGGCAGCAGCCATGCAGATGCCAGCAGCTGATGCCCACAAGGACAGCCAGCCTGGACTTATTTTCATTACATATCTTTGTCCTGATGTCCTTCTAGAAGCTTGGACATTTCTCCCTCTGAGCAGCAGAGGGCAGGAGATTTCCAAGGTGAGGGCACACTCTCCCCTGTTTACCTGTTACTCAAAGAGAAAGAGAAAATGAAAACCAGATGTGTTTCCCTGCCCATGGCAAACACCAGCCTTTCCATCCTTACAGTCCTTCCTGACATCAGCACTTACTGAAACAACATCCCACTGAAGTATGCCATGTCTGGCAGAGGTTGCAGCTCTTTCTATTGCATCCCTCTAGCTTTCAAGTCAAGAGCTCCTGTGTCACACAAGGAAAAGCAATCTTTTACCTGCTGTGCCATGCTCATGGCAGCAGCAGTGCAGATGCCAGCAGCTGATGCCCACAAGGACAGCCAGCCTGGACTTATTTTCATTACATATCTTTGTCTTGATGTCCTTCTAGAAGCTGGAACATTTCTCCATCTCAGCAGCAGAGGGCAGGAGAAGTCCAAGGTTAGGGCACACTCTCCTCTTTTTCTGGCACACGAAGAGAAGATGAAAACCAGATGTGTTTCCCTGCCCATGGCAAACACCAGCCTTTCCATCCTTACAGTCCTACATGACATCAGCAGCAACTGAAACAACATCCCACTCACCTTTGCCATGTCTGGCAAAGGTTGCAGCTCTTTCTATTGCATCCCTCTAGCTTTCAAGTCAAGAGCTCCTGTGTCACACAAGGAAAAGCAATCTTTTACCTGCTTTGCCGTGCTCATGGCAGCAGCAGTGCAGATGCCAGCAGCTGATGCCCACAAGGACAGCCAGCCTGGACTTATTTTCATTACATATCTTTGTCCTGATGTCCTTCTACAAGCTGGAACATTTCTCCCTCTCAGCAGAAGAGGGCAGGAGAGTTCCAAGGTGAGGGCACACTCTCCCCTGTTTATCTGGCACTCAAAGAGAAAGAGAAAATGAAAACCAGATGTGTTTCCCTGCCCATGGCAAACACCAGCCTTTCCATCCTTACAGTCCTTCCTGACATCAGCAGCAACTGAAACAACATCCCACTGAAGTATGCCATGTCTGGCAGAGGTTGCAGCTCTTTCTATTGCATCGCTCTAGCTTTCAAGTCAAGAGCTCCTGTGTCACACAAGGAAAAGCAATCTCTTACCTGCTGTGCCATGCTCATGGCAGCAGCCATGCAGATGCCAGCAGCTGATGCCCACAAGGACAGCCAGCCTGGACTTATTTTCATTACATATCTTTGTCCTGATGTCCTTCTACAAGCTGGAACATTTCTCCCTCTGAGCAGAAGAGGGCAGGAGGGGTCCAAGTAGCAAGCACACTCTCCTCTTTTTCTGGAACACAAAGAGAACATGAAAACCAGATGTGTTTCCCTGCCCATGGCAAACACCAGCCTTTCCATCCTCACAGTCCATCTTGACATCAGCAGCAACTGAAACAACATCCCACTCACCTTTGCCATTTCTGCCAGAGGTTGCAGCTCTTTCTATTGCATCCCTCTAGCTTTCAACTCAAGAGCTCCTGTATCACACAAGGAAAAGCAATCTTTTACCTGCTGTGCCATGCTCATGGCAGCAGCAATGCAGATGCCAGCAGCTGATGCCCACAAGGACAGCCAGCCTGGACTTATTTTCATTACATATCCTTGTCTTGATGTCCTTCTACAAGCTGGAACATTTCTCCATCTCAGCAGCAGAGGGCAGGAGGGGTCCAAGGTGAGGGCACACTCTCCCCTGTTTATCTGGCACTCAAAGAGAAAGAGAAAATGAAAACCAGATGTGTTTCCCTGCCCATGGCAAACACCAGACTTTCCATCCTTACAGTCCTTCCTGACATCAGCAGCAACTGAAACAACATCCCACTCACCTTTGCCATGTCTGGCAGAGGTTGCAGCTCTTTCTATTGCATCGCTCTAGCTTTCAAGTCAAGAGCTCCTGTGTCACACAAGGAAAAGCAATCTTTTACCTGCTGTGCCATGCTCATGGCAGCAGCAATGCAGATGCCAGCAGCTGATGCCTACAGGGACAGCCAGCCTGGACTTATTGTCATTACATATATTTGTCCTGATGTCCTTCTAGAAGCTTGGACATTTCTCCCTCTGAGCAGCAGAGGGCAGGAGATTTCCAAGGTGAGGGCACACTCTCCCCTGTTTACCTGTTACTCAAAGAGAAAGAGAAAATGAAAACCAGATGTGTTTCCCTGCCCATGGCAAACACCAGCCTTTCCATCCTTACAGTCCTTCCTGACATCAGCACTAATTGAAACAACATCCCACTCACCTTTGCCATGTCTGGCAGAGGTTGCAGCTCTTTCTATTGCATCCCTCTAGCTTTCAAGTCAAGAGCTCCTGTGTCACACAAGGAAAAGCAATCTTTTACCTGCTTTGCCATGCTCATGGCAGCAGCAGTGCAGATGCCAGCAGCTGATGCCCACAAGGACAGCCAGCCTGGACTTATTGTCATTATATATCTTTGTCCTGATGTCCTTCTACAAGCTGGAACATTTTTCCATCTCAGCAGAAGAGGGCAGGAGGGGTCCAAGTAGCAGGCACACTCTCCTCTTTTTCTGGCACACAAAGAGAAGATGAAAACCAGATGTGTTTCCCTGCCCATGGCAAACACCAGACTTTCCATCCTCACAGTCCTTCCTGACATCAGCAGCAACTGAAACAACATCCCACTCACCTTTGTCATTTCTGCCAGAGGTTGCTGCTCTTTCTATTGCATCCCTCTAGCTTTCAACTCAAGAGCTCCTGTGTCACACAAGGAAAAGCAATCTTTTACCTGCTGTGCCATGCTCATGGCAGCAGCAGTGCAGATGCCAGCAGCTGATGCCCACAAGGACAGCCAGCCTGGACTTATTTTCATTACATATCTTTGTCCTGATGTCCTTCTACAAGCTGGGACATTTCTCACTCTGAGCAGCAGAGGGCAGGATGGGTCCAAGGTGAGGGCACACTCTGCTCTTTAACTGGCACTCAAAGAGAAAGAGAAAATGAAAACCAGATGTGTTTCCCTGCCCATGGCAAACACCAGCCTTTCCATCCTTACAGTCCTTCCTGACATCTGCACTAATTGAAACAACATCCCACTCACCTTTGCCATGTCTGGCAGAGGTTGCAGCTCTTTCTATTGCATCCCTCTAGCTGTCAAGTCAAGATCTCCTGTGTCACACAAGGAAAAGCAATCTTTTACCTGCTGTGCCATGCTCATGGCAGCAGCAATGCAGATGCCAGCAGCTGATGCCCACAAGGACAGCCAGCCTGGACTTATTTTCATTACATATCCTTGTCCTGATGTCCTTCTAGAAGCTGGAACATTTCTCCATCTCAGCAGAAGAGGGCAGGAGGGGTCCAAGGTGAGGGCACACTCTGCTCTTTATCTGGCACAGAAAGAGAAAATGAAAACCAGATGTCTTTCCCTGCCCATGGCAAACACCAGACTTTCCATCCTTACAGTCCTTCCTGACATCAGCAGCAACTGAAACAACATCCCACTCACCTTTGCCATGTCTGGCAGAGGTTGCAGCTCTTTCTATTGCATCCCTCTAGCTTTCAACTCAAGAGCTCCTGTATCACACAAGGAAAAGCAATCTTTTACCTGCTGTGCCATGCTCATGGCAGCAGCAATGCAGATGCCAGCAGCTGATGCCCACAAGGACAGCCAGCCTGGACTTATTTTCATTACATATCTTTGTCTTGATGTCCTTCTAGAAGCTGGAACATTTCTCCATCTCAGCAGCAGAGGGCAGGAGGGGTCCAAGGTTAGGGCACACTCTCCCCAGTTTATCTGGCACTCAAAGAGAAAGAGAAAATGAAAACCAGATGTTTTCCCTGCCCATGGCAAACACCAGCCTTTCCATCCTTACAGTCCTTCCTGACATCAGCAGCAACTGATACAACATCCCACTGAAGTTTGCCATGTCTGGCAGAGGTTGCAGCTCTTTCTATTGCATCCCTCTAGCTTTAAAGTCAAGAGCTCCTGTGTCACACAAGGAAAAGCAATCTCTTACCTGCTGTGCCATGCTCATGGCAGCAGCAATGCAGATGCCAGCAGCTGATGCCCACAAGGACAGCCAGCCTGGACTTATTTTCATTACATATCTTTGTCCTGATGTCCTTCTACAAGCTGGAACATTTCTCCATCTCAGCAGCAGAGGGCAGGAGGGGTCCAAGGTTAGGGCACACACTCCTCTTTTTCTGGCACACAAAGAGAAGATGAAAACCAGATGTGGTTCCCTGCCCATGGCAAACACCAGCCTTTCCATCCTTACAGTCCTTCCTGACATCAGCAGCAACTGAAACAACATCCCACTGAAGTATGCCATGTCTGGCAGAGGTTGCAGCTCTTTCTATTTCATACCTCAGCTTTAAAGTCAAGAGCTCCTGTGTCACACAAGAAAAAGCAATCTTTTACCTGCTGTGCCATGCTCATGGCAGCAGCAATGCAGATGCCAGCAGCTGATGCCCACAAGGACAGCCAGCCTGGACTTATTTTCATTACATATCTTTGTCCTGATGTCCTTCTACAAGCTGGAACATTTCTCCCTCTGAGCAGAAGTGGGCAGGAGGGGTCCAAGTAGCAGGCACACTCTCCTCTTTTTCTGGCACACAAAGAGAAGATGAAAACCAGATGTGTTTCCCTGCCCATGGCAAACACCAGCCTTTCCATCCTTATAGTCCTTCCTGACATCAGCAGCAACTGAAACAACATCCGACTCAAGTTTGCCATGTCTGGCAGAGGTTGCAGCTCTTTCTATTGCATCCCTCTAGCTTTCAACTCAAGAGCTCCTGTATCACACAAGGAAAAGCAATCTTTTACCTGCTGTGCCATGCTCATGGCAGCAGCAATGCAGATGCCAGCAGCTGATGCCTACAGGGACAGCCAGCCTGGACTTATTGTCATTACATATATTTGTCCTGATGTCCTTCTAGAAGCTTGGACATTTCTCCCTCTGAGCAGCAGAGGGCAGGAGATTTCCAAGGTGAGGGCACACTCTCCCCTGTTTACCTGTTACTCAAAGAGAAAGAGAAAATGAAAACCAGATGTGTTTCCCTGCCCATGGCAAACACCAGCCTTTCCATCCTCACAGTCCATCTTGACATCAGCAGCAACTGAAACAACATCCCACTCACCTTTGCCATTTCTGCCAGAGGTTGCAGCTCTTTCTATTGCATCCCTCTAGCTTTCAAGTCAAGAGCTCCTGTGTCACACAAGGAAAAGCAATCTTTTACCTGCTGTGCCATGCTCATGGCAGCAGCAATGCAGATGCCAGCAGCTGATGCCCACAAGGACAGCCAGCCTGGACTTATTTTCATTACATATCTTTGTCCTGATGTCCTTCTACAAGCTGGAACATTTCTCCATCTCAGCAGAAGAGGGCAGGATATATCCAAGGTGAGGGCACACTCTCCCCTGTTTATCTGGCACTCAAAGAGAAAGAGAAAATGAAAACCAGATGTGTTTCCCTGCCCATGGCAAACACCAGACTTTCCATCCTTACAGTCCTTCCTGACATCAGCAGCAACTGAAACAACATCCCACTCACCTTTGCCATGTCTGGCAGAGGTTGCAGCTCTTTCTATTGCATCCCTCTAGCTTTCAAGTCAAGAGCTCCTGTGTCACACAAGGAAAAGCAATCTTTTACCTGCTTTGCCATGCTCATGGCAGCAGCAATGCAGATGCCAGCAGCTGATGCCCACAAGGACAGCCAGCCTGGACTTATTTTCATTACATATCTTTGTCCTGATGTCCTTCTAGAAGCTGGGACATTTCTCCATCTCAGCAGCAGAGGGCAGGAGGGGTCCAATGTTAGGGCACACTCTCCTCTTTTTCTGGCACACAAAGAGAAGATGAAAACCAGATGTGTTTCCCTGCCCATGGCAAACACCTGCCTTTCCATCCTTACAGTCCTTCCTGACATCAGCAGCAACTGAAACAACATCCCACTGAAGTTTGCCATGTCTGGCAGAGGTTGCAGCTCTTTCTATTGCATACCTCAGCTTTAAAGTCAAGAGCTCCTGTGTCACACAAGAAAAAGCAATCTCTTACCTGCTGTGCCATGCTCATGGCAGCAGCCATGCAGATGCCAGCAGCTGATGCCCACAAGGACAGCCAGCCTGGACTTATTTTCATTACATATCTTTGTCCTGATGTCCTTCTACAAGCTGGAACATTTCTCCCTCTGAGCAGAAGAGGGCAGGAGGAGTCCAAGTAGCAGGCACACTCTCCTCTTTTTCTGGCACACAAAGAGAAGATGAAAACCAGATGTGTTTCCCTGCCCATGGCAAACACCAGACTTTCCATCCTCACAGTCCTTCCTGACATCAGCAGCAACTGAAACAACATCCCACTCACCTTTGCCATGTCTGGCAGAGGTTGCAGCTCTTTCTATTGCATACCTCAGCTTTAAAGTCAAGAGCTCCTGTGTCACACAAGAAAAAGCAATCTCTTACCTGCTGTGCCATGCTCATGGCAGCAGCAGTGCAGATGCCAGCAGCTGATGCCCACAAGGACAGCCAGCCTGGACTTATTTTCATTACATATCTTTGTCCTGATGTCTTCTACAAGCTGGAACATTTCTCCCTCTCAGCAGAAGAGGGCAGGAGAGTTCCAAGGTGAGGGCACACTCTCCCCTGTTTATCTGGCACTCAAAGAGAAAGAGAAAATGAAAACCAGATGTGTTTCCCTGCCCATGGCAAACACCAGACTTTCAATCCTCACAGTCCTTCCTGACATCAGCAGCAACTGAAACAACATCCCACTCACCTTTGCCATGTCTGGCAGAGGTTGCAGCTCTTTCTATTGCATCCCTCTAGCTTTCAACTCAAGAGCTCCTGTGTCACACAAGGAAAAGCAATTTTTTACCTGCTGTGCCATGCTCATGGCAGCAGCAATGCAGATGCCAGCAGCTGATGCCCACAAGGACAGCCAGCCTGGACTTATTTTCATTACATATCTTTGTCCTGATGTCCTTCTAGAAGCTTGGACATTTCTCCCTCTGAGCAGCAGAGGGCAGGAGATTTCCAAGGTGAGGGCACACTCTCCCCTGTTTACCTGTTACTCAAAGAGAAAGAGAAAATGAAAACCAGATGTGTTTCCCTGCCCATGGCAAACACCAGCCTTTCTATCCTTACAGTCCTTCCTGACATCAGCACTAATTGAAACAACATCCCACTCACCTTTGCCATGTCTGGCAGAGGTTGCAGCTCTTTCTATTGCATCCCTCTAGCTTTCAAGTCAAGAGCTCCTGTGTCACACAAGGAAAAGCAATCTTTTACCTGCTTTGCCATGCTCATGGCAGCAGCAGTGCAGATGCCAGCAGCTGATGCCCACAAGGACAGCCAGCCTGGACTTATTGTCATTATATATCTTTGTCCTGATGTCCTTCTACAAGCTGGGACATTTCTCCATCTCAGCAGCAGAGGGCAGGAGGGGTCCAAGTAGCAGGCACACTCTCCTCTTTTTCTGGCACACAAAGACAAAGAGAAGATGAAAACCAGATGTGTTTCCCTGCCCATGGCAAACACCAGCCTTTCCATCCTTACAGTCCTTCCTGACATCAGCAGCGACTGAAACAACATCCCACTCAAGTTTGCCATGTCTGGCAGAGGTTGCAGCTCTTTCTATTGCATCCCTCTAGCTTTCAACTCAAGAGCTCCTGTGTCACACAAGGAAAAGCAATCTTTTACCTGCTGTGCCATGCTCATGGCAGCAGCAATGCAGATGCCAGCAGCTGATGCCCACAAGGACAGCCAGCCTAGACTTATTTTCATTACATATCTTTGTCCTGATGTCCTTCTACAAGCTGGAACATTTCTCCCTCTCAGCAGAAGAGGGCAGGAGAGTTCCAAGGTGAGGGCACACTCTCCCCTGTTTATCTGGCACTCAAAGAGAAAGAGAAAATGAAAACCAGATGTGTTTCCCTGCCCATGGCAAACACCAGCCTTTCCATCCTTACAGTCCTTCCTGACATCAGCAGCAACTGAAACAACATCCCACTCACCTTTGCCATGTCTGGCAGAGGTTGCAGCTCTTTCTATTGCATCGCTCTAGCTTTCAAGTCAAGAGCTCCTGTGTCACACAAGAAAAAGCAATCTCTTACCTGCTGTGCCATGCTCATGGCAGCAGCCATGCAGATGCCAGCAGCTGATGCCCACAAGGACAGCCAGCCTGGACTTATTTTCATTACATATCTTTGTCCTGATGTCCTTCTACAAGCTGGAACATTTCTCCCTCTGAGCAGAAGAGGGCAGGAGGAGTCCAAGTAGCAGGCACACTCTCCTCTTTTTCTGGCACACAAAGAGAAGATGAAAACCAGATGTGTTTCCCTGCCCATGGCAAACACCAGACTTTCCATCCTCACAGTCCTTCCTGACATCAGCAGCAACTGAAACAACATCCCACTCACCTTTGCCATGTCTGGCAGAGGTTGCAGCTCTTTCTATTGCATCCCTCTAGCTTTCAACTCAAGAGCTCCTGTGTCACACAAGGAAAAGCAATCTTTTACCTGCTGTGCCATGCTCATGGCAGCAGCAATGCAGATGCCAGCAGCTGATGCCCACAAGGACAGCCAGCCTGGACTTATTTTCATTACATATCTTTGTCCTGATGTCCTTCTAGAAGCTTGGACATTTCTCCCTCTGAGCAGAAGAGGGCAGGAGAGTTCCAAGGTGTGGGCACACTCTCCCCTGTTAATATGGCACTCAAAGAGAAAGAGAAGATGAAAACCAGATGTGTTTCCCTGCCCATGGCAAACACCAGCCTTTCCATCCTTACAGTCCTTCCTGACATCATCAGCAAGTGAAACAACATCCCACTCACCTTTGCCATGTCTGGCAGAGGTTGCAGCTCTTTCTATTGCATCCCTCTAGCTTTCAAGTCAAGAGCTCCTGTGTCACACAAGGAAAAGCAATCTTTTACCTGCTTTGCCATGCTCATGGCAGCAGCAATGCAGATGCCAGCAGCTGATGCCCACAAGGACAGCCAGCCTGGACTTATTTTCATTACATATCTTTGTCCTGATGTCCTTCTACAAGCTGGAACATTTCTCCCTCTCAGCAGAAGAGGGCAGGAGATATCCAAGGTGAGGGCACACTCTCCCCTGTTTATCTGGCACTCAAAGAGAAAGAGAAAATGAAAACCAGATGTGTTTCCCTGCCCATGGCAAACACCAGACTTTCCATCCTTACAGTCCTTCCTGACATCAGCAGCAACTGAAACAACATCCCACTGAAGTATGCCATGTCTGGCAGAGGTTGCAGCTCTTTCTATTGCATACCTCAGCTTTAAAGTCAAGAGCTCCTGTGTCACACAAGAAAAAGCAATCTCTTACCTGCTGTGCCATGCTCATGGCAGCAGCAATGCAGATGCCAGCAGCTGATGCCCACAAGGACAGCCAGCCTGTACTTATTGTCATTACATATATTTGTCCTGATGTCCTTCTAGAAGCTTGGACATTTCTCCCTCTGAGCAGCAGAGGGCAGGAGATTTCCAAGGTGAGGGCACACTCTGCTCTTTATCTGGCACTCAAAGATAAAGAGAAAATGAAAACCAGATGTGTTTCCCTCCCCATGGCAAACACCAGACTTTCCATCTTTACAGTCCTTCCTGACATCAGCACTAATTGAAACAACATCCCACTCACCTTTGCCATGTCTGGCAGAGGTTGCAGCTCTTTCTATTGCATCCCTCTAGCTTTCAAGACAAGAGCTCCTGTGTCACACAAGGAAACGCAATCTTTTACCTGCTGTGCCATGCTCATGGCAGCAGCAATGCAGATGCCAGCAGCTGATGCCCACAAGGACAGCCAGCCTGGACTTATTTTCATTACATATCTTTGTCCTGATGTCCTTCTAGAACCTGGAACATTTCTCCATCTCAGTAGAAGGGGGCAGGAGGGATCCAAGGTGAGGGCACACTCTGCTCTTTATTTGGCACTCAAAGATAAAATGAAAACCAGATGTGTTTCCCAGCCCATGGCAAACACCAGCCTTTCCATCCTTACAGTCCTTCCTGCAATCATCAGCAATAATTGAAACAACATCCCACTCACCTTTGCCATGTCTGGCAGAGGTTGCAGCTCTTTCTATTGCATCCCTCTAGCTTTTAAGTCAAGAGCTCCTGTGTCACACAAGGAAAAGCAATCTTTTACCTGCTGTGCCATGCTCATGGCAGCAGCAATGCAGATGCCAGCAGCTGATGCCCACAAGGACAGCCAGCCTGGACTTATTTACATTACATATCTTTGTCCTGATGTCCTTCTAGAAGCTGGAACATTTCTCCATCTCAGCATCAGAGCGCATGAGAGTTCCAAGGTGAGGGAACACTCCCCTCTTTTTCTGGAATACAAAGAGAAAATGAAAACAAGATGTGTTTCGCAGCCCATGGCAAACACCAGCCTTTCCATTCTTAACGTACTCCTGACATCAGCACTAATTGAAACAACATCCCACTCACCTTTGCCATGTCTGGCAGAGGTTGCAGCTCTTTCTATTGCATCCCTCTAGCTGTCAAGTCAAGAGCTCCTGTGTCACACAAGGAAAAGCAATCTTTTACCTGCTGTGCCATGCTCATGGCAGCAGCAATGCAGATGCCAGCAGCTGATGCCCACAAGGACAGCCAGCCTGGACTTATTTTCATTACATATCCTTGTCCTGATGTCCTTCAAGAAGCTGGAACATTTCTCCATCTCAGCAGAAGAGGGCAGGAGGGGTCCAAGGTGAGGGCACACTCTGCTCTTTTTCTGGCACAGAAAGAGAAAATGAAAACCAGATGTCTTTCCCTGCCCATGGCAAACACCAGACTTTCCATCCTTACAGTCCTTCCTGACATCAGCACTTATTGAAACAACATCCCACTCACCTTTGCCATTTCTGCCAGAGGTTGCAGCTCTTTCTATTGCATCCCTCTAGCTTTCAAGTCAAGAGCTCCTGTGTCACACAAGGAAACGCAACCTTTTACCTGCTGTGCCATGCTCATGGCAGCAGAAGTCCAGATGCCAGCAGCTGATGCCCACAAGGACAGCCAGCCTGGACTTATTTTCATTACATATCCTTATCCTGATGTCCTTCTAGAAGCTGGGACATTTCACCATCTCAGCAGCAGAGGGCAGGATGGGTCCAAGGTGAGGGCACACTCTGCTCTTTATCTGGCACTCAAAGAGAAAGAGAAAATGAAAACCAGATGTGTTTCCCTGCCCATGGCAAACACCAGCCTTTCCATCCTTACAGTCCTTCCTGACATCAGCAGCAACTGAAACAGCATTCCACTCACATTTGCCATATCTGGCAGAGGTTGCAGCTCTTTCTATTGCATCCCTCTAGCTGTCAAGTCAAGAGCTCCTGTGTCACACAAGGAAAAGCAATCTTTTACCTGCTTTGCCATGCTCATGGCAGCAGCAATGCAGATGCCAGCAGCTGATGCCCACAAGGACAGCCAGCCTGGACTTATTTTCATCACATATCCTTGTCCTGATGTCCTTCTAACAAGCTGGAACATTTCTCCATCTCAGCAGAAGAGGGCAGGAGGGGTCCAAGGTGAGGGCACACACTGCTCTTTATCTGGCACTCAAAGATAAAGAGAAAATGAAAACCAGATGTGTTTCCCTCCCCATGGCAAACACCAGACTTTCCATCTTTACAGTCCTTCCTGACATCAGCACTAATTGAAACAACATCCCACTCACCTTTGCCATGTCTGGCAGAGGTTGCAGCTCTTTCTATTGCATCCCTCTAGCTTTCAAGACAAGAGCTCCTGTGTCACACAAGGAAACGCAATCTTTTACCTGCTGTGCCATGCTCATGGCAGCAGCAATGCAGATGCCAGCAGCTGATGCCCACAAGGACAGCCAGCCTGGACTTATTTTCATTACATATCCTTATCCTGATGTCCTTCTAGAAGCTGGGACATTTCACCATCTCAGCAGCAGAGGGCAGGATGGGTCCAAGGTGAGGGCACACTCTGCTCTTTATCTGGCACTCAAAGAGAAAGAGAAAATGAAAACCAGATGTGTTTCCCTGCCCATGGCAAACACCAGCCTTTCCATCCTTACAGTCCTTCCTGACATCAGCAGCAACTGAAACAGCATTCCACTCACATTTGCCATATCTGGCAGAGGTTGCAGCTCTTTCTATTGCATCCCTCTAGCTGTCAAGTCAAGAGCTCCTGTGTCACACAAGGAAAAGCAATCTTTTACCTGCTTTGCCATGCTCATGGCAGCAGCAATGCAGATGCCAGCAGCTGATGCCCACAAGGACAGCCAGCCTGGACTTATTTTCATCACATATCCTTGTCCTGATGTCCTTCTAACAAGCTGGAACATTTCTCCATCTCAGCAGAAGAGGGCAGGAAGGGTCCAAGGTGAGGGCACACACTGCTCTTTATCTGGCACTCAAAGATAAAGAGAAAATGAAAACCAGATGTGTTTCCCTCCCCATGGCAAACACCAGACTTTCCATCTTTACAGTCCTTCCTGACATCAGCACTAATTGAAACAACATCCCACTCACCTTTGCCATGTCTGGCAGAGGTTGCAGCTCTTTCTATTGCATCCCTCTAGCTTTCAAGACAAGAGCTCCTGTGTCACACAAGGAAACGCAATCTTTTACCTGCTGTGCCATGCTCATGGCAGCAGCAATGCAGATGCCAGCAGCTGATGCCCACAAGGACAGCCAGCCTGGACTTATTTTCATTACATATCCTTATCCTGATGTCCTTCTAGAAGCTGGGACATTTCACCATCTCAGCAGCAGAGGGCAGGATGGGTCCAAGGTGAGGGCACACTCTGCTCTTTATCTGGCACTCAAAGAGAAAGAGAAAATGAAAACCAGATGTGTTTCCCTGCCCATGGCAAACACCAGCCTTTCCATCCTTACAGTCCTTCCTGACATCAGCAGCAACTGAAACAGCATTCCACTCACATTTGCCATATCTGGCAGAGGTTGCAGCTCTTTCTATTGCATCCCTCTAGCTGTCAAGTCAAGAGCTCCTGTGTCACACAAGGAAAAGCAATCTTTTACCTGCTTTGCCATGCTCATGGCAGCAGCAATGCAGATGCCAGCAGCTGATGCCCACAAGGACAGCCAGCCTGGACTTATTTTCATCACATATCCTTGTCCTGATGTCCTTCTAACAAGCTGGAACATTTCTCCATCTCAGCAGAAGAGGGCAGGAAGGGTCCAAGGTGAGGGCACACACTGCTCTTTATCTGGCACTCAAAGATAAAGAGAAAATGAAAACCAGATGTGTTTCCCTCCCCATGGCAAACACCAGACTTTCCATCTTTACAGTCCTTCCTGACATCAGCACTAATTGAAACAACATCCCACTCACCTTTGCCATGTCTGGCAGAGGTTGCAGCTCTTTCTATTGCATCCCTCTAGCTTTCAAGACAAGAGCTCCTGTGTCACACAAGGAAACGCAATCTTTTACCTGCTGTGCCATGCTCATGGCAGCAGCAATGCAGATGCCAGCAGCTGATGCCCACAAGGACAGCCAGCCTGGACTTATTTTCATTACATATCCTTATCCTGATGTCCTTCTAGAAGCTGGGACATTTCACCATCTCAGCAGCAGAGGGCAGGATGGGTCCAAGGTGAGGGCACACTCTGCTCTTTATCTTGCACTCAAAGAGAAAGAGAAAATGAAAACCAGATGTGTTTCCCTGCCCATGGCAAACACCAGCCTTTCCATCCTTACAGTCCTTCCTGACATCAGCAGCAACTGAAACAGCATTCCACTCACATTTGCCATATCTGGCAGAGGTTGCAGCTCTTTCTATTGCATCCCTCTAGCTGTCAAGTCAAGAGCTCCTGTGTCACACAAGGAAAAGCAATCTTTTACCTGCTTTGCCATGCTCATGGCAGCAGCAATGCAGATGCCAGCAGCTGATGCCCACAAGGACAGCCAGCCTGGACTTATTTTCATCACATATCCTTGTCCTGATGTCCTTCTACAAGCTGGAACATTTCTCCATCTCAGCAGAAGAGGGCAGGAGGGGTCCAAGGTGAGGGCACACTCTGCTCTTTATCTGGCACTCAAAGATAAAGAGAAAATGAAAACCAGATGTGTTTCCCTCCCCATGGCAAACACCAGACTTTCCATCTTTACAGTCCTTCCTGACATCAGCACTAATTGAAACAACATCCCACTCACCTTTGCCATGTCTGGCAGAGGTTGCAGCTCTTTCTATTGCATCCCTCTAGCTTTCAAGACAAGAGCTCCTGTGTCACACAAGGAAACGCAATCTTTTACCTGCTGTGCCATGCTCATGGCAGCAGCAATGCAGATGCCAGCAGCTGATGCCCACAAGGACAGCCAGCCTGGACTTATTTTCATTACATATCTTTGTCCTGATGTCCTTCTAGAACCTGGAACATTTCTCCATCTCAGTAGAAGGGGGCAGGAGGGATCCAAGGTGAGGGCACACTCTGCTCTTTATTTGGCACTCAAAGATAAAATGAAAACCAGATGTGTTTCCCAGCCCATGGCAAACACCAGCCTTTCCATCCTTACAGTCCTTCCTGCAATCATCAGCAATAATTGAAACAACATCCCACTCACCTTTGCCATGTCTGGCAGAGGTTGCAGCTCTTTCTATTGCATCCCTCTAGCTGTCAAGTCAAGAGCTCCTGTGTCACACAAGGAAAAGCAATCTTTTACCTGCTGTGCCATGCTCATGGCAGCAGCAATGCAGATGCCAGCAGCTGATGCCCACAAGGACAGCCAGCCTGGACTTATTTACATTACATATCTTTGTCCTGATGTCCTTCTAGAAGCTGGAACATTTCTCCATCTCAGCATCAGAGCGCATGAGAGTTCCAAGGTGAGGGAACACTCTCCTCTTTTTCTGGAATACAAAGAGAAAATGAAAACAAGATGTGTTTCGCAGCCCATGGCAAACACCAGCCTTTCCATTCTTAACGTACTCCTGACATCAGCACTAATTGAAACAACATCCCACTCACCTTTGCCATGTCTGGCAGAGGTTGCAGCTCTTTCTATTGCATCCCTCTAGCTGTCAAGTCAAGAGCTCCTGTGTCACACAAGGAAAAGCAATCTTTTACCTGCTGTGCCATGCTCATGGCAGCAGCAATGCAGATGCCAGCAGCTGATGCCCACAAGGACAGCCAGCCTGGACTTATTTTCATTACATATCCTTGTCCTGATGTCCTTCTACAAGCTGGAACATTTCTCCATCTCAGCAGAAGAGGGCAGGAGGGGTCCAAGGTGAGGGCACACTCTGCTCTTTATCTGGCACTCAAAGAGAAAGAGAAAATGAAAACCAGCTGTGTTTCCCTGCCCATGGCAAACACCAGCCTTTCCATCCTTCCAGTCCTTCCTGACATCAGCACTAATTGAAAGAACATCCCACTCACCTTTGCCATGTCTGGCAGAGGTTGCAGCTCTTTCTATTGCATCCCTCTAGCTGTCAAGTCAAGAGCTCCTGTGTCACACAAGGAAAAGCAATCTTTTACCTGCTGTGCCATGCTCATGGCAGCAGCAATGCAGATGCCAGCAGCTGATGCCCACAAGGACAGCCAGCCTGGACTTATTTTCATTACATATCCTTGTCCTGATGTCCTTCTACAAGCTGGAACATTTCTCCATCTCAGCAGAAGAGGGCAGGAGGGGTCCAAGGTGAGGGCACACTCTGCTCTTTATCTGGCACACAAAGGGAAAATGAAACCAGATGTGTTTCCCTGCCCATGGCAAACACCAGCCTTTCCATCCTTACAGTCCTTCCTGCAATCATCAGCAATGGAAACAACATCCACTCACCTTTGCCATGTCTGGCAGAGGTTGCAGCTCTTTCTATTGCATCCCTCTAGCTTTCAAGTCAAGAGCTCCTGTGACACAAGGAAAAGCAATCTTTTACCTGCTGTGCCATGCTCATGGCAGCAGCAATGCAGATGCCAGCAGCTGATGCCCACAAGGAAAGCCAGCCTGGACTTATGTTCATTACACATCTTTGTCCTGATGTCTTTCTACAAGCTGGAACATTTCTCCATCTCAGCAGAAGAGGGCAGAAGGGGTCCAAGGTGAGGGCACACTCTGCTCTTTTTCTGGCACACAAAGAGAAAATGAAAACAAGATGTGTTTCCCAGCCCATGGCAAACACCAGCCTTTCAATCCTTACAGTCCTTCCTGACATCAGCACTAACTGAAACAACATCCCACTCACCTTTGCCATGTCTGGCAGAGGTTGCAGCTCTTTCTATTGCATCCCTCTAGCTTTCAAGTCAAGAGCTCCTGTCACACAAGGAAACGCAATTTTTACCTGCTGTGCCATGCTCATGGCAGCAGCAATGCAGATGCCAGCAGCTGATGCCCACAAGGACAGCCAGCCTGGACTTATTTTCATTACATATCTTTGTCCTGATGTCCTTCTAGAACCTGGAACATTTCTCCATCTCAGTAGAAGGGGGCAGGAGGGATCCAAGGTGAGGGCACACTCTGCTCTTTATTTGGCACTCAAAGAGAAAATGAAAACTAGATGTGTTTCCCTGCCCATGGCAAACACCAGCCTTTCCATCCTTACAGTCCTTCCTGCAATCATCAGCAATAATTGAAACAACATCCCACTCACCTTTGCCATGTCTGGCAGAGGTTGCAGCTCTTTCTATTGCATCCCTCTGGCTTTTAAGTCAAGAGCTCCTGTGTCACACAAGGAAAAGCAATCTTTTACCTGCTGTGCCATGCTCATGGCAGCAGCAATGCAGATGCCAGCAGCTGATGCCCACAAGGACAGCCAGCCTGGACTTATTTACATTACATATCTTTGTCCTGATGTCCTTCTAGAAGATGGAACATTTCTCCCTCTCAGAAGCAGAGGGAAGGAGAGTTCCAAGGTGAGGGCAAACTATCCCATGTTTATCTGGCAGTCAAAGAGAAAGAGAAAATGAAAACCAGATGTGTTTCCCTGCTCATGGCAAACACTAAACTTTCCATCCTTACAATCCTCCTGACATCAGCACTAATTGAAACAGCATCCCACTCACCCTTGTCATGTCAAGCAGAGGTTGCAGCTCTTTCTATTGCATCCCTCTAGCTTTCAAGTCAAGAGCTCCTGTGTCACACAAGGAAAAGCAATCTTTTACCTGCTTTGCCATGCTCATGGCAGAGGCAATGCAGATGCCAGCAGCTGATGCCCACAAGGACAGCCAGCCTAGACTTATTTTCATTACATATATTTGCCCTGTTGTCTTTCTACAAGCTGGAACATTTCTCCATCTCAGCAGCAGAGGGCAGGAGGGGTCCAAGGTGAGGGCACACTCTCCTCTTTTTCTGGCACACAAAGAGAAAGAGAAAATGAAAACCAGATGTGTTTCCCAGCCCATGGCAAACACCAGCCTTTCCATCCTTACAGTCTTCCAGACTTCAGCAATAACTGAAACAACATCCCACTCAAGTTTGCCATGTCTGGCAGAGGTTGCAGCTCTTTCTATTGCATCCCTCTAGCTTTCAACTCAAGAGCTCCTGTGTCACTCAAGGAAAAGCAATCTTTTACCTGCTGTGCCATGCTCATGGCAGCAGAAGTCCAGATGCCAGCAGCTGATGTCCACAAGGACAGCCAGCCTGGACTTATTTTCATTACATATCTTTGTCCTGATGTCCTTCTACAAGCTGGAACATTTCACCATCTCAGTAGAAGAGGGCAGGAGGGGTCCAAGGTTAGGGCACACTCTCGTCTTTTTCTGGCACACAAAGACAAAGAGAAGATGAAAACCAGATGTGTTTCCCTGCCCATGGCAAACACGAGCCTTTCCATCCTTACAGTCCTTCCTGACATCAGCACTAATTGAAACAACATCCCACTCACCTTTGCCATGTCTGGCAGAGGTTGCAGCTCTTTCTATTGCATCCCTCTAGCTTTCAAGTCAAGAGCTCCTGTGTCACACAAGGAAAAGCAATCTTTTACCTGCTGTGCCATGCTCATGGCAGCAGCAATGCAGATGCCAGCAGCTGATGCCCACAAGGACAGCCAGCCTGGACTTATTTTCATTTAATATCTTTGTCCTGATGTCCTTCTACAAGCTGTAACATTTCTCCCTCTCAGCAGAAGAGGGCTGGATGGGTCCAAGGTGAGGGCACACTCTCCTCTTTTTCTGGCACACAAAGACAAAGAGAAGATGAAAACCAGATGTGTTTCTCTGTCCATGGCAAACACCAGACTTTCCATCCTTACAGTCCTTCCTGACATCAGCAGCAACTGAAACAATATCCCACTCACCTTTGCCATGTCTGGCAGAGGTTGCAGCTCTTTCTATTGCATCCCTCTAGCTTTCAACTCAAGAGCTCCTGTGTCACACAAGGAAAAGCAACCTTTTACCTGCTTTGCCATGCTCATGGCAGCAGCAATGCAGATGCCAGCAGCTGATGCACACAAGGACAGCCAGCCTGGACTTATTTTCATTACATATCTTTGTCCTGAAGTCCTTCTAGAAGGTTGAACACTTCTACATCTCTGCTGCAATGCTCAAAAAGGGTCCAAGTTTAGGGCACACTCTCCTCATGGTCTCTTGCACTCAAAGGCAAAGAGAAGATGAAAACCAGAAGTGTTTCTTTGCCCATGGCAGATACTAGCCTTTCCATCCTGACAGTCCTTCCTACAATCAGCTGGAATTGAAACAACATCCCCCACATCTCTTTTTTGTACTTATTCATGCGTGAATAATAATAAGGAGAATTTTTCTGTAAATCTTATTTCTGCATGGAAACGATCTGATAACCGGAGCTTTTTCCTCTAAAACAATCCTGCAAATTTGCACTGCTTATCTATGTACGCAAAATGTTTTTGCCATTCATCTCAAATATCAATACATCTGGCAAAATAAGATAGAAAAAGTATTTACCGACATTTTTGGACATCGATTACTTCTGGTCAAGTGGGAAAGAATCCCTAAGCTGCAATCATGAAATTCTTTTATCACTTTCTCTGATTTAGCCAGTGTTACTAAAAGGGAAATAAGACACAGGCTTTTGATAGCAGCTGCGAATTCAAGAATGATAATAAGTTTTATTATTGTTGGCTAAGATCAAAGTCCCACATTTCAGGATTATCTCCAGCTCATCAAGTATAATTAACAGTTTTGGATAGCCACATTATTATATAGCAATATTGTCTTCCTGCAAGGAATTTCATTGTTTTGACATGTGCCACAGGTTGTTAATAGATTGCCTGATTACCTTTTTTTTTTTTTTTTTTTTATTGGCTTATGATGACTACAGAAAATTATACAGCAGCACCATAAAAACTTTAAATCCTATCCCATGTATCTGCATTCATACGAAAATCATATTGGAAAGCATTGGTGAAACTAAGATTACAAAATAAAGCAGAGGACAATTTCAGTGAAAGCCTGCAGGTTTCACAGCTCTGCCCATTTCAAACCCCTGAAGACATCCACGGGTTTCCTGCTGTGGGACACAGGCACTCACCTGCAGCTCAGCACTGCCTGCTCATGCCTGCGCACACCTTCAGGCTGGAACCAAGGAAATCCTCAGCAAAGACATCAGTACACTTTTGTTAGGATGACTTTCCTAAAGAAGCATCAAATATTTCTTCCCGAGAAATACTGCAAGTCCCTTTGACACTAGCCCTTATTTTAAATGTTTAGATTTGTGCTTCATTCAGGCGTGCTGTCACTCCCAAAAAGATTTTTATTCTTTTGCTTTTCATTCTGAGGAACACAGTGATTTCTGCCTTGTTTACTGACTGTAGGCACAGCAATACTCCTGCACCTTCAGGGAAACAGCAAATCCATCTCTTTCACACCCTACTTCTATCAAGCTCATTCACCTTACAAGGTATTTATTGCAAGCAGCTCTTCCGAAAATGGAGATTAACAGAGCCTGCAACCCAGGACACCTCAGTAAGCCAGTACTTTTCATCTCCTGAAGGTGTAGGTAGACACAGAGCTGGAACATCTTTTCCAGAGCTGTGTGATGCTATCTCATCTGTGTTCCTTTACTGTTGACTCAGTGTCACTTCTTATCTAACCTGGTTGCATCCCAGGATTTCTGGTGCCAAAAATAAACTGACAGCTTTCATCACTAGTTAAAAGGAAACTGCAATAGGAAAAGCAATTTTTCTGATTTCCCTGTTGATCAAAGAAGCTTCATGCAAGCCTGATGCGGCAGAAACAATATCAGCTTTAGAATGACAGTCATTAGAGCAGAATCCTTTCACTGATGAAATCCCACAGTCCTGATTCATACAACACTGACACTGGAGGACACAGTAGTTTAGATGAGAGCGCATTAAAAATGACTAAGTTAAGGTCTCAGCAAAGAGTGACAAGTATGAAAAAAAGAGGTTGCAGAAACTGCTTCAGTTTGGCACTCTGGCATAAAGTATGACAACACACAACCTGCCTGTGCAGTTCCAGAAGCAGAAGAAAGCCGTCAACCAAGACTTGTTCTCATCTGCTCTGAAAGTCCACTGGGACAAGGCCACTTTTCTCTGACGTGCTTCCAGAAGTATCACTTCTGAGCACTGTGCCAGGGAGTTACAAGATACTGTTTGTGTGTACAGAGGAGAAAAAGACGTCTGTCTGGAAACAGACTTGGTGAAGGAGAAGCAGCGTTTTCCAGAGTACTTCAGAAAGAACTGAGCACTGCCCCAAGAGCTTCAGAGCGGCAGGCTGTCACAGTGTGCCAACCAGCTCAGCTGTGAGTTGGCACTGAAGCTGCACCACAGGGAGAACAAAGCCCCCTGTGCACCCTTGGAGAGCCAAGGGTTGGAGATTCATGAACCTTGAGCTCCTTTCCAAGCCGGGCCATGCTGTGATTCTGGGATTCTCACCTTTGCCTCATCTGGCAGAGGGAGGCAGCTCTTTCTCTTGTCTCCCTATGGCTGTCAGGTCACCAGGGCCAGTGTCACACAGGGAACTGCAAACACTGTGTGTGCTGTGCCCTGCCCATGGCAGCACAGAGGCAGCTGCCAGCAGCTGATGCCCACAAGGACAGCCAGCCTGGACTTCCTTTGATTCCTTCCCTTTGGATCAGCGTCCTTCAGGAAGGCGGAACATCTCTCCAGCTGAGCAGCAGAGGACAGCAGGGCTTCGTTGTCTGGGCATGTTCTCTTCTGGCCCTCTGGCCCTCACAGACACAGGAGGAGGACACAGAGGCTGCTGTAACACAGCCAGCCCTGCCTCTCAGGTCAGCTCTCAGGCCATCCTCTCTCCCCTCAGCAGCAGCTCACTGTTCTGCACTCCTCTGGCCTGGGCTGGCAGAGGTGTGCAGCAGTTCTGCTGATCTCCCAGTGCTGGCCATGTCTGCAGTGCCTGTGTGAAAGACACAGGAAGCTGCCAGCATTGCACTGCTCTGCTGTGCCCCTGCCATCACCGAGTTTGCTGTCAGCAGCTGCTGCTACACGTCCATTCAGGCACAGGCCTTTCCTTCCTGGCCCTCTTTCCCCCCTCTCTCCTCTGCTCTCTCTCGTGCTCCCCTTTGGCCTGGGCTGGCTGAGCAGTGCAGGCCTTGTTGTTGCTCCCTGGGCCAACTACGTCACGGTTCCCCGTGACTCTGCCAGCTGCTCTGACACAGCGACTGCGTCCTCAGTGTGGATTCCAGAATGCGACAGACGTCCAGAGAAGACTTCCAGGGCTGATTGGAACATGCTGCCATCAAGAACTGCCATGGCTCAGGCCCCCTGGGAATCTGCTCACAGCGAAAGCTGCTGTCACTCTGTGTGGGCACAGCCTTGTCTGTGTAGGCCTGCTCACACTGCAGCCCCTGTCTGCACCAGAACCGTGCCGATCCACCTTCTCTTGGCCTCCTTGCCTGCATGGAAAAGGGCAGCTTGGGCTGAAGTCCCTCAACTTTCAGATGGCCGAGTGAAGTCTCTGAGCCCTGGTGACCCACTCAGCTCTTCAGCCTGCTGACCTGCTCTGCTTGGGGTGCCTTAAAAGGCAGAGGGCACGTGATCCTAATGTCCCCACATCCATCCCTCTTAGCATACTGTAGGCCAGTTCCTAAAAGGACACCTGCACAATCTCTCTGAATGTTAATCAACACGTAGTTGGTCTGTGCACTGCAGAAATTGCACCTAGGTTTTCAGTGGTGATTAGCTATGTGTTTAGTCAGAGGTGCAATGATTCTAATGGTGAAAGAAAGACATTCCCAGTTGTCATCAGGTGGAACACACTTCAGACTGGAATCCTCAAGCAGACTGCAGTCAAGCTTTCTTAATTATTCGTTGTTGTTATCAATTCAGACGCATCTCTTAATTCCTGCTTGAATGAACATTCTGTAATAATCTGCTGAGACAGTGCAAGGCTTGACAATGAGACTATAGTTTATGAAAGCAGCACTTTTTACTTCCTTTACAAGTTCTTATCTGAATGCTAAATGCAACATCAATTCACTTCTCACTGGGTTGAACGTTTTAAATATTTGGTAAACATAATGGTTCTAATTCTGACATTTGATATGAAAATATTAAAATTCCTGTGTTAGAGTACTTTTTTGTTAGAATGCCAGATGCTAAAGGGATGAAGTGGCACAAGAAAGCAAAATGTCTCTGCTGATGGCAGGAAGGACTGTAAGGATGGAAAGGCTGGTGTTTGCCATGGGCAGGGAAACACATCTGGTTTTCTTGTTCCCTTTGTCTTTGAGTGCCAGAAAAATAGAGGAGAGCGTGCCCTCACCTTGGACCCCTCCTGCCCTCTGCTGCTGAGATGGAGAAATGTCCCACCTCCTACAAGGACATCAGGACAAAGGTAAGTATTGGAAATAAGTCCAGGCTGGCTGTACTTGTGGGCATCTGTTGCTGGAAAATTTAATGTCAGTAAACTGCCTAGATAATGACAGAATGAGGGTGACAATAGAATGGTACGTAATCACAGTACAATTAAAAAAGTATGCAGGGTGCAGGAAGGGAGGTGTGGACATTCTGAGTTGCAACTCTTTATTTGCTCCAGAAAGCTCTATCAGAATGGAAGACTGAAGGAAATACTTTGAGTGCTTTTTTAATGTGACTGGATGAAAGATCCATGTGGCAAATTGAATAACTGAGTGGTAAAGGGACATAGATACCTCACTGTTTCATGGAACCTTTCAATTAAGCATCTGAGCACTGTGTACAGGACTTGGGAATATAAGTATTAGAGGATGATGGAATATCTTTATTTGGAAGGGACCTCGAGGATCATGTATTCCACCTCCTGGTTCCACACCGGACCTCCTATGGGTCAAGCCCTGTGTCTGAGAGCATTGTGCAAATGCTCTTTGGCCTTTGTCAGCTCAGTGCCAAACCACTGCCCTGGGGAGCCAGTGCCAAATTCCATGTATCTAGTTCATCCTACAGAATGATGCCAAGAACAGTTATAGAGATCGACTTACAAACAAAATTCTTGTCTTGAATTAATGGTACACTCACCATTAAAAAAAAAAAAAAAGAAAAAAAAAAAATCAAAGCCACATTCTTACTCTGGCATTTTACAGTATTGTCATTTTTTTGTAATTCTGTTGTGTCAGATCAAGGTTCTCTCATCGTGAAATAATGACCAAATTCTCTTTTCAGATCTAAACATACAAATGCTAAAGGCAGCAGTGCTGTTCAAGAGTACATTACCAGCTCAAACACTGCTTTGGCTATAAAACTGAAGGTAGTAAGGAATTTTATCAAGGAGTTAGAAGAAAACATGTAAGTGTAGATTGAAAAGCAACCTGTATTGTTACTTAGAGTTTGATATAGTGTAATCCAATGCACAGTACTTGTAACGTGTGTTTTACAAAATGCTTTGCAATGTAGGCATCTATTAAGATAAATGCTGCAAGTTCTAATATGTCCATGACCTTTTCAAACTGTTCCTTACTCCTACACATCACTACGAGTAGTTCTTCTGTCAGGAAGGATCACATGAGTAATTAACCTGTGACCTTAAGTTTGGAATTAAATGCATACAGTGGAAGTAAGAGCTGTGGGTTATTTTGCTCTTTCAGTGTTGAACAGCCAAGGTGTTTTGTTTTGGAGGGTGGATAGTGATGGGACAAGTGGGGAATGGCTTTAAACTGAGACGGGGGCTGTTGAGGTTTAGGTTGGATGTGAGGAGGAAGTTTTTCAGCCAGAGGGTGGTGAGGCACTGGAACAGGTTGCCCAGGGAGGCTGTGGATGCCCCATCCCTGCAGGCATCCACGGCCAGGCTGGATGTGGCTCTGGGCAGCCTGGGCTGCTGGTGGGCAGGTTAGAAAGCCCACAGGACTTTATTGCAGCCCTGGGTGCAGGGGGATCACTGCTCCTAGCATGCACACAGAAGAGCTGGAGCACACAGGTGATGTACATTCCACTTGTGAAAATTCCTGCAATTCCAGAGAGCGTGCGCCTGTTCCAATCTCTGCTGCACAGATTAAAAACTGATTGCAGATGAGCTGTTTTGGTATGGGGTTCTTGCCAACGGTCTGCAGTGGCTGTGTGATTCCTCGGGGAGTTGCTCTCCAGCCCAAAGGTCATGTCCTAAGTCGACCAGATCCCGTTTGTGTCCAGAAATGGCTGACAACAGATCAGCTGCTGGTCAAGTTTCTAACATCACACTGGCCTTGCTCCAGTGTCTGTGTCATCAGCCCCAGCACATACGGTGCACCTCTTCAAGGCTTTGCAACACTGAGACTCTGCACTTGGGCTCCAGACATCCTGCTGCACCAAGAGGTTATTCTAGCTTTGGTATCTTGCAACTTTGTCTATAACTACATCACTGTAATCATAAATGTCTAGGAGCATGGAGATGGAGAAATTAATCTTCCTGTAATTCTCTGTACTGCAGCCCCGTGGTTGTCAACACCTAATGCAATATTGAAATTTCAGTTGAGAAATTGAAAGCTGTCCCGAAAAAAAAAGCATCTGCATTTGTTATTGAAATCACAGTAAGGATCAATAAATCCAAATGCTTCTAGCATAACCACGATTATCTGCAGTGTTTAGACAAGCTCTTACAGGAAAACCATGAACACAAGGCTTAGGAGAGACTAAGTGATGCACTCTGCAGGAATACTCATGGAAGTATTCACAGTGCAGGAGTCTGATCTGATTACAGATGCTGTGCTTTAAGTACCCCTTATCATATCTTTTTTTTTCACTGTTGTGCAGGGGTTGGACTCAGTGATCTCTGGAGGCTGGAGATGCTGTTTGCTAATGGCAGATGGAGAGAGGAAAAGCAAGTCCAAGGCATGCTGTGCATAGCCACCACATGGCATCTGCACCATTTCCCCCTGCACAAAGGAGGAGCAGCTCACAAGCTTGGCCTGGGCCAGGCAAGGGAGCAGACAAACATCTGGACCGACCCCAAACGAGCTGGTTCTGCAGGTTGGGTGTCTTCTGCTGCTTGTTTCACATCCTGCTGCTCAGCGGTAGATTTGCTCAGTGCTAACAGGAAACTCACACAGCATTTCTGTTTCAGCTGTGCCAACGCTTTGATCCCTTGCTGCTTGGATGGGGCGTTTGAAGAATGATGCCTGTGCTGATGTCCAGCCAGGCTTTGGGGATGAGTCTCCACACCAGGGTCCGTCTGACAGGACTGAGGGCGGGGATCGGGCCAGGTCGAGTCCAGCGTGCTTTGCTCTTGTTCTTAGTGCTTGTTTTTGCTCAGGAGGGCAGGAGGTGAACCTCGTGAACCAATGCCTGCAGACGGGGTTTGCAGAGAAAGAGGTCCTGCAGGCCTTGTGTGACAGCCACGGAGCTGCAGCGAGGCTGCATCCGTGTAAAACACCAGAGATCCACGGAGGTGTGAAGGGGAGCTGTGGGCTGCAGTCACGCAGGAAGGGATGTGCATGCTCGGGGTTTGGTTGTTGTGTGTGTGTTAAGTGACTGTGATACCACTGCTGGGTCAGTGTGAGTGTACGGAACAAGTGTGACAGCCTTTTGATGGAGTCCTGTGAAAGGAGTCCTATGGACTTGAGATCCAACTATCAGCCCGTGGGCATCATCCAGGAGTTGGGGTAGGGGATGAGGCAAGGGAAGTTGGGCTAAGAAAGGGATAAAGCAGTCTGGCAGTAGTTCTGTGTTTCTCCCATCTCCTGCTTTATTTCCTTCCAGGTGAAATAGATGGGTGCTGCAACATGCCCTTGAATGTAACAAAAGCCACTCTAGTGTGGATTTGACATGGGCCCAGCACTGCAAGGTACGCTGCTGGGAGGAAGCGTCCATCTGGCTGAGGGCAGGAAGGCCCTCCAGAGGGATGCACTGAGGCCAGTTGTGCGAGGCTCAACAAGAGCAAGCGCCAGGTCCTGCGCTTTGGTCATGACGACCCCGTGCCAGCTTCTCCAGGATTTGGCTGGGGTAGAATTCCAAGCAGCCCCTGATTCCAGAACGTTGGGCTGGGCTGTTGGAATCTTCTGCCCTTGTGACTGGTCTTGCCTCCCCACCCTGTGGGTCGTGGTGGAGCAGCCTGGTGGCCCTCAGTGATGTCATAAGGGCTAGAATGAGGGGAGGAGCAGTGCGTGCTGCGTCCCTTCATTGGAGCGCTGGAGCTCTGACTGAGCAGCTCGCTTGTTGCACTTGTGCACCGACTGCGTCCCTTTGTCTTCACACCGTCCTGTGCAGCACCTCGTAGGTAAGCTGAGACAGTGTGGGAGAGACGGGGGGACAGTGAGTGCTGAGAACTGCTGGCTGGCGGAGCTCATAGGATCACATTATCTCCATCAGCAGAGGGGTGGCCATGAGGGACAGGGAGGTGATCGTCCCCCCCTGCTCTGTTCTTGTGAGGCCCCAGCTGCAGTACAGTGTCCAGAAAGACAGGGAGCTGTTGGAGAGGGTCCAGAGGCGAGCCACAGAGATGATCAGGGGACTGGAGCACCTCCCCTGCAAAGACAGGCTGAGGGAGCTGGGCTTGTTCAGCCTGGAGAAAAGAAGGCAGTGGGGTGACCTCATGGCAGCCTTCAGTACCTAAAGGGAGCCTAAAAAGAGGAGGGGAATCAACTCTTTGAAAGGGTAGATAACAGCAGGACAAGGGGAAATGGTTTTAAGTTGAAAACTTAAGTTTTTAAGTTGAGGGAGGGCAGATTTTGGTTTTTCCCTTGTAGTCTTTGCTAAACCGTGGAAGCAAACTGACCTGCTCTTTCTCTCTCCTCTCTCCACCCTCTGCCTGCTTCCCTGCTGCAGCTTTTGCTCGTGGAAGATCAGAGCAAAGTGACAAGGAAAGGCTGCGGATTCGTGAGATTTCTCTCCCTCGTTCTGATCTCTTGCCAGGTACCTGCCATGCTTTGTCCCCCCACATGCTTTAGCAGCCCGTGACGCCCTGTGTTTAGTAACACAACCTCATCCAGCTTTGATGGGACGCTGGTCACGTGTGGGTTTTCTCCACGTGCTCTGCAGCTCAGCCCTCAGAAGGATGCTGTCTGTGGTGCTGTGACCAGCTGGTCTACAGGAAACCAATCCCTTAGGCAAAGAGTCCCAGCCCCAGCTTGTGCAGAGCTGCACAGCATCACCAGGGACACCAGCAGGCGTGCTTGGGCTGTGTGAGTGTGCCCGACAGCTGTAGGGAGCACAGCAGAGATGTGAACAGAGAAAATAAAAGTGTGTTTCTTTTCAGTTCCAGCTTGTCACACCTACGCTGATGGCTGTGGCGTGCAGCGAGATCAGCTGTGGGCCTGACCTGGCATGGACAGAGGTAGAGTATGAAGCTCTGATTGGTCTTTGTTCCCTGACTGCAGCCAGCAGAGTGAGCCGCAGATGTGCTCTCCTGCTTTCCAAGAGAGCTCCTCTGTGGCAAGTCAGTAGTGCAAGCGTGGCAAGTTTTTAAAAGTACCAGAGCCATCTCGGCTGTGGGGTTTGTCCTCTACTGACTTTTCCCTTGAAATGGCTGCAGAAACAACAATCATTCTCTGCTCTGTTTGGCCTCGCTGTTGGTTGGACTGCTCAAGAGAGCTGCTTGGTGCTTGCAATGGCACTGTTTGCACCTTGTAACTGCAGCCGTAGCTTTGGTTTCCCTCTTCACGGTCTCCTAGCATCTTAAACAGCCAGCCTTCCTGCACAAAGAGCGCAGGAAAGGAGGGGGCAAAATGGACAAGGCCACCTGTCTGCGTCAGTGCCATTGCTGATTAGTCTGGGTGGGGAGAGATGCATCTTTGCTGGCGTGTGCCTGCTGCACACCAGGGAGAGAAACAGCCGTTATTAGACTTGCAGTTCCTTCTCAAGTGCCCATGATAAGGACCGAGTGCATTTCCTGCAGCTTTCTCTGCAGATGTGCTCCTCACCTTGAAATCCTCCTTGTTGGTTCCCAGCTCCTCACCGTGGCCTGTGCTCTCTGTTTCAGGCTGAGAACAAGGGGAAGCCCCTGCTAGACCATGAGGTGGCACCTGTGAATGTTCCAGCTATTGCTGCTGCCCATGCTATTAAGAGACACGTTGCCCAGGCAGCGGATGAACTCTCCTTTGAGGTAAGCAGTTCAAGGCGTTCCTTGTTGCTCAATTTTACAATGGCAAATGTCTTCAGAGCTGCACTGGTGCAAGTGCTTTAATGCTCGGCGATGTTTGGCAGTGCAGAAGAATGCAGACATTTGAGCTGTGCTTTCCTCCCAGCTGTGCTGAAGCTGGGATTGACGTTGCAATCTCTTGCAGGTCGGAGACATCGTGTGTGTCATCGACATGCCACCAAAGGAGCTGACCCCCTGGTGGAGAGGCAAGCTCGGCTTCCAGGTAGGCACAAGCTTCAGACTGGAGAGTGCAACTGCAGTAAAGGCAGGAATCTTAGCTTAGAGCTGCTCTGCATGCACAGGATGCCTAATGGACGTAAACAGTTTCCCTGTGTCGGTGTCAGAGGACCTTGCCGTTGGCTGCAAATGTTGAAAAATTATTACCTTTATGCTTTGAACTATGGCCATTTTCTGCTGGATAGTCTTATGGAACGTCAGGCAAGCACGTTCCGAGGGAAATGTTATGTGGCTTTTGGTTTAACAGTTCAGATCTGAGAAGTGCTGCATGCAATAGTTGGCTTCTCTTCTTGTTACAGGTTGGATTTTTCCCAGGGGAGTGTGTGGAACTCATTAATAAGAACATTCCTGAGGCACTCATCAACTCAGTGCCAAAGCCAGGTAGGGATGTTACATTTGATGGTGTGGGGAAGCAAAATGAAGTCTTTTTGGGGGTGCGTTCCATGTTTAGTACCTCCTTTATCCATCCCACATTGTCCTCTGGGTTGATGATTCTTCATGCACACCATGGGGCAGAGATTTGGCCCAATCCTCCTGTGTTTATGATTGGACTTGGGGAAACTATAGAATCTTCATAGAATGGCTTGGGATGGTAGGGTCCTTAAGGATCCTCAAGCTTCCACTTCCTTGCATCAGGCTGTGCTGCCAGCCCCCACATTTAATGTCAGATTAGACCAGGCTGCCCAGGGCCCCATCCAACCTGGCCTTGGGCTCCTCCAGAGATGGGGAAAATCCCTTTTTGTATGTACTGGTTGGTAATGTTCTTCCCGTTCTGACGTTCTCTGTAGAATGTGCTGTGCTCGGCCTCGTCCAACGGAGCCAGACCTGAAATGACCTGGTTTCTTCCTTTTGTTGTGCAGTGCCCAAGAAACGCAGCAAGATCCTCACCTTCCTTCGTTCCTTGGTGAAGGCCCGCCCAAAGAAACCGACCGAGCGGGAGGTGGAGAAGGAAAGGGTGTTTGGCGGTGACCTGGGAGAGCATCTTCTCCACTCCGGTCGTGATGGTAAGGAGCTGCCCATTCCTGAGATCTTCCTCTGCTGGGCATCTAAAGAAGATGAAAGGGAGCTCATATCTAGCAGGGGGCAGGCTGATAGCCGTGGAGACACGTGTAATGGGAGTTGATGGCTGAAGGATAAAGTGAGGCGGATGCTCCTAAGAGACAAGCACATCTGTATTTGCTTCAGCCAAGCCTGGCTGGGCTTAGTGGATGGGATGTGAAGCACAGCCTGCAGCAGGACTTGAATCAGGAGCTCCACTGACGGCTGGCACGTGTTCTTCAGTCCCCCAGGTCCTCCAGAGCTGCGCTGAGTTCATTGAGCAGCACGGCGTGGTGCAGGGGATATACCGCCTGTCCGGCGTCGCGTCCAACATCCAGAGACTGCGGTAAGAGTGCTGCGACTGACACAGCCTGAGTGCATCTGGTGTGGCTTTGGGCTTGCCTTCCTCTCACTCAACCGGGTTTGCGTCCCTCTCTCCAGGCAGGAATTTGAGTCGGAGCAGATTCCTGAGCTCACCGTCCGCGACATTCACAGCGTGAGCTCCGTCTGCAAGATGTACTTCAGGGAGCTCCCGAACCCTCTGCTCACCCACCAGCTGTACGGCAAGTTCTCGGTAAGCACAAGGCCACGTCTTTCATTTCCCTCTTCCTGGGCCTCTTGGCAGATGGCTGCAGCAGTGCCCCAGCTCGGAGGCCCTTTTGCTGTCAGCCCCACGAGGTTTACTCGCAGTGGTGTACTAGCCTGATTGGTGTCTCGCTCCCTTTCTGCACTACTCCAGGATGCTGTTGGTGCCGCTACAGAGGAGGAGCGGCTGCTCAGAATGCAGGACGTCATCCAGCAGCTGCCCGCTCCTCACTACAGGTCAGTGCTGCCCTCAGCCTGCTGAGCTCAGCCCTACTGCATTGCAGAGGGCAACGATGCGGTTCCAGGCTCTGTCTCACGCCGGCAACACGATGCCTGTGTATGCTGAAGGGTTGAAGGCTCCATGGGCTTACTTTATGGGGTCAGTTCCTGGGCACGGGGGCACGCTTGGTGCAGCTGATGGCTGCGGCTGTGCTGTGCTGGGGCTTGGTGCTGCAGCGTGGCACTCAGTCAGGTTGGATCTACCTCATCTTCAGTGACAGTAGCAATCACAAGAAGTAGCATGAATGGAGGTTTGCTTTCTGAATTGCAGCACGGCATGCTCGTTGGTGCTGAACGTTTGCCTCTCTTGTTTTCCAGGACACTGGAGTTCCTGATGAGACACTTGGCGTGTCTGGCTGGGAGCTCCACCATCACAAACATGCATGCCAAGAACCTAGCCATTGTGTGGGCTCCAAACCTCTTAAGGTAAACTTCTGGTTCTGTTTCAACACAACGCTTACATCTGTTCTCCATTAAAAAAAAAAAAACAGTGCTCCCTTTTTCTCCATCAAATGTGCTCTTCTCCTGTAAAATCTGTGGCTGACAGAAGAGCAGGAGCCTGAGCTGTTCTCCATCCCCACGGGCACAATGTCTAGGTGACAATTACTGCAGTCTTGTTGAGATGGGACTGACGTGTCCTTGATCATCCAGGGGAATTTCTGCAGTGGCATCACTGATTGCCCACCGCGGAAGTCTCCAGAGCCGCAGCTGACAGCTTTTGGCTGCAACAATTCAGACTCGGGGAAACGTTCTTGGAGAAATGACTTCTAAAATCTGCCTTTTCTACAGATCACAGCAGAACGAGTCTGCCTGCGCCAGCGGAAGAGCTGCCTGCATGGAGCTGCAGACACAGTCAGATGTGGTGGAATTTCTCATCAACCACACAGACGTCCTCTTCTGCTCCAAATCCAGAGCAGACATCGCAGATGCAGCAGGTGAGTGTCTTCCTCCATTAGCTTGATCTTGACCTGACACCTTGACCAAATGCAGGCCTTCTCCGGGACCTTTGAGATACTCTTTTACCATCAAGGGGACAGCAGACCTCTGGGCTTCCATTAGGGTATGGCATCCTGTTGCTGGATGCTGAGAATGTCCAAGCCCAAACTTCACAAGGAGGAAACTGTCATTATTATGTTTGCACGCAGGAGAAGATTGATGCAAGTGTGGCAGCGAAGCTTTCTCAGTTCCCTGCCCCCATTTCCTTGGGTTTTTCCTTGCCTATTTTGATACAGTAAGCTGCTCTTCATTATGACCGTGTCCTTTGCCATAAACAGACCTCTGCCCACATGGTTATTTTGGGCTCCTCTTCTTCCAGTGGCTCGGATAAGCAAGCCTGAGAAAAGTACAGCACCTCCCCCAGAACTCTGGTGGCTGTGCTGCTGCTTTCTGATCCTCGCTCTTACCTGTGGTTTTCCTTGACAGGGCACAATTCTCTCCCAGGGCCCAAGTCTGTGGGAGTCTCTTCTGCTGCCACAAAGCTGCTCAGCCTGGAGGAGGCACAGGCACAGAGGCGAGGCCACAGCACCTCTTCTGTGGTAACAGAGAGCAGCAGGGACATTGAAGTGGAAGAAAGCCCTGCAGCTGGGCAGGGCAAATTCCACACCGTCGTTGACTTTCCATCTGACAGGTAAAGAGGACTTTCTTTTCCAGCACCTAGCATCATTGTTTGGGTGGGTTTTTGTGTTTTCCTGCAGAAACCAGGCAGTGCTAGGAACAAGCAACTGCTGCCAAGAGCTCCGTGCAGCTCTTCCCTCACCCTGCACCACGCACGACTCACAGCATTGGCTGTTTTCTCTCTCCAGGCAAAATCCACCCAGCAAGAATGAGGAATCACCAGCTAGCAGTTGGTGTTGCTGCTTCAGCCTCAGGAAGCCATCCTCTGGCAGCAAACGCCAACTGCAGCGCAATGCCAGGCAGCCCTCAGAAACAGCAGTGGTAGTCCTGGCAGGTAAGGGTGCAAATGCAGCTTCCAAATCCCTGCTTTTCAGGAACATAGAATTCAAGCTTGCTCTGCACTTGTATCTCTTTCTAGCATTCAATCCCATGCCTAAATCTTCACCCCTGATCAAGAACCACTGTCGTAATTCAGCTTGTGAAAGTTTGACACTAACCCCTGTGTATCCTTTCTAGGTGAATCGAGCCCTTGCCAAGCCATAAGATCCAGGGCAAGTAGCGAGGATGCTCTGTGTGCTTCCATCAGTGGAGAGCTCATAGGAAGCACAAATTGCTGCAGTTCCAATAGCAGCCTTCCATCTAACAACATTAATGGAGAGAAGGAGCTCATCGAAGTCCATGCTCTCATTACACCTGGCTCTGCTGAAGTTGCTGACCTGTGCCTCCCAGACACCACAGTCACAAGTGTGGATTTTAACCCAGAGTCTCTGCAGTGCAGCCCATCCCAAGCACAGTGTGAGTGCCCCGACAGCAGCACCTCCATGCAGGAGCAGGTCAGCATCAGTGAAGAGGAGCAGAGCCTCTTGCAGGGGGACTTTCAATCAGGCCTCCAGTCCCAGGCACCGGACAGCAGCACTGAGAGCTCTGAGCCACTCTCTCCATGACAAGACAGGATGAGTCCCATCTTCACCGTGGACCTCTCACATCCTCCTGTCCTTTATACAATAATAAAAGCACACTCGTGCTCAATCAACGCCTTGACTGCCTCCAGAGTCTTCATTCACACGGACTGGGATGAATGCAGCACACAGCAAGGCACCCCAGCTTGCAATGCTGTGGCTGTGGGGTGCGTGCAGCACAGCTCCGGGTTTGTTCCTGTTTTCTCTGGCTTTGGGATGTCTGCAGGGGGAGCTCTGCTACCATTTGGCATGGTAGCAAATAATCTCTCGCATCCTGGATGCTGCTCATGATACTCCCAAGCTTCCTGGCTGTGGCTTTGTGATGCTTTTCAGGGCTTTCTGATGCATTTCCATGCGTTGGCTGTTGCTTAACACCTCCCTCCTCCCATCATGTCCTTTCCTGGCTCCCATCTACGAACTGGCCCTGCAGATCATCTCCAGACCTGTCATCAGCACACTGCGGCAGGAGAAGCTCCCCCTGGCCAACGTCAGGCAGTACTGCTTGGTCTGCAGCTCAGTGGCCATTTCCCTTTTAGGCGGCTCCTGCAGAAGAATCAAGCAGCAGAACCTTTTGCTCACCCTGCAGCACAAAGATGCTACGAAAGCAGAAACAACCTGGGAATCTCTGGTTTGCAAGACTTCACAGACAGTTATTGACTGTGTCTGATGGTTCCCTCCCATCCTTGATTTCCTTCTCCCCTTCTCCACGTCGGATCCCACTGCTGAGCCATGATCAAGCTGCCCAGTGTGGCAGAGCATCGTGCAGAGCCGTGCTGGCACCTCCTCCCCTTCCTCTCCTGCAGCTCAGCGTGCAACCTGAGCAAGTTTTCTTCTGAGAAAGTGACCAGCTCTTTTCCATCCCTTTGCCCCTACAAACAGTTGTCCAGAGGATCTCGTCCAAGAATTCCTGGAACAGCCTGCAGCTGGCTCTCCTGAAGTTCAGGCTCCTGCCTTTGCTTCCTGCCAGGCCCGCATTCCTTGAGATCACCAACTCAAGGAGGGCATGGTCACTGCAGCCCTGACCGCCTCCTGTCGTAACCCCTGGTGTGCACCATGTCCAGCAATGCTTCCCTTCTGCTTGCTGTGCCCAATGCCTGCACCACAGAGTGATTCTCACTGCACTCCAGGAGTCTGTCAGATTGCTTGCAGCCAGCCATGCTGATTTCCCAGACTGACTGGAATCCCCCATCAGGATGAGAGTCAGTGAGTGCGATGCTTCTGCTGGCTGCAGTAAGCAGCTCCCACCAACAGGCTCTCTTTCCAGGCGGCTGTAGCAGACCCTCACCTCCAGAAGCCCTGCACTGCTGCACTTCCTAATTTTACCCACAAGTTCACAACCTGCTCATGGCTCTTCTTAGTTCTTTGCAGTCAACTTCTCATCATAGAGGGTAAATCCCTTGCCTTCCAGAATCCCATAGTAACACTTGTGTCTGCTTATGTCAGGATTGTTTTTCTTTCTTTCTTTCTTTTTTCTTTTCTTTTCCCATTTTCTAGGTAGGAAAATGAATTTCTGAGCCAGGAGAAGCAGAAGTGAAACAGTCTTCCTGGCACTGCTCAGGTTGCATGAGTTGCCAAGTGCTCCTCAGGTAATGTGTGCTGAAGAGCTGACCTTGGTGGCAGGGGCTGTGGCTGCATTTTGTGCCTGTCATGCGGGAATCCAAGAAAGCCTATTCAGAGCAGGAGCTGCAGAGCGAGATAAACATCACGAGAAGGTAAGGCTGCGAAGCAAGGACACCTCCAGAAAGAAGAGAAAAACTGAGTCAAGTGAGCTGCGTGACAGCCGTGTGATGCTGACCATGATTGGAGGAAGAGCGCATGGCTGGGAATGACTGATGGCTCTGGTTGGATGGGTGCCTGTGTGCACAGAGTTAAGGAGTGTTTGTGGGATGTTTTGCTGGCATCTAACGGCTGTAAGGGGAAGTCAAGAGAGAAAACTTGTGAATGCATAGAAGGGATGTTAAAATCTGGAACAGACTGTTTGGATCCGTCACAGCTGAGTCCGTGCCAGATTGCCACACTGTCAGAACCTGGGGCCTAGGATTTTCCTTTAAGAGTGCCAACTGCTCATTTTGAATGATAAAAAGTAACATTGATAGAAGCTTCCCTCCTTGCATTAGAATAAGGCATTGATATTTGATGTTTCTGTCTTTCCATTCCTTTAGCAGCCTGGGTGTTGATGCAGCTGCATGCATCTGCTGCCCTCCCCTTCTGTTTTGTGTAAAAGAACAGTAAAATATGCAATCAGTGTGAGATCTTTCTGAAGTATTTTACTTTATTTGCCCCTAGGCTGCAATGGCTGGGAAATGGCAGTGTCACCCAGGAGCCCACACGGCGACCTGATGTCTCATTGTTGGGGTCTATTGGAAACCACCACGATGACAAAAGAATGCCTGGGATTCCTCCGGCCCAAATGCCAAACCTTGCACTTGGCTGTGCTGAACCTCATGAGGTTCACCCAGGCCCACCTCTCAAGTCTGCTGAGCTCAAACAGATGTCATTTTTCTCGTGTCCTTCCATTCCGAGTCCATCTGTTCCCCAAAGCAAAAGAATTTGGAGGGAACCACCGACAGTTATGTGAGCGATTTCAGCGTCTATTTCTGATCATGGCAACAACTTCAGAGGTCACACTTAATTTACGGTGCCCGTTGTAATTCTGACCAAGGCTGCAGTTGCAGCTGACTTCCCAAGGCTGCAAGACGTGGTGGTGACACAGCCTTGTGCTTCTGCATTGGTGCTCATCCCACGTTTCCTTTCTCTGTCTCGCAGGTCAGCTCCTGCTGGAAGCAGATGGTATCCCAGTGTGAATGAAGGTCAGTGCAGGAGCAGCTGCTGATGGGAGGAAGGAAGTCCATGCTGAAGAGCTCTGAAGCATCTGCAGGTATGGTTCTGGAGGAGGCAGCAGTGATGTCGGAGGGCTCCCCAGCAGGAAGCTGTCTCATCCAAATGCTTGCTGAGTGGTTGGAAGGGAGCTTTCTGCATGACAGCAGCACCAGTTGCTTGCTTCAAATGCTGCCAAGACAAGGATTAGCACGATTTCCAGTATGTACAGTATCATCACGAATCACAATAGGATTACAATGTGTCCTCATACAAACGCAGCCATTTCTCTCTGAGTCCAAAGGCTGTCCGGAAAGCATCTGTGAGGTCTCTCACACCAAACCACTGCTGTCCGTGTGCGATCTGACTCATTAGGGTATAGGGGTTAGGAACCACAGGCTGTCTTTTGAGAACGGGTTCAGTCATTTCCTTACATCTTGCACCAGCCGATACGTGCCGTCTGCCTTCCATGCCGACAGGATTGGGGTGTTATAAGGCCACAGACAAGGATCCAGAAGACCATCCTTAAGCACTGTCTGTGTTACAGCTTTTAGACCCACTCTCCCTTCTAAGGCTATGGGATATTGTTGCTGTTTCACAGCTCCACTCCCTCCTTGAGCAGTTCTTTGTAAGGGAAAATTGTGAGTCCACCCCGATTTCCTTCCCCTGCCCACACCATTTGGATTCATTTCTTCTTCATCACAGCTGTTAACACATTCATTGACCCCTTATATCTGTTTCACAGACTTGCAGCTGTAATCCTCATTTAACTGTTAAATCTCTCCCCCATAAATCGGTCCCTGCTTCAGGCACACAGAACAATTGCCCTGCAACTATTTTATCTTTCCATTTTAGTTCTGTGGTCTCCAAGAGTGGAGCTGTCACTTCTGATCCCTCAGCCCCAGTTATGCACAACAGCCACATCCAGATACACGTCTGGTACCTCTGAACTAGCTAATGCTGTAGGATGGAATGTTGTTTCTGCACTGGCTATCAAATGTGGGATTGCTCTGAAGCAGTACAGCACAATGTGTTTTGTAATTTGCCCTTAGAAACAGTTTGAAAAAGTAGAAAGACTTTATTAGTATTAGTATTAGTAAAAAGAAGTTATTTCATAACATATTTTAGAAATACAGTTGTTCAATCATGTGATCAATTCTCACTTACAGAACTGTAATAGTTACAAACTGCATGGGTATAGCATTAAGGACCAGAAAGCATGTTGTAAGGCCATTCTGTTTGGATAGGAGAAGCTCAGCAAAAGAAAAACAGACTCCAAAGAAGCCAGGGCCTCCACACAAGGCCGAACTGACTCACTCTGTGGGCAGGTTGGGATGCAACAGGCAGGCATCAAGAGACTCCCCTCTGTCCTCCTTCCAAACTTCTCTCTCTTCAGGGATGAGCAGGTGTCCAGAAATAGTGGCCAAGTGTTGATAAGCAGCTGTCAGGCGTTCAATAATTAGCAGTATACCTGCTGAGCTAGCAACAATTGGTGTTTAGCCAGTCACACACACACACACAGAATGGCCCGGGTTGGAAGGGACCTCAAGGATCACGAATCTCCAACCCCCTGCCACAGGCAGGACCACCAACATCTGTAGCACTGCACATATGCACACTGCTGGATAGAAACAGCAGTGTGGGAAAAAACTGTATGCTGTGGATGCAAAGGGTGAATCAAAATGGCTTAACAGCTGTCCAACAAGGAAAAGCAATCCCTTACCTGCTGTGACATGCTCATGGTAACACCAATGCAGAAGCCAGCAGCTGATGCCCACAAGGACAGCCAGCCTGGACTTATTTTCATTACATATCTTTGTCCTGATGTCCTTCTAGAAGCTGGAACATTTCTTCATCTCAGCAGAAGAGGGCAGGAGGGGTCCAAGTTGAGGGCACACTCTGCTCTTTATCTGGCCCTCAAAGACAAAGAGAAGATGAAAACCAGATGTGTTTCCCTGCCCATGGCAAACACCAGCCTTTCCATCCTTACAGTCCTTCCTGACATCAGCACTAATTGAAACAACATCCCACTCACCTTTGCCATGTCTGGCAGAGGTTGCAGCTCTTTCTATTGCATCCCTCTAGCTTTCAAGTCAAGAGCTCCTGTGTCACACAAGGAAACGCAATCTTTTACCTGCTGTGCCATGCTCATGGCAGCAGCAATGCAGATGCCAGCAGCTGATGCCCACAAGGACAGCCAGCCTGGACTTATTTTCATTACACATCCTTGTACTGATGTCCTTCTAGTAGCTGGAACATTTCACCCTCTGAGCAGCAGAAAGCAGGATGGGTCCAAGGTGAGGGCACACTCTGCTCTTTATCTGGCACTCAAAGAGAAAGAGAAAATGAAAACCAGATGTATTTCCCTGCCCATGGCAAACACCAGCCTTTCCATCCTTACAGTCCTTCCTGACATCAGCACTAATTGAAACAACATCCCACTCACCTTTGCCATGTCTGGCAGAGGTTGCAGCTCTTTCTATTGCATCCCTCTAGCTTTCAAGTCAAGAGCTCCTGTGACACAAGGAAAAGCAATCTTTTACCTGCTGTGCCATGCTCATGGCAGCAGCAATGCAGATGCCAGCAGCTGATGCCCACAAGGAAAGCCAGCCTGGACTTATGTTCATTACACATCTTTGTCCTGATGTCCTTCTACAAGCTGGAACATTTCTCCCTCTCAGCAGAAGAGGGCAGGAGGGGTCCAAGGTGAGGGCACACTCTGCTCTTTTTCTGGCACACAAAGAGAAGATGAAAACAAGATGTGTTTCCCAGCCCATGGCAAACACCAGCCTTTCAATCCTTACAGTCCTTCCTGACATCAGCACTAACTGAAACAACATCCCACTCACCTTTGCCATGTCTGGCAGAGGTTGCAGCTCTTTCTATTGCATCCCTCTAGCTTTCAAGTCAAGAGCTCCTGTCACACAAGGAAACGCAATTTTTACCTGCTGTGCCATGCTCATGGCAGCAGCAATGCAGATGCCAGCAGCTGATGCCCACAAGGACAGCCAGCCTGGACTTATTTTCATTACATATCTTTGTCCTGATGTCCTTCTAGAACCTGGAACATTTCTCCATCTCAGTAGAAGGGGGCAGGAGGGATCCAAGGTGAGGGCACACTCTGCTCTTTATTTGGCACTCAAAGAGAAAATGAAAACTAGATGTGTTTCCCTGCCCATGGCAAACACCAGCCTTTCCATCCTTACAGTCCTTCCTGCAATCATCAGCAATAATTGAAACAACATCCCACTCACCTTTGCCATGTCTGGCAGAGGTTGCAGCTCTTTCTATTGCATCCCTCTAGCTTTTAAGTCAAGAGCTCCTGTGTCACACAAGGAAAAGCAATCTTTTACCTGCTGTGCCATGCTCATGGCAGCAGCAATGCAGATGCCAGCAGCTGATGCCCACAAGGACAGCCAGCCTGGACTTATTTACATTACATATCTTTGTCCTGATGTCCTTCTAGAAGATGGAACATTTCTCCCTCTCAGAAGCAGAGGGAAGGAGAGTTCCAAGGTGAGGGCAAACTATCCCATGTTTATCTGGCAGTCAAAGAGAAAGAGAAAATGAAAACCAGATGTGTTTCCCTGCTCATGGCAAACACTAAACTTTCCATCCTTACAATCCTCCTGACATCAGCACTAATTGAAACAGCATCCCACTCACCCTTGTCATGTCAAGCAGAGGTTGCAGCTCTTTCTATTGCATCCCTCTAGCTTTCAAGTCAAGAGCTCCTGTGTCACACAAGGAAAAGCAATCTTTTACCTGCTTTGCCATGCTCATGGCAGAGGCAATGCAGATGCCAGCAGCTGATGCCCACAACGACAGCCAGCCTGGACTTATTTTCATTACATATATTTGCCCTGTTGTCTTTCTACAAGCTGGAACATTTCTCCATCTCAGCAGCAGAGGGCAGGAGGGGTCCAAGGTGAGGGCACACTCTCCTCTTTTTCTGGCACACAAAGAGAAAGAGAAAATGAAAACCAGATGTGTTTCCCAGCCCATGGCAAACACCAGCCTTTCCATCCTTACAGTCTTCCAGACTTCAGCAATAACTGAAACAACATCCCACTCAAGTTTGCCATGTCTGGCAGAGGTTGCAGCTCTTTCTATTGCATCCCTCTAGCTTTCAACTCAAGAGCTCCTGTGTCACTCAAGGAAAAGCAATCTTTTACCTGCTGTGCCATGCTCATGGCAGCAGAAGTCCAGATGCCAGCAGCTGATGTCCACAAGGACAGCCAGCCTGGACTTATTTTCATTACATATCTTTGTCCTGATGTCCTTCTACAAGCTGGAACATTTCACCATCTCAGTAGAAGAGGGCAGGAGGGGTCCAAGGTTAGGGCACACTCTCGTCTTTTTCTGGCACACAAAGACAAAGAGAAGATGAAAACCAGATGTGTTTCCCTGCCCATGGCAAACACGAGCCTTTCCATCCTTACAGTCCTTCCTGACATCAGCACTAATTGAAACAACATCCCACTCACCTTTGCCATGTCTGGCAGAGGTTGCAGCTCTTTCTATTGCATCCCTCTAGCTTTCAAGTCAAGAGCTCCTGTGTCACACAAGGAAAAGCAATCTTTTACCTGCTGTGCCATGCTCATGGCAGCAGCAATGCAGATGCCAGCAGCTGATGCCCACAAGGACAGCCAGCCTGGACTTATTTTCATTTAATATCTTTGTCCTGATGTCCTTCTACAAGCTGTAACATTTCTCCCTCTCAGCAGAAGAGGGCAGGATGGGTCCAAGGTGAGGGCACACTCTCCTCTTTTTCTGGCACACAAAGACAAAGAGAAGATGAAAACCAGATGTGTTTCTCTGTCCATGGCAAACACCAGACTTTCCATCCTTACAGTCCTTCCTGACATCAGCAGCAACTGAAACAATATCCCACTCACCTTTGCCATGTCTGGCAGAGGTTGCAGCTCTTTCTATTGCATCCCTCTAGCTTTCAACTCAAGAGCTCCTGTGTCACACAAGGAAAAGCAACCTTTTACCTGCTTTGCCATGCTCATGGCAGCAGCAATGCAGATGCCAGCAGCTGATGCACACAAGGACAGCCAGCCTGGACTTATTTTCATTACATATCTTTGTCCTGAAGTCCTTCTAGAAGGTTGAACACTTCTACATCTCTGCTGCAATGCTCAAAAAGGGTCCAAGTTTAGGGCACACTCTCCTCATGGTCTCTTGCACTCAAAGGCAAAGAGAAGATGAAAACCAGAAGTGTTTCTTTGCCCATGGCAGATACTAGCCTTTCCATCCTGACAGTCCTTCCTACAATCAGCTGGAATTGAAACAACATCCCCCACATCTCTTTTTTGTACTTATTCATGCGTGAATAATAATAAGGAGAATTTTTCTGTAAATCTTATTTCTGCATGGAAACGATCTGATAACCGGAGCTTTTTCCTCTAAAACAATCCTGCAAATTTGCACTGCTTATCTATGTACGCAAAATGTTTTTGCCATTCATCTCAAATATCAATACATCTGGCAAAATAAGATAGAAAAAGTATTTACCGACATTTTTGGACATCGATTACTTCTGGTCAAGTGGGAAAGAATCCCTAAGCTGCAATCATGAAATTCTTTTATCACTTTCTCTGATTTAGCCAGTGTTACTAAAAGGGAAATAAGACACAGGCTTTTGATAGCAGCTGCGAATTCAAGAATGATAATAAGTTTTATTATTGTTGGCTAAGATCAAAGTCCCACATTTCAGGATTATCTCCAGCTCATCAAGTATAATTAACAGTTTTGGATAGCCACATTATTATATAGCAATATTGTCTTCCTGCAAGGAATTTCATTGTTTTGACATGTGCCACAGGTTGTTAATAGATTGCCTGATTACCTTTTTTTTTTTTTTTTTTTATTGGCTTATGATGACTACAGAAAATTATACAGCAGCACCATAAAAACTTTAAATCCTATCCCATGTATCTGCATTCATACGAAAATCATATTGGAAAGCATTGGTGAAACTAAGATTACAAAATAAAGCAGAGGACAATTTCAGTGAAAGCCTGCAGGTTTCACAGCTCTGCCCATTTCAAACCCCTGAAGACATCCACGGGTTTCCTGCTGTGGGACACAGGCACTCACCTGCAGCTCAGCACTGCCTGCTCATGCCTGCGCACACCTTCAGGCTGGAACCAAGGAAATCCTCAGCAAAGACATCAGTACACTTTTGTTAGGATGACTTTCCTAAAGAAGCATCAAATATTTCTTCCCGAGAAATACTGCAAGTCCCTTTGACACTAGCCCTTATTTTAAATGTTTAGATTTGTGCTTCATTCAGGCGTGCTGTCACTCCCAAAAAGATTTTTATTCTTTTGCTTTTCATTCTGAGGAACACAGTGATTTCTGCCTTGTTTACTGACTGTAGGCACAGCAATACTCCTGCACCTTCAGGGAAACAGCAAATCCATCTCTTTCACACCCTACTTCTATCAAGCTCATTCACCTTACAAGGTATTTATTGCAAGCAGCTCTTCCGAAAATGGAGATTAACAGAGCCTGCAACCCAGGACACCTCAGTAAGCCAGTACTTTTCATCTCCTGAAGGTGTAGGTAGACACAGAGCTGGAACATCTTTTCCAGAGCTGTGTGATGCTATCTCATCTGTGTTCCTTTACTGTTGACTCAGTGTCACTTCTTATCTAACCTGGTTGCATCCCAGGATTTCTGGTGCCAAAAATAAACTGACAGCTTTCATCACTAGTTAAAAGGAAACTGCAATAGGAAAAGCAATTTTTCTGATTTCCCTGTTGATCAAAGAAGCTTCATGCAAGCCTGATGCGGCAGAAACAATATCAGCTTTAGAATGACAGTCATTAGAGCAGAATCCTTTCACTGATGAAATCCCACAGTCCTGATTCATACAACACTGACACTGGAGGACACAGTAGTTTAGATGAGAGCGCATTAAAAATGACTAAGTTAAGGTCTCAGCAAAGAGTGACAAGTATGAAAAAAAGAGGTTGCAGAAACTGCTTCAGTTTGGCACTCTGGCATAAAGTATGACAACACACAACCTGCCTGTGCAGTTCCAGAAGCAGAAGAAAGCCGTCAACCAAGACTTGTTCTCATCTGCTCTGAAAGTCCACTGGGACAAGGCCACTTTTCTCTGACGTGCTTCCAGAAGTATCACTTCTGAGCACTGTGCCAGGGAGTTACAAGATACTGTTTGTGTGTACAGAGGAGAAAAAGACGTCTGTCTGGAAACAGACTTGGTGAAGGAGAAGCAGCGTTTTCCAGAGTACTTCAGAAAGAACTGAGCACTGCCCCAAGAGCTTCAGAGCGGCAGGCTGTCACAGTGTGCCAACCAGCTCAGCTGTGAGTTGGCACTGAAGCTGCACCACAGGGAGAACAAAGCCCCCTGTGCACCCTTGGAGAGCCAAGGGTTGGAGATTCATGAACCTTGAGCTCCTTTCCAAGCCGGGCCATGCTGTGATTCTGGGATTCTCACCTTTGCCTCATCTGGCAGAGGGAGGCAGCTCTTTCTCTTGTCTCCCTATGGCTGTCAGGTCACCAGGGCCAGTGTCACACAGGGAACTGCAAACACTGTGTGTGCTGTGCCCTGCCCATGGCAGCACAGAGGCAGCTGCCAGCAGCTGATGCCCACAAGGACAGCCAGCCTGGACTTCCTTTGATTCCTTCCCTTTGGATCAGCGTCCTTCAGGAAGGCGGAACATCTCTCCAGCTGAGCAGCAGAGGACAGCAGGGCTTCGTTGTCTGGGCATGTTCTCTTCTGGCCCTCTGGCCCTCACAGACACAGGAGGAGGACACAGAGGCTGCTGTCACACAGCCAGCCCTGCCTCTCAGGTCAGCTCTCAGGCCATCCTCTCTCCCCTCAGCAGCAGCTCACTGTTCTGCACTCCTCTGGCCTGGGCTGGCAGAGGTGTGCAGCAGTTCTGCTGATCTCCCAGTGCTGGCCATGTCTGCAGTGCCTGTGTGAAAGACACAGGAAGCTGCCAGCATTGCACTGCTCTGCTGTGCCCCTGCCATCACCGAGTTTGCTGTCAGCAGCTGCTGCTACACGTCCATTCAGGCACAGGCCTTTCCTTCCTGGCCCTCTTTCCCCCCCTCTCTCCTCTGCTCTCTCTCGTGCTCCCCTTTGGCCTGGGCTGGCTGAGCAGTGCAGGCCTTGTTGTTGCTCCCTGGGCCAACTACGTCACGGTTCCCCGTGACTCTGCCAGCTGCTCTGACACAGCGACTGCGTCCTCAGTGTGGATTCCAGAATGCGACAGACGTCCAGAGAAGACTTCCAGGGCTGATTGGAACATGCTGCCATCAAGAACTGCCATGGCTCAGGCCCCCTGGGAATCTGCTCACAGCGAAAGCTGCTGTCACTCTGTGTGGGCACAGCCTTGTCTGTGTAGGCCTGCTCACACTGCAGCCCCTGTCTGCACCAGAACCGTGCCGATCCACCTTCTCTTGGCCTCCTTGCCTGCATGGAAAAGGGCAGCTTGGGCTGAAGTCCCTCAACTTTCAGATGGCCGAGTGAAGTCTCTGAGCCCTGGTGACCCACTCAGCTCTTCAGCCTGCTGACCTGCTCTGCTTGGGGTGCCTTAAAAGGCAGAGGGCACGTGATCCTAATGTCCCCACATCCATCCCTCTTAGCATACTGTAGGCCAGTTCCTAAAAGGACACCTGCACAATCTCTCTGAATGTTAATCAACACGTAGTTGGTCTGTGCACTGCAGAAATTGCACCTAGGTTTTCAGTGGTGATTAGCTATGTGTTTAGTCAGAGGTGCAATGATTCTAATGGTGAAAGAAAGACATTCCCAGTTGTCATCAGGTGGAACACACTTCAGACTGGAATCCTCAAGCAGACTGCAGTCAAGCTTTCTTAATTATTCGTTGTTGTTATCAATTCAGACGCATCTCTTAATTCCTGCTTGAATGAACATTCTGTAATAATCTGCTGAGACAGTGCAAGGCTTGACAATGAGACTATAGTTTATGAAAGCAGCACTTTTTACTTCCTTTACAAGTTCTTATCTGAATGCTAAATGCAACATCAATTCACTTCTCACTGGGTTGAACGTTTTAAATATTTGGTAAACATAATGGTTCTAATTCTGACATTTGATATGAAAATATTAAAATTCCTGTGTTAGAGTACTTTTTTGTTAGGATGCCAGATGCTAAAGGGATGAAGTGGCACAAGAAAGCAAAATGTCTCTGCTGATGGCAGGAAGGACTGTAAGGATGGAAAGGCTGGTGTTTGCCATGGGCAGGGAAACACATCTGGTTTTCTTGTTCCCTTTGTCTTTGAGTGCCAGAAAAATAGAGGAGAGCGTGCCCTCACCTTGGACCCCTCCTGCCCTCTGCTGCTGAGATGGAGAAATGTCCCACCTCCTACAAGGACATCAGGACAAAGGTAAGTATTGGAAATAAGTCCAGGCTGGCTGTACTTGTGGGCATCTGTTGCTGGAAAATTTAATGTCAGTAAACTGCCTAGATAATGACAGAATGAGGGTGACAATAGAATGGTACGTAATCACAGTACAATTAAAAAAGTATGCAGGGTGCAGGAAGGGAGGTGTGGACATTCTGAGTTGCAACTCTTTATTTGCTCCAGAAAGCTCTATCAGAATGGAAGACTGAAGGAAATACTTTGAGTGCTTTTTTAATGTGACTGGATGAAAGATCCATGTGGCAAATTGAATAACTGAGTGGTAAAGGGACATAGATACCTCACTGTTTCATGGAACCTTTCAATTAAGCATCTGAGCACTGTGTACAGGACTTGGGAATATAAGTATTAGAGGATGATGGAATATCTTTATTTGGAAGGGACCTCGAGGATCATGTATTCCACCTCCTGGTTCCACACCGGACCTCCTATGGGTCAAGCCCTGTGTCTGAGAGCATTGTGCAAATGCTCTTTGGCCTTTGTCAGCTCAGTGCCAAACCACTGCCCTGGGGAGCCAGTGCCAAATTCCATGTATCTAGTTCATCCTACAGAATGATGCCAAGAACAGTTATAGAGATCGACTTACAAACAAAATTCTTGTCTTGAATTAATGGTACACTCACCATTAAAAAAAAAAAAAAAGAAAAAAAAAAATCAAAGCCACATTCTTACTCTGGCATTTTACAGTATTGTCATTTTTTTGTAATTCTGTTGTGTCAGATCAAGGTTCTCTCATCGTGAAATAATGACCAAATTCTCTTTTCAGATCTAAACATACAAATGCTAAAGGCAGCAGTGCTGTTCAAGAGTACATTACCAGCTCAAACACTGCTTTGGCTATAAAACTGAAGGTAGTAAGGAATTTTATCAAGGACTTAGAAGAAAACATGTAAGTGTAGATTGAAAAGCAACCTGTATTGTTACTTAGAGTTTGATATAGTGTAATCCAATGCACAGTACTTGTAACGTGTGTTTTACAAAATGCTTTGCAATGTAGGCATCTATTAAGATAAATGCTGCAAGTTCTAATATGTCCATGACCTTTTCAAACTGTTCCTTACTCCTACACATCACTACGAGTAGTTCTTCTGTCAGGAAGGATCACATGAGTAATTAACCTGTGACCTTAAGTTTGGAATTAAATGCATACAGTGGAAGTAAGAGCTGTGGGTTATTTTGCTCTTTCAGTGTTGAACAGCCAAGGTGTTTTGTTTTGGAGGGTGGATAGTGATGGGACAAGTGGGGAATGGCTTTAAACTGAGACGGGGGCTGTTGAGGTTTAGGTTGGATGTGAGGAGGAAGTTTTTCAGCCAGAGGGTGGTGAGGCACTGGAACAGGTTGCCCAGGGAGGCTGTGGATGCCCCATCCCTGCAGGCATCCACGGCCAGGCTGGATGTGGCTCTGGGCAGCCTGGGCTGCTGGTGGGCAGGTTAGAAAGCCCACAGGACTTTATTGCAGCCCTGGGTGCAGGGGGATCACTGCTCCTAGCATGCACACAGAAGAGCTGGAGCACACAGGTGATGTACATTCCACTTGTGAAAATTCCTGCAATTCCAGAGAGCGTGCGCCTGTTCCAATCTCTGCTGCACAGATTAAAAACTGATTGCAGATGAGCTGTTTTGGTATGGGGTTCTTGCCAACGGTCTGCAGTGGCTGTGTGATTCCTCGGGGAGTTGCTCTCCAGCCCAAAGGTCATGTCCTAAGTCGACCAGATCCCGTTTGTGTCCAGAAATGGCTGACAACAGATCAGCTGCTGGTCAAGTTTCTAACATCACACTGGCCTTGCTCCAGTGTCTGTGTCATCAGCCCCAGCACATACGGTGCACCTCTTCAAGGCTTTGCAACACTGAGACTCTGCACTTGGGCTCCAGACATCCTGCTGCACCAAGAGGTTATTCTAGCTTTGGTATCTTGCAACTTTGTCTATAACTACATCACTGTAATCATAAATGTCTAGGAGCATGGAGATGGAGAAATTAATCTTCCTGTAATTCTCTGTACTGCAGCCCCGTGGTTGTCAACACCTAATGCAATATTGAAATTTCAGTTGAGAAATTGAAAGCTGTCCCGAAAAAAAAAGCATCTGCATTTGTTATTGAAATCACAGTAAGGATCAATAAATCCAAATGCTTCTAGCATAACCACGATTATCTGCAGTGTTTAGACAAGCTCTTACAGGAAAACCATGAACACAAGGCTTAGGAGAGACTAAGTGATGCACTCTGCAGGAATACTCATGGAAGTATTCACAGTGCAGGAGTCTGATCTGATTACAGATGCTGTGCTTTAAGTACCCCTTATCATATCTTTTTTTTTCACTGTTGTGCAGGGGTTGGACTCAGTGATCTCTGGAGGCTGGAGATGCTGTTTGCTAATGGCAGATGGAGAGAGGAAAAGCAAGTCCAAGGCATGCTGTGCATAGCCACCACATGGCATCTGCACCATTTCCCCCTGCACAAAGGAGGAGCAGCTCACAAGCTTGGCCTGGGCCAGGCAAGGGAGCAGACAAACATCTGGACCGACCCCAAACGAGCTGGTTCTGCAGGTTGGGTGTCTTCTGCTGCTTGTCTCACATCCTGCTGCTCAGCGGTAGATTTGTTCCTGCTCAGTGCTAACAGGAAACTCACACAGCATTTCTGTTTCAGCTGTGCCAACGCTTTGATCCCTTGCTGCTTGGATGGGGCGTTTGAAGAATGATGCCTGTGCTGATGTCCAGCCAGGCTTTGGGGATGAGTCTCCACACCAGGGTCCGTCTGACAGGACTGAGGGCGGGGATCGGGCCAGGTCGAGTCCAGCGTGCTTTGCTCTTGTTCTTAGTGCTTGTTTTTGCTCAGGAGGGCAGGAGGTGAACCTCGTGAACCAATGCCTGCAGACGGGGTTTGCAGAGAAAGAGGTCCTGCAGGCCTTGTGTGACAGCCACGGAGCTGCAGCGAGGCTGCATCAGTGTAAAACACCAGAGATCCACGGAGGTGTGAAGGGGAGCTGTGGGCTGCAGTCACGCAGGAAGGGATGTGCATGCTCGGGGTTTGGTTGTTGTGTGTGTGTTAAGTGACTGTGATACCACTGCTGGGTCAGTGTGAGTGTACGGAACAAGTGTGACAGCCTTTTTGATGGAGCCCTGTGAAAGGAGTCCTATGGACTTGAGATCCAACTGTCAGCCCGTGGGCATCATCCAGGACTTGGGGTAGGGGATGAGGCAAGGGAAGTTGGGCTGAGAAAGGGATAAAGCAGTCTGGCAGCAGTTCTGTGTTTCTCCCATCTCCTGCTTTATTTCCTTACAGGTGATTGGTGCTGCAACATGCCCTTGAATGTAACAAAACCCACTCTAGTGTGGATTTGACATGGGCCCAGCACTGCAAGGTACGCTGCTGGGAGGAAGCGTCCATCTGGCTGAGGGCAGGAAGGCCCTCCAGAGGGATGCACTGAGGCCAGTTGTGCGAGGCTCAACAAGAGCAAGCGCCAGGTCCTGCGCTTTGGTCATGACGACCCCGTGCCAGCTTCTCCAGGATTTGGCTGGGGTAGAATTCCAAGCAGCCCCTGATTCCAGAACGTTGGGCTGGGCTGTTGGAATCTTCTGCCCTTGTGACTGGTCTTGCCTCCCCACCCTGTGGGTCGTGGTGGAGCAGCCTGGTGGCCCTCAGTGATGTCATAAGGGCTAGAATGAGGGGAGGAGCAGTGCGTGCTGCGTCCCTTCATTGGAGCGCTGGAGCTCTGACTGAGCAGCTCGCTTGTTGCACTTGTGCACCGACTGCGTCCCTTTGTCTTCACACCGTCCTGTGCAGCACCTCGTAGGTAAGCTGAGACAGTGTGGGAGAGACGGGGGGACAGTGAGTGCTGAGAACTGCTGGCTGGCGGAGCTCATAGGATCACATTATCTCCATCAGCAGAGGGGTGGCCATGAGGGACAGGGAGGTGATCGTCCCCCCCTGCTCTGTTCTTGTGAGGCCCCAGCTGCAGTACAGTGTCCAGAAAGACAGGGAGCTGTTGGAGAGGGTCCAGAGGCGAGCCACAGAGATGATCAGGGGACTGGAGCACCTCCCCTGCAAAGACAGGCTGAGGGAGCTGGGCTTGTTCAGCCTGGAGAAAAGAAGGCAGTGGGGTGACCTCATGGCAGCCTTCAGTACCTAAAGGGAGCCTAAAAAGAGGAGGGGAATCAACTCTTTGAAAGGGTAGATAACAGCAGGACAAGGGGAAATGGTTTTAAGTTGAAAACTTAAGTTTTTAAGTTGAGGGAGGGCAGATTTTGGTTTTTCCCTTGTAGTCTTTGCTAAACCGTGGAAGCAAACTGACCTGCTCTTTCTCTCTCCTCTCTCCACCCTCTGCCTGCTTCCCTGCTGCAGCTTTTGCTCGTGGAAGATCAGAGCAAAGTGACAAGGAAAGGCTGCGGATTCGTGAGATTTCTCTCCCTCGTTCTGATCTCTTGCCAGGTACCTGCCATGCTTTGTCCCCCCACATGCTTTAGCAGCCCGTGACGCCCCGTGTTTAGTAACACAACCTCATCCAGCTTTGATGGGACGCTGGTCACGTGTGGGTTTTCTCCACGTGCTCTGCAGCTCAGCCCTCAGAAGGATGCTGTCTGTGGTGCTGTGACCAGCTGGTCTACAGGAAACCAATCCCTTAGGCAAAGAGTCCCAGCCCCAGCTTGTGCGGAGATGCACAGCATCACCAGGGACACCAGCAGGCGTGCTTGGGCTGTGTGAGTGTGCCCGACAGCTGTAGGGAGCACAGCAGAGATGTGAACAGAGAAAATAAAAGTGTGTTTCTTTTCAGTTCCAGCTTGTCACACCTACGCTGATGGCTGTGGCGTGCAGCGAGATCAGCTGTGGGCCTGACCTGGCATGGACAGAGGTAGAGTATGAAGCTCTGATTGGTCTTTGTTCCCTGACTGCAGCCAGCAGAGTGAGCCGCAGATGTGCTCTCCTGCTTTCCAAGAGAGCTCCTCTGTGGCAAGTCAGTAGTGCAAGCGTGGCAAGTTTTTAAAAGTACCAGAGCCATCTCGGCTGTGGGGTTTGTCCTCTACTGACTTTTCCCTTGAAATGGCTGCAGAAACAACAATCATTCTCTGCTCTGTTTGGCCTCGCTGTTGGTTGGACTGCTCAAGAGAGCTGCTTGGTGCTTGCAATGGCACTGTTTGCACCTTGTAACTGCAGCCGTAGCTTTGGTTTCCCTCTTCACGGTCTCCTAGCATCTTAAACAGCCAGCCTTCCTGCACAAAGAGCGCAGGAAAGGAGGGGGCAAAATGGACAAGGCCACCTGTCTGCGTCAGTGCCATTGCTGATTAGTCTGGGTGGGGAGAGATGCATCTTTGCTGGCGTGTGCCTGCTGCACACCAGGGAGAGAAACAGCCGTTATTAGACTTGCAGTTCCTTCTGAAGTGCCCATGATAAGGACCGAGTGCATTTCCTGCAGCTTTCTCTGCAGATGTGCTCCTCACCTTGAAATCCTCCTTGTTGGTTCCCAGCTCCTCACCGTGGCCTGTGCTCTCTGTTTCAGGCTGAGAACAAGGGGAAGCCCCTGCTAGACCATGAGGTGGCACCTGTGAATGTTCCAGCTATTGCTGCTGCCCATGCTATTAAGAGACACGTTGCCCAGGCAGCGGATGAACTCTCCTTTGAGGTAAGCAGTTCAAGGCGTTCCTTGTTGCTCAATTTTACAATGGCAAATGTCTTCAGAGCTGCACTGGTGCAAGTGCTTTAATGCTCGGCGATGTTTGGCAGTGCAGAAGAATGCAGACATTTGAGCTGTGCTTTCCTCCCAGCTGTGCTGAAGCTGGGATTGACGTTGCAATCTCTTGCAGGTCGGAGACATCGTGTGTGTCATCGACATGCCACCAAAGGAGCTGACCCCCTGGTGGAGAGGCAAGCTCGGCTTCCAGGTAGGCACAAGCTTCAGACTGGAGAGTGCAACTGCAGTAAAGGCAGGAATCTTAGCTTAGAGCTGCTCTGCATGCACAGGATGCCTAATGGACGTAAACAGTTTCCCTGTGTCGGTGTCAGAGGACCTTGCCGTTGGCTGCAAATGTTGAAAAATTATTACCTTTATGCTTTGAACTATGGCCATTTTCTGCTGGATAGTCTTATGGAACGTCAGGCAAGCACGTTCCGAGGGAAATGTTATGTGGCTTTTGGTTTAACAGTTCAGATCTGAGAAGTGCTGCATGCAATAGTTGGCTTCTCTTCTTGTTACAGGTTGGATTTTTCCCAGGGGAGTGTGTGGAACTCATTAATAAGAACATTCCTGAGGCACTCATCAACTCAGTGCCAAAGCCAGGTAGGGATGTTACATTTGATGGTGTGGGGAAGCAAAATGAAGTCTTTTTGGGGGTGCGTTCCATGTTTAGTACCTCCTTTATCCATCCCACATTGTCCTCTGGGTTGATGATTCTTCATGCACACCATGGGGCAGAGATTTGGCCCAATCCTCCTGTGTTTATGATTGGACTTGGGGAAACTATAGAATCTTCATAGAATGGCTTGGGATGGTAGGGTCCTTAAGGATCCTCAAGCTTCCACTTCCTTGCATCAGGCTGTGCTGCCAGCCCCCACATTTAATGTCAGATTAGACCAGGCTGCCCAGGGCCCCATCCAACCTGGCCTTGGGCTCCTCCAGAGATGGGGAAAATCCCTTTTTGTATGTACTGGTTGGTAATGTTCTTCCCGTTCTGACGTTCTCTGTAGAATGTGCTGTGCTCGGCCTCGTCCAACGGAGCCAGACCTGAAATGACCTGGTTTCTTCCTTTTGTTGTGCAGTGCCCAAGAAACGCAGCAAGATCCTCACCTTCCTTCGTTCCTTGGTGAAGGCCCGCCCAAAGAAACCGACCGAGCGGGAGGTGGAGAAGGAAAGGGTGTTTGGCGGTGACCTGGGAGAGCATCTTCTCCACTCCGGTCGTGATGGTAAGGAGCTGCCCATTCCTGAGATCTTCCTCTGCTGGGCATCTAAAGAAGATGAAAGGGAGCTCATATCTAGCAGGGGGCAGGCTGATAGCCGTGGAGACACGTGTAATGGGAGTTGATGGCTGAAGGATAAAGTGAGGCGGATGCTCCTAAGAGACAAGCACATCTGTATTTGCTTCAGCCAAGCCTGGCTGGGCTTAGTGGATGGGATGTGAAGCACAGCCTGCAGCAGGACTTGAATCAGGAGCTCCACTGACGGCTGGCACGTGTTCTTCAGTCCCCCAGGTCCTCCAGAGCTGCGCTGAGTTCACTGAGCAGCACGGCGTGGTGCAGGGGATATACCGCCTGTCCGGCGTCGCGTCCAACATCCAGAGACTGCGGTAAGAGTGCTGCGACTGACACAGCCTGAGTGCATCTGGTGTGGCTTTGGGCTTGCCTTCCTCTCACTCAACCGGGTTTGCGTCCCTCTCTCCAGGCAGGAATTTGAGTCGGAGCAGATTCCTGAGCTCACCGTCCGCGACATTCACAGCGTGAGCTCCGTCTGCAAGATGTACTTCAGGGAGCTCCCGAACCCTCTGCTCACCCACCAGCTGTACGGCAAGTTCTCGGTAAGCACAAGGCCACGTCTTTCATTTCCCTCTTCCTGGGCCTCTTGGCAGATGGCTGCAGCAGTGCCCCAGCTCGGAGGCCCTTTTGCTGTCAGCCCCACGAGGTTTACTCGCAGTGGTGTACTAGCCTGATTGGTGTCTCGCTCCCTTTCTGCACTACTCCAGGATGCTGTTGGTGCCGCTACAGAGGAGGAGCGGCTGCTCAGAATGCAGGACGTCATCCAGCAGCTGCCCGCTCCTCACTACAGGTCAGTGCTGCCCTCAGCCTGCTGAGCTCAGCCCTACTGCATTGCAGAGGGCAACGATGCGGTTCCAGGCTCTGTCTCACGCCGGCAACACGATGCCTGTGTATGCTGAAGGGTTGAAGGCTCCATGGGCTTACTTTATGGGGTCAGTTCCTGGGCACGGGGGCACGCTTGGTGCAGCTGATGGCTGCGGCTGTGCTGTGCTGGGGCTTGGTGCTGCAGCGTGGCACTCAGTCAGGTTGGATCTACCTCATCTTCGGTGACAGTAGCAATCACAAGAAGTAGCATGAATGGAGGTTTGCTTTCTGAATTGCAGCACGGCATGCTCGTTGGTGCTGAACGTTTGCCTCTCTTGTTTTCCAGGACACTGGAGTTCCTGATGAGACACTTGGCGTGTCTGGCTGGGAGCTCCACCATCACAAACATGCATGCCAAGAACCTAGCCATTGTGTGGGCTCCAAACCTCTTAAGGTAAACTTCTGGTTCTGTTTCAACACAACGCTTACATCTGTTCTCCATTAAAAAAAAAAAACAGTGCTCCCTTTTTCTCCATCAAATGTGCTCTTCTCCTGTAAAATCTGTGGCTGACAGAAGAGCAGGAGCCTGAGCTGTTCTCCATCCCCACGGGCACAATGTCTAGGTGACAATTACTGCAGTCTTGTTGAGATGGGACTGACGTGTCCTTGATCATCCAGGGGAATTTCTGCAGTGGCATCACTGATTGCCCACCGCGGAAGTCTCCAGAGCCGCAGCTGACAGCTTTTGGCTGCAACAATTCAGACTCGGGGAAACGTTCTTGGAGAAATGACTTCTAAAATCTGCCTTTTCTACAGATCACAGCAGAACGAGTCTGCCTGCGCCAGCGGAAGAGCTGCCTGCATGGAGCTGCAGACACAGTCAGATGTGGTGGAATTTCTCATCAACCACACAGACGTCCTCTTCTGCTGCAAATCCAGAGCAGACATCGCAGATGCAGCAGGTGAGTGTCTTCCTCCATTAGCTTGATCTTGACCTGACACCTTGACCAAATGCAGGCCTTCTCCGGGACCTTTGAGATACTCTTTTACCATCAAGGGGACAGCAGACCTCTGGGCTTCCATTAGGGTATGGCATCCTGTTGCTGGATGCTGAGAATGTCCAAGCCCAAACTTCACAAGGAGGAAACTGTCATTATTATGTTTGCACGCAGGAGAAGATTGATGCAAGTGTGGCAGCGAAGCTTTCTCAGTTCCCTGCCCCCATTTCCTTGGGTTTTTCCTTGCCTATTTTGATACAGTAAGCTGCTCTTCATTATGACCGTGTCCTTTGCCATAAACAGACCTCTGCCCACATGGTTATTTTGGGCTCCTCTTCTTCCAGTGGCTCGGATAAGCAAGCCTGAGAAAAGTACAGCACCTCCCCCAGAACTCTGGTGGCTGTGCTGCTGCTTTCTGATCCTCGCTCTTACCTGTGGTTTTCCTTGACAGGGCACAATTCTCTCCCAGGGCCCAAGTCTGTGGGAGTCTCTTCTGCTGCCACAAAGCTGCTCAGCCTGGAGGAGGCACAGGCACAGAGGCGAGGCCACAGCACCTCTTCTGTGGTAACAGAGAGCAGCAGGGACATTGAAGTGGAAGAAAGCCCTGCAGCTGGGCAGGGCAAATTCCACACCGTCGTTGACTTTCCATCTGACAGGTAAAGAGGACTTTCTTTTCCAGCACCTAGCATCATTGTTTGGGTGGGTTTTTGTGTTTTCCTGCAGAAACCAGGCAGTGCTAGGAACAAGCAACTGCTGCCAAGAGCTCCGTGCAGCTCTTCCCTCACCCTGCACCACGCACGACTCACAGCATTGGCTGTTTTCTCTCTCCAGGCAAAATCCACCCAGCAAGAATGAGGAATCACCAGCTAGCAGTTGGTGTTGCTGCTTCAGCCTCAGGAAGCCATCCTCTGGCAGCAAACGCCAACTGCAGCGCAATGCCAGGCAGCCCTCAGAAACAGCAGTGGTAGTCCTGGCAGGTAAGGGTGCAAATGCAGCTTCCAAATCCCTGCTTTTCAGGAACATAGAATTTAAGCTTGCTCTGCACTTGTATCTCTTTCTAGCATTCAATCCCATGCCTAAATCTTCACCCCTGATCAAGAACCACTGTCGTAATTCAGCTTGTGAAAGTTTGACACTAACCCCTGTGTATCCTTTCTAGGTGAATCGAGCCCTTGCCAAGCCATAAGATCCAGGGCAAGTAGCGAGGATGCTCTGTGTGCTTCCATCAGTGGAGAGCTCATAGGAAGCACAAATTGCTGCAGTTCCAATAGCAGCCTTCCATCTAACAACATTAATGGAGAGAAGGAGCTCATCGAAGTCCATGCTCTCATTACACCTGGCTCTGCTGAAGTTGCTGACCTGTGCCTCCCAGACACCACAGTCACAAGTGTGGATTTTAACCCAGAGTCTCTGCAGTGCAGCCCATCCCAAGCACAGTGTGAGTGCCCCGACAGCAGCACCTCCATGCAGGAGCAGGTCAGCATCAGTGAAGAGGAGCAGAGCCTCTTGCAGGGGGACTTTCAATCAGGCCTCCAGTCCCAGGCACCGGACAGCAGCACTGAGAGCTCTGAGCCACTCTCTCCATGACAAGACAGGATGAGTCCCATCTTCACCGTGGACCTCTCACATCCTCCTGTCCTTTATACAATAATAAAAGCACACTCGTGCTCAATCAACGCCTTGACTGCCTCCAGAGTCTTCATTCACACGGACTGGGATGAATGCAGCACACAGCAAGGCACCCCAGCTTGCAATGCTGTGGGTGTTGGGTTTGTGCAGCACAGCTCCGGGTTTGTTCCTGTTTTCTCTGGCTTTGGGATGTCTGCAGGGGGAGCTCTGCTACCATTTGGCATGGTAGCAAATAATCTCTCGCATCCTGGATGCTGCTCATGATACTCCCAAGCTTCCTGGCTGTGGCTTTGTGATGCTTTTCAGGGCTTTCTGATGCATTTCCATGCGTTGGCTGTTGCTTAACACCTCCCTCCTCCCATCATGTCCTTTCCTGGCTCCCATCTACGAACTGGCCCTGCAGATCATCTCCAGACCTGTCATCAGCACACTGCGGCAGGAGAAGCTCCCCCTGGCCAACGTCAGGCAGTACTGCTTGGTCTGCAGCTCAGTGGCCATTTCCCTTTTAGGCGGCTCCTGCAGAAGAATCAAGCAGCAGAACCTTTTGCTCACCCTGCAGCACAAAGATGCTACGAAAGCAGAAACAACCTGGGAATCTCTGGTTTGCAAGACTTCACAGACAGTTATTGACTGTGTCTGATGGTTCCCTCCCATCCTTGATTTCCTTCTCCCCTTCTCCACGTCGGATCCCACTGCTGAGCCATGATCAAGCTGCCCAGTGTGGCAGAGCATCGTGCAGAGCCGTGCTGGCACCTCCTCCCCTTCCTCTCCTGCAGCTCAGCGTGCAACCTGAGCAAGTTTTCTTCTGAGAAAGTGACCAGCTCTTTTCCATGCCTTTGCCCCTACAAACAGTTGTCCAGAGGATCTCGTCCAAGAATTCCTGGAACAGCCTGCAGCTGGCTCTCCTGAAGTTCAGGCTCCTGCCTTTGCTTCCTGCCAGGCCCGCATTCCTTGAGATCACCAACTCAAGGAGGGCATGGTCACTGCAGCCCTGACCGCCTCCTGTCGTAACCCCTGGTGTGCACCATGTCCAGCAATGCTTCCCTTCTGCTTGCTGTGCCCAATGCCTGCACCACAGAGTGATTCTCACTGCACTCCAGGAGTCTGTCAGATTGCTTGCAGCCAGCCATGCTGATTTCCCAGACTGACTGGAATCCCCCATCAGGATGAGAGTCAGTGAGTGCGATGCTTCTGCTGGCTGCAGTAAGCAGCTCCCACCAACAGGCTCTCTTTCCAGGCGGCTGTAGCAGACCCTCACCTCCAGAAGCCCTGCACTGCTGCACTTCCTAATTTTACCCACAAGTTCACAACCTGCTCATGGCTCTTCTTAGTTCTTTGCAGTCAACTTCTCATCATAGAGGGTAAATCCCTTGCCTTCCAGAATCCCATAGTAACACTTGTGTCTGCTTATGTCAGGATTGTTTTTCTTTCTTTCTTTCTTTTTTCTTTTCTTTTCCCATTTTCTAGGTAGGAAAATGAATTTCTGAGCCAGGAGAAGCAGAAGTGAAACAGTCTTCCTGGCACTGCTCAGGTTGCATGAGTTGCCAAGTGCTCCTCAGGTAATGTGTGCTGAAGAGCTGACCTTGGTGGCAGGGGCTGTGGCTGCATTTTGTGCCTGTCATGCGGGAATCCAAGAAAGCCTATTCAGAGCAGGAGCTGCAGAGCGAGATAAACATCACGAGAAGGTAAGGCTGCGAAGCAAGGACACCTCCAGAAAGAAGAGAAAAACTGAGTCAAGTGAGCTGCGTGACAGCCGTGTGATGCTGACCATGATTGGAGGAAGAGCGCATGGCTGGGAATGACTGATGGCTCTGGTTGGATGGGTGCCTGTGTGCACAGAGTTAAGGAGTGTTTGTGGGATGTTTTGCTGGCATCTAACGGCTGTAAGGGGAAGTCAAGAGAGAAAACTTGTGAATGCATAGAAGGGATGTTAAAATCTGGAACAGACTGTTTGGATCCGTCACAGCTGAGTCCGTGCCAGATTGCCACACTGTCAGAACCTGGGGCCTAGGATTTTCCTTTAAGAGTGCCAACTGCTCATTTTGAATGATAAAAAGTAACATTGATAGAAGCTTCCCTCCTTGCATTAGAATAAGGCATTGATATTTGATGTTTCTGTCTTTCCATTCCTTTAGCAGCCTGGGTGTTGATGCAGCTGCATGCATCTGCTGCCCTCCCCTTCTGTTTTGTGTAAAAGAACAGTAAAATATGCAATCAGTGTGAGATCTTTCTGAAGTATTTTACTTTATTTGCCCCTAGGCTGCAATGGCTGGGAAATGGCAGTGTCACCCAGGAGCCCACACGGCGACCTGATGTCTCATTGTTGGGGTCTATTGGAAACCACCACGATGACAAAAGAATGCCTGGGATTCCTCCGGCCCAAATGCCAAACCTTGCACTTGGCTGTGCTGAACCTCATGAGGTTCACCCAGGCCCACCTCTCAAGTCTGCTGAGCTCAAACAGATGTCCTTTTTCTCGTGTCCTTCCATTCCGAGTCCATCTGTTCCCCAAAGCAAAAGAATTTGGAGGGAACCACCGACAGTTATGTGAGCGATTTCAGCGTCTATTTCTGATCATGGCAACAACTTCAGAGGTCACACTTAATTTACGGTGCCCGTTGTAATTCTGACCAAGGCTGCAGTTGCAGCTGACTTCCCAAGGCTGCAAGACGTGGTGGTGACACAGCCTTGTGCTTCTGCATTGGTGCTCATCCCACGTTTCCTTTCTCTGTCTCGCAGGTCAGCTCCTGCTGGAAGCAGATGGTATCCCAGTGTGAATGAAGGTCAGTGCAGGAGCAGCTGCTGATGGGAGGAAGGAAGTCCATGCTGAAGAGCTCTGAAGCATCTGCAGGTATGGTTCTGGAGGAGGCAGCAGTGATGTCGGAGGGCTCCCCAGCAGGAAGCTGTCTCATCCAAATGCTTGCTGAGTGGTTGGAAGGGAGCTTTCTGCATGACAGCAGCACCAGTTGCTTGCTTCAAATGCTGCCAAGACAAGGATTAGCACGATTTCCAGTATGTACAGTATCATCACGAATCACAATAGGATTACAATGTGTCCTCATACAAACGCAGCCATTTCTCTCTGAGTCCAAAGGCTGTCCGGAAAGCATCTGTGAGGTCTCTCACACCAAACCACTGCTGTCCGTGTGCGATCTGACTCATTAGGGTATAGGGGTTAGGAACCACAGGCTGTCTTTTGAGAACGGGTTCAGTCATTTCCTTACATCTTGCACCAGCCGATACGTGCCGTCTGCCTTCCATGCCGACAGGATTGGGGTGTTATAAGGCCACAGACAAGGATCCAGAAGACCATCCTTAAGCACTGTCTGTGTTACAGCTTTTAGACCCACTCTCCCTTCTAAGGCTATGGGATATTGTTGCTGTTTCACAGCTCCACTCCCTCCTTGAGCAGTTCTTTGTAAGGGAAAATTGTGAGTCCACCCCGATTTCCTTCCCCTGCCCACACCATTTGGATTCATTTCTTCTTCATCACAGCTGTTAACACATTCATTGACCCCTGATATCTGTTTCACAGACTTGCAGCTGTAATCCTCATTTAACTGTTAAATCTCTCCCCCATAAATCGGTCCCTGCTTCAGGCACACAGAACAATTGCCCTGCAACTATTTTATCTTTCCATTTTAGTTCTGTGGTCTCCAAGAGTGGAGCTGTCACTTCTGATCCCTCAGCCCCAGTTATGCACAACAGCCACATCCAGATACACGTCTGGTACCTCTGAACTAGCTAATGCTGTAGGATGGAATGTTGTTTCTGCACTGGCTATCAAATGTGGGATTGCTCTGAAGCAGTACAGCACAATGTGTTTTGTAATTTGCCCTTAGAAACAGTTTGAAAAAGTAGAAAGACTTTATTAGTATTAGTATTAGTAAAAAGAAGTTATTTCATAACATATTTTAGAAATACAGTTGTTCAATCATGTGATCAATTCTCACTTACAGAACTGTAATAGTTACAAATTGCATGGGTATAGCATTAAGGACCAGAAAGCATGTTGTAAGGCCATTCTGTTTGGATAGGAGAAGCTCAGCAAAAGAAAAACAGACTCCAAAGAAGCCAGGGCCTCCACACAAGGCCGAAGTGACTCACTCTGTGGGCAGGTTGGGATGCAACAGGCAGGCATCAAGAGACTCCCCTCTGTCCTCCTTCCAAACTTCTCTCTCTTCAGGGATGAGCAGGTGTCCAGAAATAGTGGCCAAGTGTTGATAAGCAGCTGTCAGGCGTTCAATAATTAGCAGTATACCTGCTGAGCTAGCAACAATTGGTGTTTAGCCAGTCACACACACACACACAGAATGGCCCGGGTTGGAAGGGACCTCAAGGATCACGAATCTCCAACCCCCTGCCACAGGCAGGACCACCAACATCTGTAGCACTGCACATATGCACACTGCTGGATAGAAACAGCAGTGTGGGAAAAAACTGTATGCTGTGGATGCAAAGGGTGAATCAAAATGGCTTAACAGCTGTCCAACAAGGAAAAGCAATCCCTTACCTGCTGTGACATGCTCATGGCAACACCAATGCAGAAGCCAGCAGCTGATGCCCACAAGGACAGCCAGCCTGGACTTATTTTCATTCCATATCTTTGTCCTGATGTCCTTCTAGAAGCTGGAACATTTCTTCATCTCAGCAGAAGAGGGCAGGAGGGGTCCAAGTTGAGGGCACACTCTGCTCTTTATCTGGCCCTCAAAGACAAAGAGAAGATGAAAACCAGATGTGTTTCCCTGCCCATGGCAAACACCAGCCTTTCCATCCTTACAGTCCTTCCTGACATCAGCACTAATTGAAACAACATCCCACTCACCTTTGCCATGTCTGGCAGAGGTTGTAGCTCTTTCTATTGCATTCCACTAGCTTTCAAGTCAAGAGCTCCTGTGTCACACAAGGAAAAGCAATCATTTACCTGCTGTGCCATGCTCATGGCAGCAGCAATGCAGGTGCCAGCAGCTGATAACCACAAGGACAGCCAGCCTGGACTTATTTTCATTACACATCTTTGTCCTGATGTCCTTCTACAAGCTGGAACATTTCTCCATCTCAGCAGAAGAGGGCAGGAGGGGTCCAAGGTGAGGGCACACTCTGCTCTTTATCTGGCACTCAAAAAGAAAGAGAAGATAAAAACCAGATGTGTTTCCTAGCCCATGGCAAACACCAGACTTTCCATCCTTACAGTCCTTCCTGACATCAGCAGCAATGGAAACAACATCCCACTCACCTTTGCCATGTCTGGCAGAGGTTGCAGCTCTTTCTATTGCATCCCTCTAGCTTTCAAGTCAAGAGCTCCTGTGTCACACAAGGAAAAGCAATCTTTTACCTGCTGTGCCATGCTCATGGCAGCAGCAATGCAGATGCCAGCAGCTGATGCCCACAGGGACAGCCAGCCTGGACATATTTTCATTACACATCTTTGTCCTGATGTCCTTCTAGAAGCTTGGACATTTCTCCCTCTGAGCAGCAGAGGGCAGGATGGGTCCAAGGTGAGGGCACACTCTGCTCTGTATCTGGCACTCAAAGAGAAAGAGAAAATGAAAACCAGATATGTTTCCCAGCCCATGGCAAACACCAGCCTTTCCATCCTTACAGTCTTCCTGACTTCAGCAGTAATTGAAACAACATCCCACTCACCTTTGCCATGTCTGGCAGAGGTTGCAGCTCTTTCTATTGCATCCCTCTAGCTTTCAAGTCAAGAGCTCCTGTGTCACACAAGGAAAAGCAATCTTTTACCTGCTGTGCCATGCTCATGGCAGCAGAAGTCCATATGCCAGCAGCTGATGCCCACAAGGACCGCCAGTCTGGACTTATTTACATCACACATCTTTGTCCTGATGTCTTTCTACAAGGTGGAACATTTCTCCATTTCAGCAGAAGAGGGTAGGAGGGGTCCAAGGTGAGGGCAAACTATCCCATGTTTATCTGGCACTCAAAGAGAAAGAGAAAATGAAAACCAGATGTGTTTCCCAGCCCATGGCAAACACCAGCCTTTCCATCCTCACAGTCCTTCCTGACATCAGCAGCAACTGAAACAACATCCCACTCACCTTTGCCATGTCTGGCAGAGGTTGCAGCTCTTTCTATTGCATCCCTCTAGCATTCAAGTCAAGAGCTCCTGTGTCACACAAGGAAAAGCAATCTTTTACCTGCTGTGCCATGCTCATGGCAGCAGCAATGCAGATGCCAGCAGCTGATGCCCACAAGGACAGCCAGCCTGGACTTATTTTCATTACACATCTTTGTCCTGATGTCCTTCTACAAGCTGGAACATTTCTCCATCTCAGCAGAAGAGGGCAGGAGGGGTCCAAGTTGAGGGCACACTCTGCTCTTTTCTGGCACACAAAGAGAAGATGAAAAAAAGATGTGTTTCCCAGCCCATGGCAAACACCAGCCTTTCCATCCTTACAGTCTTCCTGACTTCAGCAATAATTGAAACAACATCCCACTCACCTTTGCCATGTCTGGCAGAGGTTGCAGCTCTTTCTATTGCATCCCTCTAGCTTTCAAGTCAAGAGCTCCTGTGTCACACAAGGAAACGCAATCTTTTAGTTCTGTGCCATGCTCATGGCAGCAGCAATGCAGATGCCAGCAGCTGATGCCCACAAGGACAGCCAGCCTGGACTTATTTTCATTACATATCTTTGTCCTGATGTCCTTCTACAAGCTGGAACATTTCTCCCTCTGAGCAGCAGAGGGCAGGTGGGGTCCAAGGTGAGGGCAAACTATCCCATGTTTATCTGGCACTCAAAGAGAAAGAGAAAATGAAAACAAGATGTGTTTCCCTGCCCATGGCAAACACCAGCCTCTCCATCCTTACAATCCTTCCTGACATCATCAGCAATGGAAACAACATCCCACTCACCCTTGCCATGTCTGGCAGAGGTTGCAGCTCTTTCTATTGCATCCCTCTAGCTTTCAAGTCAAGAGCTCCTGTGTCACACAAGGAAACGCAATCTTTTACCTGCTTTGCCATGCTCATGGCAGCAGCAATGCAGATGCCAGCAGCTGATGCCCACAAGGACAGCCAGCCTGGACTTATTTTCATTACATATCTTTGTCCTGATGTCCTTCTACAAGCTGGAACATTTCTCCATTTCAGCAGAAGAGGGTAGGAGGGGTCCAAGGTGAGGGCAAACTATCCCATGTTTATCTGGCACTCAAAGAGAAAGAGAAAATGAAAACCAGATGTGTTTCACTGCCCATGGCAAACACCAGCCTTTCCATCCTTACAGTCCTTCCTGACATCAGCACTAATTGAAACAACATCCCACTCACCTTTGCCATGTCTGGCAGAGGTTGCAGCTCTTTCTATTGCATCCCTCTTGCTTTCAAGTCAAGAGCTCCTGTGTCACACAAGGAAAAGCAATCTTTTACCTGCTGTGCCATGCTCATGGCAGCAGCAATGCAGATGCCAGCAGCTGATTCCCACAAGGACAGCCAGCCTGGACTTATTTTCATTACATATCTTTGTCCTGATGTCCTTCTAGAAGCTGGAACATTTCTCCATTTCAGCAGAAGAGGGCAGGAGGGGTCCAAGGTGAGGGCACACTCTGCTCTTTATCTGGCACTCAAAGAGAAAGAGAAAATGAAAACCAGATGTGTTTCACTGCCCATGGCAAACACCAGCCTTTCCATCCTTACAGTCCTTCCTGACATCAGCACTAATTGAAACAACATCTCACTCACCTTTGCCATGTCTGGCAGAGGTTGCAGCTCTTTCTATTGCATCCCTCTAGCTTTCAAGTCAAGAGCTCCTGTGTCACACAAGGAAACGCAATCTTTTACCTGCTTTGCCATGCTCATGGCAGCAGCAATGCAGATGCCAGCAGCTGATGCCCACAAGGACAGCCAGCCTGGACTTATTTTCATTACACATCTTTGTCCTGATGTCCTTCTAGAACCTGGAACATTTCTCCATTTCAGCAGAAGAGGGTAGGAGGGGTCCAAGGTGAGGGCAAACTATCCCATGTTTATCTGGCACTCAAAGAGAAAGAGAAAATGAAAACCAGATGTGTTTCACTGCCCATGGCAAACACCAGCCTTTCCATCCTTACAGTCCTCCTGACATCAGCACTAATTGAAACAACATCCCACTCACCTTTGCCATGTCTGGCAGAGGTTGCAGCTCTTTCTATTGCATCCCTCTTGCTTTCAAGTCAAGAGCTCCTGTGTCACACAAGGAAAAGCCATCTTTTACCTGCTTTGCCATGCTCATGGCAGCAGCAATGCAGATGCCAGCAGCTGATGCCCACAAGGACAGCCAGCCTGGACTTATTTTCATTACATATCTTTGTCCTGATGTCCTTCTACAAGCTGGAACATTTCTCCATCTCAGCAGAAGAGGGCAGGAGGGGTCCAAGTTGAGGACACACTCTCCTCTTTTTCTGGCACACAAAGACAAAGAGAAAATGAAAACCAGATGTGTTTCCCAGCCCATGGCAAACACCAGCCTTTCCATCCTTACAGTCTTCCTGACTTCAGCAATAATTGAAACAACATCCCACTCACCCTTGCCATGTCTGGCAGAGGTTGCAGCTCTTTCTATTGCATCCCACTTGGTTTCAAGTCAAGAGCTCCTGTGTCACACAAGGAAAAGCAATCATTTACCTGCTGTGCCATGCTCATGGCAGCAGCAATGCAGATGCCAGCATCTGATGCCCACAAGGACAGCCAGCCTGGACTTATTTTCATTACATATCTTTGTCCTGATGTCCTTCTAGAAGCTGGAACATTTCTCCATTTCAGCAGAAGAGGGCAGGAGGGGTCCAAGGTGAGGGCAAACTATCCCATGTTTATCTGGCACTCAAAGAGAAAGAGAAAATGAAAACAAGATGTGTCTCCCTGCCCATGGCAAACACCAGCCTCTCCATCCTTACAATCCTTCCTGACATCATCAGCAATGGAAACAACATCCCACTCACCTTTGCCATGTCTGGCAGAGGTTGCAGCTCTTTCTATTGCATCCCTCTAGCTTTCAAGTCAAGAGCTCCTGTGTCACACAAGGAAACGCAATCTTTTACCTGCTTTGCCATGCTCATGGCAGCAGCAATGCAGATGCCAGCAGCTGATTCCCACAAGGACAGCCAGCCTGGACTTATTTTCATTACATATCTTTGTCCTGATGTCCTTCTACAAGCTGGAACATTTCTCCATCTCAGCAGAAGAGGGCAGGATGGGTCCAGGGTTAGGGCACACTCTCCTCTTTTTCTGGCACACAAAGACAAAGAGAAGATGAAAACCAGATGTGTTTCCCAGCCCATGGCAAACACCAGCCTTTCCATCCTTACAGTCCTTCCTGACATCAGCACTAATTGAAACAACATCCCACTCACCTTTGCCATGTCTGGCAGAGGTTGCAGCTCTTTCTATTGCATCCCTCTAGCTTTCAAGTCAAGAGCTCCTGTGTCACACAAAGAAAAGCAATCTTTTACCTGCTGTGCCATGCTCATGGCAGCAGCAATGCAGATGCCAGCAGCTGATGCCCACAAGGACAGCCAGCCTGGACTTATTTACATTACATATCTTTGTCCTGATGTCCTTCTAGAAGCTGGAACATTTCTCCATTTCAGCAGAAGAGGGCAGGAGGGGTCCAAGGTGAGGGCAAACTATCCCATGTTTATCTGGCACTCAAAGAGAAAGAGAAAATGAAAACCAGATGTGTTTCACTGCCCATGGCAAACACCAGCCTTTCCATCCTTACAGTCCTCCTGACATCAGCACTAATTGAAACAACATCCCACTCACCTTTGCCATGTCTGGCAGAGGTTGCAGCTCTTTCTATTGCATCCCTCTTGCTTTCAAGTCAAGAGCTCCTGTGTCACACAAGGAAAAGCAATCTTTTACCTGCTGTGCCATGCTCATGGCAGCAGCAATGCAGATGCCAGCAGCTGATTCCCACAAGGACAGCCAGCCTGGACTTATTTTCATTACATATCTTTGTCCTGATGTCCTTCTAGAAGCTGGAACATTTCTCCATTTCAGCAGAAGAGGGCAGGAGGGGTCCAAGGTGAGGGCACACTCTGCTCTTTATCTGGCACTCAAAGAGAAAGAGAAAATGAAAACCAGATGTGTTTCCAAGCCCATGGCAAACACCAGCCTTTCCATCCTTACAGTCCTTCCTGACATCAGCACTAATTGAAACAACATCTCACTCACCTTTGCCATGTCTGGCAGAGGTTGCAGCTCTTTCTATTGCATCCCTCTAGCTTTCAAGTCAAGAGCTCCTGTGTCACACAAGGAAACGCAATCTTTTAGCTGCTTTGCCATGCTCATGGCAGCAGCAATGCAGATGCCAGCAGCTGATGCCCACAAGGACAGCCAGCCTGGACTTATTTTCATTACATATCTTTGTCCTGATGTCCTTCTACAAGCTGGAACATTTCTCCATTTCAGCAGAAGAGGGTAGGAGGGGTCCAAGGTGAGGGCAAACTATCCCCTGTTTATCTGGCACTCAAAGAGAAAGAGAAAATGAAAACCAGATGTGTTTCCCAGCCCATGGCAAACACCAGCCTTTCCATCCTTACAGTCCTCCTGACATCAGCACTAATTGAAACAACATCCCACTCACCTTTGCCATGTCTGGCAGAGGTTGCAGCTCTTTCTATTGCATCCCTCTAGCTTTCAAGTCAAGAGCTCCTGTGTCACACAAGGAAAAGCAATCTTTTACCTGCTGTGCCATGCTCATGGCAGCAGCAATGCAGATGCCAGCAGCTGATGCCCACAAGGACAGCCAGCCTGGACTTATTTTCATTACATATCTTTGTCCTGATGTCCTTCTACAAGCTGGAACATTTCTCCATTTCAGCAGAAGAGGGTAGGAGGGGTCCAAGGTGAGGGCAAACTATCCCATGTTTATCTGGCACTCAAAGAGAAAGAGAAAATGAAAACCAGATGTGTTTCACTGCCCATGGCAAACACCAGCCTTTCCATCCTTACAGTCCTCCTGACATCAGCACTAATTGAAACAACATCCCACTCACCTTTGCCATGTCTGGCAGAGGTTGCAGCTCTTTCTATTGCATCCCTCTTGCTTTCAAGTCAAGAGCTCCTGTGTCACACAAGGAAAACCATTTTTACCTGCTGTGCCATGCTCATGGCAGCAGCAATGCAGATGCCAGCAGCTGATGCCCACAAGGACAGCCAGCCTGGACTTATTTTCATTACACATCTTTGTCCTGATGTCCTTCTACAAGCTGGAACATTTCTCCATCTCAGCAGAAGAGGGCAGGAGGGGTCCAAGGTGAGGGCACACTCTGCTCTTTATCTGGCACTCAAAGAGAAAGAGAAAATGAAAACCAGATGTGTTTCCCAGCCCATGGCAAACACCAGCCTTTCCATCCTTACAGTCTTCCAGACTTCAGCACTAATTGAAACAACATCCCACTCACCTTTGCCATGTCTGGCAGAGGTTGCAGCTCTTTCTATTGCATCCCTCTAGCTTTCAAGTCAAGAGCTCCTGTGTCACACAAGGAAAAGCAATCTTTTACCTGCTGTGCCATGCTCATGGCAGCAGCAATGCAGATGCCAGCAGCTGATGCCCACAAGGACAGCCAGCCTGGACTTATTTTCATTACATATCTTTGTCCTGATGTCCTTCTACAAGCTGGAACATTTCTCCATCTCAGCAGAAGAGGGCAGGAGGGGTCCAAGGTGAGGGCACACTCTGCTCTTTATCTGGCACACAAAGAGAAGATGAAAACAAGATGTGTTTCCCAGCCCATGGCAAACACCAGCCTTTCCATCCTTACAGTCTTCCAGACTTCAGCACTAATTGAAACAACATCCCACTCACCTTTGCCATGTCTGGCAGAGGTTGCAGCTCTTTCTATTGCATCCCTCTAGCTTTCAAGTCAAGAGCTCCTGTGTCACACAAGGAAAAGCAATCTTTTACCTGCTGTGCCATGCTCATGGCAGCAGCAATGCAGATGCCAGCAGCTGATGCCCACAAGGACAGCCAGCCTGGACTTATTTTCATTACATATCTTTGTCCTGATGTCCTTCTACAAGCTGGAACATTTCTCCATCTCAGCAGAAGAGGGCAGGAGGGGTCCAAGGTGAGGGCACACTCTGCTCTTTATCTGGCACACAAAGAGAAGATGAAAACAAGATGTGTTTCCCAGCCCATGGCAAACACCAGCCTTTCCATCCTTACAGTCCTTCCTGACATCAGCAGCAACTGAAACAACATCCCACTCACCTTTGCCATGTCTGGCAGAGGTTGCAACTCTTTCTATTGCATCCCTCTAGCTTTCAAGTCAAGAGCTCTTGTGTCACACAAGGAAAAGCAATCTTTTACCTGCTGTGCCATGCTCATGGCAGCAGCAATGCAGATGCCAGCAGCTGATGCCCACAAGGACAGCCAGCCTGGACTTATTTTCATTACATATCTTTGTCCTGATGTCCTTCTACAAGCTGGAACATTTCTCCATTTCAGCAGAAGAGGGTAGGAGGGGTCCAAGGTGAGGGCAAACTATCCCATGTTTATCTGGCACTCAAAGAGAAAGAGAAAATGAAAACCAGATGTGTTTCACTGCCCATGGCAAACACCAGCCTTTCCATCCTTACAGTCCTCCTGACATCAGCACTAATTGAAACAACATCCCACTCACCTTTGCCATGTCTGGCAGAGGTTGCAACTCTTTCTATTGCATCCCTCTAGCTTTCAAGTCAAGAGCTCTTGTGTCACACAAGGAAAAGCAATCTTTTACCTGCTGTGCCATGCTCATGGCAGCAGCAATGCAGATGCCAGCAGCTGATGCCCACAAGGACAGCCAGCCTGGACTTATTTTCATTACACATCTTTGTCCTGATGTCCTTCTACAAGCTCGAACATTTCTCCATGTCAGCAGAAGAGGGCAGGAGGGGTCCAAGTTGAAAGCACACTCTGCTCTTTATCTGGCACTCAAAGAGAAAGAGAAAATGAAAACCAGATGTGTTTCCCAGCCCATGGCAAAAACCAGCCTTTCCATCCTTACAGTCTTCCAGACTTCAGCAATAATTGAAAAAACATCCCACTCACCTTTGCCATGTCTGGCAGAGGTTGCAGCTCTTTCTATTGCATCCCTCTAGCTTTCAAGTCAAGAGCTCCTGTGTCACACAAAGAAAAGCAATCTTTTACCTGCTGTGCCATGCTCTAGGCAGCAGCAATGCAGATGCCAGCAGCTGATGCCCACAAGGACAGCCAGCCTGGACTTATTTACATTACATATCTTTGTCCTGATGTCCTTCTAGAAGCTGGAACATTTCTCCATCTCAGCAGAAGAGGGCAGGAGGGGTCCAAGGTGAGGGCACACTCTGCTCTTTATCTGGCACTCAAAGAGAAAGAGAAAATGAAAACCAGATGTGTTTCCCAGCCCATGGCAAACACCAGCCTTTCCATCCTTACAGTCCTTCCTGACATCAGCAGCAACTGAAACAACATCCCACTCACCTTTGCCATGTCTGGCAGAGGTTGCAGCTCTTTCTATTGCATCCCTCTAGCTTTCAAGTCAAGAGCTCCTGTGTCACACAAAGAAAAGCAATCTTTTACCTGCTGTGCCATGCTCTTGGCAGCAGCAATGCAGATGCCAGCAGCTGATGCCCACAAGGACAGCCAGCCTGGACTTATTTTCATTACATATCTTTGTCCTGATGTCCTTCTAGAAGCTGGAACATTTCTCCATTTCAGCAGAAGAGGGCAGGAGGGGTCCAAGGTGAGGGCAAACTATCCCATGTTTATCTGGCACTCAAAGAGAAAGAGAAAATGAAAACCAGATGTGTTTCCCAGCCCATGGCAAACACCAGCCTCTCCATCCTTACAATCCTTCCTGACATCATAGGCAATGGAAACAACATCCCACTCACCCTTGCCATGTCTGGCAGAGGTTGCAGCTCTTTCTATTGCATCCCTCTAGCTTTCAAGTCAAGAGCTCCTGTGTCACACAAGGAAACGCAATCTTTTACCTGCTTTGCCGTGCTCATGGCAGCAGCAATGCAGATGCCAGCAGCTGATGCCCACAAGGACAGCCAGCCTGGACTTATTTTCATTACATATCTTTGTCCTGATGTCCTTCTACAAGCTGGAACATTTCTCCATCTCAGCAGAAGAGGGCAGGAGGGGTCCAAGGTTAGGGCACACTCTCCTCTTTTTCTGGCACACAAAGACAAAGAGAAGATGAAAACCAGATGTGTTTCCCAGCCCATGGCAAACACCAGACTTTCCATTCTTACAGTCCTTCCTGAAATCATCAGCAACTGAAAAAACATCCCACTCACCTTTGCCATGTCTGGCAGAGGTTGCAGCTCTTTCTATTGCATCCCTCTTGCTTTCAAGTCTAGAGCTCCTGTGTCACACAAGGAAAAGCAATCTTTTACCTGCTGTGCCATGCTCATGGCAGCAGCAATGCAGATGCCAGCAGCTGATGCCCACAAGGACAGCCAGCCTGGACTTATTTTCATTACACATCTTTGTCCTGATGTCCTTCTAGAAGCTGGAACATTTCTCCATTTCAGCAGAAGAGGGTAGGAGGGGTCCAAGGTGAGGGCAAACTATCCCATGTTTATCTGGCACTCAAAGAGAAAGAGAAAATGAAAACCAGATGTGTTTCCCAGCCCATGGCAAACACCAGCCTTTCCATCCTTACAGTCCTTCCTGACATCAGCACTAATTGAAACAACATCCCACTCACTTTGCCATGTCTGGCAGAGGTTGCAGCTCTTTCTATTGCATCCCTCTTGCTTTCAAGTCAAGAGCTCCTGTGTCACACAAGGAAAACCATCTTTTACCTGCTTTGCCATGCTCATGGCAGCAGCAATGCAGATGCCAGCAGCTGATGCCCACAAGGACAGCCAGCCTGGACTTATTTTCATTACACATCTTTGTCCTGATGTCCTTCTACAAGCTGGAACATTTCTCCATCTCAGCAGAAGAGGGCAGGAGGGGTCCAAGGTGAGGGCACACTCTGCTCTTTATCTGGCACTCAAAGAGAAAGAGAAAATGAAAACCAGATGTGTTTCCCTGCCCATGGCAAACACCAGCCTTTCCATCCTTACAGTCCTTCCTGACATCAGCAGCAATGGAAAGAACATCCCACTCACCTTTGCCATGTCTGGCAGAGGTTGCAGCTCTTTCTATTGCATCCCTCTAGCTTTCAACTCAAGAGCTCCTGTGTCACACAAGGAAAAGCAATCATTTACCTGCTGTGCCATGCTCATGGCAGCAGCAATGCAGATGCCAGCAGCTGATGCCAACAAGGACAGCCAGCCTGGACTTATTTTCATTACATATCTTTGTCCTGATGTCCTTCTACAAGCTGGAACATTTCTCCATCTCAGCAGAAGAGGGCAGGAGGGGTCCAAGGTGAGGGCACACTCTGCTCTTTATCTGGCACTCAAAGAGAAAATGAAAACCAGATGTGTTTCCCAGCCCATGGCAAACACCAGCCTTTCCATCCTTACAGTCTTCCTGACTTCAGCACTAATTGAAACAACATCCCACTCACCTTTGCCATGTCTGGCAGAGGTTGCAGCTCTTTCTATTGCATCCCTCTAGCTTTCAAGTCAAGAGCTCCTGTGTCACACAAGGAAAAGCAATCATTTACCTGCTGTGCCATGCTCATGGCAGCAGCAATGCAGATGCCAGCAGCTGATGCCCACAAGGACAGCCAGCCTGGACTTATTTTCATTACATATCTTTGTCCTGATGTCCTTCTAGAAGATTGGACATTTCTCCCTCTCAGCAGCAGAGGGCAGGAGGAATCCAAGGTGAGCCACATTCTCCCCTGTTTATCTGGCACTCAAAGAGAAAGACAAAATGAAAACCAGATGTGTTTTCCTGCCCATGGCAAACACCAGCCTTTCCATCCTTACAGTCCTTCCTGCCATCTGCACTAATTGAAACAACATCCCACTCACCTTTTCCTAATCTGGCAGGGAGGTGATGCTCTTTCTAATATACCCCTCTGGCTTTGAATTCACCAGTGCTTGTGTCACACAAGGAAATGCAACATTCCAGCTGTTCTGCCATTCCCATAGCAACAACTATGCAGATGGCAGCAGCTGATGCCCACAAGGACAGCCAATCTGGACTTATTTTCATTACATATCTTTGTCCTGAAGTCCTTCTAGAAGGTTGAACACTTCTCCATCTCTGCTGCAATGGTCAAATAGGGTCCAAGTTTAGGGCACACTCTCCTCATGGCCTCTTGCACTCAAAGACAAAGGGAACATGAAAACCAGAAGTGTTTCTTTGCCCATGGCAGACACTAGCCTTTCCATCCTGACAGTCCTTCCTACAATCACCTGGAATTGAAACAACATTTCCCACATCTCTTTTTTGAACTTATTCATGCTTGAATAATAATAATGAGAATTTTACTGTAAATCTTATTTCTGTATGGAAATGATCAGATAACTGGAGCTTTTTTCTCTAAAATAATCCAGCAAATTTGCATTGCTTATCTATGTACGCAAAATGTTTTTGCCATTCTTCTCAAATATCAATTCATCTGGCTAAATAAGATAGAAAAAGTATTTACAGACATTTTTGGACATAGATTACTTTTGGTCAAGTGGGAAAGAATCCCTAAGCTGCAATCATGAAATTCTTTTATCACTTTCTCTGATTTAGCCAGTGTTACTAAAAGGGAAATAAGACACAGGCTTTTGATAGCAGCTGCCAATTTAAGAATGATAATAAGTTTTATTATTCTTGGCTAAGATCAAAGTCCCCCATTTCAGGATTATCTCCAGCTCATCAAGTATAATTAACAGTTTTGGATAGCCACATTATTATATAGCAATATTGTCTTCCTGCAAGGAATTTCATTGTTTTGACACGTGCCACAGGTTGTTAATAGATTGCCTGATTACCATTTATTTTTTTTATTGGCTTATGATGACCACAGAAAATTATACAGCAGCACCATAAAAACTTTAAATCCTATCCCATGTATCTGCATTCATACGAAAATAATATTGGAAAGCACTGGTGAAACTAAGATTACAAATAAAGCAGAGGACAATTTCAGTGAAAGCCTGCAGGTTTCTCAGCTCTGCTTATTTCAAACCCCTGAAGACATCCACGGGTTTCCTGCTGTGGGACACAGGCACTCACCTGCAGCTCAGCACTGCCTGCTCATGCCTGCGCACACCTTCAGCCTGGAACCAAGGAAATCCTCAGCAAAGACATCAGTACACTTTTGTTAGGATGACTTTCATAAAGAAGCATCAAATATTTCTTCATGAGAAATACTGCAAGTCCCTTTGACACTAACCCTTATTTTAAATGTTTAGATTTGTGCTTCATTCAGGCGTGCTGTCACTCCCAAAAAGATTTTTATTCTTTTGCTTTTCATTCTGAGGAACACAGTGATTTCTGCCTTGTTTACTGACTGTAGGCACAGCAATACTCCTGCACCTTCAGGGAAACAGCAAATCCATCTCTTTCACACCCTACTTCTATCAAGCTCATTCACCTTACAAGGTATTTATTGCAAGCAGCTCTTCCAAAAATGGAGATTAACAGAGCCTGCAACCCAGGACACCTCAGTAAGCCTGTACTTTTCATCTCCTGAAGGTGTAGGTAGACACAGAGCTGGAACATCTTTTCCACAGCTGTGTGATGCTATCTCATCTATGTTCCTTTACTGTTGACTCAGTTTCACTTCTTATCTAACCTGGTTGCATCCCAGGATTTCTGGTGCCAAAAATAAACTGACAGCTTTCATCACTAGTTAAAAGGAAACTGCAATAGGAAAAGCAATTTTTCTGATTTCTCTGTTGATCAAAGATGCTTCCTGCAAGCCTGATGCGGTAGAAACAATATCAGCTTTAGAATGACAGTCATTAGAGCAGAATCCTTTCACTGATGAAATCCCACAGTCCTGATTCATACAACACTGACACTGGAGGACACAGTAGTTTAGATGAGAGCGCATTAAAAATGACTAAGTTAAGGTCTCAGCAAAGAGTGACAAGTATGAAAAAAAGAAGTTGCAGAAACTGCTTCAGTTTGGCACTCTGGCATAAAGTATGACAACACACAACCTGCCTGTGCAGTTCCAGAAGCAGAAGAAAGCCGTCAACCAAGACTTGTTCTCATCTGCTCTGAAAGTCCACTGGGACAAGGCCACTTTTCTCTGACGTGCTTCCAGAAGTATCACTTCTGAGCACTGTGCCAGGGAGTTACAAGATACTGTTTGTGTGTACAGAGGAGAAAAAGACGTCTGTCTGGAAACAGACTTGGTGAAGGAGAAGCAGCATTTCCAGAGTACTTCAGAAAGAACTGAGCACTGCCCCAAGAGCTTCAGAGCGGCAGGCTGTCACAGTGTGCCAACCAGCTCAGCTGTGAGTTGGCACTGAAGCTGCACCACAGGGAGAACAAAGCCCCCTGTGCACCCTTGGAGAGCCAAGGGTTGGAGATTCATGAACCTTGAGCTCCTTTCCAACCCGGGCCATGCTGTGATTCTGGGATTCTCACCTTTGCCTCATCTGGCAGAGGGAGGCAGCTCTTTCTCTTGTCTCCCTCTGGCTGTCAGGTCACCAGGGCCAGTGTCACACAGGGAACTGCAAACACTGTGTGTGCTGTGCCCTGCCCATGGCAGCACAGAGGCAGCTGCCAGCAGCTGATGCCCACAAGGACAGCCAGCCTGGACTTCCTTTGATTCCTTCCCTTTGGATCAGCGTCCTTCAGGAAGGCGGAACATCTCTCCAGCTGAGCAGCAGAGGACAGCAGGGCTTCGTTGTCTGGGCATGTTCTCTTCTGGCCCTCTGGCCCTCACAGACACAGGAGGAGGACACAGAGGCTGCTGTAACACAGCCAGCCCTGCCTCTCAGGTCAGCTCTCAGGCCATCCTCTCTCCCCTCAGCAGCAGCTCACTGTTCTGCACTCCTCTGGCCTGGGCTGGCAGAGGTGTGCAGCAGTTCTGCTGATCTCCCAGTGCTGGCCATGTCTGCAGTGCCTGTGTGAAAGACACAGGAAGCTGCCAGCATTGCACTGCTCTGCTGTGCCCCTGCCATCACCGAGTTTGCTGTCAGCAGCTGCTGCTACACGTCCATTCAGGCACAGGCCTTTCCTTCCTGGCCCTCTTTCCCCCCCTCTCTCCTCTGCTCTCTCTCGTGCTCCCCTTTGGCCTGGGCTGGCTGAGCAGTGCAGGCCTTGTTGTTGCTCCCTGGGCCAACTACGTCACGGTTCCCCGTGACTCTGCCAGCTGCTCTGACACAGCGACTGCGTCCTCAGTGTGGATTCCAGAATGCGACAGACGTCCAGAGAAGACTTCCAGGGCTGATTGGAACATGCTGCCATCAAGAACTGCCATGGCTCAGGCCCCCTGGGAATCTGCTCACAGCGAAAGCTGCTGTCACTCTGTGTGGGCACAGCCTTGTCTGTGTAGGCCTGCTCACACTGCAGCCCCTGTCTGCACCAGAACCGTGCCGATCCACCTTCTCTTGGCCTCCTTGCCTGCATGGAAAAGGGCAGCTTGGGCTGAAGTCCCTCAACTTTCAGATGGCCGAGTGAAGTCTCTGAGCCCTGGTGACCCACGCAGCTCTTCAGCCTGCTGACCTGCTCTGCTGGGGCTGTCTTAACAGGCAGAGGGCACGTTATCCTAATGTCCCCACATCCATCCCTCTTAGCATACTGTAGGCCAGTTCCTAAAAGGACACCTGCACAATCTCTCTGAATGTTAATCAACACGTAGTTGGTCTGTGCACTGCAGAAATTGCACCTAGGTTTTCAGTGGTGATTAGCTATGTGTTTAGTCAGAGGTGCAATGGTTCTAATGGTGAGAGAAAGACATTCCCAGTTGTCATCAGGTGGAACACACTTCAGACTGGAATCCTCAAGCAGACTGCAGTCAAGCTTTCTTAATTACTCGTTGTTGTTATCAATTCAGACGCATCTCTTAATTCCTGCTTGAATGAACATTTTGTAATAATCTGCTGAGACAGTGCAAGGCTTGACAATGAGACTATAGTTTATTAAAGTAGCACTTTTTACTTAGGTGCACTTTTCATCTGTTGAACTTCCTGTCGTCTATTGGAAATCTCTGGCACCAGTGCATAAGATTCACCTATTCTATAGAAGTCTGACTGAACCCCATACTGGGATTATTTTTGTTCAATCCAAGCACCTTGGACGTTACTATACATTTATTCAATCATGAGGTAAGTCTGCTTCAGAAGCAATATAGAAAGCATAAAGGGGGAAGAAGATAATGTATTAGTGAAGACTTAACTAGTATTCATAAACTGAAAACTGTGAAACACTATGATGATTACAGAATTTCCCGGAGAAATGTCAAGTTCTTCTCTGAATGCTAAATGCAACATCAGTTCACTTCTCACTGGGTTGAATGTTTTAAATATTTGGTAATAATAATGGTTCCTTAATTCTGACATTTAATATGAAAATATTAAAATTCCTGTGTTAGAGTACTTTTTTGTTAGAATGCCAGATGCTAAAGGGATGAAGTGGCACAAGAAAGCAAAATATCTCTGCTGATGGCAGGAAGGACTGTAAGGATGGAAAGGCTGGTGTTTGCCATGGGCAGGGAAACACATCTGGTTTTCTTGTTCCCTTTGTCTTTGAGTTCCAGAAAAATAGAGGAGAGCGTGCCCTCACCTTGGACCCCTCCTGCCCTCTGCTGCTGAGATGGAGAAATGTCCCACCTCCTACAAGGACATCAGGACAAAGATAAGTAATCAAAATATTTCCAGGCTGGCTGTACTTGTGGGCATCTGTTGCTGGAAAATTTAATGGCATTAAACTGCCTAGATAAGGACAGAATGAGGGTGACAATAGAATGGTACGTAATCACAGTACAATGAAAAAAGTATGCAGGGTGCAGGAAGGGAGGTGTGGACATTCTGAGTTGCAACTCTTTATTTGCTCCAGAAAGCTCTATCAGAATGGAAGACTGAAGGAAATACTTTGAGTGTTTTCTAATGTGACTGGATGACAGATCCATGTGGCAAATTGAATAACTGAGTGGTAAAGGGACATAGATACCTCACTGTTTCATGGAACCTCTCAGTTAAGCACCTGAGCACTGTGTACAGGACTTGGGAATATAAGTATTAGAGGATCATGGAATATCTGTATTTGGAAGGGACCTCGAGGATCATGTATTCCACCTCCTGGTTCCACACCGGACCTCCTATGGGTCAAGCCCTGTGTCTGAGAGCATTGTGCAAATGCTCTTTGGCCTTTGTCAGCTCAGTGCCAAACCACTGCCCTGGGGAGCCAGTGCCAAATTCCATGTATCTAGTTCATCCTACAGAATGATGCCAAGAACAGTTATAGAGATCGACTTACAAACAAAATTCTTGTCTTGAATTAATGGTACACTCACCATTAAAAAAAAAAGAAAAAAAAAAAAAAAAAAAGAAAAGAAAAAAGAGGAAAAAAAAGAAAAAAAATCAAAGCCACATTCTTACGCTGGCATTTTACAGTATTGTCAGATTTTTGTAATTCTTTTTTGTCATATAAGATTCTCTCATCATGAAATAATGACCAAATTCTCTCTTCAGATCTAAACATACAAATGCTAAAGGCAGCAGTGCTGTTCAAGAGTACATTACCAGCTCAAACACTGCTTTGGCTATAAAACTGAAGGTAGTAAGGAATTTTATCAAGGAGTTAGAAGAAAACATGCAAGTGTAGATTTAAAAGCAACCTGTATTGTTACTTAGAGTTTGATATAGTGTAATCCAATGCACAGTACTTGTAACGTGTGTTTTACAAAATGCTTTGCAATGTAGGCATCTATTAAGATAAATGCTGCAAGTTCTAATATGTCCATGACCTTTTCAAACTGTTCCTTACTCCTACACATCACTACGAGTAGTTCTTCTGTCAGGAAGGATCACATGAGTAATTAACCTGTGACCTTAAGTTTGGAATTAAATGCATACAGTGGAAGTAAGAGCTGTGGGTTATTTTGCTCTTTCAGTGTTGAACAGCCGAGGTGTTTTGTTTTGGAGGGTGGACAGTGATGGGACACGTGGGGAATGGCTTTAAACTGAGACGGGGGGTGTTGAGGTTTAGGTTGGATGTGAGGAGGAAGTTTTTCAGCCAGAGGGTGGTGAGGCACTGGAACAGGTTGCCCAGGGAGGCTGTGGATGCCCCATCCCGGCAGGCAGCCAAGGCCAGGCTGGATGTGGCTCTGGGCAGCCTGGGCTGCTGGTTGGCAGGTCAGAAAGCCCACAGGACTTTATTGCAGCCCTGGGTGCAGGGGGATCGCTGCTCCTAGCATGCACACAGAAGAGCTGGAGCACACAGGTGATGTACATTCCACTTGTGAACATTCCTGCAATTGCAGAGAGCGTGCGCCTGTTCCAATCACTGCTGCACAGATTAAAAACTGATTGCAGATGAGCTGTTTTGGTATGGGGTTCTTGCCAACGGTCTGCAGTGGCTGTGTGATTCCTCGGGGAGTTGCTCTCCAGCCCAAAGGTCATGTCCTAAGTCGACCAGATCCCGTTTGTGTCCAGAAATGGCTGACAACAGATCAGCTGCTGGTCAAGTTTCTAACATCACACTGGCCTTGCTCCAGTGTCTGTGTCATCAGCCCCAGCACATACGGTGCACCTCTTCAAGGCTTTGCAACACTGAGACTCTGCACTTGGGCTCCAGACATCCTGCTGCACCAAGAGGTTATTCTAGCTTTGGTATCTTGCAACTTTGTATATAACTACATCACTGTAATCATAAATGTCTAGGAGCATGGAGATGGAGAAATTAATCTTCCTGTAATTCTCTGTACTGCAGCCCCGTGGTTTCAACACCCAATGCAGTATTGAAATTTCAGTTGAGAAATTGAAAGCTGTCCCTAACAAAAAAACATCTGCATTTGTTATTGAAATCACACTGAGGATCAATAAATCCAAATGCTTCTAGCATAACCACGATTACAGGCAGTGTTTAGACAAGCTCTTACAGGAAAACCATGAACACAAGGCTAGAGAGAGACTAAGTGATGCACTCTGCAGGAATACTCATGGAAGTATTCACAGTGCAGGAGTCTGATCTGATTACAGATGCTGTGCTTTAAGTACCCCTTATCATATCTTTTTTTTCACTGTTGTGCAGGGGTTGGACTCAGTGATCTCTGGAGGCTGGAGATGCTGTTTGCTAATGGCAGATGGAGAGAGGAAAAGCAAGTCCAAGGCATGCTGTGCATAGCCACCACATGGCATCTGCCCCATTTCCCCCTGCACAAAGGAGGAGCAGCTCACAAGCTTGGCCTGGGCCAGGGAAGGGAGCAGACAAACATCTGGACCGACCCCAAACGAGCTGGTTCTGCAGGTTGGGTGTCTTCTGCTGCTTGTCTCACATCCTGCTGCTCAGCGGTAGATTTGTTCCTGCTCAGTGCTAACAGGAAACTCACACAGCATTTCTGTTTCAGCTGTGCCAACGCTTTGATCCCTTGCTGCTTGGATGGGGCGTTTGAAGAATGATGCCTGTGCTGATGTCCAGCCAGGCTTTGGGGATGAGTCTCCACACCAGGGTACGACTGACAGGACTGAGGGTTGGGGATCCAGCCAGGTCGAGTCCAGCGTGCTTTGCTCTTGTTCTTAGTGCTTGTTTTTGCTCAGGAGGGCAGGAGGTGAACCTCGTGAACCAATGCCTGCAGACGGGGTTTGCAGAGAAAGAGGTCCTGCAGGCCTTGTGTGACAGCCACGGAGCTGCAGCGAGGCTGCATCCGTGTAAAACACCAGAGATCCACGGAGGTGTGAAGGGGAGCTGTGGGCTGCAGTCACGCAGGAAGGGATGTGCATGCTCGGGGTTTGGTTGTTGTGTGTGTGTTAAGTGACTGTGATACCACTGCTGGGTCAGTGTGAGTGTACGGAACAAGTGTGACAGCCTTTTTGATGGAGCCCTGTGAAAGGAGTCCTATGGACTTGAGATCCAACTATCAGCCCGTGGGCATCAGCCAGGAGTTGGGGTAGGGGATGAGGCAAGGGAAGTTGGGCTAAGAAAGGGATAAAGCAGTCTGGCAGTAGTTCTGTGTTTCTCCCATCTCCTGCTTTATTTCCTTCCAGGTGAAATAGATGGGTGCTGCAACATGCCCTTGAATGTAACAAAACCCACTCTAGTGTGGATTTGACATGGGCCCAGCACTGCAAGGTACGCTGCTGGGAGGAAGCGTCCATCTGGCTGAGGGCAGGAAGGCCCTCCAGAGGGATGCACTGAGGCCAGTTGTGCGAGGCTCAACAAGAGCAAGCGCCAGGTCCTGCGCTTTGGTCATGACGACCCCGTGCCAGCTTCTCCAGGATTTGGCTGGGGTAGAATTCCAAGCAGCCCCTGATTCCAGAACGTTGGGCTGGGCTGTTGGAATCTTCTGCCCTTGTGACTGGTCTTGCCTCCCCACCCTGTCCGTCGTGGTGGAGCAGCCTGGTGGCCCTCAGTGATGTCATAAGGGCTAGAATGAGGGGAGGAGCAGTGCGTGCTGCGTCCCTTCATTGGAGCGCTGGAGCTCTGACTGAGCAGCTCGCTTGTTGCACTTGTGCACCGACTGCGTCCCTTTGTCTTCACACCGTCCTGTGCAGCACCTTGTAGGTAAGGTGAGACAGTGTGGGAGAGACGGGGGGACAGTGAGTGCTGAGAACTGCTGGCTGGCGGAGCTCATAGGATCACATTATCTCCATCAGCAGAGGGGTGGCCATGAGGGACAGGGAGGTGATCGTCCCCCCCTGCTCTGCTCTTGTGAGGCCCCAGCTGCAGTACAGTGTCCAGAAAGACAGGGAGCTGCTGGAGAGGGTCCAGAGGCGAGCCACAGAGATGATCAGGGGACAGGAGCACCTCCCCTGCAAAGACAGGCTGAGGGAGCTGGGCTTGTTCAGCCTGGAGAAATGAAGGCTGTGGGGTGACCTCATGGCAGCCTTCAGTACCTAAAGGGAGCCTAAAAAGAGGAGGGAACCAACTCTTTGAAAGGGTAGATAACAGCACGACAAGGGAAATGGTTTTAAGTTGAAAACTTAAGTTTTTAAGTTGAGGGAGGGCAGATTTTGGTTTTTCCCTCGTAGTCTTTGCTAAACCGTGGAAGCAAACTGACCTGCTCTTTCTCTCTCCTCTCTCCACCCTCTGCCTGCTTCCCTGCTGCAGCTTTTGCTCGTGGAAGATCAGAGCAAAGAGACAAGGAACGGCTGCGGATTCGTGAGATTTCTCTCCCTCGTTCTGATCTCTTGCCAGGTACCTGCCATGGTTTATCCCCCCACATGCTTTAGCAGCCCGTGACGCCCCGTGTTTAGTAACACAGCCTCATCCAGCTTTGATGGGACGCTGGTCACGTGTGGGTTTTCTCCACGTGCTCTGCAGCTCAGCCCTCAGAAGGATGCTGTCTGTGGTGCTGTGACCAGCTGGTTTTATGGAAAGCAATCCCTTAGGCAAAGAGTCCCAGCCCCAGCTTGTGCAGAGCTGCACAGCATCACCAGGGACACCAGCAGGCGTGCTTGGGCTGTGTGAGTGTGCCCGACAGCTGTAGGGAGCACAGCAGAGATGTGAACAGAGAAAATAAAAGTGTGTTTCTTTTCAGTTCCAGCTTGTCACACCTACGCTGATGGCTGTGGCGTGCAGCGAGATCAGCTGTGGGCCTGACCTGGCATGGACAGAGGTAGAGTATGAAGTTCTGATTGGTCTTTGTTCCCTGACTGCAGCCAGCAGAGTGAGCCGCAGATGTGCTCTCCTGCTTTCCAAGAGAGCTCCTCTGTGGCAAGACAGTAGTGCAAGCGTGGCAAGTTTATCAAAGTACCAGAGCCATCTCGGCTGTGGTGTTTGTCCTCTACTGACTTTTCCCTTGAAATGGCTGCAGAAACAACTATCATTCTCTGCTCTGTTTGGCCTCGCTGTTGGTTGGACTGCTCAAGAGAGCTGCTTTGTGCCTGCAGTGGCACTGTTTGCACCTTGTAACTGCAGCCGTAGCTTTGGTTTCCCTCTTCACGGTCTCCTAGCATCTGAAACAGTCAGCCTTCCTGCACAAAGAGCGCAGGAAAGGAGGGGGCAAAATGGACAAGGCCACCTGTCTGCGTCAGTGCCATTGCTGATTAGTCTGGGTGGGGAGAGATGCATCTTTGCTGGCGTGTGCCTGCTGCACACCAGGGAGAGAAACAGCCGTTATTAGACTTGCAGTTCCTTCTGAAGTGCCCATGATAAGGACCGAGTGCATTTCCTGCAGCTTTCTCTGCAGATGTGCTCCTCACCTTGAAATCCTCCTTGTTGGTTCCCAGCTCCTCACCGTGGCCTGTGCTCTCTGTTTCAGGCTGAGAACAAGGGGAAGCCCCTGCTGGACCATGGGGAGTCAGCTGTGAACATTCCAGCTATTGCTGCTGCCCATGCTATTAAGAGATACGTTGCCCAGGCAGCGGATGAACTCTCCTTTGAGGTAAGCAGTTCAAGGCGTTCCTTGTTGTTCAATTTTACAATGGCAAATGCCTTCAGAGCTGCACTGGTGCAAGTGCTCTCATGCTCGGCGATGTTTGGCAGTGCAGAAGAATGCAGTCATTTGAGCCGTGCTTTCCTCCCAGCCGTGCTGAAGCTGGGATTGACACTGAAATCTCTTGCAGGTGGGAGACGTCGTGTGTGTCATCGACATGCCACCAAAGGAGCTGACCCCCTGGTGGAGAGGCAAGCTCGGCTTCCAGGTAGGCACAAGCTTCAGACTGGAGAGTGCAACTTCAGTAAAGGCAGGAATCTCAGCTTAGAGCTGCTCTGCCTGCACAGGATGCCTAATGGACATAAACAGTTTCCCTGTGTTGGTGTCAGAGGACCTTGCCCTTGGCTGCTAATGTTGAAAAATTGTTACCTTTATGCTGTGAACTATGGCCATTTTCTGCTGGATAGTCTTATGGAATGTCAGGCAAGCACGTTCCGAGGGAAATGTTACGTGGCTTTTGGTTTAACAGTTCAGAACTGAGAAGTGCTGCATGCAATAGTTGGCCTCTCTTCTTGTTACAGGTTGGATTTTTCCCAGGGGAGTGTGTGGAACTCATTAATAAGAACATTCCTGAGGCACTCATCAATTCTGTGCCAAAGCCAGGTACGGATGTTACATTTGATGGTGTGGGGAAGCAAAAGGGAGTCTTTTTTGGGGTGGTTCCGTGTTTAGTACCTCCTTTATCCATCCCACATTGTCATCTGGATGTATGATCTTTCATGCATACCATGGGGCAGAGATTTGGCCCAATCCTCCTGTGTTTATGATTGGACTTGGCAAAACTATAGAATCTTCATAGAATGGCTTGGGATGGAAGGGACCTCATGGAAAATCATGCTCCAACCCTCCCGCCTCAGGCTGTGCTGCCAGCCCCCACATTTAATGTCAGATTAGACCAGGCTGCCCAGGGCCCCATCCAACCTGGCCTTGGGCTCCTCCAGAGATGGGGAAAATCCCTTTTTGTATGTACTGGTTGGTAATGTTCTTCCCGTTCTGACGTGCTCTGTAGAATGTGCTGTGCTCGGCCTCGTCCAACGGAGCCAGACCTGAAATGACCTGGTTTCTTCCTTTTGTTGTGCAGTGCCCAAGAAACGCAGCAAGATCCTCACCTTCCTTCGTTCCTTGGTGAAGGCCCGCCCAAAGAAACCGACCGAGCGGGAGGTGGAGAAGGAAAGGGTGTTTGGCGGTGACCTGGGAGAGCATCTTCTCCACTCCGGTCGTGATGGTAAGGAGCTGCCCATTCCTGAGATCTTCCTCTGCTGGGCATCTAAAGAAGATGAAAGGGAGCTCATATCTAGCAGGGGGCAGGCTGATAGCCGTGGAGACACGTGTAATGGGAGTTGATGGCTGAAGGATAAAGTGAGGCGGATGCTCCTAAGAGACAAGCACATCTGTATTTGCTTCAGCCAAGCCTGGCTGGGCTTAGTGGATGGGATGTGAAGCACAGCCTGCAGCAGGACTTGAATCAGGAGCTCCACTGACGGCTGGCACGTGTTCTTCAGTCCCCCAGGTCCTCAAGAGCTGCGCTGAGTTCATTGAGCAGCACGGCGTGGTGCAGGGGATATACCGCCTGTCCGGCGTCGCGTCCAACATCCAGAGGCTGCGGTAAGAGTGCTGCGACTGACACAGCCTGAGTGCATCTGGTGTGGCTTTGGGCTTGCCTTCCTCTCGCTCAACCGGGTTTGCGTCCCTCTCTCCAGGCAGGAATTTGAGTCGGAGCAGATTCCTGAGCTCACCGTCCGTGACATTCACAGCGTGAGCTCCCTCTGCAAGATGTACTTCAGGGAGCTCCCGAACCCTCTGCTCACCCACCAGCTGTACGGCAAGTTCTCGGTAAGCACAAGGCCACGTCTTTCATTTCCCTCTTCCTGGGCCTCTTGGCAGATGGCTGCAGCAGTGCCCCAGCTCGGAGGCCCTTTTGCTGTCAGCCCCACGAGGTTTACTCGCAGTGGTGTACTAGCCTGATTGGTGTCTCGCTCCCTTTCTGCACTACTCCAGGATGCTGTTGGTGCCGCTACAGAGGAGGAGCGGCTGCTCAGAATGCAGGACGTCATCCAGCAGCTGCCCGCTCCTCACTACAGGTCAGTGCTGCCCTCAGCCTGCTGAGCTCAGCCCTGCTGCATTGCAGAGGGCAACGATGCGGTTCCAGGCTCTGTCTCATGCCGGCAACACGATGCCTGTGTATGCTGAAGGGTTGAAGGCTCCATGGGCTTACTTTATGGGGTCAGTTCCTGGGCACGGGGGCACGCTTGGTGCAGCTGATGGCTGCGGCTGTGCTGTGCTGGGGCTTGGTGCTGCAGCGTGGCACTCAGTCAGGTTGGATCTACTTCATCTTCGGTGACAGTAGCAATCACAAGAAGTAGCATGAATGGAGGTTTGCTTTCTGAATTGCAGCACGGCATGCTCGTTGGTGCTGAACGTTTGCCTCTCTTGTTTTCCAGGACACTGGAGTACCTGATGAGACACTTGGCGTGTCTGGCTGGGAGCTCCACCACCACAAACATGCATGCCAAGAACCTAGCCATTGTGTGGGCTCCAAACCTCTTAAGGTAAACTGCTGGTTCTGTTTCAACACAACGCTTACATCTGTTCTCCAGTTAAGAAAAGCAGTCCTCTCTTTTTCTCCATCAAATGTGCTCTTCTCCTGTAAAATCTGTGGCTGACAGAAGAGCAGGAGCCTGGGCTGTTCTCCAACCCCACGGGCACAATGTCTAGGTGACAATTTCTGCAGTCTTGTTGAGATGGGACTGACGTGTCCTTGATCATCCAGGGGAATTTCTGCAGTGGCATCACTGATTGCCCACCGCGGAAGTCTCCAGAGCCTCAGCTGGCAGCTTTTGGCTGCAACAATTCAGACTCGGGGAAACGGTCTTGGAGAAATGACTTCTAAAATCTGCCTTTTCTACAGATCACAGCAGAACGAGTCTGCCTGCGCCAGCGGAAGAGCTGCCTGCATGGAGCTGCAGACGCAGTCGGATGTGGTGGAATTCATCATCAACCACACAGACGTCCTCTTCGGCTCCAAATCCGGAGCAGACATTGCAGATGCAGCAGGTGAGTGTCTTCCTCCATTAGCTTGATCTTGACCTGACACCTTGACCAAATGCAGGCCTTCTCCAGGATGTTTGAGATACTCTTTTACCATCAAGGGGACAGCAGACCTCTGGACTTCCATTAGGGTATGGCATCCTGTTGCTGGATGCTGAGAATGTCCAAGCCCAAACTTCACAAGGAGGAAACCGTCATTATTATGGTTTGCACGCAGGAAAAGCTTGATGCAAGTGTGGCAGCGAAGCTTTCTCAGTTCCCTGCCCCCATTTCCTTGGGTTTTTCCTTGCCTATTTTGATACAGTAAGCTGCTCTTAATGATGACCATGTCCTTTGCCATAAACACACCTCTTCCCACATGGTTATTTTGGGCTCCTCTTCTTCCAGTGGCTCGGATAAGCAAGCCTGAGAAAAATACAGCACCTCCCCCAGAACTGTGGTGGCTGTGCTGCTGCTTTCTGATCCTCGCTCTTACCTGTGGTTTTCCCTGACAGGGCACAATTCTCTCCCAGGGCCCAAGTCTGTGGGGGTCTCTTCTGCTGCCACAAAGCTGCTCAGCCTGGAGGAGGCACAGGCACAGAGGCGAGGCCACAGCACCTCTTCTGTGGTAACAGAGAGCAGCAGGGACATTGAAGTGGAAGAAAGCCCTGCAGCTGGGCAGGGCAAATTCCACACCGTCGTTGACTTTCCATCTGACAGGTAAAGAGGACTTTCTTTTCCAGCACCTAGCATCATTGTTTGGGTGGGTTTTTGTGTTTTCCTGCAGAAACCAGGCAGTGCTAGGAACAAGCAACTGCTGCCAAGAGCTCAGTGCTGCTCTTCCCTCACCCTGATCCACGCACGACTCACAGCATTGGCTGTTTTCTCTCTCCAGACAAAATCCACCCAGCAAGAATGAGGAATCACCAGCTAGCAGTTGGTGTTGCTGCTTCAGCCTCAGGAAGCCATCCTCTGGCAGCAAACGCCAACTGCAGCGCAATGCCAGGCAGCCCTCAGAAACAGCAGTGGTAGTCCTGGCAGGTAAGGGTGCAAATGCAGCTTCCAAATCCCTGCTTTTCAGGAACATAGAATTCAAGCTTGCTGTGCACATGTATCTCTTTCTAGCGTTCAATCCCGTGCCTAAATCTTCACCCCTGATCAAGAACCACTGTCGTAATTCAGCTTGTGAAAGTTTGACACTAACCCCTGTGTATCCTTTCTAGGTGAATCGAGCCCTTGCCAACCCACAAGATCCAGGGCAAGCAGCGAGGATGCTCTGTGTGCTTCCATCAGTGGAGAGCTCATAGGAAGCACAAATTGCTGCAGTTCCAATAGTAGCCTTCCATCTAACAACATTAATGGAGAGAAGGAGCTCATCGAAGTCCATGCTCTCATTACACCTGGCTCTGCTGAAGTTGCTGACCTGAGCCTCCCAGACACCACAGTCACAAGTGTGGATTTTAACCCAGAGTCTCTGCAGTGCAGCCCATCTGAAGCACAGTGTGAGTGCCCCGACAGCAGCACCTCCATGCAGGAGCAGGTCAGCATCAGTGAAGAGGAGCAGAGCCTCTTGCAGGGGGACTTTCAATCAGGCCTCCAGTCCCAGGCACCGGACAGCAGCACTGAGAGCTCTGAGCCACTCTCTCCATGACAAGACAGGATGAGTCCCATCTTACCATCAACCTCTGACTCTCCTGTCTATTATACAATAATAAAAGCACATTTCTGCTCAACCAACGCCTTGACTGCCTCCAGAGTCTTCATTCACACGGACTGGGATGAATGCAGCACACAGCAAGGCACCCCAGCTTGCAATGCTGTGGCTGTGGGGTGCGTGCAGCACAGCTCCAGGTTTGTTCCTGTTTTGTCTGGCTTTGGGATGTCTGCAGGGGGAGTTCTGCTACCATTTGGCATGGTAGCAAATAATCTCTCGCATCCTGGATGCTGCTCATGATACTCCCAAGCTTCCTGGCTGTGGCTTTGTGATGCTTTTCAGGGCCTTCTGATGCATTTTGATGCCTTGGCTGTTGCTTAACACCTCCCTCCTCCCATCGTGTCCTTTCCTGGCTCCCACCTACGAGCTGGCCGTGCAGATCATCTCCAGACCTGTCATCAGCACACTGCGGCAGGAGAAGCTCCCCCTGGCCAACGTCAGGCAGTACTGCTTGGTCTGCAGCTCAGTGGCCATTTCCCTTTTAGGCGGCTCCTGCAGAAGAATCAAGCAGCAGAACCTTTTGCTCACCCTGCACCACACAAATGCTGCAAAAGCAGAAACAACCTGGGAATCTCTGGTTTGCAAGACTTCACAGACACTTATTGACTGTGTCTGATGGTTCCCTCCCATCCTTGATTTCCTTCTCCCCTTCTCCTCGTCTGATCCCACTGCTGAGCCATGATCAAGCTGCCCAGTGTGGCAGAGCATCGTGCAGAGCCGTGCTGGCACCTCCTCCCCTTCCTCTCCTGCAGCTCAGCCTGCAACCTGAGCAAGTTTTTTTCTGAGAAAGTGACCAGCTCTTTTCCATCCCTTTGTCCCTACAAACAGTTGTCCAGAGGATCTCGTCCAAGAATTCCTGGAACAGCCTGCAGCTGGCTCTCCTGAAGTTCAGGCTCCTGCCTTTGCTTCCTGCCAGGCCCGCATTCCTTGAGATCACCAACTCAAGGAGGGCATGGTCACTGCAGCCCTGACCGCCTCCTGTCGTAACCCCTGGTGTGCACCATGTCCAGCAATGCTTCCCTTCTGCTTGCTGTGCCCAATGCCTGCACCACAGAGTGATTCTCACTGCACTCCAGGAGTCTGTCAGATTGCTTGCAGCCAGCCATGCTGATTTCCCAGACTGACTGGAATCCCCCATCAGCATGAGAGTCAGTGAGTGCGATGCTTCTGCTGGCTGCAGTAAGCAGCTCCCACCAACAGGCTCTCTTTCCAGGCGGCTGTAGCAGACCCTCACCTCCAGAAGCCCTGCACTGCTGCACTTCCTAATTTTACCCACAAGTTCACAACCTGCTCATGGCTCTTCTGAGTTCTTTGCAGTCAACTTCTCATCATAGAGGGCAAATCCCTTGCCTTCCAGAATTCCATAGTAACCCTTGTGTCTGCTTTATGTCAGGACTTTTTTCTTTCTTTTCTTTTCCCATTTTCTAGGTAGGAAAATGAATTTCTGAGCCAGGAGAAGCAGAAGTGAAACAGTCTTCCTGGCACTGCTCAGGTTGCACGAGTTGCCAAGTGCTCCTCAGGTAATGTGTGCTGAAGAGCTGACCTTGGTGGCAGGGGCTGTGGCTGCATTTTGTGCCTGTCATGTGGGAATACAAGAAAGCCTATTCAGAGCAGGAGCTGCAGAGCGAGATAAACATCACGAGAAGGTAAGGCTGAGAAGCAAGGACACCTCCAGAAAGAAGAGAAAAACTGAGTCAAGTGAGCTGCGTGACGGCCGTGTGATGCTGACCATGATTGGAGGAAGAGCGCATGGCTGGGAATGACTGATGGCTCTGGTTGGATGGGTGCCTGTGTGCACAGAGGTAAGGAGTGTTTGTGGGATGTTTTGCTGGCATCTAACGGCTGTAAGGGGAAGTCAAGAGAGAAAACTTGTGAATGCATAGAAGGGATGTTAAAATCTGGAACAGACTGTTTGGATCATTCACAGCTGAGTCCGTGCCAGATTGCCACACTGTCAGAACCTGGGGCCTAGGATTTTCCTTTAAGAGTGCCAACTGCTTATTTTAAGTGATAAAAAGTAACATTGAAAAAAGCTTCCCTCCTTGCATTAGAATAAGGCATTGATATTTGATGTTTCTGTCTTTCCATTCCTTTAGCAGCCTGGGTGTTGATGCAGCTGCATGCATCTGCTGCCCTCCCCTTCTGTTTTGTGTAAAAGAACAGTAAAATATGCAATCAGTGTGAGATCTTTCTGAAGTATTTTACTTTATTTGCCCCTAGGCTGCAATGGCTGGGAAATGGCAGTGTCACCCAGGAGCCCACACGGCGACCTGATGTCTCATTGTTGGGGTCTATTGGAAACCACCACGATGACAAAAGAATGCCTGGGATTCCTCCGGCCCAAATGCCAAACCTTGCACTTGGCTGTGCTGAACCTCATGAGGTTCACCCAGGCCCACCTCTCAAGTCTGCTGAGCTCAAACAGATGTCATTTTTCTCGTGTCCTTCCATTCCGAGTCCATCTGTTCCCCAAAGCAAAAGAATTCTGACCAAGGCTGCAGTTGCAGCTGACTTCCCAAGGCTGCAAGACGTGGTGGTGACACAGCCTTGTGCTTCTGCATTGGTGCTCATCCCACGTTTCCTTTCTCTGTCTCGCAGGTCAGCTCCTGCTGGAAGCAGATGGTATCCCAGTGTGAATGAAGGTCAGTGCAGGAGCAGCTGCTGATGGGAGGAAGGAAGTCCATGCTGAAGAGCTCTGAAGCATCTGCAGGTATGGTTCTGGAGGAGGCAGCAGTGATGTTGTGGGGCTCCCCAGCAGGAAGCTGTCTCATCCAAATGCTTGCTGAGTGGTTGGAAGGGAGCTTTCTGCATGACAGCAGCACCAGCTGCTTGCTTCAAATGCTGCAAAGACAAGGATTAGCACGAGTTCCAGTATCTACAGTATCATCACGAATCACGATAGGATTACAATGTGTCCTCATACAAACGCAGCCATTTCTCTCTGAGTCCAGAGACTGTCCAGAAAGCATCTTTGAGGTCTCTCACACCAAACCACTGCTGTCCGTGTGGGATCTGACTCATTAGGGTATAGGGGTTAGGAACCACAGGCTGTCTTTTGAGAACGGGTTCAGTCATTTCCTTACATCTTGCACCAGCCGATACGTGCCGTCTGCCTTCCGTGCCGACAGGATTGGGGTGTTATAAGGCCACAGACAAGGTTCCAGAAGACCATCCTTAACCACTGTCTGTGTTACAGCTTTTAGACCCACTCTCCCTTCTAAGGCTATGGGATATTGTTGCTGTTTCACAGCTCCACTCCCTCCTTGGGCAGTTCTTTGTAAGGGAAAATTGTGAGTCCACTCCGATTTCCTTCCCCTGCCCACACCTTTGGATTCATTTCTTCTTCATCACAGCTGATAACACATTCATTGACACCTGATATCTGTTTCACAGACTTGCAGCTGTAATCCTCATTTAACTGTTAAATCTCTCCCCCATAAATCGGTCCCTGCATCAGGCACAGAGAACAATTGCCCTGCAACTATTTTATCTTTCCATTTTAGTTCTGTGGTCTCCAAGAGTGGAGCTGTCATTTCTGATCCCTCAGCCCCAGTTATGCACAACAGCCACATCCAGATACACGTCTGGTACCTCTGAACTAGCTAATGCTGTAGGATGGAATGTTGTTTCTGCACTGGCTATCAAATGTGGGATTGCTCTGAAGTAGTACCGCACCATGTGTTTTGTAATTTGCCCTTAGAAACAGTTTGAAAAAGTAGAAAGACTTTATTAGTATTAGTAAAAAGAAGTTATTTCATAACATATTTTAGAAATACAGTTGTTCAATCATGTGATCAATTCACACTTACAGAACTGTAATAGTTACAAATTGCATGGGTTTAGTATTAAGGACCAGAAAGCATGTTGTAAGGCCATTCTGTTTGGATAGGAGAAGCTCAGCAAAAGAAAAACAGACTCCAAAGAAGCCAGGGCCTCCACACAAGGCCGAATTGACTCACTCTGTGGGCAAGTTGGGATGCAACAGGCAGGCAACAAGAGACTCCCCTCTGTCCTCCTTCCAAACTTCTCTCTATTAAGGGATGAGCAGGTGTCCAGAAATAGTGGCCAAGTGTTGATAAGCAGCTGTCAGGCGTTCAATAATTAGCAGTATACCTGCTGAGCTAGCAGCAATTGGTGTTTAGCCAGTCACACACACACACACAGAATGGCCCGGGTTGGAAGGGACCTCAAGGATCAGGAATCTCCAACTCCCTGCCACAGGCAGGACCACCAACGTCTGTAGCACAGCACATATGCACATTGCTGGATAGAAACAGCAGTGTGGGAAAAAACTATATGCTGTGCATGCAAAGGGTGAATCAGAATGGCTCAACAGCTGTCACACAAGGAAAAGGAATCCCTTACCTGCTGTGCCATGCTCATGGCAACACCAATGCAGATGCCAGCAGCTGATGCCCAGAAGGACAGCCAGCCTGGACTTATTTTCACTACATAACTTTGTCCTGATGTCCTTCTAGAAGCTGGGACATTTCTCCCTCTGAGCAGCAGAGGGCAGGAGAGCTCAAAGGCGAGGGCACACTCTCCTCTATTTATCTAGCACTGAAAGATTAAGAGAAAATGAAAACCAGATGTGTTTCCCTGCGCATGGCAAACACCAGCCTTTCCATCCTTACAGTCCTTCCTGACATCAGCACTAATTGAAACAACATCCCACTCACCTTTGCCATGTCTGGCAGAGGTTGCAGCTCTGTCTATTGCATCCCTCTAGATTTCAAGTCAAGAGCTCCTGTGTCACACAAGGAAAAGCAATCTTTTACCTGCTTTGCCATGCTCATGGCAACACCAATGCAGATGCCAGCAGCTGATGCCCACAAGGACAACCAGCCTGGACTTATTTTCATTACATATCTTTGTCCTGATGTCCTTCTAGAAGCTGGAACATTTCTCCATCTCAGCAGAAGAGGGCAGGGGAGTTACAAGGTGAGGGCACACTCTCCCCTGTTTATCTGGCACTCAAAGAGAAAGAGAAAATGAAAACCAGATGTGTTTCCCTGCCCATGGCAAACACCAGCCTTTCCATTCTTACAGTCCTTCCTGACATCAGCACTAATTGAAACAACATCCCACTCACCTTTGCCATGTCTGGCAGAGGTTGCAGCTCTTTCTATTGCATCCCTCTAGCTTTCAACTCAAGAGCTCCTGTGTCACACAAGGAAAAGCAACCTTTTACCTGCTTTGCCATGCTCATGGCAACACCAATGCAGATGCCAGCAGCTGATGCCCACAAGGACAGCCAGCCTGGACTTATTTTCATTACATATCTTTGTCCTGATGTCCTTCGAGAAGCTGGAACATTTCTCCATCTCAGCAGAAGAGGGCAGGGGAGTTACAAGGTGAGGGCACACTCTCCTCTTTTTCTGGCACTCAAAGAGAAGGAGAAAATGTAAACCAGATGTGTTTCCGTGCCCATGGCAAACACCAGCCTTTCCATCCTTACAGTCCTTCCTGACATCAGCACTAATTGAAACAACATCCCACACACCATTGCCATGTCTGGCAGAGGTTGCAGCTCTGTCTATTGCATCCCTCTAGCTGTCAAGTCAAGAGCTCCTGTGTCACACAAGGAAAAGCAACTTTTACCTGCTTTGCCATGCTCATGGCAACACCAATGCAGATGCCAGCAGCTGATGCCCACAAGGACAGCCAGCCTGGACTTATTTTCATTACATATCTTTGTCCTGATGTCCTTCTAGATCCTGGAACATTTCTCCATCTCAGCAGAAGAGGGCAGGGGAGTTACAAGGTGAGGGCACACTCTCCCCTGTTTATCTGGCACTCAAAGAGAAAGAGAAAATGAAAACCAGATGTGTTTCCCTGCCCATGGCAAACACCAGCCTTTCCATCCTTACAGTCCTTCCTGACATCAGCACTAATTGAAACAACATCCCACTCACCTTTGCCATGTCTGGCAGAGGTTGCAGCTCTGTCTATTGCATCCCTCTAGCTGTCAAGTCAAGAGCTCCTGTGTCACACAAGGAAAAACAATCTTTTACCTGCTTTGCCATACTCATGGCAACACCAATGCAGATGCCAGCAGCTGATGCCCACAAGGACAGCCAGCCTGGACTTATTTTCATTACATATCTTTGTCCTGATGTCCTTCTAGAAGCTGGAACATTTCACCATCTCAGCAGAAGAGGGCAGGAGGGGTCCAAGTTGCAGGCACACTCACCCCTGTTTATCTGGCACTGAAAGAGAAAGAGAAAATGAAAACCAGATGTGCTTCCCTGCCCATGGAAAACACCAGCCTTTCCATGCTTTCTGTCCTTCCTGCCATCAGCAGGAACTGAAACAACATCCCACTCAAGTTTGCCATGTCTGGCAGAGGTTGCAGCTCTTTCTATTGCATCCCTCTTGCTTTCAAGTCAAGAGCTCCTGTGTCAAACAAGGAAAAGCAATGTTTTACCTGCTGTGCCATGCTCATGGCAGCAGCAATGCAGATGCCAGCAGCTGATGCCCACAAGGACAGCCAGCCTGGACTTATTTTCATTACATATCTTTGTCCTGATGTCCTTCTACAAGCTGGAACATTTCACCTTCTCAGCAGAAGAGGGCAGGAGGGGTCCAAGCTGCAGGCACACTCTCCCCTGTTTATCTGGCACTCAAAGAGAAAGAGAAAATGAAAACCAGATGTGTTTCCCTGCCCATGGCAAACACCAGCCTTTCCATCCTTACAGTCCTTCCTGACATCAGCACTAATTGAAACAACATCCCACTCAAGTTTGCCATGTCTGGCAGAGGTTGCAGCTCTTTCTATTGCATCCCTCTAGCTTTCAAGTCAAGAACTCCTGTGTCACACAAGGAAAAGCAATCTTTTACCTGCTGTGCCATGCTCATGGCAGCAGCAATGCAGATGCCAGCAGCAGATGCCCACAAGGACAGCCATCTTGGACTTATTTTCATTACATATCTTTGTCCTGATGTCCTTCTAGAAGATTGGAAATTTCTCCCTCTGAGCAGCAGAGGGCAGAAGAGTTCCAAGGTGAGGGCAAACACTCCTCTATTTATCTAGCTCTGAAAGATTAAGACAAAATTAAAACAAGATGTGTTTCCCTGCCCATGGCAAACACCAGCCTTTCCATCCTTACAGTCCTTCCTGACATCAGCAGCAAGTGAAACAAAATCCCACTCAAGTTTGCCATGTCTGGCAGAGGTTGCAGCTCTTTCTATTGCATCCCTCTAGCTGTCAACTCAAGAGCTCCTGTGTCACACAAGGAAAAGCAATCTTTTACCTGCTTTGCCATGCTCATGGCAGCAGCAATGCAGATGCTAGCATCTGATGCCCACAAGGTAAGCCAGCCTGGACTTATTTTCATTCCATATCTTTGTCCTGATGTCCTTTTAGAAGCTGGAACATTTCTCCATCTCAGCAGAAGAGGGCAGGAGGGGTCCAAGGTGAGGGCACACACTCCTCTTTTTCTGGAAAACAAAGTGAAGATGAAAACCAGATGTGTTTCCCTGCCCATGGCAAACACCAGCCTTTCCATCCTTACAGTCCTTCCTGCCATCAGCACTAATTGAAACAACATCCCACTCACCTTTGCCTAATCTGGCAGGGAGGTGATGCTCTTTCTATTATACCCCTCTTGCTTTGAATTCACCAGTGCTTGTGTCACACAAGGAAATGCAACATTCCAGCTGTTCTGCCATTCCCATAGCAACAACTATGCAGATGCGAGCAGCTGATGCCCACAAGGACAGCCAACCTGGACTTATTTTCATTACATATCTTTGTCCTGAAGTCCTTCTAGAAGGTTGAACACTTCTCCATCTCTGCTGCAGTGGTCAAAAAGGGTCCAAGTTTAGGTCACACTCTCCTCATGGCCTCTTGCACTCAAAGACAAAGGGAACACGAAAACCAGAAGTGTTTCTTTGCCCATGGCAGACACTAGCCTTTCCATCCTGACAGTCCTTCCTAAAATCACCTGGAATTGAAACAACATCCCCCACATCTCTTTTTTGAACTTATTCATGCATGAATAATAATAATGAGAATTTTTCTGTAAATCTTATTTCTGCATGGAAACGATCTGATAACCGGAGCTTTTTTCTCTAAAACAATCCAGCGAATTTGCATTGCTTATCTATACGCAAAATGTTTTTGCCATTCATCTCAAATATCAATACATCTGGCAAAATAAGATAGAAAAAGTATTTACAGACATTTTTGGACATAGATTACTTCTGGTCAAGTGGGTAAGAATCCCTAAGCTGCAATCATGAACTACTTTTATCACTTTCTCTGATTTAGCCAGTGTTACGAAAAGGGAAATAAGACACAGGCTTTTGATAGCAGCTGCCAATTTAAGAATGATAATAAGTTTTATTATTCTTGGCTAAGATCAAAGTCCCCCATTTCAGGATTATCTCCAGCTCATCAAGTATAATTAACAGTTTTGGATAGCCACATTATTGTATAGCAATATTGTCTTCCTGCAAGGAATTTCATTGTTTTGACACGTGCCACAGGTTGTTAATAGATTGCCTGATTACCATTTTTTTTTTTATTGGCTTATGATGACCACAGAAAATTATACAGCAGCACCATAAAAACTTTAAATCCTATCCCATGTATCTGCATTCATACGAAAATCATATTGGAAAGCATTGGTGAAACTAAGATTACAAAATAAAGCAGAGGACAATTTCAGTGAAAGCCTGCAGGTTTCACAGCTCTGCCCATTTCAAACCCCTGAAGACATCCACGGGTTTCCTGCTGTGGGACACAGGCACTCACCTGCAGCTCAGCACTGCCTGCTCATGCCTGCGCACACCTTCAGGCTGGAACCAAGGAAATCCTCAGCAAAGACATCAGTACACTTTTGTTATGATGACTTTCCTAAAGAAGCATCAAATATTTCTTCTCGAGAAATACTGCAAGTCCCTTTGACACTAGCCCTTATTTTAAATGTTTAGATTTGTGCTTCATTCAGGCGTGCTGTCACTCCCAAAAAGATTTTTATTCTTTTTCATTCTGAGGAACACAGTGATTTCTGCCTTGTTTACTGACTGTAGGCACAGCAATACTCCTGCACCTTCAGGGAAACAGCAAATCCATCTCTTTCACACCCTGATTCTATCAAGCTCATTCACCTTACATGGTATTTATTGCAAGCAGCTCTTCCAAAAATGGAGACTAACAGAACCTGCAACCCAGGACACCTCAGTAAGCCAGTACTTTTCATCTCCTGAAGGTGTAGGTAGACACAGAGCTGGAACATCTTTTCCACAGCTGTGTGATGCTATCTCATCTATGTTCCTTTACTGTTGACTCAGTTTCACTTCTTATCTAACCTGGTTGCATCCCAGGATTTCTGGTGCCAAAAATAAACTGACAGCTTTCATCACTAGTTAAAAGGAAACTGCAATAGGAAAAGCAATTTTTCTGATTTCTCTGTTGATCAGAGATGCTTCATGCAAGCCTGATGCGGTAGAAACAATATCAGCTTTAGAATGACAGTCATTAGAGCAGAATCCTTTCACTGATGAAATTCCACAGCACGAAGTATGACAACACACAACCTGCCTGTGCAGTTCCAGAAGCAGAAGAAAGCCGTCAACCAAGACTTGTTCTCATCTGCTCTGAAAGTCCACTGGGACGAGGCCACTTTTCTCTGACGTGCTTCCAGAAGTATCACTTCTGAGCACTGTGCCAGGGAGTTACAAGATACTGTTTGTGTGTACAGAGGAGAAAAAGACGTCTGTCTGGAAACAGACTTGGTGAAGGAGAAGCAGCATTTTCCAGAGTACTTCAGAAAGAACTGAGCACTGCCCCAAGAGCTTCAGAGCGGCAGGCTGTCACAGTGTGCCAACCAGCTCAGCTGTGAGTTGGCACTGAAGCTGCACCACAGGGAGAACAAAGCCCCCTGTGCACCCTTGGAGAGCCAAGGGTTGGAGATTCATGAACCTTGAGCTCCTTTCCAAGCCGGGCCATGCTGTGATTCTGGGATTCTCACCTTTGCCTCATCTGGCAGAGGGAGGCAGCTCTTTCTCTTGTCTCCCTATGGCTGTCAGGTCACCAGGGCCAGTGTCACACAGGGAACTGCAAACACTGTGTGTGCTGTGCCCTGCCCATGGCAGCACAGAGGCAGCTGCCAGCAGCTGATGCCCACAAGGACAGCCAGCCTGGACTTCCTTTGATTCCTTCCCTTTGGATCAGCGTCCTTCAGGAAGGCGGAACATCTCTCCAGCTGAGCAGCAGAGGACAGCAGGGCTTCGTTGTCTGGGCATGTTCTCTTCTGGCCCTCTGGCCCTCACAGACACAGGAGGAGGACACAGAGGCTGCTGTCACACAGCCAGCCCTGCCTCTCAGGTCAGCTCTCAGGCCATCCTCTCTCCCCTCAGCAGCAGCTCACTGTTCTGCACTCCTCTGGCCTGGGCTGGCAGAGGTGTGCAGCAGTTCTGCTGATCTCCCAGTGCTGGCCATGTCTGCAGTGCCTGTGTGAAAGACACAGGAAGCTGCCAGCATTGCACTGCTCTGCTGTGCCCCTGCCATCACCGAGTTTGCTGTCAGCAGCTGCTGCTACACGTCCATTCAGGCACAGGCCTTTCCTTCCTGGCCCTCTTTCCCCCCCTCTCTCCTCTGCTCTCTCTCGTGCTCCCCTTTGGCCTGGGCTGGCTGAGCAGTGCAGGCCTTGTTGTTGCTCCCTGGGCCAACTACGTCACGGTTCCCCGTGACTCTGCCAGCTGCTCTGACACAGCGACTGCGTCCTCAGTGTGGATTCCAGAATGCGACAGACGTCCAGAGAAGACTTCCAGGGCTGATTGGAACATGCTGCCATCAAGAACTGCCATGGCTCAGGCCCCCTGGGAATCTGCTCACAGCGAAAGCTGCTGTCACTCTGTGTGGGCACAGCCTTCTCTGTGTAGGCCTGCTCACACTGCAGCCCCTGTCTGCACCAGAACCGTGCCGATCCACCTTCTCTTGGCCTCCTTGCCTGCATGGAAAAGGGCAGCTTGGGCTGAAGTCCCTCAACTTTCAGATGGCCGAGTGAAGTCTCTGAGCCCTGGTGACCCAGCAGGGACAGAGAGGTGATTGTTCCCCTCTACTCTGCTCTTGTGAGGCCCCATCTGGAATACTGCGTCCAGGTCTGGAGCCCCCAGTACAAGAAAGACAGGGAGCTGCTGGAGAGGGTCCAGAGGAGGGCCACGAAGATGATCAGGGGACAGGAGCACCTCCCCTGTGATAACAGGCTGAGGCAGCTGGGCTTGTTCAGCCTGGAGAAAAGAAGGCTGCGGGGTGACCTCATTGCAGCCTTTCAGTACCTAAAGGGAACCTACAAACAGGAGGGAAATCAACTCTTTGAAAGGGTGACAGCAGGACAAGGGGAAATGGTTTTAAGCTGAGGGAAGGGAGATTTAGGTTGGACGTCAGGGGAAATTCTTTACGGAGAGAGTGGTGAGGTACTGGAACAGGATGCCCAGGGAGGTTGTGGATGCCCCGTCCCTGGAGGTGTTCAAGGCCAGATTGGATGGGGCCCTGGGCAGCCTGGTCTAGCTTTAGGTGGAATGGTTGGTGGCCCTGCGTGTGGCAGGGGGGTTGGAGATTCATGATCCTTGAGGTCCCTTCCAACCCTGGCAATTCTGTGATTCTGTGATTCTGTGACCCACTCAGCTCTTCAGCCTGCTGACCTGGTCTGCTTGGGCTGTCTTAAAGGGCAGAGGGCACGTTATCCTAATGTCCCCACATACATCCCTCTTAGCATACTGTAGGCCAGTTCCTAAAAGGACACCTGCACAATCTCTCTGAATGTTAATCAACATGTAGTTAGTTTTCACTGGTGATTCGCTATGTGTTTAGTCAGAGGTGCAATGGTTCTAATGGTGAGAGAAAGACATTCCCAGTTGTCATCAGGTGGAACACACTTCAGACTGGAATCCTCAAGCAGACTGCAGTCAAGCTTTCTTAATTATTCATTGTTGTTATCAATTCAGACGCATCTCTTAATTCCTGCTTGAATGAACATTCTGTAATATTCTGCTGAGACAGTGCAAGGCTTGACAATGAGACTATAGTTTATGAAAGCAGCACTTTTTACTTCCTTTACAAGTTCTTATCTGAATGCTAAAGACAACATCAATTCACTTCTCACTGGGTTGAACGTTTTAAATATTTGGTAAACATAATGGTTCTAATTCTGACATTTAATATGAAAATATTAAAATTCCTTGTAAGTACTTTTTTGTTAGAATGCCAGATGCTAACGGGATGAAGTGGCACAAGAAAGCAAAATGTCTCTGCTGATGGCAGGAAGGACTGTAAGGATGGAAAGGCTGGTGTTTGCCATGGGCAGGGAAACACGTCTGGTTTTCTTGTTCCCTTTGTCTTTGAGTGCCAGAAAAATAGAGGAGAGCGTGCCCTCACCTTGGACCCCTCCTGCCCTCTGCTGCTGAGATGGAGAAATGTCCCACCTCCTACAAGGACATCAGGACAAAGGTAAGTAATCAAAATATTTCCAGGCTGGCTGTACTTGTGGGCATCTGTTGCTGGAAAATTTAATGGCAGTAAACTGCCCAGATAATGACAGAATGAGGGTGACAATAGAATGGTACATAATCACAGTGCAATGAAAAAAGTATGCAGGGTGCAGGAAGGGAGGTGTGGACATTCTGAGTTGCAACTCTTTATTTGCTCCAGAAAGCTCTATCAGAATGGAAGACTGAAGGAAATACTTTGAGTGTTTTTTTAATGTGACTGGATGACAGATCCATGTGGCAATTTGAATAACTGAGTGGTAAAGGGACATAGATACCTCACTGTTTCATGGAACCTTTCAATTAAGCATCTGAGCACTGTGTACAGGACTTGGGAATATAAGTATTAGAGGATCATGGAATATCTGTATTTGGAAGGGACCTCGAGGATCATGTATTCCACCTCCTGGTTCCACACCGGACCTCCTATGGGTCAAGCCCTGTGTCTGAGAGCATTGTGCAAATGCTCTTTGGCCTGTGTCAGCTCAGTGCCAAACCACTGCCCTGGGGAGCCAGTGCCAAATTCCATGTATCTAGTTCATCCTACAGAATGATGCCAAGAACAGTTATAGAGATCGACTTACAAACAAAATTCTTGTCTTGAATTAATGGTACACTCACCATTTAAAAAAAAAAAAAAAGAAAAGAAAAAAGAAAGAAAGAAAAAAAAAAAGAAAAAAATAAGAAAAAAAAAAGAAAAAAAAATCAAAGCCACATTCTTACGCTGGCATTTTACAGTATTGTCAGATTTTTGTAATTCTGTTTTGTCATATAAGATTCTCTCATCATGAAATAATGACCAAATTCTCTTTTCAGATCTAAACATACAAATGTTAAAGGCAACAGTGCTGTTCAAGAGTACATTACCAGCTCAAACACTGCTTTGGCTGTAAAACTAAGGTAGTAAGGAATTTTATCAAGGAGTTAGAAGAAAACATGTAAGTGTAGATTGAAAAGCAACCTGTATTGTTACTTAGAGTTTGATATAGTGTAATCCAATGCACAGTACTTGTAACGTGTGTTTTACAAAATGCTTTGCAATGTAGGCATCTATTAAGATAAATGCTGCAAGTTCTAATATGTCCATGACCTTTTCAAACTGTTCCTTACTCCTACACATCACTACGAGTAGTTCTTCTGTCAGGAAGGATCACATGAGTAATTAACCTGTGACCTTAAGTTTGGAATTAAATGCATACAGTGGAAGTAAGAGCTGTGGGTTATTTTGCTCTTTCAGTGTTGAACAGCCGAGGAGTTTTGTTTTGGAGGGTGGATGGTGATGGGACAAGTGGGGAATGGCTTTAAACTGAGACGGGGGGTGTTGAGGTTTAGGTTGGATGTGAGGAGGAAGTTTTTCAGCCAGAGGGTGGTGAGGCACTGGAACAGGTTGCCCAGGGAGGCTATGGATGCCCCATCCCTGCAGGCATCCAAGGCCAGGCTGGATGTGGCTCTGGGCAGCCTGGGCTGCTGGTTGTCAGGTTAGAAACCCAGCATGACTTTATTGCAGCCCTGGGTGCAGGGGGATCACTGCTCCTAGCATGCACACAGAAGAGCTGGAGCACACAGGTGATGTACATTCCACTTGTGAACATTCCTGCAATTGCAGAGAGCGTGCGCCTGTTCCAATCACTGCTGCACAGATTAAAAACTGATTGCAGATGAGCTGTTTTGGTATGGGGTTCTTGCCAACGGTCTGCAGTGGCTGTGTGATTCCTCGGGGAGTTGCTCTCCAGCCCAAAGGTCATGTCCTAAGTCGACCAGATCCCGTTTGTGTCCAGAAATGGCTGACAACAGATCAGCTGCTGGTCAAGTTTCTAACATCACACTGGCCTTGCTCCAGTGTCTGTGTCATCAGCCCCAGCACATACGGTGCACCTCTTCAAGGCTTTGCAACACTGAGACTCTGCACTTGGGCTCCAGACATCCTGCTGCACCAAGAGGTTATTCTAGCTTTGGTATCTTGCAACTTTGTATATAACTACATCACTGTAATCATAAATGTCTAGGAGCATGGAGATGGAGAAATTAATCTTCCTGTAATTCTCTGTACTGCAGCCCCGTGGTTGTCAACACCTAATGCAATATTGAAATTTCAGTTGAGAAATTGAAAGCTGTCCCGAAAAAAAAAGCATCTGCATTTGTTATTGAAATCACAGTAAGGATCAATGAATCCAAATGCTTCTAGCATAACCACGATTATAGGCAGTGTTTAGACAAGCTCTTACAGGAAAACCATGAACACAAGGCTAAAGAGAGACTAAGTGATGCACTCTGCAGGAATACTCATGGAAGTCTTCACAGTGCAGGAGTCTGATCTGATTACAGATGCTGTGCTTTAAGTACCCCTTATCATATCTTTTTTTGTCACTATTCTTAGGAAAATATCCTAAACTCGGGGTATCAGATACCAATAAGAAAGAACTCTTACATCGTTCTTATACGTCTAAAGATCTGAAATGTTTGGAGGGCAATGTTTGTTGGTTGCAGATTTCTGTGACCTCCCTCCCAACAGGTGTCCTATTTTCCTTCTTTGTAAGAACAGGAACTTCTTCACGGTGAGCATGGAACAGGCTGCCCAGGGAGGCTGTGGGTTCTCCTTCTCTGGAGATGTTCCAGAGCCGCCTGGACGCCCAGCTGTGCAGCCTGCTGTAGGGAGCCCGTTGTGCAGGGGTTGGACTCAGTGATCTCTGGAGGTCCCTTCCAAGCCCAGTGCTGAGATTCTGTGGTTTAATCCTTGCTCCTTGCAGCAGTGCAGTGTTTAAAAGAGAGAAAAAATCAGCTGGATTTCTGTGGTTGGTAAAGCTGTGCTGAGAACTGGGCTGACTGCTGCACCTGGAAATGTGTGCAAAGTCTGCAGACGCAGAGGAATCACTTTTCTCTGCAGGGTGAGGTGTCTAAGGTAGCTCCTTGCTTGGTGAGCTTCTGCTTTAAAGGATCAAGCTGCATAAGTAAGGTAGTTTAAAAAGCAAGCCTGCCAGTACTTTTTTACCTGAGTGATTTTTTTTTAGCAAGGAAAGGTTTGAGATGCTTTTTTTTAATGGAAGATGGAAGATGGAGAGAGGAAAAGCAAGTCCAAGGCATGCTGTGCATAGCCACCACATGGCATCTGCCCCATTTCCCCCTGCACAAAGGAGGAGCAGCTCACAAGCTTGGCCTGGGCCAGGGAAGGGAGCAGACAAACATCTGGACCGACCCCAAACGAGCTGGTTCTGCAGGTTGGGTGTCTTCTGCTGCTTGTCTCACATCCTGCTGCTCAGCGGTAGATTTGTTCCTGCTCAGTGCTAACAGGAAACTCACACAGCATTTCTGTTTCAGCTGTGCCAACGCTTTGATCCCTTGCTGCTTGGATGGGGCGTTTGAAGAATGATGCCTGTGCTGATGTCCAGCCAGGCTTTGGGGATGAGTCTCCACACCAGGGTCCGTCTGACAGGACTGAGGGTTGGGGATCCAGCCAGGTCGAGTCCAGCGTGCTTTGCTCTTGTTCTTAGTGCTTGTTTTTGCTCAGGAGGGCAGGAGGTGAACCTCGTGAACCAATGCCTGCAGACGGGGTTTGCAGAGAAAGAGGTCCTGCAGGCCTTGTGTGACAGCCACGGAGCTGCAGCGAGGCTGCATCAGTGTAAAACACCAGAGATCCACGGAGGTGTGAAGGGGAGCTGTGGGCTGCAGTCACGCAGGAAGGGATGTGCATGCTCGGGGTTTGGTTGTTGTGTGTGTGTTAAGTGACTGTGATACCACTGCTGGGTCAGTGTGAGTGTACGGAACAAGTGTGACAGCCTTTTTGATGGAGCCCTGTGAAAGGAGTCCTATGGACTTGAGATCCAACTATCAGCCCGTGGGCATCATCCAGGAGTTGGGGTAGGGGATGAGGCAAGGGAAGTTGGGCTAAGAAAGGGATAAAGCAGTCTGGCAGTAGTTCTGTGTTTCTCCCATCTCCTGCTTTATTTCCTTCCAGGTGAAATAGATGGGTGCTGCAACATGCCCTTGAATGTAACAAAACCCACTCTAGTGTGGATTTGACATGGGCCCAGCACTGCAAGGTACGCTGCTGGGAGGAAGCGTCCATCTGGCTGAGGGCAGGAAGGCCCTCCAGAGGGATGCACTGAGGCCAGTTGTGCGAGGCTCAACAAGAGCAAGCGCCAGGTCCTGCGCTTTGGTCATGACGACCCCGTGCCAGCTTCTCCAGGATTTGGCTGGGGTAGAATTCCAAGCAGCCCCTGATTCCAGAACGTTGGGCTGGGCTGTTGGAATCTTCTGCCCTTGTGACTGGTCTTGCCTCCCCAGCCTGTCCGTCGTGGTGGAGCAGCCTGGTGGCCCTCAGTGATGTCATAAGGGCTAGAATGAGGGGAGGAGCAGTGCGTGCTGCGTCCCTTCATTGGAGCGCTGGAGCTCTGACTGAGCAGCTCGCTTGTTGCCCTTGTGCACCGACTGCGTCCCTTTGTCTTCACACCGTCCTGTGCAGCACCTTGTAGGTAAGCTGAGACAGTGTGGGAGAGACGGGGGGACAGTGAGTGCTGAGAACTGCTGGCTGGCGGAGCTCATAGGCTCACATTATCTCCATCAGCAGAGGGGTGGCCATGAGGGACAGGGAGGTGATCGTCCCCCCCTGCTCTGCTCTTGTGAGGCCCCAGCTGCAGTACAGTGTCCAGAAAGACAGGGAGCTGCTGGAGAGGGTCCAGAGGCGAGCCACAGAGATGATCAGGGGACAGGAGCACCTCCCCTGCAAAGACAGGCTGAGGGAGCTGGGCTTGTTCAGCCTGGAGAAATGAAGGCTGTGGGGTGACCTCATGGCAGCCTTCAGTACCTAAAGGGAGCCTAAAAAGAGGAGGGGAATCAACTCTTTGAAAGGGTAGATAACAGCAGGACAAGGGGAAATGGTTTTAAGTTGAAAACTTAAGTTTTTAAGTTGGGGGAGGGCAGATTTTGGTTTTTCCCTTGTAATCTTTGGTAAACTGTGTAAGCAAACTGACCTGCTCTTTCTCTCTCCTCTCTCCACCCTCTGCCTGCTTCCCTGCTGCAGCTTTTGCTCGTGGAAGATCAGAGCAAAGAGACAAGGAACGGCTGCGGATTCGTGAGATTTGTCTCCCTCGTTCTGATCTCTTGCCAGGTACCTGCCATGGTTTGTCCCCCCACATGCTTTAGCAGCCCGTGACACCCCGTGTTTAGTAACACAGCCTCATCCAGCTTTGATGGGACGCTGGTCACGTGTGAGTTTTCTCCACGTGCTCTCCAGCTCAGCCCTCAGAAGGATGCTGTCTGTGGTGCTGTGACCAGCTGGTCTACAGGAAACCAATCCCTTAGGCAAAGAGTCCCAGCCCCAGCTTGTGCAGAGCTGCACAGCATCACCAGGGACACCAGCAGGCGTGCTTGGGCTGTGTGAGTGTGCCCGACAGCTGTAGGGAGCACAGCAGAGATGTGAACAGAGAACATAAAAGTGTGTTTCTTTTCAGTTCCAGCTTGTCACACCTACGCTGATGGCTGTGGCGTGCAGCGAGATCAGCTGTGGGCCTGACCTGGCATGGACAGAGGTAGAGTATGAAGCTCTGATTGGTCTTTGTTCCCTGACTGCAGCCAGCAGAGTGAGCCGCAGATGTGCTCTCCTGCTTTCCAAGAGAGCTCCTCTGTGGCAAGACAGTAGTGCAAGAGTGGCAAGTTTATAAAAGTACCAGAGCCATCTCGGCTGTTGTGTTTGTCCTCTACTGACTTTTCCCTTGAAATGGCTGCAGAAACAACAATCATTCTCTGCTCTGTTTGGCCTCGCTGTTGGTTGGACTGCTCAAGAGAGCTGCTTGGTGCTTGCAGTGGCACTGTTTGCACCTTGTAACTGCAGCCGTAGCTTTGGTTTCCCTCTTCCTGGTCTCCTAGCATCTGAAACAGTCAGCCTTCCTGCACAAAGAGCGCAGGAAAGGAGGGGGCAAAATGGACAAGGCCACCTGTCTGCGTCAGTGCCATTGCTGATTAGTCTGGGTGGGGAGAGATGCATCTTTGCTGGCGTGTGCCTGCTGCACACCAGGGAGAGAAACAGCCGTTATTAGACTTGCAGTTCCTTCTGAAGTGCCCATGATAAGGACCGAGTGCATTTCCTGCAGCTTTCTCTGCAGATGTGCTCCTCACCTTGAAATCCTCCTTGTTGGTTCCCAGCTCCTCACCGTGGCCTGTGCTCTCTGTTTCAGACTGAGAACAAGGGGAAGCCCCTACTGGATGATGGGGAGTCAGCTGTGAACATTCCAGCTATTGCTGCTGCCCATGCTATTAAGAGATACGTTGCCCAGGCAGCGGATGAACTCTCCTTTGAGGTAAGCAGTTCAAGGCGTTCCTTGTTTCTCAATTTTACAATGGCAAATGCCTTCAGAGCTGCACTGGTGCAAGTGCTCTCATGCTTGGCCATGTTTGGCAGTGCAGAAGAATGCAGTCATTTGAGCTGTGCTTTCCTCCCAGCCGTGCTGAAGCTGGGATTGACGTTGCAATCTCTTGCAGGTGGGAGACATCATCTGTGTCATTGACATGCCACCAAAGGAGCTCACCCCCTGGTGGAGAGGCAAGCTCGGCTTCCAGGTAGGCACAAGCTTCAGACTGGAGAGTGCAACTTCAGTAAAGGCAGGAATCTCAGCTTAGAGCTGCTCTGCCTGCTCAGGATGCCTAGTGGACATAAACAGTTTCCCTGTGTCGGTGTCAGAGGACCTTGCCTTTGGCTGTTAATGTTGAAAAATTATTACCTTTATGCTGTGAACTATGGCCATTTTCTGCTGGATAGTCTTATGGAACGTCAGGCAAGCACGTTCTGAGGGAAATGTTACGAGGCTTTTGATTTAACAGTTCAGATCTGAGAAATGCAGCATGCAATAGTTGGTATCTATTTTGTTCTTGTTACAGGTTGGATTTTTCCCAGGGGAGTGTGTGGAACTCATTAATAAGAACATTCCTGAGGCACTCATCAATTCTGTGCCAAAGCCAGGTATGGATGTTACATTTGATGGTGTGGGAAAGCAAAATGAAGTCTTTTTGGGGGTATGTTCCATGTTTAGTACCTCCTTTATCCATCCCACATTGTCCTCTGGGTTGATGATTCTTCATGCACACCATGGGGCAGAGATTTGGCCCAATCCTCCTGGGTTTATGACTGGACTTGGGGAAACTATAGAATCTTCATAGAATGGCTTGGGTTGGAATGGATTTCGGAGATCATCATGCTCCAACCCTCCTGCCTCAGGATGGTCTCCCAGCCCCCACATTTAATGTGAGACTAGATCAGGCTGCCCAGGGCCCCATCCAGCCTGGCCTTGGGCTCCTCCAGAGATGGGGAAAATCCCTTTTTGTATGTACTGGTTGGTAATGTTCTTCCCGTTCTGACGTGCCCTGTAGAATGTGCTGTGCTCGGCCTCGTCCAACGGAGCCAGACCTGAAATGACCTGGTTTCTTCCTTTTGTTGTGCAGTGCCCAAGAAACGCAGCAAGATCCTCACCTTCCTTCGTTCCTTGGTGAAGGCCCGCCCAAAGAAACCGACCGAGCGGGAGGTGGAGAAGGAAAGGGTGTTTGGCGGTGACCTGGGAGAGCATCTTCTCCACTCCGGTCGTGATGGTAAGGAGCTGCCCATTCCTGAGATCTTCCTCTGCTGGGCATCTAAAGAAGATGAAAGGGAGCTCATATCTAGCAGGGGGCAGGCTGATAGCAGTGGAGGCACGTGTAATGGGAGTTGATGGCTGAAGGATAAAGTGAGGCGGATGCTCCTAAGAGACAAGCACATCTGTATTTGCTTCAGCCAAGCCTGGCTGGGCTTAGTGGATGGGATGTGAAGCACAGCCTGCAGCACGATTGAATCAGGAGCTCCACTGACGGCTGGCACGTGTTCTTCAGTCCCCCAGGTCCTCCAGAGCTGCGCTGAGTTCATTGAGCAGCACGGCGTGGTGCAGGGGATATACCGCCTGTCCGGCGTCGCGTCCAACATCCAGAGACTGCGGTAAGAGTGCTGCGACTGACACAGCCTGAGTGCATCTGGTGTGGCTTTGGGCTTGCCTTCCTCTCGCTCAACCGGGTTTGCGTCCCTCTCTCCAGGCAGGAATTTGAGTCGGAGCAGATTCCTGAGCTCACCGTCCGTGACATTCACAGCGTGAGCTCCCTCTGCAAGATGTACTTCAGGGAGCTCCCGAACCCTCTGCTCACCCACCAGCTGTACGGCAAGTTCTCGGTAAGCACAAGGCCACGTCTTTCATTTCCCTCTTCCTGGGCCTCTTGGCAGATGGCTGCAGCAGTGCCCCAGCTCGGAGGCCCTTTTGCTGTCAGCCCCACGAGGTTTACTCGCAGTGCTGTACTAGCCTGATTGGTGTCTCGCTCCCTTTCTGCACTACTCCAGGATGCTGTTGGTGCCGCGACAGAGGAGGAGCGGCTGCTCAGAATGCAGGACGTCATCCAGCAGCTGCCCGCTCCTCACTACAGGTCAGTGCTGCCCTCAGCCTGCTGAGCTCAGCCCTGCTGCATTGCAGAGGGCAACGATGCGGTTCCAGCCTTTGTCTTTCTGAATTGCAGCACGGCATGCTCGTTGGTGCTGAATGTTTGCCTCTCTTGTTTTCCAGGACTCTGGAGTACCTGATGAGACACTTGGCGTGTCTGGCTGGGAGCTCCATGGTAACAAACATGCATGCCAAGAACCTAGCCATTGTGTGGGCTCCAAACCTCTTAAGGTAAACTTCTGGTTCTGTTTCAACACAACGCTTACATCTGTTCTCCATTAAAAAAAAAAACAGTGCTCCCTTTTTCTCCATCAAATGTGCTCTTCTCCTGTAAAATCTGTGGCTGACAGAAGAGCAGGAGCCTGAGCTGTTCTCCATCCCCACGGGCACAATGTCTAGGTGACAATTTCTGCAGTCTTGTTGAGATGGGACTGACGTGTCCTTGATCATCCAGGGGAATTTCTGCAGTGGCATCACTGATTGCCCACTGCGGAAGTCTCCAGAGCCTCAGCTGACAGCTTTTGGCTGCAACAATTCAGACTCGGGGAAACGGTCTTGGAGAAATGACTTCTAAAATCTGCCTTTTCTACAGATCACAGCAGAACGAGTCTGCCTGCGCCAGCGGAAGAGCTGCCTGCATGGAGCTGCAGACGCAGTCGGATGTGGTGGAATTTCTCATCAACCACACCGACGTCCTCTTCTGCTCCAAATCCGGAGCAGACATCGCAGATGCAGCAGGTGAGTGTCTTCCTCCATTAGCTTTATCTTGACCTGACACCTTGACCAAATGCAGGCCTTCTCCGGGACCTTTGAGATACTCTTTTACCATCAAGAGGACAGCAGACCTCTGGGCTTCCATTAGGGTATGGCATCCTGTTGCTGGATGCTGAGAATGTCCAAGCCCAAACTTTACAAGGAGGAAACCGTCATTATTATGGTTTGCATGCAGGAGAAGCTTGATGCAAGTGTGGCAGCGAAGCTTTCTCAGTTCCCTGCCCCCATTTCCTTGGGTTTTTCCTTGCCTATTTTGATACAGTAAGCTGCTCTTAGTTATAACCGTGTCCTTTGCCATAAACAGACCTCTGCCCACATGGTTATTTTGAGCTCCTCTTCTTCCAGTGGCTGGGATAAGCAAGCCTGAGAAAAATACAGCACCTCCCCCAGAACTGTGGTGGCTGTGCTGCTGCTTTCTGATCCTCGCTCTTACCTGTGGTTTTCCCTGACAGGGCACAATTCTCTCCCAGGGCCCAAGTCTGTGGGGGTCTCTTCTGCTGCCACAAAGCTGCTCAGCCTGGAGGAGGCACAGGCACAGAGGCGAGGCCACAGCAGCTCTCCCCCTGTGACAGAGAGCAGCCGGGACATTGAAGTGGAAGAAAGCCCTGCAGCTGGGCAGGGCAAATTCCACACCGTCATCGACTTTCCATCTGACAGGTAAAGAGGACTTTCTTTTCCAGCACCTAGCATCATTGTTTGGGTGGGTTTTTCTGTTTTTCTGCAGAAACCAGGCAGTGCTAGGAACAAGCAACTGCTGCCAAGAGCTCAGTGCAGCTCTTCCCTCACCCTGCACCACGCACGACTCACAGCGTTGGCTGTTTTCTCTCTCCAGGCAAAATCCACCCAGCAAAACTGAGGAATCACCAGCTAGCAGTTGGTGTTGCTGCTTCAGGCTCAGAAAGCCATCCTCTGGCAGCAAACGCCAACTGCAGCGCAATGCCAGGCAGCCCTCAGAAACAGCAGTGGTAGTCCTGGCAGGTAAGGGTGCAAATGCAGCTTCCAAATCCCTGCTTTTCAGGAACATAGAATTCAAGCTTGCAGTGCACTTGTATCTCCTTCTGGCATTCCAGCCCCTACCTAGCATCTTCAGTTCACCCCTGATCAAGAACCACTGTCGTAATTCAGCTTGTGAAAGTTTGACACTAACCCCTGTGTATCCTTTCTAGGTGAATCGAGCCCTTGCCAACCCAGAAGATCCAGGGCAAGTAGCAACAATGCTCTCTGTGCTTCCATCAGTGGAGAGCTCTTAGGAAGCACAAATTGCTGCAGTTCCAACAGCAGCCTTACACATGACAACAGTGATGGAGAGAAGGAGCTCATTGAAGTCCATGCTCTCATTACACCTGGCTCTGCTGAAGTTGCTGACCTGAGCCTCCCAGACACCACAGTCACCAGCCTGGATTGTAACCAGGAGTCTCTGCAGTGCAGCCCATCCCAAGAGCAGTGTGAGTGCCCCGACAGCAGCACCTCCATGCAGGAGCAGGTCAGTGTCAGTGAAGAGGAGCAGAGCCTCTTGCAGGGGGACTTTCAATCAGGCCTCCAGTCCCAGGCACCGGACAGCAGCACTGAGAGCTCTGAGCCACTCTCTCCATGACAAGACAGGATGAGTCCCATCGTCACCATCGACCTCTCACTCTCCTGTCTTTTATACAATAATAAAAGCACACTCGTGCTCAACCAACGCCTTGACTGCCTCCAGAGTCTTCATTCACACGGACTGGGATGAATGCAGCACACAGCAAGGCACCCCAGCTTGCAATGCTGTGGCTGTGCGGTGCGTGCAGCACAGCTCCGGGTTTGTTCCTGTTTTGTCTGGCTTTGGGATGTCTGCAGGGGGAGCTCTGCTACCATTTGGCATGGTAGCAAATAATCTCTCGCATCCCGGATGCTGCTCATGATACTCCCAAGCTTCCTGGCTGTGGCTTTGTGATGCTTTTCAGGGCTTTCTGATGCATTTTGATGCCTTGGCTGTTGCTTAACACCTCCCTCCTCGCATCATGTCCTTTCCTGGCTCCCACCTAAGAGCTGGTCATGCAGATCATCTCCAGACCTGTCATCAGCACACTGCGGCAGGAGAAGCTCCCCCTGGCCAACGTCAGGCAGTACTGCTTGGTCTGCAGCTCAGTGGCCATTTCCCTTTTAGGCGGCTCCTGCAGAAGAATCAAGCAGCAGAACCTTTTGCTCACCCTGCAGCACACAAATGCTGCAAAAGCAGAAACAACCTGGGAATCTCTGGTTTGCAAGACTTCACAGACACTCACCGACTGTGTCTGATGGCTCCCTCCCATCCTTGATTTCCTTCTGCCTTTCTCCTCGTCTGATCCCACTGCTGAGCCATGATCAAGCTGCCCAGTGTGGCAGAGCATCGTGCAGAGCCGTGCTGGCACCTCCTCCCCTTCCTCTCCTGCTACCTCACCCGCTTCTCTGACAGACCTGCTGATCCCACACGTGCAATTGGGATGCTCTGGCACAGGATGTGCCCCTAACCCAAAGCTCCTTCCCACCCTCCCAAGAAAAAGTAAACAGGTTTCCTGCCTCCTCGGCTTGATTTCATGTGGCAGGGATGGAGAGCTCTTCAGCTCTGAGCAAGTTTTTTTCTGAGAAAGTGACCAGCTCTTTTCCATCCCTTTGCCCCTACAAACAGTTGTCCAGAGGATCTCGTCCAAGGATTCCTGGAACAGCCTGCAGCTGGCTCTCCTGAAGTTCAGGCTCCTGCCTTTGCTTCCTGCCAGGCCCGCATTCCTTGAGATCACCAACTCAAGGAGGGCATGGTCACTGCAGCCCTGACCGCCTCCTGTCGTAACCCCTGGTGTGCACCATGTCCAGCAATGCTTCCCTTCTGCTTGCTGTGCCCAATGCCTGCACCACAGAGTGATTCTCACTGCACTCCAGGAGTCTGTCAGATTGCTTGCAGCCAGCCATGCTGATTTCCCAGACTGACTGCAATCCCCCATCAGGATGAGAGTCAGTGAGTGCGATGCTTCTGCTGGCTGCAGTAAGCAGCTCCCACCAACAGGCTCTCTTTCCAGGCGGCTGTAGCAGACCCTCACCTCCAGAAGCCCTGCACTGCTGCACTTCCTAATTTTACCCACAAGTTCACAACCTGCTCATGGCTCTTCTTAGTTCTTTGCACTCAACTTCTCATCATAGAGGGCAAATCCCTTGCCTTCCAGAATTCCGTAGTATCAATTGTGTCTGCTAATGTCAGGATTTTTTTTCTTTCTTTTCTTTTTCCATTTTCTAGGTAGGAAAATGAATTTCTGAGCCAGGAGAAGCAGAAGTGAAACAGTCTTCCTGGCACTGCTCAGGTTGCAGGAGTTGCCAAGTGCTCCTCAGGTAATGTGTGCTGAAGAGCTGACCTTGGTGGCAGGGGCTGTGGCTGCATTTTGTGCCTGTCATGCGGGAATCCAAGAAAGCCTATTCAGAGCAGGAGCTGCAGAGCGAGATAAACATCACGAGAAGGTAAGGCTGAGAAGCAAGGACACCTCCAGAAAGAAGAGAAAAACGGAGTCAAGTGAGCTGCGTGACGGCCGTGTGATGCTGACCATGATTGGAGGAAGAGCGCATGGCTGGGAATGACTGATGGCTCTGGTTGGATGGGTGCCTGTGTGCACAGAGGTAAGGAGTGTTTGTGGGATGTTTTGCTGGCATCTAACGGCTGTAAGGGGAAGTCAAGAGAGAAAACTTGTGAATGCATAGAAGGGATGTTAAAATCTGGAACAGACTGTTTGGATCATTCACAGCTGAGTCCAGATTGCCACACTGCTAGAACTTGGGGCCCAGGATTTTCCTTTAAGAGTGCCAACTGCTTATTTTAAATGATAAAAAGTAACATTGAAAAAAGCTTCCCTCCTTGCATTATAATAAGGCATTGATATTTGATGTTTCTGTCTTTCCATTCCTTTAGCAGCCTGGGTGTTGATGCAGCTGCATGCATCTGCTGCCCTCCCCTTCTGTTTTGTGTAAAAGAACAGTAAAATATGCAATCAGTGTGAGATCTTTCTGAAGTATTTTACTTTATTTGCCCCTAGGCTGCAATGGCTGGGAAATGGCAGTGTCACCCAGGAGCCCACACGGCGACCTGATGTCTCATTGTTGGGGTCTATTGGAAACCACCACGATGACAAAAGAATGCCTGGGATTCCTCCGGCCCAAATGCCAAACCTTGCACTTGGCTGTGCTGAACCTCATGAGGTTCACCCAGGCCCACCTCTCAAGTCTGCTGAGCTCAAACAGATGCCATTTTTCTCGTGTCCTTCCATTCCGAGTCCATCTGTTCCCCAAAGCAAAAGAATTTGGAGGGAACCACCGACAGTTATGTGAGCGATTTCAGCGTCTATTTCTGATCATGGCAACAACTTCAGAGGTCACACTTAATTTACGGTGCCCGTTGTAATTCTGACCAAGGCTGCAGTTGCAGCTGACTTCCCAAGGCTGCAAGACGTGGTGGTGACACAGCCTTGTGCTTCTGCATTGGTGCTCATCCCACGTTTCCTTTCTCTGTCTCGCAGGTCAGCTCCTGCTGGAAGCAGATGGTATCCCAGTGTGAATGAAGGTCAGTGCAGGAGCAGCTGCTGATGGGAGGAAGGAAGTCCATGCTGAAGAGCTCTGAAGCATCTGCAGGTATGGTTCTGGAGGAGGCAGCAGTGATGTCGGAGGGCTCCCAGCAGGAAGCTGTCTCATCCAAATTCTTGCTGAGTGGTTGGAAGGGAGCTTTCTGCATGACAGCAGCACCAGTTGCTTGCTTCAAATGCTGCAAAGACAAGGATTAGCACGAGTTCCAGTATCTACAGTATCATCACGAATCACGATAGGATTACAATGTGTCCTCATACAAACGCAGCCATTTCTCTCTGAGTCCAAAGGCTGTCCGGAAAGCATCTTTGAGGTCTCTCACACCAAACCACTGCTGTCCGTGTGGGATCTGACTCATTAGGGTATAGGGGTTAGGAACCACAGGCTGTCTTTTGAGAACGGGTTCAGTCATTTCCTTACATCTTGCACCAGCCGATACGTGCCGTCTGCCTTCCGTGCCGACAGGATTGGGGTGTTATAAGGCCACAGACAAGGTTCCAGAAGACCATCCTTAACCAGTGTCTGTGTTACAGCTTTTAGACCCACTCTCCCTTCTAAGGCTATGGGATATTGTTGCTGTTTCACAGCTCCACTCCCTCCTTGGGCAGTTCTTTGTAAGGGAAAATTGTGAGTCCACCCCGATTTCCTTCCCCTGCCCACACCTTTGGATTCATTTCTTCTTCATCACAGCTGTTAACACATTCATTGACCCCTGATATCTGTTTCACAGACTTGCAGCTGTAATCCTCATTTAACTGTTAAATCTCTCCCCCATAAATCGGTCCCTGCTTCAGGCACAGAGAACAATTGCCCTGCAACTATTTTATCTTTCCATTTTAGTTCTGTGGTCTCCAAGAGTGGAGCTGTCACTTCTGATCCCTCAGCCCCAGTTATGCACAACAGCCACATCCAGATACACGCCTGGTACCTCTGAAGTAGCTAATGCTGTAGGATGGAATGTTGTTTCTGCACTGGCTATCAAATGTGGGATTGCTCTGAAGCAGTACAGCATGATGTGTTTTGTAATTTGCCCTTAGAAACAGTTTGAAAAAGTAGAAAGACTTTATTAGTATTAGTATTAGTAAAAAGAAGTTATTTCATAACATATTTTAGAAATACAGTTGTTCAATCATGTGATCAATTCTCACTTACAGAACTGTAATAGTTACAAATTGCATGGGTTTAGTATTAAGGACCAGAAAGCATGTTGTAAGGCCATTCTGTTTGGATAGGAGAAGCTCAGCAAAAGAAAAACAGACTCCAAAGAAGCCAGGGCCTCCACACAAGGCCGAACTGACTCACTCTGTGGGCAGGTTGGGATGCAACAGGCAGGCATCAAGAGACTCCCCTCTGTCCTCCTTCCAAACTTCTCTCTCTTCAGGGATGAGCAGGTGTCCAGAAATAGTGGCCAAGTGTTGATAAGCAGCTGTCAGACGTTCAATAATTAGCAGTATACCTGCTGAGCTAGCAACAATTGGTGTTTAGCCAGTCACACACACACACACAGAATGGCCCGGGTTGGAAGGGACCACAAGGATCAGGAATCTCCAACCCCCTGCCACAGGCAGGACCACCAACATCTGTAGCACTGCACATATGCACATTGCTGGATAGAAACAGCAGTGTGGGAAAAAACTGTATGCTGTGGATGCAAAGGGTGAATCAGAATGGCTTAACAGCTGTCCCACAAGGAAAAGCAATCCCTTACCTGCTGTGCCATGCTCATGGCAGCAGCAATGCAGATGCCAGCAGCTGATGCCCACAAGGACAGCCAGCCTGGACTTATTTTCACTACATAAATTTGTCCTGATGTCCTTCTAGAAGCTGGAACATTTCTCCATCTCAGCAGAAGAGGGCAGAAAGGGTCCAGGGTGAGGGCACACACTCCTCTATTTATCTAGCACTGAAAGATTAAGACAAAATGAAAACCAGATGTGTTTCCCTGCCCATGGCAAACACCAGCCTTTCCATCCTTACAGTCCTTCCTGACATCAGCACTCATTGAAACAACATCCCACTCACCTTTGCCATGTCTGGCAGAGGTTGCAGCTCTTTCTATTGCATCCCTCTAGCTGTCAAGTCAAGAGTCCCTGTATCACACAAGGAAAAGCAATCTTTTACCTGCTGTGCCATGCTCATGGCAGCAGCAATGCAGATGCCAGCAGCTGATGCTTACAAGGACAGCCAGCCTGGACTTATTTTCATTACATATCTTTGTCCTGATGTCCTTCTAGAAGCATGGACATTTCTCCCTATGAGCAGCAGAGGGCAGGAGGGGTCCAAGTTTCAGGCACACTCTCCTCTTTTTCTGGCACAGAAAGAGAAGATGAAAAGCAGACGTGTTTCCCTGCCCATGGCAAACACCAGCCTTTCCATACTTACAGTCCTTCCTACCATCAGCAGCAACTGAAACAACATCCCACTCACCTTTGCCATGTCTGCCAGAGGTTGCAGCTCTTTCTATTGCATCCCTCTAGCTGTCAAGTCAAGAGCTCCTGTGTCACACAAGGAAAAGCAATCTTTTACCTGCTTTGCCATGCTCATGGCAGTAGCAATGCAGATGCCAGCAGCTGATGCCCACAAGGACAGCCAGCCTGGACTTATTTTCATTACATATCTTTGTCCTGATGTCCTTCTAGAAGCTTGGACATTTATCCCTATGAGCAGCAGAGGGCAGGAGGGGTCCAAGTCAGGCACACTTTCTTCTTTTTCTGGAAAACAAAGAGAAGATGAAAACCAGATGTGTTTCCCTGCCCATGGCAAACACCAGCCTTTCCATCCTTACAGTCCTTTCAGATATCAGCACTAATTGAAACAACATCCCACTCACCTTTGCCATGTCTGCCAGAGGTTGCAGCTCTTTCTATTGCATCCCTCTAGCTGTCAAGTCAAGAGCTCCTGTGTCACACAAGGAAAAGCAATCTTTTACCTGCTTTGCCATGCTCATGGCAGTAGCAATGCAGATGCCAGCAGCTGATGCCCACAAGGACAGCCAGCCTGGACTTATTTTCATTACATATCTTTGTCCTGATGTCCTTCCAGAAGCTGGGACATTTCTCCCTCTCAGCAGCAGAGGGCAGGAGAGTTCCAAGGTGAGGGCACACTCTCCCCTGTTTATCTGGCACTCAAAGAGAAAGAGAAAATGAAAACCAGATGTGTTTCCCTGCCCACGGCAAACACCAGCCTTTCCATCCTTACAGTCCTTCCTGCCATCAGCACTAATTGAAACAACATCCCACTCACCTTTGCCATGTCTGGCAGAGGTTGCAGCTCTTTCTATTGCTTCCCTCTAGCTGTCAAGTCAAGAGCTCCTGTGTCACACAAGGAAAAGCAATCTTTTACCTGCTGTGCCATGCTCATGGCAGCAGCAATGCAGATGCCAGGAGCTGATGCCCCAAGGACAGCCAGCCTGGACTTATTTTCATTACATATCTTTGTCCTGATGTCCTTCTAGAAGCTGGCACATTTCTCCCTCTGAGCAGCAAAGGGCTGGAGGTGTCCAAGTTGCAGGCACACTCTCCTCTTTTTCTGGAAAACAAAGAGAAGATGAAAACCAGATGTGTTTCCCTGCCCATGGCAAATACCAGCCTTTCCATCCTTACAGTCCTTCCTGACATCAGCAATAATTGAAACAACATCCCACTCACCTTTGCCATGTCTGCCAGAGGTTGCAGCTCTTTATATTACATCCCTCTAGCTGTCAAGTCAAGAGTTCTAGAGTGAAACAAGGAAAAGCAATCTTTTACCTCCTTTGCCATGCTCATGGCAGCAGCAATGCAGATGCCAGCAGCTGATGCCCACAAGGACAGCCAGCCTGGACTTATTTTCATTACATATCTTTGTCCTGATGTCCTTCTAGAAGCTGGGAAATTTCACCATCACAGCAGAAAAGGGCAGGATAGGTCCAAGTTGCCGGCACACTCTCCTCTTTTTCTGGCACACAAAGAGAAGATGAAAACCAGCTGTGTTTCCCTGCCCATGGCAAACACCAGCCTTTCCATGCTTACAGTCCTTCCTGCCATCAGCAGCAACTGAAACAACATCCCACTCACCTTTGCCATGTCTGCCAGAGGTTGCAGCTCTTTCTTTTACATCCCTCTAGCTGTCAAGTCAAGAGCTCCTGTGTCACACAAGGAAAAGCAATCTTTTACCTGCGTTGCCATGCTCATGGCAGAAGCAATGCAGATGCCAGCAGCTGATGCCCACGAGGACAGCCAGCCTGGACTTATTTTCATTACATATCTTTGTCCTGATGTCCTTCTAGAAGCTGGAACATTTCTCCATCTCAGCAGAAGAGGGCAGGAGGGGTCCAAGGTTAGGGCACACTCTCCTCTTTTTCTGGCACACAAAGACAATGAGAAGATGAAAACCAGATGTGTTTCCCTGCCCATGGCAAACACCAGCCATTCCATCCTTACGTTCCTCCTGACATCAGCACTCATTGAAACAACATCCCACTCACCTTTGCCATGTCTGCCAGAGGTTGCAGCTCTTTCTATTACATCCCTCTAGCTGTCAAGTCAAGAGCTCCTGTGTCACACAAGGAAAAGCAATCTTTTACCTTCTGTGCCATGCTCATGGCAGCAGCAATGCAGATGCCAGCAGCTGATGCAGACAAGGACAGCCATCCTGGACTTATTTTCATTACATATCTTTGTCCTGATGTCCTTCTAGAAGCTGGAACATTTCTCCATCTCAGCAGAAGAGGGTAGGAGATTTCCAAGGTGAGGGCACAAACTCCCCTGTTTATCTGGCACTCAAAGAGAAAGAGAAGATGAAAACCAGATGTGTTTCCCTGCCCATGGCAAACACCAGCCTTTCCATCCTTACAGTCCTTCCTGACATCAGCACTCATTGAAACAACATCCCCCTCACCTTTGCCATGTCTGCCAGAGGTTGCAGCTCTTTTTGTTGAATCCCTCTAGCTGTCAAGTCAAGAGATCCTGTGTCACACAAGGAAAAGCAATCTTTTACCTGCTGTGCCATGCTCATGGCAGCAGCAATGCAGATGCCAGCAGCTGATGCCCACAAGGACAGCCAGCCTGCACTTATTTTCATTACATATCTTTGTCCTGATGTCCTTCTAGAAGCTTGGACATTTCTCCCTCTGAGCAGCAGAGGGCAGGAGGGGTCCAAGTTGCAGGCACACTCTCCTCTTTTTCTGGCACAGAAAGAGAAGATGAAAAGCAGATGTGTTTCCCTGCCCATGGCAAACACCAGCCTTTCCATCCTTACAGTCCTTCCTGACATCAGCACTCATTGAAACAACATCCCCCTCACCTTTGCCATGTCTGGCAGAGGTTGCAGCTCTTTCTATTGCATCCCTCTAGCTGTCAAGTCAAGAGTCCCTGTATCACACAAGGAAAAGCAATCTTTTACCTGCTGTGCCATGCTCATGGCAGCAGCAATGCAGATGCCAGCAGCTGATGCCCACAAGGACTGCCAGCCTGGACTTATTTTCATTACATATCTTTGTCCTGATGTCCTTCTAGAAGCATGGACATTTCTCCCTATGAGCAGCAGAGGGCAGGAGGGGTCCAAGTTTCAGGCACACTCTCCTCTTTTTCTGGCACAGAAAGAGAAGATGAAAAGCAGACGTGTTTCCCTGCCCATGGCAAACACCAGCCTTTCCATACTTACAGTCCTTCCTGCCATCAGCAGCAACTGAAACAACATCCCACTCACCTTTGCCATGTCTGCCAGAGGTTGCAGCTCTTTCTATTGCATCCCTCTAGCTGTCAAGTCAAGAGCTCCTGTGTCACACAAGGAAAAGCAATCTTTTACCTGCGTTGCCATGCTCATGGCAGCAGCAATGCAGATGCCAGCAGCTGATGCCCACGAGGACAGCCAGCCTGGACTTATTTTCATTACATATCTTTGTCCTGATGTCCTTCAACAAGCTGGAACATTTCTCCATCTCAGCAGAAGAGGGCAGGATGGGTCCAAGGTGAGGGCACACTCTCCACTTTTTCTGGAAAAAAAAGAGAAGATGAAAACCAGATGTGTTTCCATGCCCATGGCAAACGCCAGCCATTCCATCCTTACAGTCCTCCTGACATCAGCACTAATTGAAGCAACATCCCACTCACCTTTGCCATGTCTGCCAGAGGTTGCAGCTCTTTGTATTGCATCCCTCTAGCTGTCAAGTCAAGAGCTCCTGTGTCACACAAGGAAAAGCAATCTTTTACCTCCTTTGCCATGCTCATGGCAGCAGCAATGCAGATGCCAGCAGCTGATGCGACAAGGACAGCCAGCCTGCACTTATTTTCATTACATATCTTTGTCCTGATGTCCTTCTAGAAGCTGGGACATTTCTTCCTCTGAGCAGCAAAGGGCAGGAGTGGTCCAAGTTGCAGGCACACTCTCCTCTTTTTCTGGAAAACAAAGAGAAGATGAAAACCAGATGTGTTTCCCTGCCCATGGCAAACACCAGCCTTTCCATCCTTACAGTCCTTCTGACATCAGCAGCAACTGAAACAACATCCCACTCACCTTTGCCATGTCTGCCAGAGGTTGCAGCTCTTTCTTTTACAACCCTCTAGCTCTCAAGTCAAGAGTTCTAGAGTCAAACAAGGAAAAGCAATCTTTTACCTCCTTTGCCATGCTCATGGCTGCAACAATGCAGATGCCAGAAGCTGATGCCCACAAGGACAGACAGCCTGGACTTATTTTCATTACATATCTTTGTCCTGATGTCCGTCAACAAGCTGGAACATTTCTCCATCTCAGCAGAAGAGGGCAGGAGGGGTCTAAGGTTAGGGCACACTCTCTTTTTCTGGCACAGAAAGAGAAGATGAAAACCAGATGCGTTTCCCTGCCCATGGCAAACACCAGCCTTTCCATCCTTACAGTCCTTCCTGACATCAGCAGCAACTGAAACAACTTCCCATTAACCTTTGCCATGTCTGCCAGAGGTTGCAGCTCTTCCTATTGCTTCCCTCTAGCTGTCAAGTTAAGAGCTTCTGCGTCACACAAGGAAAAGCAATCTTTTACCTGCTGTGCCATGCTCATGGCAGCAGCAATGCAGATGCCAGCAGCTGATGCCCACAAGGACAGCCAGCCTGGACTTATTTTCATTTCATATCTTTGTCCTGATGTCCTTCTAGAAGCTGGGACATTTCTCCATCTCAGCAGAAGAGGGCAGGAGAGTTCCAAGGTGAGGGCACAAACTTCCCAGTTTATCTGGCACTCAAAGAGAAAGAGAAAATGAAAACCAGATGTGTTTCCCTGCCCATGGCAAACACCAGCCTTTCCATCCTTACAGTCCTTCCTGACATCAGCAGCAACTGAAACAACATCCCATTAACCTTTGCCATGTCTGCCAGAGGTTGCAGCTCTTCCTATTGCTTCCCTCTAGCTGTCAAGTTAAGAGCTTCTAGAGTCACACAAGGAAAAGCAATCTTTTACCTGCTGTGCCATGCTCATGGCAGCAGCTATGCAGATGCCAGGAGCTGATGCAGACAAGGACAGCCAGCCTGGACTTATTTTCATTACATATCTTTGTCCTGATGTCCTTCTAGAAGCTTGGACATTTCTCCCTATGAGCAGCAAAGGGCAGGAGGGGTCCAAGTTGCAGGCAAACTCTCCTCTTTTTCTGGAAAACAAAGAGAAGATGAAAACCAGATGTGTTTCCCTGCCCAAGGCAAACACCAGCCTTTCCATCCTCACAGTCCTTCCTGACATCAGCACTCATGGAAACAACATCCCACTCACCTTTGCCATGTCTGGCAGAGGTTGCAGCTCTTTGTATTGCATTCCTCTAGCTTTCAAGTCAAGAGCTCCTGTGTCACACAAGGAAAAGCAATCTTTTACCTCCTTTGCCATGCTCATGGCAGCAGCAATGCAGATGCCAGCAGCTGATGCACACAAGGACAGCCAGCCTGGACTTATTTTCATTACATATCTTTGTCCTGATGTCCTTCTAGAAGCTGGGACATTTCTCCATCTCAGCAGAAGAGGGCAGGAGGGGTCCAAGGTTAGGGCACACTCTCCTCTTTTTCTGGCACACAAAGACAAAGAGAAGATGAAAACCAGATGTGTTTCCCTGCCCATGGCAAACACCAGCCATTCCATCCTTACAGTCCTCCTGACATGAGCACTAATTGAAACAACATCCCACTCACCTTTGCCATGTCTGCCAGAGGTTGCAGCTCTTTCTATTGCATCCCTCTAGCTTTCAAGTGAATAGCATCTTTGTCACACAAGGAAAAGCAATGTTTTACCTCCTTTGCCATGCTCATGGCAGCAGCAATGCAGATGCCAGCAGCTGATGCCCACAAGGACAGCCAGCCTGGACTTATTTTCATTACATATATTTGTCCTGATGTCCTTCTAGAAGCTGGGACATTTCTCCCTCTGAGCAGCAGAGGGCAGGAGAGTTCCAAGGTGAGGGCACAAACTTCCCTGTTTATCTGGCACTCAAAGAGAAAGAGAAAATGAAAACCAGATGTGTTTCCCTGCCCATGGCAAACACCAGCCTTTCCATCCTTACAGTCCTCCTGACATCAGCACTAATTGAAACAACATCCCCCTCACCTTTGCCATGTCTGGCAGAGGTTGCAGATCTTTTTATTGCATCCCTCTTGCTTTCAAGTCAACAGAACCTGTGTCACTCAAGGAAAAGCAATCTTTTACCTGCTTTGCTATGCTCATGGCAGCAGCAATGCAGATGCCAGCAGCTGATGCTTACAAGGACAGCCAGCCTGGACTTATTTTCATTACATATCTTTGTCCTGATGTCCTTCTACAAGCTGGAACATTACTCCCTCTGAGTAGAAGAGGGCAGGAGAGTTCCAAGGTGAGGGCACACTCTACCCTGTTTATCTGGCACTCAAAGAGAAACAGAAAATGAAAACCAGATGTGTTTCCCTGCCCATGGCAAACACCAGCCTTTCCATTCTTACAGTCCTTCCTGCCATCAGCAGCAACTGAAACAACATCCCACTCACCTTTGCCATGTCTGGCAGAGGTTGCAGCTCTTTCTTTTACATCCCTCTAGCTGTCAAGTCAAGAGCTCCTGTGTCACACAAGGAAAAGCAATCTTTTACCTGCTGTGCCATGCTCATGGCAGCAGCAATGCAGATGCCAGCAGCTGATGCCCACAAGGACAGCCAGCCTGGACTTATTTTCATTACATATCTTTGTCCTGATGTCCTTCTAGAAGCTGGGACATTTCTCCCTCTGAGCAGCAGAGGGCAGGAGAGTTCCAAGGTGAGGGCACAAACTTCCCAGTTTATCTGGCACTCAAAGAGAAAGAGAAAATGAAAACCAGATGTGTTTCCCTGCCCATGGCAAACACCAGCCTTTCCATCCTTACAGTCCTTCCTGACATCAGCACTAATTGAAACAACATCCCACTCACCTTTGCCATGTCTGCCAGAGGTTGCAGCTCTTCCTATTGCTTCCCTCTAGCTGTCAAGTTAAGAGCTTCTGTGTCACACAAGGAAAAGCAATCTTTTACCTGCTGTGCCATGCTCATGGCAGCAGCAATGCAGATGCCAGCAGCTGATGCCCACAAGGACAGCCAGCCTGGACTTATTTTCATTACATATCTTTGTCCTGATGTCCTTCTAGAAGCTTGGACATTTCTCCCTCTGAGCAGCAAAGGGCAGGAGGGGTCCAAGTTGCAGGCAAACTCTCCTCTTTTTCTGGAAAACAAAGAGAAGATGAAAACCAGATGTGTTTCCCTGCCCAAGGCAAACACCAGCCTTTCCATCCTCACAGTCCTTCCTGACATCAGCACTCATGGAAACAACATCCCACTCACCTTTGCCATGTCTGGCAGAGGTTGCAGCTCTTTGTATTGCATTCCTCTAGCTTTCAAGTCAAGAGCTCCTGTGTCACACAAGGAAAAGCAATCTTTTACCTCCTTTGCCATGCTCATGGCAGCAGCAATGCAGATGCCAGCAGCTGATGCACACAAGGACAGCCAGCCTGGACTTATTTTCATTACATATCTTTGTCCTGATGTCTTTCTAGAAGCTGGAACATTTCTCCAGCTCAGCAGAAGAGGGCAGGAGGGGTCCAAGGTTAGGGCACACTCTCCTCTTTTTCTGGCACACAAAGACAAAGAGAAGATGAAAACCAGATGTGTTTCCCTACCCATGGCAAACACCAGCCATTCCATCCTTACAGTCCTCCTGACATCAGCACTAATTGAAACAACATCCCTCTCACCTTTGCCATGTCTGGCAGAGGTTGCAGCTCTTTCTATTGCATCCCTCTAGCTTTCAAGTCAAGAGCTCCTGTGTCACACAAGGAAAAGCAATCTTTTACCTGCTTTGCCATGCTCATGGCAGCAGCAATGCAGATGCCAGCAGCTGATGCCCACAAGGACAGCCAGCCTGGACTTATTTCCATTCCATATCTTTGTCCTGATGTCCTTCTAGAAGCTGGAACATTTCTCCATCTCAGCAGAAGAGGGCAGGATGGTTCCAAGGTGAGGGCACACTCTCCCCTGTTTATCTGGCACTCAAAGAGAAAGAGAAAATGAAAACCAGATGTGTTTCCCTGCCCATGGCAAACACCAGCCTTTCCATCCTTACAGTCTTCATGTCATCAGCACTAATTGAAACAAAATCCCACTCACCATTGCCATGTCTGGCAGAGGTTGCAGCTCTTTCTATTGCATCCCTCTAGCTGTCAAGTCAAGAGCTCCTGTGTCACACAAGGAAAAGCAACCTTTTACCTGCTTTGCCATGCTCATGGCAGCAGCAATGCAGATGCCTGCAGCTGATGCCCACAGGGACAACCAGCCTGGACTTATTTTCATTACATATCTTTGTCCTGATGTCCTTCTACAAGCTGGAACATTTCACCATCTTAGCAGAAGAGGGCAGGATGGGTCCAAGGTGAGGGCACACTCTCCCCTGTTTATCTGGCACTCAAAGAGAAAGAGAAAATGAAAACCAGATGTGTTTCCCTGCCCATGGCAAACCCGAGACTTTCCATTCTTACAGTCCTTCCTGACGTTGGCAGCAACTGAAACAACATCCCACTCACCTTTGCCATGTCAGGCAGAGGTTGCAGCTCTTTCTATTGCATCCCTCTAGCTTTCAGGTCAAGAGCTCCTGTGTCACACAAGGAAAAGCAATCTTTTACCTGCTTTGCCATGCTCATGGCAGCAGCAGTGCAGATGCCAGCAGCTGATGCGCACAAGTACAGCCAGCCTGCACTTATTTTCATTCCATATCTTTGTCCTGATGTCCTTCTACAAGCTGGAAGATTTCTCCATCTCAGCAGAAGATGGCAGGATGGGTCCAAGGTGAGGGCACACTCTCCCCTGTTTATCTGGCACTCAAAGAGAAAGAGAAAATGAAAACCAGATGTGTTTCCCAGCCCATGGCAAACACCAGCCTTTCCATCCTTACAGTCCTTCCTGACATCGGCAGCAACTGAAACAACATCCCACTCACGTTTGCCATGTCTGGCACAGCTTGGAGGTCTTTCTATTGCATCCCTCTAGCTTTCAAGTCAAGAGCTCCTGTGTCACACAAGGAAAAGAACCTTTTACCTGCTTTGCCATGCTCATGGCAGCAGCAATGCAGATGCCAGCAGCTGATGCACACAAGGACAGCCAGCCTGGACTTATTTTCATTACATATCTTTGTCCTGATGTCCTTCTACAAGCTGGAACATTTCTCCATCTCAGCAGAAGAGGGCAGGAGTGTTCCAAGGTTAGGGCACACTCTGCTCTTTATCTGGCACTCAAAGAGAAAGAGAAAATGAAAACCAGATGTGTTTCCCTGCCCATGGCAAACACCAGACTTTCCATCCTTAAAGTCTTCCTGACATCAGCACTAATTGAAACAACATCCCACTCACCTTTGCCATGTCTGGCAGAGGTTGCAGCTCTTTGTATTGCATCCCTCTCGCTTTCAAGTCAAGAGCTCCTGTGTCACACAAGGAAAAGAACCTTTTACCTGCTTTGCCATGCTCATGGCAGCAGCAATGCAGATGCCAGCAGCTGATGCCCACAAGGACAGCCAGCCTGGACTTATTTACATTACATATCTTTGTCCTGATGTCCTTCTACAAGCTGGAACATTTCACCATCTCAGCAGAAGAGGGCAGCAGGGGTCCAAGTTGCAGGCACACACTCCTCTTTTTCTGCACTCAATAAGAAAGAGAAAATGAAAACCAGATGTGTTTCCCTGCCCATGGCAAACACCAGCCATTCCATCCTTACAGTCCTTCCTGACATTGGCAGCAACTGAAACAACATCCCACTCACCTTTGCCATGTCTGCCAGAGGTTGCAGCTCTTTCTACTGCATCCCTCTTGCTTTCAAGTCAAGAGCTCCTGTGTCACACAAGGAAAAGCAACCTTTTACCTGCTATGCCATGCTCATGGCAGCAGCAATGCAGATGCCTGCAGCTGATGCCCACAGGGACAGCCAGCCTGGACTTATTTTCATTACATATCTTTGTCCTGATGTCCTTCTAGAAGCTGGAACAATTCTCCATCTCAGAAGAAGAGGGCAGGATGGGTCCAAGGTGAGGGTACACTCTCCACTGTTTATCTGGCACTCAAAGAGAAAGAGAAAATGAAAACCAGATGTGTTTCCCAGCCCATGGCAAACACCAGCCTTTTCATCCTTACAGTCCTTCCTGACAGCAGCAGCACTAATTGAAACAGCATCCCACTCAATTTTGCCATGTCTGGCAGAGGTTGCAGCTCTTTCTATTGCATCCCTCTAGCTGTCAAGTCAAGAGCTCCTGTGTCACACAAGGAAAAGCAATCTTTTACCTGCTTTGCCATGCTCATGGCAGCAGCAATGCAGATGCCAGCAGCTGATGCCCACAGGGACAGCCAGCCTGGACTTATTTTCATTACCTATCCTTGTCCTGATGTCCTTCGACAAGCTGGAACATTTCTCCGTCGCAGCAGAAGAGGGCAGGAGAGTTCCTAGGTGAGGGCACACCCTTTCTATTTATCTAGCACTGAATGATTAAGACAAAATGAAAAGCAAATGTGTTTCCCTGACCATGGCAAACACCAGCCTTTCCAACCTTACAGTCCTTCCTGCCATCAGCACTAATTGAAACAACATCCCACTCACCTTTGCCATGTCTGGCAGAGGTTGCAGCTCTTTCTATTACATCCCTCTAGCTGTCAAGGTGTTGCTCTTTCTAATATACCCCTCTTGCTTTGAATTCACCTTCTGTTTGTGTCACACAAGGAAATGCAACATTCCAGCTTTTCTGCCATTCCCATAGCAACAACTATGCAGATGCGAGCAGCTAATGCACACAAGGACAGCCAACCTGGACTTATTTTCATTACATATCTTTGTCCTGAAGTCCTTCTAGAAGGTTGAACACTTCTCCATCTCTGCTGCAATGGTCAAAAAGGGTCCAAGTTTAGGGCACACTCTCCTCATGGCCTCTTGCACTCAAAGACAAAGGGAACATGAAAACCAGAAGTGTTTCTTTGCCCATGCAGACACTAGCCTTTCCATCCTGACAGTCCTTCCTACAATCACCTGGAATTGAAACAACATCCCCCACATCTCTTTTTTGAACTTATTCATGCATGAATAATAATAATGAGAATTTTTCTGTAAATCTTATTTCTGCATGGAAACCATCTGATAACCAGAGCTTTTTTCTCTAAAACAATCCAGGAAATTTGCATTGCTTATCTATGTACGCAAAATGTTTTTGCCATTCATCTCAAATATCAATACATCTGGGCAAATAATATAGAAAAAGTATTTACAGATATTTTTGGACATAGATTACTTCTGGTCAAGTGGGAAAGAATCCCTAAGCTGCAATCATGAAATTCTTTTATCAGTTTCTCTGATTTAGCCAGTGTTACCAAAAGGGAAATAAGACACAGGCTTTTTATAGCAGCTGCCAATTTAAGAATGATAATAAGTTTTATTATTCTTGGCTAAGATCAAAGTCCCGCATTTCAGGATTATCTCCAGCTCATCAAGTATAATTAACAGTTTTGGATAGCCACATTATTATATGGCAATATTGTCTTCCTGCAAGGAATTTCATTGTTTTGACACGTGCCACAGGTTGTTAATAGATTGCCTGATTACCATTTATTTTTTTTATTGGCTTATGATGACTACAGAAAATTATACAGCAGCACCATAAAAACTTTAAATCCTATCCCATGTATCTGCACTCATACGAAAATAATATTGGAAAGCATTGGTGAAACTAAGATTACAAAATAAGCAGAGGACAATTTCAGTGAAAGCCTACAGGTTTCACAGCTCTGCCCATTTCAAACCCCTGAAGACATCCACGGGTTTCCTGCTGTGGGACACAGGCACTCACCTGCAGCTCAGCACTGCCTGCTCATGCCTGCGCACACCTTCAGGCTGGAACCAAGGAAATCCTCAGCAAAGACATCAGTACACTTTTGTTATGATGACTTTCCTAAAGAAGCATCAAATATTTCTTCACGAGAAATACTGCAAGTCCCTTTGACACTAGCCCTTATTTTAAATGTTTAGATTTGTGCTTCATTCAGGCGTGCTGTCACTCCCAAAAAGATTTTTATTCTTTTGCTTTTCATTCTGAGGAACACAGTGATTTCTGCCTTGTTTACTGACTGTAGGCACAGCAATACTCCTGCACCTTCGGGGAAACAGCAAATCCATCTCTTTCACACCCTACTTCTATCAAGCTCATTCACCTTACAAGGTATTTATTGCAAGCAGCTCTTCCAGAAATGGAGATTAACAGAGCCTGCAACCCAGGACACCTCAGTAAGCCAGTACTTTTCATCTCCTGAAGGTGTAGGTAGACACAGAGCTGGAACCTCTTTTCCAGAGCTGTGTGATGCTATCTCATCTATGTTCCTTTACTGTTGACTCAGTTTCACTTCTTATCTAACCTGGTTGCATCCCAGGATTTCTGGTGCCAAAAATAAACTGACAGCTTTCATCACTAGTTAAAAGGAAACTGCAATAGGAAAAGCAATTTTTCTGATTTCCCTGTTGATCAAAGAAGCTTCATGCAAGCCTGATGCGGCAGAAACAATATCAGCTTTAGAATGACAGTCATTAGAGCAGAATCCTTTCACTGATGAAATCCCACAGTCCTGATTCATACAACACTGACACTGGAGGACACAGGAGTTTAGATGAGAGCACATTAAAAATGACTAAGTTAAGGTCTCAGAAATAGCAAAGAGTGACAAGTATGAAAAAAAGAAGTTGCAGAAACTGCTTCAATTTGGCACTTTGGCATAAAGTATGACAACACACAACCTGCCTGTGCAGTTCCAGAAGCAGAAGAAAGCCGTCAACCAAGACTTGTTCTCATCTGCTCTGAAAGTCCACTGGGACAAGGCCACTTTTCTCTGACGTGCTTCCAGAAGTATCACTTCTGAGCACTGTGCCAGGGAGTTACAAGATACTGTTTGTGTGTACAGAGGAGAAAAAGACGTCTGTCTGGAAACAGACTTGGTGAAGGAGAAGCAGCATTTCCAGAGTACTTCAGAAAGAACTGAGCACTGCCCCAAGAGCTTCAGAGCGGCAGGCTGTCACAGTGTGCCAACCAGCTCAGCTGTGAGTTGGCACTGAAGCTGCACCACAGGGAGAACAAAGCCCCCTGTGCACCCTTGGAGAGCCAAGGGTTGGAGATTCATGAACCTTGAGCTCCTTTCCAAGCCGGGCCATGCTGTGATTCTGGGATTCTCACCTTTGCCTCATCTGGCAGAGGGAGGCAGCTCTTTCTGTTGTCTCCCTATGGCTGTCAGGTCACCAGGGCCAGTGTCACACAGGGAACTGCAAACACTGTGTGTGCTGTGCCCTGCCCATGGCAGCACAGAGGCAGCTGCCAGCAGCTGATGCCCACAAGGACAGCCAGCCTGGACTTATTTTCATTACATGTCTTTGTCCTGATTTCCTTCTAGAAGCTTGGACATTTCTCCCTCTGAGCAGCAGAGGGCAGGATGGGTCCAAAGTGAGGGCACACTCTGCTCTTTTTCTGGACACAAAGAGAAAATGAAAACCAGATGTGTTTCCCTGCCCATGGCAAACACCAGCCTTTCCATCCTTACAGTCCTTCCTGACATCAGCAGCAATTGAAACAACATCCCACTCACCTTTGCCATGTCTGGCAGAGGTTGCAGCTCTTTCTATTGCATCCCTCTAGCTTTCAAGTCAAGAGCTCCTATGTCAAACAAGGAAAAGCAATCATTTACCTGCTTTGCCTTGCTCATGGCAGCAGCAATGCAGCTGCCAGCAGCTGATGCCCACAAGGACAGCCAGCCTGGACTTCCTTTGATTCCTTCCCTTTGGATCAGCGTCCTTCAGGAAGGCGGAACATCTCTCCAGCTGAGCAGCAGAGGACAGCAGGGCTTCGTTGTCTGGGCATGTTCTCTTCTGGCCCTCTGGCCCTCACAGACACAGGAGGAGGACACAGAGGCTGCTGTAACACAGCCAGCCCTGCCTCTCAGCTCAGCTCTCAGGCCATCCTCTCTCCCCTCAGCAGCAGCTCACTGTTCTGCACTCCTCTGGCCTGGGCTGGCAGAGGTGTGCAGCAGTTCTGCTGATCTCCCAGTGCTGGCCATGTCTGCAGTGCCTGTGTGAAAGACACAGGAAGCTGCCAGCATTGCACTGCTCTGCTGTGCCCCTGCCATCACCGAGTTTGCTGTCAGCAGCTGCTGCTACACGTCCATTCAGGCACAGGCCTTTCCTTCCTGGCCCTCTTTCCCCCCCTCTCTCCTCTGCTCTCTCTCGTGCTCCCCTTTGGCCTGGGCTGGCTGAGCAGTGCAGGCCTTGTTGTTGCTCCCTGGGCCAACTACGTCACGGTTCCCCGTGACTCTGCCAGCTGCTCTGACACAGCGACTGCGTCCTCAGTGTGGATTCCAGAATGCGACAGACGTCCAGAGAAGACTTCCAGGGCTGATTGGAACATGCTGCCATCAAGAACTGCCATGGCTCAGGCCCCCTGGGAATCTGCTCACAGCGAAAGCTGCTGTCACTCTGTGTGGGCACAGCCTTGTCTGTGTAGGCCTGCTCACACTGCAGCCCCTGTCTGCACCAGAACCGTGCCGATCCACCTTCTCTTGGCCTCCTTGCCTGCATGGAAAAGGGCAGCTTGGGCTGAAGTCCCTCAACTTTCAGATGGCCGAGTGAAGTCTCTGAGCACTGGTGACCCACTCAGCTCTTCAGCCTGCTGACCTGCTCTGCTGGGGCTGTCTTAAAAGGCAGAGGGCACGTTATCCTAATGTCCCCACATCCATCCCTCTTAGCATACTGTAGGCCAGTTCCTAAAAGGACACCTGCACAATCTCTCTGAATGTTAATCAACACGTAGTTGGTCTGTGCACTGCAGAAATTGCACCTAGGTTTTCAGTGGTGATTAGCTATGTGTTTAGTCAGAGGTGCAATGGTTCTAATGGTGAGAGAAAGACATTCCCAGTTGTCATCAGGTGGAACACACTTCAGACTGGAATTGTACTTGAGGGCATCTGTTGCTGGAAAATTTAATGTCAGTAAGCTGCCTAGATAATGACAGAATGAGGGTGACAATAGAATGGTACGTAATCACAGTGCAATGAAAAAAGTATGCAGGGTGCAGGAAGGGAGGTGTGGACATTCTGAGTTGCAACTCTTTATTTGCTCCAGAAAGCTCTATCAGAATGGAAGACTGAAGGAAATACTTTGAGGGGTTTTTTAATGTGACTGGATGAAAGATCCATGTGGCAAATTGAATAACTGGGTGGTAAAGGGACATAGATACCTCACTGTTTCATGGAACCTTTCAATTAAGCATCTGAGCACTGTGTACAGGACTTGGGAATAACAGTATTAGAGGATCATGGAATATCTGTATTTGGAAGGGACCTCGAGGATCATGTATTCCACCTCCTGGTTCCACACCGGACCTCCTATGGGTCAAGCCCTGTGTCTGAGAGCATTGTGCAAATGCTCTTTGGCCTTTGTCAGCTCAGTGCCAAACCACTGCCCTGGGGAGCCAGTGCCAAATTCCATGTATCTAGTTCATCCTACAGAATGATGCCAAGAACAGTTATAGAGATCGACTTACAAACAAAATTCTTGTCTTGAATTAATGGTACACTCACCATTTAAAAAAAAAAAAAAAGAAAGAAAGAAAAAGAAAAAAAAATCAAAGCCACATTCTTACAGTGGCATTTTACAGTATTGTCAGATTTTTGTAATTCTGTTTTGTCATATAAGATTCTCTCATCATGAAATAATGACCAAATTCTCTTTTCAGATCTAAACATACAAATGTTAAAGGCAACAGTGCTGTTCAAGAGTACATTACCAGCTCAAACACTGCTTTGGCTGTAAAACTGAAGGCAGTCAGGAATTTTATCAAGGAGTTAGAAGAAAACATGTAAGTGTAGATTTAAAAGCAACCTGTATTGTTACTTAGAGTTTGATATAGTGTAATCCAATGCACAGTACTTGTAACGTGTGTTTTACAAAATGCTTTGCAATGTAGGCATCTATTAAGATAAATGCTGCAAGTTCTGATATGTCCATGACCTTTTCAAACTGTTCCTTACTCCTACACATCACTACGAGTAGTTCTTCTGTCAGGAAGGATCACCTGAGTGATTAACCTGTGACCTTAAGTTTGGAATTAAATGCATACAGTGGAAGTAAGAGCTGTGGGTTATTTTGCTCTTTCAGTGTTGAACAGCCGAGGTGTTTTGTTTTGGAGGGTGGATGGTGATGGGACAAGTGGGGAATGGCTTTAAACTGAGACGGGGGGTGTTGAGGTTGAGGTTGGATGTGAGGAGGAAGTTTTTCAGCCAGAGGGTGGTGAGGCACTGGAACAGGTTGCCCAAGGAGGCTGTGGATGCCCCATCCCTGCAGGCATCCAAGGCCAGGCTGGATGTGGCTCTGGGCAGCCTGGGCTGCTGGTGGGCAGGTTAGAAAGCCCACAGGACTTTATTGCAGCCCTGGGTGCAGGGGGATCACTGCTCCTAGCATGCACACAGAAGAGCTGGAGCACACAGGTGATGTACATTCCACTTGTGAGCATTCCTGCAATTGCAGAGAGCGTGCGCCTGTTCCAATCACTGCTGCACAGATTAAAAACTGATTGCAGATGAGCTGTTTTGGTATGGGGTTCTTGCCAACGGTCTGCAGTGGCTGTGTGATTCCTCGGGGAGTTGCTCTCCAGCCCAAAGGTCATGTCCTAAGTCGACCAGATCCCGTTTGTGTCCAGAAATGGCTGACAACAGATCAGCTGCTGGTCAAGTTTCTAACATCACACTGGCCTTGCTCCAGTGTCTGTGTCATCAGCCCCAGCACATACGGTGCACCTCTTCAAGGCTTTGGAACACTGAGACTCTGCACTTGGGCTCCAGACATCCTGCTGCACCAAGAGGTTATTCTAGCTTTGGTATCTTGCAATTTTGTCTATAACTACATCACTGTAATCATAAATGTCTAGGAGCATGGAGATGGAGAAATTAATCTTCCTGTAATTCTCTGTACTGCAGCCCCGTGGTTGTCAACACCTAATGCAATATTGAAATTTCAGTTGAGAAATTGAAAGCTGTCCCTAACAAAAAAACATCTGCATTTGTTATTGAAATCACACTGAGGATCAATAAATCCAAATGCTTCTAGCATAACCACGATTATAGGCAGTGTTTAGACAAGCTCTTACAGGAAAACCATGAACACAAGGCTTAGGAGAGACTAAGTGATGCACTCTGCAGGAATACTCATGGAAGTCTTCACAGTGCAGGAGTATGGTCTGATTACAGATGCTGTGCTTTAAGTACCCCTTATCATATCTTTTTTTTCACTGTTGTGCAGGGGTTGGACTCAGTGATCTCTGGAGGCTGGAGATGCTGTTTGCTAATGGCAGATGGAGAGAGGAAAAGCAAGTGCAAGGCATGCTGTGCATAGCCACCACATGGCATCTCCACCATTTCCCCCTGCACAAAGGAGGAGCAGCTCACAAGCTTGGCCTGGGCCAGGGAAGGGAGCAGACAAACATCTGGACCGACCCCAAACGAGCTGGTTCTGCAGGTTGGGTGTCTTCTGCTGCTTGTCTCACATCCTGCTGCTCAGCGGTAGATTTGTTCCTGCTCAGTGCTAACAGGAAACTCACACAGCATTTCTGTTTCAGCTGTGCCAACGCTTTGATCCCTTGCTGCTTGGATGCGGCGTTTGAAGAAGGATGCCTGTGCTGATGTCCAGCCAGGCTTTGGGGATGAGTCTCCACACCAGGGTACGACTGACAGGACTGAGGGTTGGGGATCGGGCCAGGTCGAGTCCAGTGTGCTTTGCTCTTGTTCTTAGTGCTTGTTTTTGCTCAGGAGGGCAGGAGGTGAACCTCGTGAACCAATGCCTGCAGACGGGGTTTGCAGAGAAAGAGGTCCTGCAGGCCTTGTGTGACAGCCACGGAGCTGCAGCAAGGCTGCATCAGTGTAAAACACCAGAGATCCACGGAGGTGTGAAGGGGAGCTGTGGGCTGCAGTCACGCAGGAAGGGATGTGCATGCTCGGGGTTTGGTTGTTGTGTGTGTGTTAAGTGACTGTGATACCACTGCTGGGTCAGTGTGAGTGTACGGAACAAGTGTGACAGCCTTTTTGATGGAGTCCTGTGAAAGGAGTCCTATGGACTTGAGATCCAACTATCAGCCCGTGGGCATCATCCAGGAGTTGGGGTAGGGGATGAGGCAAGGGAAGTTGGGCTGAGAAAGGGATAAAGCAGTCTGGCAGCAGTTCTGTGTTTCTCCCATCTCCTCCTTTATTTCCTTACAGGTGAGATAGATTGGTGCGGCAACATGCCCTTGAATGTAACAAAACCCACTCTAGTGTGGATTTGACATGGGCCCAGCACTGCAAGGTACGCTGCTGGGAGGAAGCGTCCATCTGGCTGAGGGCAGGAAGGCCCTCCAGAGGGATGCACTGAGGCCAGTTGTGCGAGGCTCAACAAGAGCAAGCGCCAGGTCCTGCGCTTTGGTCATGACGACCCCGTGCCAGCTTCTCCAGGATTTGGCTGGGGTAGAATTCCAAGCAGCCCCTGATTCCAGAACGTTGGGCTGGGCTGTTGGAATCTTCTGCCCTTGTGACTGGTCTTGCCTCCCCACCCTGTCCGTCGTGGTGGAGCAGCCTGGTGGCCCTCAGTGATGTCATAAGGGCTAGAATGAGGGGAGGAGCAGTGCGTGCTGCGTCCCTTCATTGGAGCGCTGGAGCTCTGACTGAGCAGCTCGCTTGTTGCACTTGTGCACCGACTGCGTCCCTTTGTCTTCACACCGTCCTGTGCAGCACCTTGTAGGTAAGCTGAGACAGTGTGGGAGAGATGGGGGGACAGTGAGTGCTGAGAACTGCTGGCTGGCGGAGCTCATAGGATCACATTCTCTCCATCAGCAGAGGGATGGCCATGAGGGACAGGGAGGTGATCGTCCCCCCCTGCTCTGCTCTTGTGAGGCCCCAGCTGCAGTACAGTGTCCAGAAAGACAGGGAGCTGTTGGAGAGGGTCCAGAGGCGAGCCACAGAGATGATCAGGGGACAGGAGCACCTCCCCTGCAAAGACAGGCTGAGGGAGCTGGGCTTGTTCAGCCTGGAGAAAAAAAAGGCACTGGGGTGACCTCACTGCAGCCTTCAATACCTCAAGGGAGCCTTAAAAGAGGAGGGGAATCAACTCTTTGAAAGGGTAGATAACAGCAGGACAAGGGGAAATGGTTTTAAGTTGAAAACTTAAGTTTTAAGTTGAGGGAGGGCAGATTTTGGTTTTTCCCTCATAGTCTTTGCTAAACCGTGGAAGCAAACTGACCTGCTCTTTCTCTCTCCTCTCTCCACCCTCTGCCTGCTTCCCTGCTGCAGCTTTTGCTCGTGGAAGATCAGAGCAAAGTGACAAGGAAAGGCTGCGGATTCGTGAGATTTGTCTCCCTCGTTCTGATCTCTTGCCAGGTACCTGCCATGGTTTGTCCCCCCACATGCTTTAGCAGCCCGTGACGCCCCGTGTTTAGTAACACAGCCTCATCCAGCTTTGATGGGACGCTGGTCACGTGTGGGTTTTCTCCACGTGCTCTGCAGCTCAGCCCTCAGAAGGATGCTGTCTGTGGTGCTGTGACCAGCTGGTCTACAGGAAACCAATCCCTTAGGCAAAGAGTCCCAGCCCCAGCTTGTGCAGAGCTGCACAGCATCACCAGGGACACCAGCAGGCGTGCTTGGGCTGTGTGAGTGTGCCCGACAGCTGTAGGGAGCACAGCAGAGATGTGAACAGAGAAAATAAAAGTGTGTTTCTTTTCAGTTCCAGCTTGTCACACCTATGCTGATGGCTGTGGCGTGCAGCGAGATCAGCTGTGGGCCTGACCTGGCATGGACAGAGGTAGAGTATGAAGCTCTGATTGGTCTTTGTTCCCTGACTGCAGCCAGCAGAGTGAGCCGCAGATGTGCTCTCCTGCTTTCCAAGAGAGCTCCTCTGTGGCAAGACAGCAGTGCAAGCGTGGCAAGTTTATGAAAGTACCAGAGCCATCTCGGCTGTGGGGTTTGTCCTCTACTGACTTTTCCCTTGAAATGGCTGCAGAAACAACAATCATTCTCTGCTCTGTTTGGCCTCGCTGTTGGTTGGACTGCTCAAGAGAGCTGCTTGGTGCTTGCAATGGCACTGTTTGCACCTTGTAACTGCAGCCGTAGCTTTGGTTTCCCTCTTCCTGGTCTCCTAGCATCTGAAACAGTCAGCCTTCCTGCACAAAGAGCGCAGGAAAGGTGGGGGCAAAATGCACAAGGCCACCTGTCTGCGTCAGTGCCATTGCTGATTAGTCTGGGTGGGGAGAGATGCATCTTTGCTGGCGTGTGCCTGCTGCACACCAGGGAGAGAAACAGCCGTTATTAGACTTGCAGTTCCTTCTGAAGTGCCCATGATAAGGACCGAGTGCATTTCCTGCAGCTTTCTCTGCAGATGTGCTCCTCACCTTGAAGTCCTCCTTGTTGGTTCCCAGCTCCTCACCGTGGCCTGTGCTCTCTGTTTCAGGCTGAGAACAAGGGGAAGCCCCTGCTGGACCATGAGGTGGCACCCGTGAATGTTCCAGCTATTGCTGCTGCCCATGCTATTAAGAGACACGTTGCCCAGGCAGCGGATGAACTCTCCTTTGAGGTAAGCAGTTCAAGGCGTTCCTTGTTGTTCAATTTTACAATGGCAAATGCCTTCAGAGCTGCACTGGTGCAAGTGCTCTCATGCTCGGCCATGTTTGGCAGTGCAGAAGAATGCAGTCATTTGAGCTGTGCTTTCCTCCCAGCCGTGCTGAAGCTGGGATTGACGTTGCAATCTCTTGCAGGTCGGAGACATCGTGTGTGTCATCGACATGCCACCAAAGGAGCTGACCCCCTGGTGGAGAGGCAAGCTCGGCTTCCAGGTAGGCACAAGCTTCAGACTGGAGAGTGCAACTCTCAGCTTAGAGCTGCTCTGCCTGCATAGGATGCCTAATGGACATAAACAGTTTCCCTGTGTCGGTGTCAGAGGACCTTGCCTTTGGCTGTTAATGTTGAAAAATTATTACCTTTATGCTGTGAACTATGGCCATTTTCTGCTGGATAGTCTTATGGAACGTCAGGCAAGCACGTTCCGAGGGAAATGTTATGTGGCTTTTGGTTTAACAGTTCAGATCTGAGAAGTGCTGCATGCAATAGTTGGCCTCTCTTCTTGTTACAGGTTGGATTTTTCCCAGGGGAGTGTGTGGAACTCATTAATAAGAACATTCCTGAGGCACTCATCAACTCAGTGCCAAAGCCAGGTACGGATGTTACATTTGATAGTGTGGGGAAGCAAAATGAAGTCTTTTTTGGGGTGTGTTCCATGTTTAATACCTCCTTTATGCATCCCACATTGTCCTCTGGGTTGATGATCCTTCATGCACACCATGGGGCAGAGATTTGGCCCAATCCTCCTGTGTTTATGACTGGACTTGGGGAAACTATAGAATCTTCATAGAATGGCTTGGGATGGAAGGGACCTCAGGGAACATCATGCTCCAACCCTCCTGCCTCAGGATGGTCTCCCAGCCCCCACATTTAATGTGAGACTAGATCAGGCTGCCCAGGGCCCCATCCAACCTGGCCTTGGGCTCCTCCAGGCATGGGGAAAATCCCTTTTTGTATGTACTGGTTGGTAATGTTCTTCCCGTTCTGACGTGCTCTGTAGAATGTGCTGTGCTCGGCCTCATCCAACGGAGCCAGACCTGAAATGACCTGGTTTCTTCCTTTTGTTGTGCAGTGGCCAAGAAACGCAGCAAGATCCTCACCTTCTTTCGTTCCTTGGTGAAGGCCCGCCCAAAGAAACCGACCGAGCGGGAGGTGGAGAAGGAAAGGGTGTTTGGCGGTGACCTGGGAGAGCATCTTCTCCACTCCGGTCGTGATGGTAAGGAGCTGCCCATTCCTGAGATCTTCCTCTGCTGGGCATCTAAAGAAGATGAAAGGGAGCTCATATCTAGCAGGGGGCAGGCTGATAGCCGTGGAGACACGTGTAATGGGAGTTGATGGCTGAAGGATAAAGTGAGGCGGATGCTCCTAAGAGACAAGCACATCTGTATTTGCTTCAGCCAAGCCTGGCTGGGCTTAGTGGATGGGATGTGAAGCACAGCCTGCAGCAGGATTGAATCAGGAGCTCCACTGACGGCTGGCACGTGTTCTTCAGTCCCCCAGGTCCTCAAGAGCTGCGCTGAGTTCATTGAGCAGCACGGCGTGGTGCAGGGGATATACCGCCTGTCCGGCGTCGCGTCCAACATCCAGAGACTGCGGTAAGAGTGCTGCGACTGACACAGCCTGAGTGCATCTGGTGTGGCTTTGGGCTTGCCTTCCTCTCGCTCAACCGGGTTTGCGTCCCTCTCTCCAGGCAGGAATTTGAGTCGGAGCAGATTCCTGAGCTCACCGTCCGTGACATTCACAGCGTGAGCTCCCTCTGCAAGATGTACTTCAGGGAGCTCCCGAACCCTCTGCTCACCCACCAGCTGTACGGCAAGTTCTCGGTAAGCACAAGGCCACGTCTTTCATTTCCCTCTTCCTGGGCCTCTTGGCAGATGGCTGCAGCAGTGCCCCAGCTCGGAGGCCCTTTTGCTGTCAGCCCCACGAGGTTTACTCGCAGTGGTGTACTAGCCTGATTGGTGTCTCGCTCCCTTTCTGCACTACTCCAGGATGCTGTTGGTGCCGCTACAGAGGAGGAGCGGCTGCTCAGAATGCAGGACGTCATCCAGCAGCTGCCCGCTCCTCACTACAGGTCAGTGCTGCCCTCAGCCTGCTGAGCTCAGCCCTGCTGCGTTGCAGAGGGCAACGATGCGGTTCCAGGCTCTGTCTCACGCCGGCAACACGATGCCTGTGTATGCTGAAGGGTTGAAGGCTCCATGGGCTTACTTTATGGGGTCAGTTCCTGGGCACGGGGGCACGCTTGGTGCAGCTGATGGCTGCGGCTGTGCTGTGCTGGGGCTTGGTGCTGCAGCGTGGCACTCAGTCAAGTTGGATCTACTTCATCTTCGGTGACAGTAGCAATCACAAGAAGTAGCATGAATGGAGGTTTGCTTTCTGAATTGCAGCACGGCATGCTCGTTGGTGCTGAACGTTTGCCTCTCTTGTTTTCCAGGACACTGGAGTACCTGATGAGACACTTGGCGTGTCTGGCTGGGAGCTCCACGATAACAAACATGCATGCCAAGAACCTAGCCATTGTGTGGGCTCCAAACCTCTTAAGGTAAACTTCTGGTTCTGTTTCAACACTTCCTATGTTCTCCAGTTAAGAAAAACAGTCCTCCCTTTTTCTCCATCAAATGTGCTCTTCTCCTGTAAAATCTGTGGCTGACAGAAGAGCAGGAGCCTGGGCTGTTCTCCATCCCCACGGGCACAATGTCTAGGTGACAATTTCTGCAGCCTTGTTGAGATGGGACTGACATGTCCTTGATCATCCAGGGGAATTTCTGCAATGGCATCACTGACTGCCCACTGCGGAAGTCTCCAGAGCCTCAGCTGACAGCTTTTGGCTGCAACAATTCAGACTCGGGGAAACGGTCTTGGAGAAATGACTTCTAAAATCTGCCTTTTCTACAGATCACAGCAGAATGAGTCTGCCTGCGCCAGCGGAAGAGCTGCCTGCATGGAGCTGCAGACGGAGTCGGATGTGGTGGAATTTCTCATCAACCACACAGACGTCCTCTTCTGCTCCAAATCCGGAGCAGACATCGCAGATGCAGCAGGTGAGTGTCTTCCTCCATTAGCTTGATCTTGACCTGACACCTTGATCAAATGCAGGCCTTCTCCGGGACCTTTGAGATACTCTTTTACCATCAAGGGGACAGCAGACCTCTGGGCTTCCATTAGGGTATGGCATCCTATTGCTGGATGCTGAGAATGTCCAAGCCCAAACTTCACAAGGAGGAAACCGTAATTATTATGCTTTGCACGCAGGAAAAGCTTGATGCAAATGTGGCAGCGAAGCTTTCTCAGTTCCCTGCCCCCATTTCCTTGGGTTTTTCCTTGCCTGTTTTGATACAGTAAGCTGCTCTTAATGATGACCGTGTCCTTTGCCATAAACACACCTCTGCCCACATGGTTATGTTGGGCTCCTCTTCTTCCAGTGGCACGGATAAGCAAGCCTGAGAAAAATACAGCACCTCCCCCAGAACTGTGGTGGCTGTGCTACTGCTTTCTGATCCTCGCTCTTACCTGTGGTTTTCCCTGACAGGGCACAATTCTCTCCCAGGGCCCAAGTCTGTGGGGGTCTCTTCTGCTGCCACAAAGCTGCTCAGCCTGGAGGAGGCACAGGCACAGAGGCGAGGCCACAGCAGCTCTCCCCCTGTGACAGAGAGCAGCCACGACATTGAAGTGGAAGAAAGCCCTGCAGCTGGGCAGGGCAAATTCCACACCGTCATCGACTTTCCATCTGACAGGTAAAGAGGACTTTCTTTTCCAGCAGCTAGCATCATTGTTTGGGTGGGTTTTTCTGTTTTTCTGCAGAAACCAGGCAGTCCCAGGAACAAGCAACTGCTGCCAAGAGCTCAGTGCAGCTCTTCCCTCACCCTGCACCACGCACGACTCACAGCGTTGGCTGTTTTCTCTCTCCAGGCAAAATCCACCCAGCAAGAGTGAGGAATCGCCAGCTAGCAGTTGGTGTTGCTGCTTCAGGCTCAGGAAGCCATCCTCTGGCAGCAAACGCCAACTGCAGCGCAATGCCAGGCAGCCCTCAGAAACAGCAGTGGTAGTCCTGGCAGGTAAGGGTGCAAATGCAGCTTCCAAATCCCTGCTTTTCAGGAACATAGAATTCAAGCTTGCTCTGCACTTCTATCTCCTTCTGGCATTCCAGCCCCTGCCTAGCATCTTCAGTTCACCCCTGATCAAGAACCACTGTCGTAATTCAGCTTGTGAAAGTTTGACACTAACCCCTGTGTATCCTTTCTAGGTGAATCGAGCCCTTGCCAAGCCATAAGATCCAGGGCAAGTAGCAATGATGCTCTCTCTGCTTCCATCAGTGGAGAGCTCATAGGAAGCACGAATCGCTGCAGTTCCAACAGCAGCCTTACACATGACAACAGTGATGGAGAGAAGGAGCTCATCGAAGTTCATGCTCTCATTACACCTGGCTCTGCTGAAAATGCTGACCTGGGCCTGCCAGACACCACAGTCACCAGCCTGGATTGTAACCAGGAGTCTCTGCAGTGCAGCCCATCCCAAGAGCAGTGTGAGTGCCCCGACAGCAGCACCTCCATGCAGGAGCAGGTCAGTGTCAGTGAAGAGGAGCAGAGCCTCTTGCAGGGGGACTGTCAATCAGGCCTCCAGTCCCAGGCACCAGACAGCAGCACTGAGAGCTCTGAGCCACTCTCTCCATGACAAGACAGGATGAGTCCCTAAGTCACCGTGGACCTCTCCCACCCTCCTGTCTTTTATACAATAATAAAAGCACACTTGTGCTCAATCAACGCCTTGACTGCCTCCAGAGTCTTCATTCACACGGACTGGGATGAATGCAGCACACAGCAAGGCACCCCAGCTTGCAATGCTGTGGCTGTGGGGTGCGTGCAGCACAGCTCCGGGTTTGTTCCTGTTTTGTCTGGCTTTGGGATGTCTGCAGGGGGAGCTCTGCTACCATTTGGCATGGTAGCAAATAATCTCTCGCATCCTGGATGCTGCTCATGATACTCCCAAGCTTCCTGGCTGTGGCTTTGTGATGCTTTTCAGGGCCTTCTGATGCATTTTGATGCCTTGGCTGTTCCTTAACACCTCTCTCCTCCCATCATGTCCTTTCCTGGCTCCCACCTACGAGCTGGTCGTGCAGATCATCTCCAGACCTGTCATCAGCACACTGCGGCAGGAGAAGCTCCCCCTGGCCAACGTCAGGCAGTACTGCTTGGTCTGCAGCTCAGTGGCCATTTCCCTTTTAGGCGGCTCCTGCAGAAGAATCAAGCAGCAGAACCTTTTGCTGACCCTGCACCACACAAATGCTACGAAAGCAGAAACAACCTGGGAATCTCTGGGTCTGCAAGACTGCATGGACACTCACCGACTGTGTTGATGGCTCCCTCCCATCCTTGATTTCCTTCTCCCCTTCTCCACGTCGGATCCCACTGCTGAGCCATGATCAAGCTGCCCAGTGTGGCAGAGCATCGTGCAGAGCCGTGCTGGCACCTCCTCCCCTTCCTCTCCTGCAGCTCAGCCTGCAACCTGAGCAAGTTTTTTTCTGAGAAAGTGACCAGCTCTTTTCCATCCCTTTGCCCCTACAAACAGTTGTCCAGAGGATCTCGTCCAAGAATTCCTGGAACAGCCTGCAGCTGGCTCTCCTGAAGTTCAGGCTCCTGCCTTTGCTTCCTGCCAGGCCCGCATTCCTTGAGATCACCAACTCAAGGAGGGCATGGTCACTGCAGCCCTGACCGCCTCCTGTCGTAACCCCTGGTGTGCACCATGTCCAGCAATGCTTCCCTTCTGCTTGCTGTGCCCAATGCCTGCACCACAGAGTGATTCTCACTGCACTCCAGGAGTCTGTCAGATTGCTTGCAGCCAGCCATGCTGATTTCCCAGACTGACTGGAATCCCCCATCAGGATGAGAGTCAGTGAGTGCGATGCTTCTGCTGGCTGCAGTAAGCAGCTCCCACCAACAGGCTCTCTTTCCAGGCGGCTGTAGCAGACCCTCACCTCCAGAAGCCCTGCACTGCTGCACGTCCTAATTTTACCCACAAGTTCACAACCTGCTCATGGCTCTTCTTAGTTCTTTGCAGTCAACTTCTCATCATAGAGGGCAAATCCCTTGCCTTCCAGAATTCCATAGTAACACTTGTGTCAGGATTTTTTAATTTTATTTATTTATTTATTTATTTATTTATTTCCATTTTCTAGGTAGGAAAATTAATTTCTGAGCCAGGAGAAGCAGAAGTGAAACAGTCTTCCTGGCACTGCTCAGGTTGCAGGAGTTGCCAAGTGCTCCTCAGGTAATGTGTGCTGAAGAGCTGACCTTGGTGGCAGGGGCTGTGGCTGCATTTTGTGCCTGTCATGCGGGAATCCAAGAAAGCCTATTCAGAGCAGGAGCTGCAGAGCGAGATAAACATCACGAGAAGGTAAGGCTGAGAAGCAAGGACACCTCCAGAAAGAAGAGAAAAACTGAGTCAAGTGAGCTGCGTGACGGCCGTGTGATGCTGACCATGATTGGAGGAAGAGCGCATGGCTGGGAATGACTGATGGCTCTGGTTGGATGGGTGCCTGTGTGCACAGAGTTAAGGAGTGTTTGTGGGATGTTTTGCTGGCATCTAACGGCTGTAAGGGGAAGTCAAGAGAGAAAGCTTGTGAATGCATAGAAGGGATGTTAAAATCTGGAACAGACTGTTTGGATCAGTCACAGCTGAGTCCATGCCAGATTGCCACACTGTCAGAACCTGGGGCCTAGGATTTTCCTTTAAGAGTGCCCATTGCAAATTTTAAATGATAAAAAGTAACATTGAAAAAAGCTTCCCTCCTTGCATTAGAATTACGTATTGATATTTGATGTTTCTGTCTTTCCATTCCTTTAGCAGCCTGGGTGTTGATGCAGCTGCATGCATCTGCTGCCCTCCCCTTCTGTTTTGTGTAAAAGAACAGTAAAATATGCAATCAGTGTGAGATCTTTCTGAAGTATTTTACTTTATTTGCCCCTAGGCTGCAATGGCTGGGAAATGGCAGTGTCACCCAGGAGCCCACACGGCGACCTGATGTCTCATTGTTGGGGTCTATTGGAAACCACCACGATGACAAAAGAATGCCTGGGATTCCTCCGGCCCAAATGCCAAACCTTGCACTTGGCTGTGCTGAACCTCATGAGGTTCCCCCAGGCCCACCTCTCAAGTCTGCTGAGCTCAAACAGATGTCATTTTTCTCGTGTCCTTCCATTCCGAGTCCATCTGTTCCCCAAAGCAAAAGAATTCTGACCAAGGCTGCAGTTGCAGCTGACTTCCCAAGGCTGCAAGACGTGGTGGTGACACAGCCTTGTGCTTCTGCATTGGTGCTCATCCCACGTTTCCTTTCTCTGTCTCGCAGGTCAGCTCCTGCTGGAAGCAGATGGTATCCCAGTGTGAATGAAGGTCAGTGCAGGAGCAGCTGCTGATGGGAGGAAGGAAGTCCATGCTGAAGAGCTCTGAAGCATCTGCAGGTATGGTTCTGGAGGAGGCAGCAGTGATGTCGGAGGGCTCCCCAGCAGGAAGCTGTCTCATCCAAATGCTTGCTGAGTGGTTGGAAGGGAGCTTTCTGCATGACAGCAGCACCAGTCACTTGCTTCACATGTTGCAAAGACAAGGATTAGCACGAGTTCCAGTATCTACAGTATCATCACGAATCACGATAGGATTACAATGTGTCCTCATACAAACGCAGCCATTTCTCTCTGAGTCCAAAGGCTGTCCGGAAAGCATCTTTGAGGTCTCTCACACCAAACCACTGCTGTCCGTGTGGGATCTGACTCATTAGGGTATAGGGGTTAGGAACCACAGGCTGTCTTTTGAGAACGGGTTCAGTCATTTCCTTACATCTTGCACCAGCCGATACGTGCCGTCTGCCTTCCGTGCCGACAGGATTGGGGTGTTATAAGGCCACAGACAAGGTTCCAGAAGACCATCCTTAACCAGTGTCTGTGTTACAGCTTTTAGACCCACTCTCCCTTCTAAGGCTATGGGATATTGTTGCTGTTTCACAGCTCCACTCCCTCCTTGGGCAGTTCTTTGTAAGGGAAAATTGTGAGTCCACCCCGATTTCCTTCCCCTGCCCACACCTTTGGATTCATTTCTCCTTCATCACAGCTGTTAACACATTCATTGACACCTGATATCTGTTTCACAGACTTGCAGCTGTAATCCTCATTTAACTGTTAAATCTCTCCCCCATAAATCGGTCCCTGCTTCAGGCATAGAGAACAATTGCCCTGCAACTATTTTATCTTTCCATTTTAGTTCTGTGGTCTCCAAGAGTGGAGCTGTCATTTCTGATCCCTCAGCCCCAGTTATGCACAACAGCCACATCCAGATACACGCCTGGTACCTCTGAACTAGCTAATGCTGTAGGATGGAATGTTGTTTCTGCACTGGCTATCAAATGTGGGATTGCTCTGAAGCAGTACAGCACCATGTGTTTTGTAATTTGCCCTTGGAAACAGTTTGAAAAAGTAGAAAGACTTTATTAGTATTAGTAAAAAGAAGTTATTTCATAACATATTTTAGAAATACAGTTGTTCAATCATGTGATCAATTCTCACTTACAGAACTGTAATAGTTACAAATTGCATGGGTATAGCATTAAGGACCAGAAAGCATGTAGTAAGGCCATTCTGTTTGGATAGGAGAAGCTCAGCAAAAGAAAAACAGACTCCAAAGAAGCCAGGGCCTCCACACAAGGCCGAATTGACTCACTCTGTGGGCAGGTTGGGATGCAACAGGCAGGCATCAAGGGACTCCCCTCTGTCTTCCTTCCACACTTCTCTCTATTCAGGGATGGGCAGCTGTCCAGAAATAGTGCCCAAGTGTTGATAAGCAGCTGTCAGACGTTCAATAATTAGCAGTATACCTGCTGAGCTAGCAACAATTGGTGTTTAGCCAGTCACACACACACACACAGAATGGCCCGGGTTGGAAGGGACCTCAAGGATCAGGAATCTGCAACCCCCTGCCACAGGAAGAGTCACCAACCTCTGTACCACTGCACATATGCACATTGCTGGATAGAAACAGCAGTGTGGGAAAAAATTGTACACTGTGGTTCAGAATGGCTTAAGAGCTCAAATTATGAATGTATTTTCACCTTCACATTACCCATATAATGTCTGAGAAGGAGCTGTGTGTCAGATGTTTTTCTTATGCTCCCTTTCTTTCACCAGCCCTCATGTGAAGTGCCTAGCTGATGGCAGTCCTGCTCAGCCTCAGAGAAAGGTGACCCCAGCCAGCATTTCTGTGCTTTGTGTCCTGTGTCAGCAATAACTCTGAGTAACTAATGCATTCAGTAAAACCAGGGTCTGTTCGTGGACCATTTGCAAACATAAAGAGATGCAAAAACCCAATGGATAACTGAGCTGTTATGAATGATTATCCCCACCTCTTCTGTTTGCAGCTCAGTGACTGTGGGCAGCCAGTCGAGCCAATGCACACCCCAGAAACATCAGACAAGGCACTTCTGACCTCGTTCTTCCTGTGACCTTACAGCACTGCCCTGCAGAATGAATGTGTGTCTTCAGAGATCTCTCTTGGCATGACTTCAAGAGCAGCTCAGTCAGTAGTTCACAACTTCACACCCATCTAGCTGTTAGATCTACGAGGGAACTGTTGATGTCAGAGCTAGAACATTGCCAAGCTGCAACAAAAGCTGCATGGCAACGCAGTGTTGATGATCTCCACATCTTTCCGGCAGTGAAATTTATTTTTAATTCTCTGCAGGAAAAGGTTTGTGCCAAATGACAAAGGAATGAACCCTTCCTGCAAAACGTCTGTTAGAAAGCAGCACGTTGTCAGCTGGAATCATGAGTTATTTCAGCCCTCACTGGGCTGATCTGGAGAAGGGCTGTGCCAAGGTATTTACAGATGTCTTCTGATGGGTTTGAAGCATTTCTGGCTTGCGGGGTAGGCATAATTCTGCAAAGCTGGTGGATTGCTAGATCAATCTGAAATACAAGAAAGATCAATAAATGACCAAAAAAAAACCAACGGAAAACAAAAACAAAAGCAAAAACCGAGATACATTGATAGCTACATTATGTACTACATGATTCCTTTCAGCTATATGTTTTTTTTTTTAAATAAGAAAGTGTAGAGCTGCCAGTTCCCTTATCCATCCTTTCAAGCTCCAGGCTAAGTAAGAAATGTTATTCCTCTCAACTGGAAGATGTATTCTGGGAAGAATGGTCTTCAAACTATTTGCGTTTCTTTAAGACATTCAGTTATGGGAAAATAAAACAAACCAAAACAAAACAACAAAAAAACCCACCAACAACCTCTATATTCTGAAAATGAAAAAAAAACCCTTTTGACTTTCTCTTGACTGATTTAAAAGTATAACAGATCACATACAAATGTTTAAGGAACAAAGAGCTGTCACGGAAAAGGAGGGAGCTGCTCTTTTACCTATCAAACCTTCCACATCTTTGAGTGTCTGCCAACAACCAGAATGTGTGGAGGCACCTTCAGTAAATGGAGGGCAGTGATGGCACTGCACTTACATTAATCCTTGATGAAATAGTACAGCACTGATAGAAACTTCCCAACAGTCTGTGCTGATCTGAAATGCTCTGGCAACTCTTTGCAAAAGGTTCATCATGCTGAGTATTTTTATGTCATTGCTTGCTTGCTGGTATCACCTGTGCTGAGCTAGCTGGACAAACCCAGATTGGCAGCTCCTCAGATGTGTTACCAGCTAATTTCTCACTGATCATTAGAAACAGAAAGTTAATTCTGCTGGGAATTTTGACTCAGCACGAAAAGGAGAGCAAAAGGAAGGGCAAAATGAATGAAATAGCAACACAAGTTACCCAGCTGTTCTGTTGGAAAGACCATTTTTAAGCCAAAAGAACTGCAGAAAGAAGGAATGGATGGATTTCCTGGAGCATCTAGTTCTCCAGATGCCTACAAGAGACTGCCTTTCTGCATGTGGGACACAGAGCAGATCCCCTCTGATGTTCGGCACAGGGATGGATGGTGCTAAAAGCAGGTTTGTGTTTACCTGCAGGGCCCATTTGTTGGTTTGTTTCCATGTACAGAGAGCCCGTAGGAGGTATCAAAACCATCTCACAGTTTGTGCTTGTAGGTTCAGTGTTTGGGAGCACTGACCTTCTGAACAGCTGAAACCAAAATCTGCAATTCAAAACCTGTAAGTAATATTCACATAATAATGAATTAAGAAATGCAATAGATAAACCTTTCACACCTGGAGCTCAGCTGCCATCACAGACCATTGCAGTGACTGCCCATGCATTAATTCTGTGTTGATAGTATCACTGGTGTCTCTCTTCTAGAGATGGATCCAAGCTGAAATGTGACTGCTGGTCGAGTTTCCACCTTAGCAGCTCCTCTACTGCTGCTGTCACGACTGCATTGTCCACCTGAACTGCGGGGTTGGATGTGACCTTGTGAGCAGCAGTCTGCTGGCAGACTTGTGAGTATTTTCCAGTATGTAGTTATCCCTGGTCAGTAGAAGGAGGAGAGAATTAATGCATATATGCATATATTACAAATACATTAATTATATAATTGTATAAATTACACTTAATTACATAAATTATATGTAATTATATATTATAGATCCATGAAATAGACATGAATATATACAAACAATTACAAATCCATAAACATTTTTGTGCATATTTAAATTTAGGAATGCATTCTATTAGAGGCATTGATAAGCAGGCATTTAAGCACACCTTGCTTTGCTGTTTAAGCAGGTCTGCACCAGAATCCTGACTGTAAGTGACAGCTGTGAATGTCTTGAAAAGGACAGCTCAAATCTCAGGTCATGCACGAGCATGGAGAAGCTGATTTCCTCTTGGTTAATCCTTGATTGTTCAGTGCATAGTGGTCAGATGGAAGACAACATGTAGTCCAAATGTACTGATTTGAGAAAACAGCTGCTCTGGGTACTAGGAAACGGAGAGAAAATGGAGAAACAGACACTGCCAGAACTCTGCTGTGAGCACTTGTCTCATGAAGGATGTATCATAACAAGCCCAAAACTAATGGAGGAAGAAATAGGCTTTCTAGCTGTGTATTCATCCTTGGCATAGTTAGTTCTGTCTTTAGACATGTTTTTGAAACACTCACACGTTTTACCAACAGATAAGTAGATAAGAGACCAAAATGCTGAATGTCACGCACACGTTGCTCCAAAAGTAATGCCTGCTACTGATTTCGATGGAAACTGCAGCTCTGCTGCCATCTGCTGGCACGCCAACAAAACGTAATGGAGTATTTGTAGGAAGGTTCAGCCTCTGCTGCCGTACCACCAACAGTCACCTCTGATATCATGGGCCTGCATCAGAAAACAGGAGGCGTTACTTTTGGAGCAGCCCTGATATATTTTATATACATATATGTTATCTGAGTAGCAGCAGCTCTCACAGGCAGTATTCTGATGCTCATTTGGTTGTGCTGAAGCAGTATGTGTTCAAAGAGTGCATTTAGAGATGCTTTCATCACATACTTTGTGACACAGTCTGCAGATCTCTGTTTAGGACTCGATTTGTAGAACTGTTCACAGAGCTCCTTGATAGAAAGCTCTGGAGGTGGAGCAGCAGGACCTGATAACTCAGTCACATAAGGAAAGATTAGCAAGGTAGGAAGAATGATACTACTCTAGAAAGCAATACATGATGTCAGAACATAGGAAAAGATGTCATGCAAAGGAAAAAAATGAAAGTGAATAATTGCAGATGTTTTAAATTTGCATGCGTGCCATTTACAATCTTTGTCAAACCTTTGGGAGAAAAAGAAATCCAACCAGCAATTAGGAATTCTTGTTTTCTGTTTGGCAAACAAATGATGTAGAGGCTGAAATGGTAGGAGGATAACTCTGTCACACAGAAATCAGTATTCTGAAGCTTCTGGGAAAGAAAAGAAACCAGAAGAATTACAAAGAAGTGTTGTGGTTATTTGCTGAAATTCTGCATGTTTTAAAGATTTCACTGTCGTGGATGTCTCCAGAGTGCTATAAAATAGGGGAAAAAACAACAACAAACAAACAAACCAAAAACACTAACATTGGCTTACATGGTTAAAATGTGGATGGAGGAGTAACACACCTGGTAAAAGCATTGTTCTGCATTTGGCAGAGTTCTGTAATCACAAAACACAGACACTTATCTGGCTTGTGACTGGAAATGTGTGTCTTCTGAAATCCACTGCTTCAATTCATGCCTAAAGTAATGCTCTAAAGGTCTATTATTGAAAATATGTTTTGGACATTAAGGGCAGCCAAGAAAGGGCCTACAAAAGCACTCTGCTCCCCATCAATAATTCTTTCTTCTTTTGCAGGAATTGGCAGAGTAACCCTTCTGACCTGAAACAAAAACTGAATGTAAACAGATCAGATGTTCTATATCTGAACATAAATGTTTCCATATCTCTCAGGTGTAACTGAGAAGCTGAACCAGATGCTGCCACTACTGACCAGTACCTAGAAAACACACGCAATGCAGGAGGGTTTGTTGCACTGTGATTGCTTTGTATCGCACCTGTCAGAACGTGAGTGAAGCTAATAGATGGGCTGGTGCTCTGATGCAAGGTAACAGCAGGCGTTCAATTCATGCTGTTAGTGCAGAATTGGCTCAAAGAAGGGAGACTTTAATTCACTGAGCTTTGCTCACTGGAAATGAAGGTGCAGGCTGTTCATAAGGGTACAGAAGCAGAGCGCAGCCTGTGTGCCACCAGGTGGCATGGAGGGTGCAGCAGAGCAGGGACTGCATCAGAGTTCTGTGATCTGTTGCAGCTCCCCGGGCAACTTGAGGAGTCAGCAACATCAGGACTACAAACAGAATAAGGATGCTGGGATGAGGACCTGGTGGTGCCAAAGTGCTTCCCTGCCTCTCTCGGAGCCGAAGACTCACCTTTTTTACAAAATGCCTTTGGGGAATTCTGCTCATTATAACATCAAAACACATCTCCATCCCGAAAGCTACCAGCCTCCAAGGGGTGACAGCCTCTCACTGAGCATGCACACCAAATGTTTTTAACCCGTACCTTTTAAAGCCATGTGAGGAAAGTTTACACCAATCAGAACAAAGCCATGTAATCACTGGAGTGACTCCAGCTTCACCTGTGGAACAGCAAATAGTATGAACATGGATAAGGACAGGGGGAAGATGAGGGAAGGTAGCTTTGCAGGCAAGTAGGAGAACAGCTCTGACCCTGGGAGCAGCCAATGGGCAGATCCCCTCTTTGCCCCCCACAGGCAGTGCTGGTAGGTGAGATTCACACACTCGGTTCTGCTTCCCTAGGAAATGCAGTGATCCCTGTAATTTTGGTTCATACCTTGGTGCTCTTGTGGACAGGCTGTATTCCTCTTAGTTCTTTGCACATGCTTTGCATTATCCTTGGTTAACCTCACAGCTCTGCAGGCAGCTATCACATCTGTGTGTGAGAGTGGAAGGGATGGCCAGATTTGGGGATGCCTCTGGTTAGATTAAGGCAAAACGAAATGCAGAGGTTCTCACACAACCCTCAGTTTTAATAGGAATCTAATGCTACAGTTATCCCAAAATAGTGCACGGTAAGAATTAAATCTGTCTTGACTGTAAGGCTAAATATAAAACTTTTTGTTGGTCCTTAACAACAATGCATTATCACCAGCCATCCAAAAGAACCTCTCAGCATGTGCCATTCCTGACCAAAATGACAACTAGAATCAAATATTATAAACTGATGGAAGTGAGTACAGTCACACAAACCTCAGTGACTACAGAACAGAGGTGTTTTGAAGAATGCTATTTGCTAGATGTGAGCAAAAAGGGTAGCAATGCAACCAAATTTCATCAGAGTCACAGAGATGCAGGAGTTGTGGCCAGTGCCAGAAGGCATGAAGGGATTTGGGAACCTATGTAAAACTGTACCTTCCATCATCTCCTGTGAGAGTGTTCTACAGCTGAGCTGTGCATTGCATGCCTTTGTTCATTTGCTCTGAAACTTTTCTTTGCTGGTGCAATTCCATGTCCTCTGGTCTTACAATGGAAGAATCAGAGATCAGTGGTTCCCTGTTAAACTCTGCCAGTCATACTCTTGGTTGTCTGCTTTCTGGCCTGAATTGCCTTTGGTTACTTACTGTTTTTCGTATGAAAGTTGTTCTACAATCTGATCATCCCTAGAGTCCTCCTCTGAACTCACTCACATCCTTCTGGATGGCTTTTGAGATGGGAAGAACAACGTTCAAGGTGCAGCCAATGATGCACCTCCATAGAGGCACATCTTTTCCACTGCCTTGTCTTCTTCCTTGCAGAAAGGTTCATCATATGCATTTTTTTAGAGGATTGCTAATGAGAAAATCTGAAGATGCAAAGGTATGTTTTAGTTGGCTGAACTCTTCTCAGCTCCTTGTTCCCAATTGCACGTAGATAAAACTGTTGGCTCTGATGCTGGAGCAGGACAATTAGCCTTCTTTCCACAGCCTCCCACAGCATTCCTGGCTTCAGAGCAGAAACTGCTTCTCATTACTCCTACACTGAGATGTGTTCTGTTGTGATGACTGCTTTGCGCCCTCAGGCAAAATCTCCTACAAAGCACAGATTTGTCCTCTCCCAGTTCACCAAGAATGGAGAACTTTGGGGTATTCCTCACACCTCGCTTTTTATTCATATGGGATGTGGGGAAAGCTTTGGGAAAGTATGAGATGACAGTGGCACATTCTAACTTAATGCACAAGAAGCAGAAGTTGCAGACTATGAGGGGTAAAAGGCTGGTTATATAAATTATTTGTCACCTCCAGAACTTCTCTTCCCTGCCTTCCATCATTTGATTTCTTTCTTTAAATGCTTAGTATTTTTCTTTAGCTTTTAAACTTTAAATCTGGCATTTCTCATCCAATATTTCCAATATCCAGTATTTCACCTGATTTTTCAGATATTTCTCTGCAGTATTTGTACAGTTCCTGTAGTTAACCTCATAGTCATACTAAGCTTGATTTACACAACACCTCCACTAGCTGTGAATGTTCCCTTTATCTGCAGAGATCATGGCCTGAGCCTGACGTTTCTTCATTTCACTTATTTAGGAGTAACATATTCTCCTGTCTCCAAATGATGTTTCCACAAGATAAGTTTGCACTCAAAGCTATGCACTCCCTTAAAGCAGGCAGAAACCACACAGACGTGACTCTAAAGTTGGCTTAGAAATACCCTGGGACCCAGTTATCATTGCAGATCTTTAACAACCATGGGAAGAGTTTTTCAGATTCCTTCTTTGTGAAGGACTGCAGGAAAACAGCCATTCATGTGCTGAAAAACTAAACAATAAGCACAAAGTGTAGCTCGTGGCAAGCTGAGCAGCCATTGGTAATCTGTCATTATGTCAAGTGACTCAGGGCTTTGTGTCTGTTGCTCCTTCTCTTGCAGGTAGATCTCAAATACTTTCTTCAATCCGTCTCCCTTTCCATTATATGCCTGGTTTGTATCTTCCTAATAAACTGCTCCATAAATGCCGCTGCCATCAGATTTGCATTTAGAGAAATACATTTGAACACAATTAAAACAGTGAGAGGCCATCAAATCGGGAATCAAACACTGTAGGCTATAAGCTTGTCAGTCAGACAATAGGAGCATCACAGCTTGCACTTGATTATAACACTTCTTCAGAGATGCAAAGGACAAGAATGCACTCAGGAACTGCACTCAGCAAGGTTTTACTAAGAGCACATCATATTTGACAAGCCTGACTGCCTTCACTGATTGCTGATGTGGGCAGGAGGGCATACATCACAGGACATCACAGGACATACATGCCAGGACAGAGCAGCTGATCTGGAGGTGTAAGGGACTTTTAGGGGTTTCCTTTGCCAGGGAAACACCAAGAAAGTAAAGCAACCCTACAGCACCAGGCAGCTCTCATGAGAGTGGCTGATGGCCAGGGTGTTGTCAGGGCAATGGAGACCATACTCACAGCCCTGAAAAATGGCAGCTGGGAAGCTTTCTATGTGGGGAAAGAGCTGTAATTCTATTAGGAAGGAAAAAGTGCCTAAAAACCTCGTTCTAGTACACTAACAGGTTTTCTGAAGCTGTTGGAAAGACCTCTAAGATCATCTGGTCCAGCCATTGTCTCATCTCCACCATGCCCACTAAACCACATCCCTCAGTGCCACATCTCCACGTTTCCTGAACACCCCCAGGACTGTGACTGCACCACCTCCCTGGCAGCCTGTGCCAATGCCTCACCACTATTTCTGAGCAGAAATTTCTCCTCGTGTTCAATCTGAACTTCTCCTGGGGCGACTTCAGGCCACTGTCTCTGGTCCTATCCCTGCTGACGTGGCAGAAGAGGCCGGCCCCCAGCTCTCCAGAACTTCCCTTCAGGCAGCTGAGGAGGGCAGCGAGGTCTCCCCCGAGCCTCCTCTTCTCCAGACTAAGCAATCCCAGTTCCCTGAGTTTAACTTGGAGCTGAACACACTGCTGTGAGGATTAAAAAGTAATCTGTGCATTTTTATTGAATGAACAGGGTGTTCCACATGATCTGTAATCATAAAAACTGAACATACGGCCACTGATACAGATTGCTGACAAGGTCTACGTTAACCTGAACAATGAGGAAACCCAGGCTGGAAAAGCTGAAGTATGAAAGTAATATTTTATGTGACATTTCCTAGACAGGGCGGGGGGGGCGGGGGGGGGGTGGGATAGAATCGGGGGGGAGGAGGAGGAGGAAAGAAGGGGGGGGACGGCGTGGGGGGGACGGCGGGGGCTGGGGAAGGGGCGGCCCCCCCGAGGAGCTGGCGGGCAGAGGCAGCGGGGTGCAGCTCCGCACAGGACCCGAGCGGCTGCCCCTCTCCCTCCGGCCCGGCTCAGCCGTCTCAGCTCGCCGCGGAGCAGAGCGGCGCTTTCCCTCGCACTGCCGCGCTTTGACCGGCATTCCGGACGCTCTCGCGTCTCTCGCTTTGCCGGATCGGGTTCGTGCGGCGAGTCGCCGTTCCTCCTCGGCTCGCTGCCGTCGCGTTTTCTCTCGCTTCCAACGATCTGCTCGCTCTCTGCCCTTCCCCCTCTCCCGGAGCGCACGCGGCCCGGGGCCGGCCGGCTCGCGGCAAAGCGTTGCGAGCCCTGCGGTTGTTTGTCCTTTTCCCGGGGCTCTGCCCCCGTCACGGACACGGAGGAGAGGAGAGGAAGGGGAAGGAGGGGGGGGGGGGGAAGGGGGAAGGACCGGGGGGGGGGAGAAGAAGGGGGAGGAACGGGGGGGGCTGGAAGAAGGGAGGAAGGAAGGGGGGCGAAGGAAGGGGGAAGGGGTGGGGAAAAAAAGGGGAAGGAAGAGGGGGAAGGAAAGAGCAAGGAAAGGGAATGGAGAGGGGAAGGAGGGGGGGGAAGGAAAGGGGAGGGAAAGAAGGCGGAAGGAGGGGGGGGCAAGGAAGGAAGGAAGGGGGAAAGAACGGGTGGGGAAGAAGGGGGAGGAAGGAAGGAGGGGAAAGGAAGGTGGAAGGTGGGGAAGGAAAGGGCAAGGAAGGGGGGGAAGGAAAGGGCAAGGAAAGGGAAAGGAGAGGGGAAGGAGGGGGGGGAAGGAAAGGGGAAGGAAAGGAGAGGGGAAGGAGGGGGGAGAAGGAAAGGGGAAGGAAAGAAGGCAGAAGGAGGGGGGGCAAGGAAGGAAGGAAGGGGGAAGGAACGGGGGGGGAAGAAGGGGGAGGAAGGAAGGCAGAAGGAAGGAAGGCAGAAGGAGGGGGGGAGAAAGGATGGAAGGAGGAAGGAAGGGGGAGAAAGGGGGGGCAAGGAAGGAAGGAAGGGGGAAAGAACGGGTGGGGAAGAAGGGGGAGGAAGGAAGGAGGGGAAAGGAAGGTGGAAGGGGGGGAAGGAAAGGGCAAGGAAGGAAGGTGGAAGGAAGGAAGGCAGAAGGAAGGGGGGGCAAAAAGGAAGTGGGGGCAAGAAAAGAAGGGGGAAGGAAGGGGGGGGCAAGGAAAGAAGGGAGAAGGATGGGGGCTTAGGAAGGGGGGGAAGGACGGGGGAAGGAAGGGGGAAGGAAGGAAGCAGGGGGGAGGGAAGGGGAAAGGAAGGAAGGGGGAGGAAGGGGGGGGTGGAAGGAGGGAGGGGAAAGAAGGTGGGGAAGGAAGGGGGGGGAAGGAAGGAAGGGGAAATAAGGGGGGAAAGGAAAGGAAGGGGGGGCAAGGAAGGAAGGGGGAAGGAAGGGGGGGGAGGGAAGAAAGGCAGTAGGAAGGAAGGGGGAAGGAAGGGGGGGGTAGGAGTGCTGGTTTGGTTTCCTGTTGAATCTGTCCACATTTTATAGATGTACAGCATCCTGTGGAAAAGGATTCTGTCCGTACCAATAACCTTCCAAGCACTTGAAGCCAAAGGTGGGTGTCAGAGGAGATGGGAATATCCTGTTCTCTGTGTCCAGAAGAAGTGGTGAGATGACTGAGATGTTAGAAGAACATAAGAGGAAACACTGGGATGGGCGACTGCTGGAGGCCGCTCAGTTTTTGGTGATGGCTGCCTTTGAGAAGCGTGCAGATGAACAAATCTCAGGACAGGGACAGGTGCTGGATTTCTCTGGCGTAGAGGCAACAGAGCAGCGCCCATACAGACCTACTTTACTGCCTAGTTATTTACAGTCTGATTTTGGCAGAAGAGAGTGAAGCAGCTTATGAGTGATGGTAGTCATGAGAAGCATGCCTGCATAATGCTTGCAGATCATAAGCTGGGACCTGTTTGTGAGAACAGTGCTCTGCAGGACTAGTGCTCGTGTTTGCAGGGAGTTCTCGTGGTTCAGAATCCAAAGCCATCTTACAGAAATGAAATCTTTTTTTTGAGATTAAAAACCACAAAATACACAAACCCACCCCCCCACCAAACCCACAAACAAATCTGATAATGATTTGGTAGATGTGAGAGAAACTATTTTGTCAAAGCAGTGGCATTTTCTTACCTTGAATTGAAATGTCTGTAAATGAGAGCAGTGATATAAGAATGTTGTTAAAGTAAAGGTGACAAAGTTTTGTTCGTACAGTAAATACAACTCTTGGAAGTCAGTAGTTGAAATTTGTGCTAGGAATAATGGAGTTTCATTTCTGAGTTTATTGGGTCTTTTCCTGATGCTTCTGGATGCTACCCTATTATGGTTCATTCAGTTTTGGCATTTTCTTGTTCATTTCACAGAAAAACTGAGTTGGGTCTTGTGAGTGATTGCTGGTGGTACTGATTTTCCTGGTCTTGGTCTCAGTCCTGCACAGCCACTGCAGTGAGTTAGCATTGCTTTTGTCCCACAGGAGTCACCACCGCCTGTTGTGGAAAGGATCACAGGTGGCTGGGAGTGGATTTATCAGAGCTGCCAAAGCTGAGCGTAGCTGTAGATGAAGCAGGACTGGACAGTGATGTCCCCACCCTTTCCATAGCAGAGGTGGTGCTCACCTCCATGGCAAACAGCAGCTCAGGTGAGCTGTCCTTGGTTAGCTGGGCTGTGAAATGAGAAGCAGAGGCTTCACTGTAAGTCATGGGAGCCTTGTGTCTTAAAACTAAAGCCTTGTGGATTCTGTGCAAGCTCCAAACAGCTCCTTGCATTGTAGGAATGAGGGAGCAGTTGATTCCCACAGCATCATAACAGGAGGCAGTGTGCACAGCTGGAACACAGGAGCTTCTGTCTGAACATCTGCAAACGCTTCTGGACTGTGTGAGTGATGGGCACTGTCACAGCTTGCCCAGACAGGCTGTGGAGTCTCCCTCCTTGCAGATCTTCCAGAGCTGTTTGTGGGGGTGGAGAGTGATAGGGCAAGGGGGAATGGCTTTGCACTGAGACAGGGGGTGTTGAGGTTTAGGTTGGATGTGAGGAGGAAGTTTTTCAGCCAGAGGGTGGTGAGGTACTGGAACAGGTTGTCCAAGGAGGCTGTGGATGCCCCATCCCTGCAGGCATCCAAGGCCAGGCTGGATGTGGCTCTGGGCAGCCTGGGCAGCTGGTTGGCGACCTGCACACAGCAGGGGGTTGGAACCAGATTATCTTTGAGGTCCTTTGCAACCCAGGCCGTGCTATGACTCTACTTGGCCATGGTCCTGGGTAGGCAGCTCTGGGTGGTTCTGCTGGTGTAGGAGGTTGGAGCAGATGGCGTCCAGAGGTTTCTCCAATCTCATCTGTACTGTGAACCTAAAAGGGAGGTTAGGAAAATACAAAGAAGAACCTGAAGTACTGTAGGTTTGTTTGTTTTTAAAATTTTGGGGTCTTCTCATCCCAGACTCTCTCTATGAATGGATGAGACTTCCATAGATTCCCAGTACAGGTTTCTCTTTTGTATGTTATCTGTCAGGATGCCTGAATAGCATGCCTGAAGCTGCACCTGTCCTATAAGAGGTGGTCCCACGGGTATTTAATTATCCGTACGTCCGTCTCCCGACAGGTCAGGAGCCTTGATTCAGTGGGCAGCAGAGCATTTCTCTCATGCATGCTTTCTGCTCTATGAGCAGATGCACCCAGAGGACCCCTTTGGACGTGTCATGCAACAGCATTTCAGCCAGCTGGACTCTGCACTTTGTTCTTTGTCTCCAAGCCTGATTGTGAAGCACAGCAGAAGAGCTTTTTGGAAAAGTGAGTACCTGCAGCCCTCAGAGCCATGGGAAACTGAGACACCTGCAGAAGGGGTAACTGCAGGTAATTGTAGAAGTCGCCAGCTGGGCCAGCTGGGTTGAAGCAAAAAGGGCCGAGGCAGAGCTGCTGCCTGCTCTGCTGATGTGGCTAGTCATCTGAAGGTCCCTCGCCAAGAAGCAGCCTGTTTGCTGGTGTGGGATAAGGCAACGTATGGGTTCCTCTGAGGCTTTTCATCTTAGGTGTTCTGTAGAAATGTTTAGGCAAGACATCTCATCAGACTTTGAGCTGCTGCTTCTTTCCAGCGAGGCAGTTTTAAAGACCCCCCATGCAGATGCTTGATGGAGGGTCTTTGTTGTGTTGTGGGAAGTGAGTCTTTTCTTCCAGAAGGAATCATCTTGAGGGATTTCTGTTTTAGATGTGAGCGAGTGTTTCACCTGCTGTATTGCAGAAGATGAGCAACACAGAGTGCAGGCTCTGGAGCCTTCTGATGAATATGAGGTAATCCTTGTCAGCACTGAAAGAAGACTCTTCTGTGTAAGAGAAGATTGGTGTTCCTTGCTCAGTGAGAGATATCTTAGGGAGGCAATCTCAGCACTGCAGAGTAGCTGCTGTTGTAAAGGCTATTGCTGACCCTGAAAATTTGCAAGTGCTCCAGTTGCAATTCTTTCAGTGCCGAAATGCATTGAGGATTCCTTGAATACTTGGAAAGTATGCCTGGTGTGAGGTTCCTGACCTGCAGATGTGTGGGAGCATTTCTGGAGGGAGTGCATGCTGCTCTTGCATTTCCCTGGGCTGTTAGTGTTTTGTAGCCATTCCTGTAATAATGACCGAGTTTTAGCTGTGACTGTATTCTGTGCCATTTTTCATGTTAACTGCTGGCAAATTTGCAAGTGTCAGAAGTGTAGGATTGAAGATAAAGCAGGGACAATGAGTAACTTTGAGGTAAGTGTTGTGTGAGATAATCACTGGATGTTTCTCGTTCTGCCTTGTGGTTCTCTGTTTCTAATTCTAGAAGTGTAACAGCCTGCAGTATGAGAACAGTTGAATGTGGTTGTGTTTGCTTTGCCACCAGGCATCGTGAACAAAATCATTAGCTGAAATTCTGGAGATGAGCACAGTGGTGTAGCAGTGTTCACAGCAAGTATTGCAGAGGAAGGAAATGTCTCTGAAAGTGGGGCAGCAGACTCTTAAATTTCCAGTATTTACATTTTATGCCATTTTGCAAAAGATTCATCTTCACCTAAGATGACATTTGGGCTTGTTGTTGATGCTGTTATTCCTTTGCACTTTAAATTTCTTGTTCAGGCCGCCTTGTCACACAGCGGGGTGAATCCATTCAGTCCCCTGGTAGTGAACACACTCAGTTCCTCAACGTCCACCAAAGCCAGGTGACCTCTAGTATTGCTGCTGGCGCCTTGTGCAGGGCTCTGCTTGTGCTGTTTGCCTCTGAGAGATTGCACAGTGAGATGGAAATCATGGTTAGGTATGGTCAGACAGCAGAGGCCGGGCTGTATCTTTGAACACTTCTGATTTCTGTAGGGTCAGTCACATTTCGTGACCTCTGGGGAATCTTCATCCCTCTGGTATACAGCCTTCAGCCCTTTGTATGATCACAGCTGGCAGCAAAAAGGGAAGCTGCTTCTGAAGAAGAGCATTCATCATGCAACTTACAGTACAGGGAATCCCTGGGCTGTATGCTTTTGAGTGTTAGAAGAGATTGTACAACCTTGTTCTTTCTCAGATGCAGTTTTAGGCTTCTGATTTTGGCCATTGCTGGAAATACTGTGGAGCCAGTTTCATTTGTGCCTTGCTTGCTCTGGCCATTTGTTAGTAGCTTTTGGTCTGAGATTTTGAGAGCTCGTGCTTGTTTTTGTTTCTTCTTTTTGTCTTGATACAGGAATGGCATCTGAGGTGTTCTCCTTACTTTGCCTTGACTGCATCAGAGGGGATGGAGCCCTCCTGAACTCCCTTCTGATCCACCGTGACAGGTACATGCTGACTGGTTTTTGCAGTATTCTTTTATCTCACACAGGCTCCTCTGACAGATGTGAGGAGACAGTAAAACCCTGGGAGGAACAGATGAGATGGTAATATCCAGTTGGCTTTTTCCATTCTCATTCACTAAGGACTGCTCATTGCCAGGTGAAGCCAGCCCGACAAATTCCTGCTTTTGGCTGCTTGCTTCCTTTAGGGAGCGGCAAGCAGAAGCTGGAAGTTGGTGTAGGGCAGTTGAAAGTGCTGCAGACTGATTTCCAGGGCATGTCAGATTGTCAGGTGGCTGCATCAGGTTCCTTTGCAATTGTTAGTTTCGTTTTTGGAGCTAAGAAGTGCGAGTGTTGGTTCTTGTTTGCTTGAAATTCAGGTGGTTGTGGTCCTGTTGGCTTGCAGTTCCTCCTCCTCGTGGCCCCATCAGGTTGGCTGGCAGTGTCAGTGCGTTGGCACTGCAGCTCAGTCTGAAGCTCTTGGCTTGAGACGTGACGGTCAGCACTCCGCTCTTACAACACCCAGTGTGATGCTGAGCACTGGAGGCTCTGGGGCGGAGAACGGAATCACTGTCGTCTGCGGAGTTCTCCTGTTCTTGTGGAGTCTGCAGGTCCTGGCACAGCAGCTGTGTGAAAGAGGAAATGCTGATACAGGTGGGGAAGTGTTTCAAGTGGGATGCTGATGGCAGGGGTAAGGGAGATGTGTGTAAGGGAGACCAGGCTGCCCAGAGCCACATCCAGCCTTAGAGGTGAAGCAAGGAACAGTGCTGTGTTCAGAAGTGATGTAAGTTTGCACAGGGCTGACTTGTAGGTCAAGTGGAGTCACTGAGTCAAGAAGCCATTGGAAAGATGCAGCCAAGCATAACTGAATGTGAAGCAGGATGAGTCATTGGTCATTCTTGAATGTTTCTAAAGGCCTTTGTGACGGGGTATGGAAGGAGAGTGTCTGCTCCCTGAAGGATATTTGGTCAAAGACTGTTTTACAGTGTAACAAGGGAAATAGGAAAGGGAGGAGGACATAAGCAGGAGCATAGAGAGATACAGACCTGACCAGCAAATGATAAGCAGGGCTGTAATGGGAAGCTGCCTGGTCAGTCACAGTTACTGGTGGGGGGATGTAAGTGTGTGAGAGTGTTTGTTCCAGCAAGGTTATCTGCTAGGGACTTTGTTGAGTGGGAAACTAAAGGAAAAAGGGGAAGGCAGAAACCAAAATAAACGATGCCATAGACCTGACCAAACAAACATAAAGACAATGACAAGAAACAAATCCCTGATAATCTGGGACTCGGTAGAGGCTGCAAACCATGGTGAGATGCACAAAGAAAAGGGGAACCAGGGATGAACAGAGTGAAGGTGCTGGAAAATCAAGGTTATGAAAGTTGTGTAAAATAGAGCTGGTCAGGGCGTGTCTGGCATCTGTGTTTGTTGACCACAGTCTGTCTGCTTATCACTTCTTATTAAATCTGGACTCACTCTGTACCTTCACACACTCTGCCCCATGTGTACGTATTGCTGCAAGGACTGGTGAGACCTGTGTATGTGAGCAAAAAGTTGGTGCCAGCTCTGGAGTCGGGGGCATTTTACTTGCAGCCACAGAGGTGATGATCTCCAGGGGACCCTTCCAATTTGAGCCATCCTGTGTAAGGGCCTGAGATCTGCCTAGGGGTGTTGGATAGAGGCACTGCTGTGCTGCTCCTTAAAGGATCCACGCAGGGGTGCTGTTGGACAGAGAGGCTGTGTCAGTGCTTGCAGGTGTGCTTCTGCAGCTTGAGTGCTGTGTGTGTGCTGCACTGGTGAGCTGCTGTCTCTGCAAGCCAAAGGGGAGGAAAAGGACTGGAGTGTGTTTGTTGTGCAGGATTGCTGTGTGTAGGTGCTGGTGAAGGCAGCCTCTTGTCTGTGGCAGTCTGTGTGACTGACTGTGTCAGCATCCTGTGTGTGTGTCTCTGGGATACGTGCTGAGTTTCATCTCTGGTTGAATCTGCAAACAGGAGAGTGGCAGCAGTGTCCTCCAGCCTGAGCACAGATCCTGGGTCCCCAGCCTTTGGGCTGCCAGCCAGTGGCTGCTCAGGAGTGGTGTCAGGCCGTGGCAGCTGGAGGAGGCAGTCACACCCTTTACCTCTCTTAGCAGTCTTGATATGACAAGCTATGCTTTTTCTTGCCAGCAGCTCAGCTCCAGTCTGTAGCTCTTGCTTGTTACCTGGGAGGATACTGGTGCTGACTGGGCTGCCCAGCAGGAGCAGTTTTTTCAAGTTTGAGAAAGTTGTCAGAGCATTTCTCGCCATACTGTAAGGATTTAAAGCGGGTCAGCTTTTGGCCTAGCAGTGATGGAGCCCTTTAATTATGCTCTAGCTGTAGCGTGTTATCAATCCCTGTGGCAGCGTAAAGTACATTGTTTGGTTGCTGAGAACAGCATGTTTTCCTTTGCTTGTGAATTGGTCCCTGAAAAGTTCCTCCTGAGAATATGTTTGTTCCTTCCTTCTTTTGTTCATTCTTTCTTTCCTTCTAAGGAAACTCAGAACTTGTAACTACAGATGTGCTGCTCTGCAGAAGACTCCAGAAATCACTGATCTGTGGTCAGCGTAGGCATTAATCTACCTGGGTTTGGAGATTAAAACAAGGAACGATTAATTACATAGCCTTGAGGTTATTTTTCAGAAACAGCAATGGAAGCAGTGATGGGCAAGTCTCAAAAGGTTTACGTAAAGGTTCAGATCGGATCACATCCCTAAATGTCATAGACTGGGAAGCTGGCTGGAAACATCCATGAGAGGGAAAGTGCTTTGAGGATGTATTTTAAGTTAGAGCAATGGGCCCAGTGGGAAAAATAAGGAAATGTTTAGAAAACACCTCTTCATCTTGGGGCTGAGAGTCAGTGCACATCCTTAATTACTCTACCAAGGAAAGCACGAGCATCAATATGACTTTCAAGGTCTGAATGCAGGGACAAATGTAGAATTTCTTGTCACGTTTTATTCTTTTCATAATGACTCAGTGTTTGGTCAAACTGGGAACAAGGATTCCAGCACAGTAGAGATGCTATTCTTCTCATAGCTTTTCTTTCTCTTTGCTCCCACAGAATGAAAAGACCTTCCTACACTGACATGGAAGATCATACGTTGTTATGCCAAATCCCTCGGGAGCATTTCTTCTGTGGCACCAATGGAACAGGAATGTGGAGAGATGTCCAAACACAGATTTTGTGCATCAGCCCTCATGATACCGCATAAATTGACCCATAAACCACATTCATTCTTATATCTTCCCCTTCTTTCTTTTTCTTTTTCTTTTTCTTTTTTTTCCTTTTTGTTTTTCCTATCAAATACTCTGTCAATGCAGTGTACTTCTGGATGGCTACCAGGCTTTAAACTGAGAGGGAGCAATACAGTCATACTACAGGGCAGAAACCCCTTTATATTACCTTGCCTTTAACCCCGGGTTAACTTTGTGCTAACTGATGCTCTGTCTTTCCCACTGCTTTTGAAAAGGAAGGACCAAGAGGGTCTTTTTTGCAATATGCTGTGGAGATAGAACCTTAGTTCGTAAGCTGTGTCTAACAGTATAGTTGAGCAGTGGACCTTCTTCCTCAGCAGTGCTTCTGGCTGTGGTGGCACCACAAGTACTGTAACATTACTTGAGCAAATGGAAGAGAAAACAACTGCAGTGATTTCCATCAGGCCATGAAAAAGGTCCCATGGGCACTTGTGCCATGCAGCTTTTGTTGCAGCTTGGCAATGTTCTAGCTCTGACATCAGCAGTTCCCTCGTAGATCTAACAGCCAGATGGGTGTGAAGTTGTGAACTACTGACTGAGCTGCTCTTGAAGTCATGCCAAGAGAGATCTCTGCAGGCACACATTCATTCTGCAGGGCAGTGCTGTAAGGTCACAGGAAGAACGAGGTCAGAAGTGCCTTGTCTGATGTTTCTGGGGTGTGCATTGGCTCGACTGGCTGCCCACAGTCACTGAGCTGCAAACAGAAGAGGTGGGGATAATCATTCATAACAGCTCAGTTATCCATTGGGTTTTTGCATCTCTTTATGTTTGCAAATGGTCCACGAACAGACCCTGGTTTTCCTGAATGCATTAGTTACTCAGAGTTATTGCTGACACAGGACACAAAGCACAGAAATGCTGGCTGGGGTCACCTTTCTCTGAGGCTGAGCAGGGCTGCCATCAGCTAGGCACTTCACATGAGGGCTGGTGAAAGAAAGGGAGCATAAAAAAAAATCTGACACACAGCTCCTTCTCAGACATTGTATGGGTAATGTGAAGGTGAAAATACATTCATAAGTTGAGCTGTTAAGCCATTCTGATTCACCCTTTGCATCCACAGCATACAGTTTTTTCCCACACTGCTGTTTCTATCCAGAAATGTGCATATGTGCAGTGGTACAGAGGTTGGTGGCCCTGCCTGTGGCAGGGAGTTGGAGATTCCTGATCCTTGAGGTCCCTTCCAACCCGGGCCATTCTGTGTGTGTGTGTGTGACTGGCTAAACACCAATTGTTGCTAGCTCAGCAGGTATACTGCTAATTATTGAACGCCTGACAGCTGCTTATCAACACTTGGCCACTATTTCTGGACACCTGCTCATCCCTGAAGAGAGAGAAGTTTGGAAGGAGGACAGAGGGGAGTCTCTTGATGCCTACCTGTTGCATCCCAACCTGCCCACAGAGTGAGTCAGTTTGGCCTTGTGTGGAGGCCCTGGCTTCTTTGGAGTCTGTTTTTCTTTTGCTGAGCTTCTCCTATCCAAACAGAATGGCCTTACAACATGCTTTCTGGTCCTTAATGCTATACCCATGCAATTTGTAACTATTACAGTTCTGTAAGTGAGAATTGATCACATGATTGAACAACTGTATTTCTAAAATGTTATGAAATAACTTCTTTTTACTAATACTAATAAAGTCTTTCTACTTTTTCAAACTGTTTCTAAGGGCAAATTACAAAACACATGGTGCTGTACTGCTTCAGAGCAATCCCACATTTGATAGCCAGTGCAGAATCAACATTCCATCCTACAGCATTAGCTAGTTCAGAGGTACCAGACGTGTATCTGGATGTGGCTGTTGTGCATAACTGGGGCTGAGGGATCAGAAATGACAGCTCCACTCTTGGAGACCACAGAACTGAAATGGAAAGATAAAATAGTTGCAGGGCAATTGTTCTCTGTGCCTGAAGCAGGGACCGATTTATGGGGGAGAGATTTAACAGTTAAATGAGGATTACAGCTGCAAGTCTGTGAAACAGATATCAGGTGTCAATGAATGTGTTAACAGCTGATGATGAGAAGAAATGAATCCAAAGGTGTGGGCAGGGGAAGGAAATCGGGGTGGACTCACAATTTTCCCTTACAAAGAACTGCCCAAGGAGGGAGTGGAGCTGTGAAACAGCAACAATATCCCATAGCCTTAGAAGGGAGAGTGGGTCTAAAAGCTGTAACACAGACACTGGTTAAGGATGTCTTCTGGAACCTTGTCTGTGGCCTTATAACACCCCAATCCTGTCGGCACGGAAGGCAGACGGCACGTATCGGCTGGGGCAAGATGTAAGGAAATGACTGAACCCGTTCTCAAAAGACAGCCTGTGGTTCCTAACCCCTATACCCTAATGAGTCAGATCCCACACGGACAGCAGTGGTTTGGTGTGAGAGACCTCAAAGATGCTTTCCGGACAGCCTCTGGACTCAGAGAGAAATGGCTGCGTTTGTATGAGGACACATTGTAATCCTATCGTGATTCGTGATGATACTGTAGATACTGGAACTCGTGCTAATCCTTCTCTTTGCAGCATTTGAAGCAAGCAACTGGTGCTGCTGTCATGCAGAAAGCTCCCTTCCAACCACTCAGCAAGCATTTGGATGAGACAGCTTCCTGCTGGGGAGCCCTCCGACATCACTGCTGCCTCCTCCAGAACCATACCTGCAGATGCTTCAGAGCTCTTCAGCATGGACTTCCTTCCTCCCATCAGCAGCTGCTCCTGCACTGACCTTCATTCACACTGGGATACCATCTGCTTCCAGCAGGAGCTGACCTGCGAGACAGAGAAAGGAAACGTGGGATGAGCACCAATGCAGAAGCACAAGGCTGTGTCACCACCACGTCTTGCAGCCTTGGGAAGTCAGCTGCAACTGCAGCCTTGGTCAGAATTACAACGGGCACCGTAAATTAAGTGTGACCTCTGAAGTTGTTGCCATGATCAGAAATAGACGCTGAAATCGCTCACATAACTGTCGGTGGTTCCCTCCAAATTCTTTTGCTTTGGGGAACAGATGGACTCGGAATGGAAGGACACGAGAAAAATGACATCTGTTTGAGCTCAGCAGACTTGAGAGGTGGGCCTGGGTGAACCTCATGAGGTTCAGCACAGCCAAGTGCAAGGTTTGGCATTTGGGCCGGAGGAATCCCAGGCATTCTTTTGTCATCGTGGTGGTTTCCAATAGACCCCAACAATGAGACATCAGGTCGCCGTGTGGGCTCCTGGGTGACACTGCCATTTCCCAGCCATTGCAGCCTAGGGGCAAATAAAGTAAAATACTTCAGAAAGATCTCACACTGATTGCATATTTTACTGTTCTTTTACACAAAACAGAAGGGGAGGGCAGCAGATGCATGCAGCTGCATCAACACCCAGGCTGCTAAAGGAATGGAAAGACAGAAACATCAAATATCAATGCCTTATTCTAATGCAAGGAGGGAAGCTTTTTTCAATGTTACTTTTTATCATTTAAAATAAGCAGTTGGCACTCTTAAAGGAAAATCCTAGGCCCCAGGTTCTGACAGTGTGGCAATCTGGACTCAGATGTGACTGATCCAAACAGTCTGTTCCAGATTTTAACATCCCTTATACGCATTCACAAGTTTTCTCTCTTGACTTCCCCTTACAGCCGTTAGATGCCAGCAAAACATCCCACAAACACTCCTTAACTCTGTGCACACAGGCACCCATCCAACCAGAGCCATCAGTCATTCCCAGCCATGCGCTCTTCCTCCAATCATGGTCAGCATCACACGGCCGTCACGCAGCTCACTTGACTCAGTTTTTCTCTTCTTTCTGGAGGTGTCCTTGCTTCTCAGCCTTACCTTCTCGTGATGTTTATCTCACTCTGCAGCTCCTGCTCTGAACAGGCTTTCTTGTATTCCCGCATGACAGGCACAAAATGCAGCCACAGCCCCTGCCACCAAGGTCAGCTCTTCAGCACACAGTACCTGAGGAGCACTTGGCAACTCCTGCAACCTGAGCAGTGCCAGGAAGACTGTTTCACTTCTGCTTCTCCTGGCTCAGAAATTCATTTTCCTACCTAGAAAATGGAATAAATAAATAAATAAATAAAATAAAAAAATCCTGACACAAGTGTTACTATGGAATTCTGGAAGGCAAGGGATTTGCCCCCTATGATGAGAAGTTGAGTGCAAAGAACTAAGAAGAGCCATGAGCAGGTTGTGAACTTGTGGGTAAAATTAGGAAGTGCAGCAGTGCAGGGCTTCTGGAGGTGAGGGTCTGCTACAGCCGCCTGGAAAGAGAGCCTGTTGGTGGGAGCTGCTTACTGCAGCCAGCAGAAGCATCGCACTCACTGACTCTCATCCTGATGGGGGATTCCAGTCAGTCTGGGAAATCAGCATGGCTGGCTGCAAGCAATCTGACAGACTCCTGGAGTGCAGTGAGAATCACTCTGTGGTGCAGGCATTGGGCACAGCAAGCAGAAGGGAAGCATTGCTGGACATGGTGCACACCAGGGGTTACGACAGGAGGCGGTCAGGGCTGCAGTGACCATGCCCTCCTTGAGTTTGTGATCTCAAGGAATGCGGGCCTGGCAGGAAGCAAAGGCAGGAGCCTGAACTTCAGGAGAGCCAGCTGCAGGCTGTTCCAGGAATCCTTGCACGAGATCCTCTGGACAACTGTTTGTAGGGGCAAAGGGATGGAAAAGAGCTGGTCACTTTCTCAGAAAAAAACTTGCTCAGGTTGCACGCTGAGCTGCAGGAGAGGAAGGGGAGGAGGTGCCAGCACGGCTCTGCACGATGCTCTGCCACACTGGGCAGCTTGATCATGGCTCAGCAGTGGGATCAGACGAGGAGAAGGGGAGAAGGAAATCAAGGATGGGAGGGAACCATCAGACACAGTCAATAAGTGTCTGTGAAGTCTTGCAAACCAGAGATTCCCAGGTTGTTTCTGCTTTTGCAGCATTTGTGTGGTGCAGGGTGAGCAAAAGGTTCTGCTGCTTGATTCTTCTGCAGGAGCCGCCTAAAAGGGAAATGGCCACTGAGCTGCAGACCAAGCAGTACTGCCTGACGTTGGCCAGGGGGAGCTTCTCCTGCCGCAGTGTGCTGATGACAGGTCTGGAGATGATCTGCACGGCCAGCTCGTAGGTGGGAGCCAGGAAAGGACATGATGGGAGGAGAGAGGTGTTAAGCAACAGCCAAGGCATCAAAATGCATCAGAAAGCCCTGAAAAGCATCACAAAGCCACAGCCAGGAAGCTTGGGAGTATCATGAGCAGCATCCAGGATGCGAGAGATTATTTGCTACCATGCCAAATGGTAGCAGAGCTCCCCCTGCAGACATCCCAAAGCCAGACAAAACAGGAACAAACCCGGAGCTGTGCTGCACGCACCCCACAGCCACAGCATTGCAAGCTGGGGTGCCTTGCTGTGTGCTGCATTCATCCCAGTCCGTGTGAATGAAGACTCTGGAGGCAGTCAAGGCGTTGATTGAGCACGAGTGTGCTTTTATTATTGTATAAAAGACAGGAGGGTGTGAGAGGTCCACGGTGAAGATGGGACTCATCCTGTCTTGTCATGGAGAGAGTGGCTCAGAGCTCTCAGTGCTGCTGTCCGGTGCCTGGGACTGGAGGCCTGATTGAAAGTCCTCCTGCAAGAGGCTCTGCTCCTCCTCACTGACGCTGACCTGCTCCTGCATGGAGGTGCTGCTGTCGGGGCACTCACACTGTGCTTGGGATGGGCTGCACTGCAGAGACTCCTGGTTACAATCCAGGCTGGTGACTGTGGTGTCTTGCAGGCCCAGGTCAGCAACTTCAGCAGAGCCAGGTGTAATCAGAGCATGGATTTTGATGAGCTCCTTCTCTCCATTAATGATGTCAGATGGAAGGCTGCTGTTGGAACTGCAGCAATTTGTGCTTCCTAAGAGCTCTCCACTGATGGAAGCACAGAGAGCATCCTCACTACTTGCCCTGGATCCTCTGGGTTGGCAAGGGCTCGATTCACCTAGAAAGGATACACAGGGGTTAGTGTCAAACTTTCACAAGCTGAATTACGACAGTGGTTGATCAGAGGTGTACTGAAGATGTTAGGCAGGGGCTGGAATGGCAGAAGGAGATACAAGTGCAGAGCAAACTTGAATTCTATGTTCCTGAAAAGCAGGGATTTGGAAGCTGCATTTGCACCCTTACCTGCCAGGACTACCACTGCTGTTTCTGAGGGCTGCCTGGCATTGCGCTGCAGTTGGCGTTTGCTCCCAGAGGATGGCTTTCTGAGGCTGAAGCAGCAACACCAACTGCTAGCTGGTGATTCCTCACTCTTGCTGGGTGGATTTTGCCTGGAGAGAGAAAACAGCCAATGCTGTGAGTCGTGCGTGGTGCAGGGTGAGGAAAGAGCAGCACTGAGCTCTTGGCAGCAGTTGCTTGTTCCTAGCACTGCCTGGATTCTGCAGAAAAACAGAAAAACCCACCCAAACAATGATGCTGGGTGCTGGAAAAGAAAGTCCTCTTTACCTGTCAGATGGAAAGTCAACGACGGTGTGGAATTTGCCCTGCCCAGCTGCAGGGCTTTCTTCCACTTCAATGTCGTGGCTGCTCTCTGTCACAGGGGGAGAGCTGCTGTGGCCTCGCCTCTGTGCCTGTGCCTCCTCCAGGCTGAGCAGCTTTGTGGCAGCAGAAGAGACCCCCACAGACTTGGGCCCTGGGAGAGAATTGTGCCCTGTCAGGGAAAACCACAGGTAAGAGCGAGGATCAGAAAGCAGCAGCACAGCCACCACAGTTCTGGGGGAGGTGCTGTATTTTTCTCAGGCTTGCTTATCCGAGCCACTGGAAGAAGAGGAGCTCAAAATAACCACGTGGGCAGAGGTGTGTTTATGGCAAAGGACACGGTTATAACGAAGAGCAGCTTACTGTATCAAAACAGGCAAGGAAAAACCCAAGGAAATGGGGGCAGGGAACTGAGAAAGCTTCACTGCCACACTTGCATCAAGCTTTTCCTGCATGCAAACCATAATAATATCGGTTTCCTCCTTGTGAAATTTAGGCTTGGACGTTCTCAGCATCCAGCAACAGGATGCCATACCCTAATGGAAGCCCAGAGGTCTGCTGTCCCCTTGATGGTAAAAGAGTATCTCAAAGGTCCCGGAGAAGGCCTGCATTTGGTCAAGGTGTCAGGTCAAGATCAAGCTAATGGAGGAAGACACTCACCTGCTGCATCTGCGATGTCTGCTCTGGATTTGGAGCAGAAGAGGACGTCGGTGTGGTTGATGATGAATTCCACCACATCCGACTGCGTCTGCAGCTCCATGCAGGCAGCTCTTCCGCTGGCGCAGGCAGACTCGTTCTGCTGTGATCTGTAGAAAAGGCAGATTTTAGAAGTCATTTCTCCAAGACCGTTTCCCCGAGTCTGAATTGTTGCAGCCAAAAGCTGTCAGCTGAGGCTCTGGAGACTTCCGCAGTGGGCAATCAGTGATGCCACTGCAGAAATTCCCCTGGATGATCAAGGACACGTCAGTCCCATCTCAACAAGACTGCAGAAATTGTCACCTAGACATTGTGCCCGTGGGGATGGAGAACAGCCCAGGCTCCTGCTCTTCTGTCAGCCACAGATTTTACAGGAGAAGAGCACATTTGATGGAGAAAAAGAGAGGACTGCTTTTCTTAACTGGAGAACAGAGGAAGTATTGAAACAGAACTAGAAGTTTACCTTAAGAGGTTTGGAGCCCACACAATGGCTAGGTTCTTGGCATGCATGTTTGTGATGGTGGAGCTCCCTGCCAGACACGCCAAGTGTCTCATCAGGAACTCCAGTGTCCTGGAAAACAAGAGAGGCAAACGTTCAGCACCAACGAGCATGCCGTGCTGCAATTCAGAAAGCAAACCTCCATTCATGCTAATTCTTGTGATTGCTACTGTCACCGAAGATGAAGTAGATCCAACTTGACTGAGTGCCACGCTGCAGCACCAAGCCCCAGCACAGCACAGCCGCAGCCATCAGCTGCACCAAGCGTGCCCCCGTGCCCAGGAACTGACCCCATAAAGTAACCCCATGGAGCCTTCAACCCTTCAGCATACACAGGCATCGTGTTGCCGGCGTGAGACAGAGCCTGGAACCGCATCGTTGCCCTCTGCAGCAGGGCTGAGCTCAGCAGGCTGAGGGCAGCACTGACCTGTAGTGAGGAGCGGGCAGCTGCTGGATGACGTCCTGCATTCTGAGCAGCCGCTCCTCCTCTGTAGCGGCACCAACAGCATCCTGGAGTAGTGCAGAAAGGGAGCGAGACACCAATCAGGCTAGTACACCACTGCGAGTAAACCTCGTGGGGCTGACAGCAAAAGGGCCTCCGAGCTGGGGCACTGCTGCAGCCATCTGCCAAGAGGCCCAGGAAGAGGGAAATGAAAGACGTGGCCTTGTGCTTACCGAGAACTTGCCGTACAGCTGGTGGGTGAGCAGAGGGTTCGGGAGCTCCCTGAAGTACATCTTGCAGAGGGAGCTCACGCTGTGAATGTCGCGGACGGTGAGCTCTGGAATCTGCTCCGACTCAAATTCCTGCCTGGAGAGAGGGACGCAAACCCGGTTGAGCGAGAGGAAGGCAAGCCCAAAGCCACACCAGATGCACTCAGGCTGTGTCAGTCGCAGCACTCTTACCGCAGTCTCTGGATGTTGGACGCGACGCCGGACAGGCGGTATATCCCCTGCACCACGCCGTGCTGCTCAATGAACTCAGCGCAGCTCTTGAGGACCTGGGGGACTGAAGAACACGTGCCAGCCGTCAGTGGAGCTCCTGATTCAAGTCCTGCTGCAGGCTGTGCTTCACATCCCATCCACTAAGCCCAGCCAGGCTTGGCTGAAGCAAATACAGATGTGCTTGTCTCTTAGGAGCATCCGCCTCACTTTATCCTTCAGCCATCAACTCCCATTACACGTGTCTCCACGGCTATCAGCCTGCCCCCTGCTAGATATGAGCTCCCTTTCATCTTCTTTAGATGCCCAGCAGAGGAAGATCTCAGGAATGGGCAGCTCCTTACCATCACGACCGGAGTGGAGAAGATGCTCTCCCAGGTCACCGCCAAACACCCTTTCCTTCTCCACCTCCCGCTCGGTCGGTTTCTTTGGGCGGGCCTTCACCAAGGAACGAAGGAAGGTGAGGATCTTGCTGCGTTTCTTGGGCACTGCACAACAAAAGGAAGAAACCAGGTCATTTCAGGTCTGGCTCCGTTGGACGAGGCCGAGCACAGCACATTCTACAGAGCACGTCAGAACGGGAAGAACATTACCAACCAGTACATACAAAAAGGGATTTTCCCCATCTCTGGAGGAGCCCAAGGCAAGGTTGGATGGGGCCCTCGGCAGGCTGGTCTAATCTGACATTAAATGTGGGGGCTGGCAGCACAGCCTGATGCAGGGAAGTGGAAGCTTGAGGATCCCTGAGGTCCCTTCCATCCCAAGCCATTCCATGAGAGTTCTATAGTTTCCCCAAGTACAGTCATAAACACAGGAGGATTGGGCCAAATCTCTGCCCCATGGTGTGCATGAAGGATCATCAACCCAGAGGACAATGTGGGATGGATAAAGGAGGTATTAAACATGGAACCACCCCAAAAAAAGACTTCATTTTGCTTCCCCACACCATCAAATGTAACATCCCTACCTGGCTTTGGCACAGAGTTGATGAGTGCCTCAGGAATGTTCTTATTAATGAGTTCCACACACTCCCCTGGGAAAAATCCAACCTGTAAGAAGAAGAGAAGCCAACTATTGCATGCAGCACTTCTCAGGTCTGAACTGTTAAACCAAAAGCCACATAACATTTCCCTCGGAACGTGCTTGCCTGACGTTCCATAAGACTATCCAGCAGAAAATGGCCATAGTTCACAGCATAAAGGTAATAATTTTTCAACATTTGCAGCCAACGGCAAGGTCCCCTGACACCGACACAGGGAAACTGTTTACGTCCATTAGGCATCCTGTGCATGCAGAGCAGCTCTAAGCTAAGATTCCTGCCTTTACTGCAGTTGCACTCTCCAGTCTGAAGCTTGTGCCTACCTGGAAGCCGAGCTTGCCTCTCCACCAGGGGGTCAGCTCCTTTGGTGGCATGTCGATGACACACACGATGTCTCCCACCTGCAAGAGATTGCAGCGTCAATCCCAGCTTCAGCACAGCTGGGAGGAAAGCACAGCTCAAATGTCTGCATTCTTCTGCACTGCCAAACATCGCTGAGCTTGAGAGCACTTGCACCAGTGCAGCTCTGAAGGCATTTGCCACTGTAAAATTGAACAACAAGGAACGCCTTGAACTGCTTACCTCAAAGGAGAGTTCATCCGCTGCCTGGGCAACGTATCTCTTAACGACATGGGCAGCAGCAATAGCTGGAACATTCACAGGTGCCACCTCATGGTCCAGCAGGGGCTTCCCCTTGTTCTCAGTCTGAAACAGAGAGCACAGGCCACGGTGAGGAGCTGAGAACAAGCGAGGAGGACTTCAAGGTGAGGAGCACATCTGCAGAGAAAGCTGCAGGAAATGCACTCGGTCCTTATCATGGGCACTTCAGAAGGAACTGCAAGTCTAATAACGGCTGTTTCTCTCCCTGGTGTGCAGCAGGCACACGCCAGGCAATGCAAAGATGCATCTCTCCCCACCCAGACTAATCAGCAATGGCACTGACGCAGACAGGTGGCCTTGTCCATTTTGCCCCCTCCTTTCCTGCGCTCTTTGTGCAGGAAGGCTGGCTGTTTCAGATGCTAGGAGACCGTGAAGAGGGAAACCAAAGCTACGGCTGCAGTTACAAGGTGCAAACAGTTCCATTGCAAGCACCAAGCAGCTCTCTTGAGCAGTCCAACCAACAGCGAGGCCAAACAGAGCAGAGAATGATTGTTGATTCTGCAGCCATTTCAAGGGAAAAGTCAGTAGAGGACAAACACCACAGCCGAGATGGCTCTGGTACTTTTATAAACTTGCCACTCTTGCACTACTGTCTTGCCACAGAGGAGCTCTCTTGGAAAGCAGGAGAGCACATCTGCGGCTCACTCTGCTGGCTGCAGTCAGGGAACAAAGACCAATCAGAGCTTCATACTCTACCTCTGTCCATGCCAGGTCAGGCCCACAGCTGATCTCGCTGCACGCCACGGCCATCAGCGTAGGTGTGACAAGCTGGAACTGAAAAGAAACACACTTTTATTTTCTCTGTTCACATCTCTGCTGTGCTCCCTACAGCTGTCGGGCACACTCACACAGCCCAAGCACGCCTGCTGGTGTCCCTGGTGATGCTGTGCAGCTCTGCACAAGCTGGGGCTGGGACTCTTTGCCTAAGGGATTGGTTTCCTGTAGACCAGCTGGTCACAGCACCACAGACAGCATCCTTCTGAGGGCTGAGCTGCAGAGCACGTGGAGAAAACCCACACGTGACCAGCGTCCCATCAAAGCTGGATGAGGCTGTGTTACTAAACACGGGGCGTCACGGGCTGCTAAAGCATGTGGGGGGACAAACCATGGCAGGTACCTGGCAAGAGATCAGAACGAGGAAGAGAAATCTCACGAATCCGCAGCCGTTCCTTGTCACTTTGCTCTGATCTTCCACGAGCAAAAGCTGCAGCAGGGAAGCAGGCAGAGGGTGGAGAGAGGAGAGAGAAAGAGCAGGTCAGTTTGCTTCCACGGTTTAGCAAAGACTACGACGGAAAATCCAAAATCTGCCCTCCCTCAACTTAAAAACTTAAGTTTTCAACTTAAAACCATTTCCCCTTGTCCTGCTGTTATCTACCCTTTCAAAGAGTTGATTCCCCTCCTCTTTTTAGGCTCCCTTTAGGTACTGAAGGCTGCCATGAGGTCACCCCGCAGCCTTCATTTCTCCAGGCTGAACAAGCCCAGCTCCCTCAGCCTGTCTTTGCAGGGGAGGTGCTCCTGTCCCCTGATCATCTCTGTGGCTCGCCTCTGGACCCTCTCCAACAGCTCCCTGTCTTTCTGGACACTGTACTGCAGCTGGGGCCTCACAAGAGCAGAGCAGGGGGGGACGATCACCTCCCTGTCCCTCATGGCCACCCCTCTGCTGATGGAGATAATGTGATCCTATGAGCTCCGCCAGCCAGCAGTTCTCAGCACTCACTGTCCCCCCGTCTCTCCCACACTGTCTCAGCTTACCTACAAGGTGCTGCACAGGACGGTGTGAAGACAAAGGGACGCAGTCGGTGCACAAGTGCAACAAGCGAGCTGCTCAGTCAGAGCTCCAGCGCTCCAATGAAGGGACGCAGCACGCACTGCTCCTCCCCTCATTCTAGCCCTTATGACATCACTGAGGGCCACCAGGCTGCTCCACCACGACGGACAGGCTGGGGAGGCAAGACCAGTCACAAGGGCAGAAGATTCCAACAGCCCAGCCCAACGTTCTGGAATCAGGGGCTGCTTGGAATTCTACCCCAGCCAAATCCTGGAGAAGCTGGCACGGGGTCGTCATGACCAAAGCGCAGGACCTGGCGCTTGCTCTTGTTGAGCCTCGCACAACTGGCCTCAGTGCATCCCTCTGGAGGGCCTTCCTGCCCTCAGCCAGATGGACGCTTCCTCCCAGCAGCGTACCTTGCAGTGCTGGGCCCATGTCAAATCCACACTAGAGTGGCTTTTGTTACATTCAAGGGCATGTTGCAGCACCCATCTATTTCACCTGGAAGGAAATAAAGCAGGAGATGGGAGAAACACAGAACTACTGCCAGACTGCTTTATCCCTTTCTCAGCCCAACTTCCCTTGCCTCATCCCCTACCCCAACTCCTAAATGATGCCCACAGGCTGATAGTTGGATCTCAAGTCCATAGGACTCCTTTCACAGGGCTCCATCAAAAAGGCTGTCACACTTGTTCCGTACGCTCACACTGACCCAGCAGTGGTATCACAGTCACTTAACACACACACAACAACCAAACCCCGAGCATGCACATCCCTTCCTGCGTGACTGCAGCCCACAGCTCCCCTTCACACCTCCGTGGATCTCTGGTGTTTTACACGGATGCAGCCTCGCTGCAGCTCCGTGGCTGTCACACAAGGCCTGCAGGACCTCTTTCTCTGCAAACCCCGTCTGCAGGCATTGGTTCACGAGGTTCACCTCCTGCCCTCCTGAGCAAAAACAAGCACTAAGAACAAGAGCAAAGCACGCTGGACTCGACCTGGCTGGATCCCCAACCCTCAGTCCTGTCAGACGGACCCTGGTGTGGAGACTCATCCCCAAAGCCTGGCTGGACATCAGCACAGGCATCATTCTTCAAACGCCCCATCCGAGCAGCAAGGGATCAAAGCGTTGGCACAGCTGAAACAGAAATGCTGTGTGAGTTTCCTGTTAGCACTGAGCAGGAACAAATCTACCGCTGAGCAGCAGGATGTGAGACAAGCAGCAGAAGACACCCAACCTGCAGAACCAGCTCGTTTGGGGTCGGTCCAGATGTTTGTCTGCTCCCTTCCCTGGCCCAGGCCAAGCTTGTGAGCTGCTCCACCTTTGTGCAGGGGGAAATGGTGCAGATGCCATGTGGTGGCTATGCACAGCATGCCTTGGACTTGCTTTTCCTCTCTCCATCTGCCATTAGCAAACAGCATCTCCAGCCTCCAGAGATCACTGAGTCCAACCCCTGCACAACAGTGAAAAAAAAAGATATGATAAGGGGTACTTAAAGCACAGCATCTGTAATCAGATCAGACTCCTGCACTGTGAAGACTTCCATGAGTATTCCTGCAGAGTGCATCACTTAGTCTCTCTTTAGCCTTGTGTTCATGGTTTTCCTGTAAGAGCTTGTCTAAACACTGCCTGTAATCGTGGTTATGCTAGAAGCATTTGGATTTCTTGATCCTCAGTGTAATTTCAATAACAAATCCAGATGTTTTTTTGTTAGGGACAGCTTTCAATTTCTCAACTGAAATTTCAATATTGCATTAGGTGTTGACAACCACGGGGCTGCAGTACAGAGAATTACAGGAAGATTAATTTCTCCATCTCCATGCTCCTAGACATTTATGGTTACAGTGATGTAGTTATATACAAAGTTGCAAGATACCAAAGCTAGAATAACCTCTTGGTGCAGCAGGATGTCTGGAGCCCAAGTGCAGAGTCTCAGTGTTGCAAAGCCTTGAAGAGGTGCACCGTATGTGCTGGGGCTGATGACACAGACACTGGAGCAAGGCCAGTGTGATGTTAGAAACTTGACCAGCAGCTGATCTGTTGTCAGCCATTTCTGGACACAAACGGGATCTGGTCGACTTAGGACATGACCTTTGGGCTGGAGAGCAACTCCCCGAGGAATCACACAGCCACTGCAGACCGTTGGCAAGAACCCCATACCAAAACAGCTCATCTGCAATCAGTTTTTAATCTGTGCAGCAGTGATTGGAACAGGCGCACGCTCTCTGCAATTGCAGGAATGTTCACAAGTGGAATGGACATCACCTGTGTGCTCCAGCTCTTCTGTGTGCATGCTAGGAGCAGTGATCCCCCTGCACCCAGGGCTGCAATAAAGTCCTGTGGGCTTTCTGACCTGCCAACCAGCAGCCCAGGCTGCCCAGAGCCACATCCAGCCTGGCCTTGGATGCCTGCAGGGATGGGGCATCCACAGCCTCCCTGGGCAACCTGTTCCAGTGCCTCACCACCCTCTGGCTGAAAAACTTCCTCCTCACATCCAACCTAAAAATCAACACCCCCCGTCTCAGTTTAAAGCCATTCCCCACTTGTCCCATCACTATCCACCCTCCAAAACAAAACACCTCGGCTGTTCAACACTGAAAGAGCAAAATAACCCACAGCTCTTACTTCCACTGTATGCATTTAATTCCAAACTTAAGGTCACAGGTTAATTACTCATGTGATCCTTCCTGACAGAAGAACTACTCGTAGTGCTGTGTAGGAGTAAGGAACAGTTTGAAAAGGTCATGGACATATTAGAACTTGCAGCATTTATCTTAATAGATGCCTACATTGCAAAGCATTTTGTAAAACACACGTTACAAGTACTGTGCATTGGATTACACTATATCAAACTCTAAGTAACAATACAGGTTGCTTTTAAATCTACACTTACATGCTAACTCCTTGATAAAATTCCTGACTGCCTTCAGTTTTATAGCCAAAGCAGTGTTTGAGCTGGTAATGTACTCTTGAACAGCACTGCTGCCTTCAGCATTTGTATGTTTAGATCTGAAAAGAGAACTTGGTCATTATTTCACGATGAGAGAATCTTATATGACAAAACAGAATTACAAAAATCTGACAATACTGTAAAATGCCAGCGTAAGAATGTGGCTTTGATTTTTTTTTTTTCTTTTTTTTTTTTTAAATGGTGAGTGTACCATTAATTCAAGACAAGAATTTTGTTTGTAAGTCGATCTCTATAACTGTTCTTGGCATCATTCTGTAGGATGAACTAGATACATGGAATTTGGCACTGGCTCCCCAGGGCAGTGGTTTGGCACTGAGCTGACAAAGGCCAAAGAGCATTTGCACAATGCTCTCAGACACAGGGCTTGACCCATAGGAGGTCCGGTGTGGAACCAGGAGGTGGAATACATGACCCACGAGGTCCCTTCCAAATAAAGATATTCCATGATCCTCTAATACTTATATTCCCAAGTCCTGTACGCAGTGCTCAGATGCTTTATTGAGAGGTTCCATGAAACAGTGAGGTATCTATGTCCCTTTACCACTCAGTTATTCAATTTGCCACATGGATCTTTCATCCAGTCACATTAAAAAAACACTCAAAGTATTTCCTTCAGTCTTCCATTCTGATAGAGCTTTCTGGAGCAAATAAAGAGTTGCAACTCAGAATGTCCACACCTCCCTTCCTGCACCCTGCATACTTTTTTCATTGTACTGTGATTACGTACCATTCTATTGTCACCCTCATTCTGTCATTATCTAGGCAGTTTACTGCCATTAAATTTTCCAGCAACAGATGCCCACAAGTACAGCCAGCCTGGACTTATTTCCAATACTTACCTTTGTCCTGATGTCCTTGTAGGAGGTGGGACATTTCTCCATCTCAGCAGCAGAGGGCAGGAGGGGTCCAAGGTGAGGGCACGCTCTCCTCTATTTTTCTGGCACTCAAAGACAAAGGGAACAAGAAAACCAGATGTGTTTCCCTGCCCATGGCAAACACCAGCCTTTCCATCCTTACAGTCCTTCCTGCCATCAGCAGAGACATTTTGCTTTCTTGTGCCACTTCATCCCTTTAGCATCTGGCATTCTAACAAAAAAGTACTTACAAAGAATTTTAATATTTTCATATTAAATGTCAGAATTAGAACCATTATGTTTACCAAATATTTAAAACGTTCAACCCAGTGAGAAGTGAATTGATGTTGCATTTAGCATTCAGATAAGAACTTGTAAAGGAAGTAAAAAGTGCTGCTTTCATAAACTATAGTCTCATTGTCAAGCCTTGCGCTGTCTCAGCAGATTATTACAAAATGTTCATTCAAGCAGGAATTAAGAGATGCGTCTGAATTGATAAGAACAACGAATAATTAAGAAAGCTTGACTGCAGTCTGCTTGAGGATTCCAGTCTGAAGTGTGTTCCACCTGATGACAACTGGGAATGTCTTTCTCTCACCATTAGAACCATTGCACCTCTGACTAAACACATAGCTAATCACCACTGAAAACTAACTACATGTTGATTAACATTCAGAGAGATTGTGCAGGTGTCCTTTTAGGAACTGGCCTACAGTATGCTAAGAGGGATGGATGTGGGGACATTAGGATAACGTGCCCTCTGCCTTTTAAGACAGCCCCAGCAGAGCAGGTCAGCAGGCTGAAGAGCTGAGTGGGTCACCAGGGCTCAGAGACTTCACTCGGCCATCTGAAAGTTGAGGGACTTCGCCCCAAGCTGCCCTTTTCCATGCAGGCAAGGAGGCCAAGAGAAGGTGGATCGGCACGGTTCTGGTGCAGACAGGGGCTGCAGTGTGAGCAGGCCTACACAGACAAGGCTGTGCCCACACAGAGTGACAGCAGCTTTCGCTGTGAGCAGATTCCCAGGGGGCCTGAGCCATGGCAGTTCTTGATGGCAGCATGTTCCAATCAGCCCTGGAAGTCTTCTCTGGACGTCTGTCGCATTCTGGAATCCACACTGAGGACGCAGTCGCTGTGTCAGAGCAGCTGGCAGAGTCACGGGGAACCGTGACGTAGTTGGCCCAGGGAGCAACAACAAGGCCTGCACTGCTCAGCCAGCCCAGGCCAAAGGGGAGCACGAGAGAGAGCAGAGGAGAGAGGGGGGGAAAGAGGGCCAGGAAGGAAAGGCCTGTGCCTGAATGGACGTGTAGCAGCAGCTGCTGACAGCAAACTCGGTGATGGCAGGGGCACAGCAGAGCAGTGCAATGCTGGCAGCTTCCTGTGTCTTTCACACAGGCACTGCAGACATGGCCAGCACTGGGAGATCAGCAGAACTGCTGCACACCTCTGCCAGCCCAGGCCAGAGGAGTGCAGAACAGTGAGCTGCTGCTGAGGGGAGAGAGGATGGCCTGAGAGCTGACCTGAGAGGCAGGGCTGGCTGTGTTACAGCAGCCTCTGTGTCCTCCTCCTGTGTCTGTGAGGGCCAGAGGGCCAGAAGAGAACATGCCCAGACAACGAAGCCCTGCTGTCCTCTGCTGCTCAGCTGGAGAGATGTTCCGCCTTCCTGAAGGACGCTGATCCAAAGGGAAGGAATCAAAGGAAGTCCAGGCTGGCTGTCCTTGTGGGCATCAGCTGCTGGCAGCTGCCTCTGTGCTGCCATGGGCAGGGCACAGCACACACAGTGTTTGCAGTTCCCTGTGTGACACTGGCCCTGGTGACCTGACAGCCATAGGGAGACAAGAGAAAGAGCTGCCTCCCTCTGCCAGATGAGGCAAAGGTGAGAATCCCAGAATCACAGCATGGCCCGGGTTGGAAAGGAGCTCAAGGTTCATGAATCTCCAACCCTTGGCTCTCCAAGGGTGCACAGGGGGCTTTGTTCTCCCTGTGGTGCAGCTTCAGTGCCAACTCACAGCTGAGCTGGTTGGCACACTGTGACAGCCTGCCGCTCTGAAGCTCTTGGGGCAGTGCTCAGTTCTTTCTGAAGTACTCTGGAAAATGCTGCTTCTCCTTCACCAAGTCTGTTTCCAGACAGACGTCTTTTTCTCCTCTGTACACACAAACAGTGTCTTGTAACTCCCTGGCACAGTGCTCAGAAGTGATACTTCTGGAAGCATGTCAGAGAAAAGTGGCCTTGTCCCAGTGGACTTTCAGAGCAGATGAGAACAAGTCTTGGTTGACGGCTTTCTTCTGCTTCTGGAACTGCACAGGCAGGTTGTGTGTTGTCATACTTTATGCCAGAGTGCCAAACTGAAGCAGTTTCTGCAACTTCTTTTTTTCATACTTGTCACTCTTTGCTGAGACCTTAACTTAGTCATTTTTAATGCGCTCTCATCTAAACTACTGTGTCCTCCAGTGTCAGTGTTGTATGAATCAGGACTGTGGGATTTCATCAGTGAAAGGATTCTGCTCTAATGACTGTCATTCTAAAGCTGATATTGTTTCTACCGCATCAGGCTTGCATGAAGCATCTCTGATCAACAGAGAAATCAGAAAAATTGCTTTTCCTATTGCAGTTTCCTTTTAACTAGTGATGAAAGCTGTCAGTTTATTTTTGGCACCTGAAATCCTGGGATGCAACCAGGTTAGATAAGAAGTGAAACTGAGTGCACAGTAAAGGAACACAGATGAGATAGCATCACACAGCTCTGGAAAAGATGTTCCAGCTCTGTGTGTACCTACACCTTCAGGAGATGAAAAGTACTGGCTTACTGAGGTGTCCTGGGTTGCAGGCTCTGTTAATCTCCATTTTTGGAAGAGCTGCTTGCAATAAATACCTTGTAAGGTGAATGAGCTTGATAGAAGTAGGGTGTGAAAGAGATGGATTTGCTGTTTCCCTGAAGGTGCAGGAGTATTGCTGTGCCTACAGTCAGTAAACAAGGCAGAAATCACTGTGTTCCTCAGAATGAAAAGGAATAAAAATCTTTTTGGGAGTGACAGCACGCCTGAATGAAGCATAAATCTAAACATTTAAAATAAGGGCTAGTGTCAAAGGGACTTGCAGTATTTCTCGTGAAGAAATATTTGATGCTTCTTTATGAAAGTCATCATAACAAAAGTGTACTGATGTCTTTGCTGAGGATTTCCTTGGTTCCAGCCTGAAGGTGTGCGCAGGCATGAGCAGGCAGTGCTGAGCTGCAGGTGAGTGCCTGTGTCCCACAGCAGGAAACCCGTGGATGTCTTCAGGGGTTTGAAATGGGCAGAGCTGTAAAACCTGCACGCTTTCACTGAAATTGTCCTCTGCTTTATTTTGTAATCTTAGTTTCACCAATGCTTTCCAATATTATTTTCGTATGAGTGCAGATACATGGGATAGGATTTAAAGTTTTTATGGTGCTGCTGTATAATTTTCTGTGGTCATCATAAGCCAATAAAAAAAATAAATGGTGATTAGGCAATCTATTAACAACCTGTGGCACGTGTCAAAACAATGAAATTTCTTGCAGGAAGACAATATTGCTATACAATAATGTGGCTATCCAAAACTGTTAATTATACTTGATGAGCTGGAGATAATCCTGAAATGCAGGACTTTGATCTTAGCCAAGAAAAATAAACCGTATTATCATTCTTAAATTGGCAGCTGCTATCAAAAGCCTGTGTCTTATTTCCCTTTTAGTAACACTGGCTAAATCAGAGAAAGTGATAAAAGAATTTCATGATTGCAGCTTAGGGATTCTTTCCCACTTGACCAGAAGTAATCAATGTCCAAAAATGTCTGTAAATACTTTTTCTATCTTATTTTGCCAGATGTATTGATATTTGAGATGAATGGCAAAAACATTTTGCGTACATAGATAAGCAATGCAAATTCGCTGGATTGTTTTAGAGAAAAAAGCTCTGGTTATCAGATCGTTTCCATGCAGAAATAAGATTTACAGTAAAATTCTCATTATTATTATTCATGCATGAATAAGTTCAAAACAGAGATGTGGGGGATGTTGTTTCAATTCCAGGTGATAGTAGGAAGGACTGTCAGGATGGAAAGGCTAGTGTCTGCATGGGAAAAGAAACACTTCTGGTTTTCATGTTCCCTTTGTCTTTGAGTGGAAGAGGCCATGAGGAGAGTGTGCCCTAAACTTGGACCCTTTTTGACCATTGCAGCAGAGATGGAGAAGTGTTCAAACTTCTAGAAGGACTTCAGGACAAAGATATGTAATGAAAATAAGTCCAGGTTGGCTGTCCTTGTGGGCATCAGCTGCTCGCATCTGCATAGTTGTTGCTATGGGAATGGCAGAACAGCTGGAATGTTGCATTTCCTTGTGTGACACAAGCACTGGTGAATTCAAAGCAAGAGGGGTATAATAGAAAGAGCATCACCTCCCTTCCAGATTAGGAAAAGGTGAGTGGGATGTTGTTTCAATTAGTGCTGATGGCAGGAAGGACTGTAAGGATGGAAAGTCTGGTGTTTGCCATGGGCAGGGAAACACATCTTGTTTTCATTTTGTCTTAATCCTTCAATGCTAGATAAATAGAAAAGAGTGTGCCCTTGGAACTCTCCTGCCCTCTTCTGCTGCGACGGAGAAATGTTCCAGCTTGTAGAAGGACATCAGGACAAAGATATGTAATGAAAATAAGTCCAGGCTGGCTGTCCTTGTGGGCATCAGCTGCTGGCATCTGCATTGCTGCTGCCAAGAGCATGGCACAGCAGGTAAAAGATTGCTTTTCCTTGTGTGACACAGGAGCTCTTGACTTGAAAGCTAGAGGGATGCAATAGAAAGAGCTGCAACCTCTGCCAGACATGGCAAAGGTGAGTGGGATGTTGTTTCAATTAGTGCTGATGTCAGGAAGGACTGTATGGATGGAAAGTCTGGTGTTTGCCATGGGCAGGGAAACACATCTGGTTTTCATTTTCTCTTTCTCTTTGAGTGCCAGATAAACAGGGGAGAGTGAGCCCTCACTTTGGAACTCTCCTGCCCTCTGCTGCTCAGAGGGAGAAATGTTCCAGCTTCTAGAAGGACATCAGGACAAAGATATGTAATGAAAATAAGTCCAGGCTGGCTGTCCTTGTGGGCATCAGCTGCTGGCATCTGCATTGCTTATGCCATGAGCATGGCAAAGCAGGTAAAAAATTGCTTTTCCTTGTGTGATACAGGTGCTCTAGTGTTGAAAGCTAGAGGGATGCAATAGACAGAGCTGCAACCTCTGCCAGACATGGCAAAGGTGAGTGGGATGTTGTTTTAATTGGTGCTGATGTCATGAAGGATTGTAAGGATGCAAAGGCTGGTGTTTGCGAAGGGCAGGGAAACACATCTGGTTTTCATTTTCTCTTTCTCTTTGAGTGCCAGATAAACAAGGGAGAGTGTGCCCTCACCTTGGAACTCTCTTCCCCTCTGCTGCTCAGAGGGAGAAATGTTCCAGCTTCTAGAAGGACATCAGGACAAAGATATGTAATGAATATAAGTCCAGGCTGGCTGTCCTTTTGGGCATCAGCTGCTGGCATCTGCATTGCTGCTGCCATGAGCATGGCAAGGCAGGTAACAGATTGCTTTTCCTTGTGTGACACAGGAGGTCTTGACTTGAAAGCTAGAGGGATGCAATAGAAAGAGCTGCAACCTCTGCCAGACATGACAAAGGTGAGTGGGATGTTGTTTCAATTAGTGCTGATGTCAGGAAGGACTGTAAGGATGGAAAGGCTGGTGTTTGCCATGGGCAGGGAAACACATCTGGTTTTCATTTTCTCTTTCTCTTTGAGTGCCAGATAAACAGGGGAGAGTGTACCTTCACCATGCAAGTCTCCTGCCCTCTGCTGCTCAGAGGGAGAAATGTCCCAGCTTCTAGAAGGACATCAGGACAAAGATATGTAATGAAAATAAGTCCAGGCTGGCTGTCCTTGTGGGCATCAGCTGCTGGCATCTGCATTGCTGCTGCCATGAGCATGGCAAAGCAGGTAAAGATTGCTTTTCCTTGACTGACACAGGTTCTGTTGACTTGAAAGCTAGAGGGATGCAATAGAAAGAGCTGCAACCTCTGCCAGACATGGCAAAGGTGAGTGGGATGTTGTTTCAATTATTGCTGATGTCAGGAAGGACTGTAAGGATGGAAAGGCTGGTGTTTGCGAAGGGCAGGGAAACACATCTGGTTTTCATTTTCTCTTTCTCTTTGAGTGCCAGATAAACAAGGGAGAGTGTGCCCTCACCTGGTAACTCCCCTGCCCTCCTCTGCTGAGATGGAGAAATGTTCCAGCTTCTAGAAGGACATCAGGACAAAGATATGTAATGAAAATAAGTCCAGGCTGGCTGTCCTTGTGGGCATCAGCTGCTGGCATCTGCATTGCTGCTGCCATGAGCATGGCACAGCAGGTAAAAGATTGCTTTTCCTTGTGTGACACAGTCTCTGTTGACTTGAAAGCTAGTGGGATGCAATAGCAAGAGCTGCAACCTCTGCCAGACATGACAAAGGTGAGTGGGATGTTGTTTCAATTAGTGCTGATGTCAGGAAGGACTGTAAGGATGGAAAGGCTGGTGTTTGCCATGGGCAGGGAAATACATCTGGTTTTCATTTTCTCTTTCTCTTTGAGTGCCAGATAAACAAGGGAGAGTGTGCCCTCACCTGGTAACTCCCCTGCCCTCCTCTGCTGAGATGGAGAAATGTTCCAGCTTCTAGAAGGACATCAGGACAAAGATATGTAATGAAAATAAGTCCAGGCTGGCTGTCCTTGTGGGCATCAGCTGCTGGCATCTGCATTGCTGCTGCCATGAGCATGGCACAGCAGGTAAAAGATTGCTTTTCCTTGTGTGACACAGTCTCTGTTGACTTGAAAGCTAGTGGGATGCAATAGCAAGAGCTGCAACCTCTGCCAGACATGACAAAGGTGAGTGGGATGTTGTTTCAATTATTGCTGATGTCAGGAAGGACTGTAAGGATGGAAAGGCTGGTGTTTGCCATGGGCAGGGAAACACATCTGGTTTTCATCTTCTCTTTGTGTGCCAGAAAAAGAGCAGAGTGTGCCCTCACCTTGGACCCCTCCTGCCCTCTTCTGCTGAGATGGAGAAATGTTCCAGCTTCTAGAAGGACATCAGGACAAAGATATGTAATGAAAATAAGTCCAGGCTGGCTGTCCTTGTGGGCATCAGCTGCTGTCATCTGCATTGCTGCTGCCATGAGCGTGGCACAGCAGGTAAAAGATTGCTTTTCCTTGTGCGACAGAGGTTCTGTTGACTTGAAAACAAGAAGGGTGCAATAGAAAGAGCTGCAATCTCTGCCAGACATGGCAAAGGTGAGTGGGATGTTGTTTCAATTAGTGCTGATGTCAGGAAGGACTGTAAGGATGGAAAGGCTGGTGTTTGCCATGGGCAGGGAAACATATCTGGTTTTCATTTTTTCTTAAGCTTTCAGTGCTAGATAAATAGAGTATAGTGTGCCCTCACCTTGAACTCTCCTGCCCTCTGCTGCTCAGAGGGAGATATGTCCCAGGTTTTAGAAGGACTTCAGGACGAAGCTATTTAATGAAAATAAGTCCTGTCTTGCTGTCCCTGTGGGCATCAGCTGCTGGCATCTGCATTGCTGCTGCCATGAGCATGGCACAGCAGGTAAAGATTGCTTTTCCTTGTGTGACACAGGCTCTGTTGACTTGAAAGTAAGACGGATGCAATTGCAAGAGCTGCAACCTCTGCCAGACATGGCAAAGTTGTGTGGGATATTCTTTGAATTAGTGCTAATGGCATGAAGAACTGTAAGGATGGAAAGTCTGGTGTTTGCCATGGGCAGGGAAACACATCTGGTTTTCATGTTCTCTTTGTTTTTGACTTCCACAGGCCAGGAGGAAGCCTGGTTCCATGGACCATCTGCAAATTGTCTGTCACTTGGGAATTCACACGTTCTTATGGACCTTGAAAAACCACCTGACAGTTGGCCAATGTTTCAAACTAGAGAATCACATACGGAAGAAACACTCAGGTTTCAGAAGGTCCTACTCAGGTTTCACTTTGTGCCTCTCCTCCAGGCTGCATGACATCTATGGAATATTAGCAGAGAGGGAAATAAATAATGTTGTGGATTAACTCAAAATTTAAGTGTTCCTGATATCTCCTCATAAGATGCCCATAATCAGTCAGCAAGTCCTGCAGTACTCCAGAAGAAACACTGCAGTTCATTTAATTCAGCCAATTATTCCGTGCACTCTGTTGCTACCAGGCTACTTGGTCCTCTACAGCTGCTGGTCTTCTGAAAAACATCAGTGTTTGGTTATTCATTTGGAAGCTCAGTGTTACATCCTGTAATCTCTCTAGATTTCTCCATGAGAATATGTAGAAATCTGTAAAGCTCTGATGTCTGGTCTGGATGATCGAGTAGTGAGCTGGACTGTGAACCAGCTAAAGGAAAGAAGCCAGAGAGTTTTGGTCAGTGGAACAGAGTGAGTCTAGTTGCTGATGACACAAAACTGTGAGTGGCTGACATGCCTGAAGGCTGTGCTGCCACCCAGCAAGACCTAGACAGGCTGGTGAGTTTGGCAGGGAGAAATGTAATGAAATATAACAAGGGCAAGTGCAGAGACTTGCGTCTGGGTAAGAACAGCACCCCAGGTACCAGAATAGGTTGGGGACTGACCTGTTGGAGAGCAGTGTAGGGGAAAGAGACTTGGGGGTCCCAGTGAACAGTGGGCTGACCGTGAGCCAGCATTGTGCCCTTGTGGCCAAGAAGACCAATGGCATCCTGGGGCAGACTAGAAGGGCTGTGATTAGCAGGTCGAAAGAGGTTCTCCTTCCCTTCTACTCTGCCCAGGTGACCAGAACTGGAGTATTGTGTCCAGTTCTGGGCCTCTCCGTTCACAAGAAGGACAGGGAACTGCTTGAGAGAGTCCAGTGCAGAACTTCTTTACAGTGGGGGCGACAGAACACTGGAACAGGCTGCCCAGAGAGGCTGGGGGGACTCCTTCTCTGGAGACATTCAAAACCTGTGTGGATGCGTTCCTGTATGACCTGATCTAGGTGTTCCTGCTAGGGCAGGGGGATTGGACTAGATGATCATACAGGGTTCCTTCCAATCCCCAACATTCGGTGATTCTGTGATTCCGTAACTGGTGTGGAGAAGAGATAGCAGCTATTAAAATGAAGACTTGGTAAAAAAACCTCTTCACATCTTAGCCAGGATTCTGGCATTTAATTTATTTAAATAAATAATACATTTTTAAGCTCATCTTTTCTCTTCTCTTCCTCTTCTATCCTCTTCTCTCCACTTCTCTCCTCTTCCTCTTCTCTCCATTTCCCCTTCCTTTTTTCTTCTCTCCTCTTCTCTCCTCTTCCTCTCCTTTTCTCTTCCTCTCCTCTTCCTCTCCTCTTCCTCTTCTCTTCCTCTTCTCTCCTCTCCTTTTCCTCTTCTCTCCTCTTCCTCTTCGTCCTCTCCTCCTCCTTTTCTCTTCCTTCTCTCCTCTTCCTCTTCCTTTTCTCCACTCCTCTTCCTCTTCCTCTTCTCTCCTCTTCTCTCCTCTCCTCTTCCTCTCCTCTTCTCTTCTCTCCTCCTCCTCTTCTCTCCTCTTCTTCTCTCCTCTTCCTCTTCTCTCCTCTCTCTCTTCCTCTTCTCTTCTCTCCTCTCTTTCCTTTTCCCTTCTTCTCTTCCCTTCTCCTCTTCCCTTCTCCTCTTCCCTTCTCCTCTTCCCTTCTCCTCTTCCCTTCTCCTCTTCCCTTCTCCTCTTCCATTCCCCTCTTCCCTTCTCCTCTTCCATTCCCCTCTTCCCTTCCCTTCCTTTTCCTTCCCTTCTCCCTTTCCTTCTTCCCCCCCCTCTCCTTCTGCCCCCTCCCCTCTCCCCAATCTCCCCTCCCCTCTCCTCTTCTCCTCTCCTTTTAAATTTCCCTTTTTCATTCCCTTTCCCTCTCCTCTTCCCTCCTCTCCTCTCCTCTCTTTCCTCTTCCTCTTCCCTTCCTCACTTTTTTCCTCCCTTCTCCCTTCCCTTCTTACCTTCCTCTCCCCACCCACTCCCCTCACCCATTCCCCCTGCTTGTCCCCTCCCCTCCTCTCCTCTCAAATTTCCCTTTTGATTCCCTTTTTCATTTCCCTTTCCCCTTCCCTTGTCTTCCCTTGCCTTCCCCTCCGTTTCCTTCCGCTCCGTTTCCTTTCATTTTTCCTTTCATTTTTTCCTTTCCTTTCCTTTTTTGTTTCTTTCCCTTTCCTTTCTTTTCCTTTCCTTTTTCATTTCTTTCCCTATCTTTCTCTTTCTTTCCCTTTCTTTCCCTTTCCTCTTCCCATCTTTTCTTTCCTTTTCTTTTCTCTTTTTCTTGTTGCCTTTCTCTTCTTTGGTCTACTGGCTCCACCGTCGAAGACAGAACTCTCTCATTCTTCTCCACGTCTCACTAGAAAAAGGAGAGTCTCAAGTTGTGAGTGAGTTCTTTTCACCTCAAACAGACTTTGAGAGGGAAAAAGAAAAGCCGCTTTGTCCCGGGATCCCCAGCTACAAGTTTGACCGCAGCAACAGCAAAGGCAGGAGAGCAGATACCTGTCTGTGGGCCCAAGCAGCCGACGGAAGTTGTCGATCACGACTTCTGCGTGACAGCGGGTGAGGATGATCACCGCCTGGCACAGGAAGGGCACGACTGCGCTCTGCTGCGTGGATGATGCGCAGCTGCGCAGGATGTACAGGATTAGTGGAACCTGAAAGAGGAAGGGGAGAAGGAACAACTTGCTGCATCCTTGACTCTGCAGGGAGTGACCGTGGACATTCAGCGCAGGAGCAGTGCCCGCTCCCTTGACATGCTGTCAAGGCCTAAGCCTAAATGTCACGCCAGCCCCCCTGTCTAAGCCCTGGCTCTGCACTCAGGCTGTGCTTCTTTCGCACAAGAAGCAAATGGCACAAGGCATCATGCAACAGCCAGAAAAAGTCCAAGACACATGGAAGAAAGTCTCTTACGTCCCGACAGATGTCCTTTCTGTACATCTGCAGAAAGGTGATCATCCACTTCCCAGCAGCACGCACGCGCATTCCTTTGGCTTTCTTGAATGCCTCCTTGATGGCCATCATGAAGTCGACGGCGCGTTCCACGGGGAAGTTTCTGCAGACCATCTGCAGAGAAACGAGAAGCAGGAGAGATCCCATCACTGCTCTGCGGCAGTTCTTCAAAACATAAAGCAGTCTGGAGGGCACTCAGGCAGCCATCACAACGCTCCTGCTGTCCGTACCCTGCTATTTTTACGGAAGGCAGTTGAGCCTTCTCTCAGCTTCTCCACCCATGGCGTCTGCTTACATGCAAAGCCTACCTCCCAGCAGCCACAGTCACACATGCAAACAAACACACACAGTCAACATACACGCAAATGCACATCATACAGTCAGCTCCTTGCACTGGGCACCTGAAGGCCAGACATAGCTGGGGGCAGCTTAGGGTCATGCAGAAGCCTACGCACTGAGATCCCACCGCCCCTTTTTGGGTCCACTTACCCTTGCGATTTTGGATGAGGTCTGGAACTGCAAGGTGGTGCTGCAGGCATGCAGCCCCTCGCACAGGCTCCTGATGTCTCCCATCTCGATGACTGTGTCGGTCTCCTTGGCTAGAAAGAGCACGGAGAGAAAAGGAAAGTCATGCTTCTGGAAACAGAACTGCTTTCCTTGGGGCAGAGACAGAGGACGGGGTGGGGACGAGAAGAGAGCTGCGCACAGTGCCTCTCCCTCCTGTAAACAGGGCCTAGGGGAGGAGAGAAGAGGGCTGGTGCACACCCATTCTACTTGCCTTGGATTCGGAGAAGGGAGCTCAGACAGGAGACAGCCAACTGGCGGGATGCGGGCATGGGGTCGCACGTCAGAGGCGCCAGCAATCCCACCAGGGAGCCAAAGTGCTTGCAGGCATCTCCTCTCTGCAGGGGCAAGAGGCAGGAAAAAAGCTGTAGGCAGCCCCAGCTCTCACTAGCTACTTCCAGCTGTGCCTTCCCCACAGTGTCCCCACGGTGTCCCCACACGGTGACACAGCATGCACAGCTGGGAGGAGCTCGCCTTCCAGCTCAGGGGCTCTGGGGAGGGAGCAGGGGGCATGCGGTGGGGCTCTTTACTCACTCGAAGCTCTTCAGAAGCAGCCAGCAGCTGGGAGCAGGTCTGCAGGGCCCTCTTGCGCTCCCACACATCGTCTGAGGTGATTGATTTCTGCAGGACCTGGGGCAAGGCATCTGTCTCACTGCGGACATCTTTTCTTTCCTGCCACCCCTCTCCCTGTCCCTCCTTTTCCAGCACTTTTCCTCAGGACCTGCTGCCCTGTGGCTCCATGCAGCCCCTCCTCTTCCCCCCCCCGCACAGCTGTCCCTGCTCTCTGCAGATGTTCCTGCCTCCTAAACTGGGAGCTGTGACCTGCCAGGGCTGGCTCCTGCCTTTCCCCCTGCAGGGCCCATTTCTCTGCCCGTTTCTGAGCTCACAGCGAGCTGGCATATCAGCAGGAGATTCATCCCCCGCTGACCATCCTCTCATTCGCCAGATCTCTGTCCCTGCTATCCACAGGCATCACACTTTCTCCCTTGCCCCACATGTACTCACTTGGACTATGTTCTGGAAGAAGTCACAGCTGGGCTCTGTCTCGAGCAGGACCACCATGAGCCGGCCCAGAGCGTTCAACGATGTTTGCTGAAGCTGAAAGCAGAAGAGGAGATTGAGGTGTGGCATCACGGCTTCTGCCAGAGCATAGGCTGTGTGTGCTGAGGTAGGGCTCCTGCTGAGAGGTGGCCAGGAAAGTTACGGCAGGTTACCTGCAGGTACTGCGCTGCGTGCTGTGACTTCCTGATCTTCAGCATCATCTTTGCTGAAGGGTGCGTCACGATGTTCTTGCAGCACAGAGTCAACATCTCTCGCATGTCCTTGTTTCCAAAAGTGGGCTTCAGCTTGCTGACAGGAGGAAAAAAGGAAGAGAAAGCAGAAAGGGCCTTTAGCAGCGCTCTCCAGACTGGTTCAGACAACATCCGAGGTTCTCCTTATCGACAGCTACAAAGTAAACACCCCCAGCTCCTGCTGCTGAGCACTGTCTTCAGTTCCAGCAGTGCCCGCCTCCTCCCTGGCAGCAGTGAACCACCTCCCTCTCTGAAGGGAAGGAGACCCCTTCGCTTCCCCGCCACGGGACGGGAGCACCAGGGCCGTTCTCTCCTCACCCCCTGCCCCCTCCAGGCCTTCGGAGCTACCCAGAAGGTGGAGCACCATCCTGTTTTGCGATCCCAGAGGCTCGCGCCCTTACCTCAACTGCTCCAGGGCCAGAACCACCTTGAGGGGCACTGGGGAGACAGGGGCGCCCAAGTAATACTTCTTCAGCAAGTCCTGCAAGTCCCAGAGAGACACTGTCAAAGCGGGCAAGAAGCACGCGAGAGCTGTTCCACCCAGCCCAGAGACAGACACAACTGCCACGCGCCAGCCCCATCACTCCCACATTTCCCACTGCAGGATGCAGCAGCTCCACAGCTGCTGGACCTAGCCCGCTGCACAGCTGCTGCCTGCCAGCACCTGAGGCTCCCACCAGCTGGAGACGTGTGTGCCTCCAGGGAAGCGAGCCTCGTGGCACAGCCCAAAACTCCACTGCAGGCAGCTCTGGCTCTAGGCACTCACCATCAGGATCTCCAGCAGCTTGCCCTTCAAGGAGGGGTTAAGGCTGGCGGAATCACCCACGGTTTGGAAGGCAGAGCTGGAGTCGGTGATGCTCTGCACCAGTGCAAGGTTGTTCCGCAAGTCCTGAGGCCCAAGAAAGAAGAACATACTGTGAACTGCGGGAAGGGCCGAGGGCTGCAAGGGGGACACGTGGGGGCGATGCTAAGGGAAGGCTTGGGTCTTCATCTGGGCACAAACCGTTCCCCAGGGGACCTTCAGAAAGAGAAGGCCCATCTCAGCATCTCCCCAGAGGAGGGGCTGCGGCTGGGCACAGACACCCTGGCACGTTTCAAGCTCTCACCCGGCAGCTGCAGCTGTACAGCAGCAGGATGTTGCCCACAATGTCTACCTCCAGGCGGGCGAGCAGCTGCTCCTTGCTGGCACGCAGTGCCAAGCGGCCATAGGCGAGCATGAGAGCGCTGCGTGTGGCATGAGCTCTCGTGCTGTCCAGCTCCATCTGTGTGGGGAGAAGTGCTTTGAGAACTTGCTCAGCGGCCCCCAGTGCCCAACAGTGCAGCTGGGCTCCCAAGGCAGGAGCTGCTGTGAAAATAAGGCAGAAGAAAGCCAAAGTGGAAACCCGTAATGCTTTACCTTCTTGCTCCTGGCAATCCTTCCATTCCGGCCCTTGCACAGCCTGGACGAAAACATGATGAGTGTGTCCAGGACTGGGTGGAAGTTGCCCTCAGCAGCATGGCTGACAAGAGAGATCATTCCCTGCACAAAAGAACAAGGGGCAGTTGGCGCAGGCGTGACCTTACTGGTGCAGCCAAGCACAGTGGCTGGGCCAGTCCTCGCCTGAGGGAAACGGCAGCAGTGAGGAGATCAGAAAGGTCCGGAGCAGGGCTAGAAGACAGACTGGGGACGCTCACAGAAGCTGCAGGAGGGGAGAGCTCACCTGGGCCTCAGAGGGCTCCTCCGCGTTTGCTTCCGTCAGATGTTGCAGCAGCTTCTCTTGGACGTGAATGTGGAGGACTGCCTTACAGGCTCCCAGCACTGTCCCCAGCGCCTTGTACAGGAAAGGCTGCATGGGAAGGGAAGGGAAGGGAAGGGACGGAAAAGGAAGTCAGAATCTGAGATGTAGCAGCAGCCTGACCTGTTGGCAGAGGACCAGGTGGGAAGGGAGCACCCACGCTCCCTGGGAGTCGCTGAGAGCAGCCGCAGGCCGAGCTTTAGCCGGTCCCCGGGCAGCTTGCAGGGAAAGGCCCTCTGGGGGACATGGGCTGGGGAAGCAGCATGAGCGGGACGAGTGGGCAGAGCACCAGCCGCAGCCCCAGCCCCAGTTGGACACCTGCAGCTGCACCGCTGGGTAGAGCCCGGGGGAAAACCCACCTTTTCTGCAGAGCTGCTGGCAGAGCTGCCCAGCCAGCGGCTCAGCTCACAGCTCAGGCCCTTTGTCCAGGCGTCATCCTCCATCGTCTCCAGAGAAGCCCTCAGGAACTGTTGGAGAACAGAAGAAGCCAATGTTCCCTTGCCCTTTGCCTCTTCCCCCATTTCCAAGTTGCTGCAGCCTTCTGGGGAGAGGTGTCTGGAAGAACAGGCCCTCTCTCAGCTGCCCCCAGCATCCCCTCCATTAAAGCCACCTGCAGCTCTTCTCCTAAGAGCCGCCTTGGGCTTGGGACGAATGGGAAGAGGCAGTGCTGCAAAGGCATGCGGCCGCTCTGCAGCAGCATTTTAGAGGTTGTTCCTGTCCTGCGGGGGCTCATATGAGAGCAGGTCACCTTTAGGCAGGCAAGCACTGCTCTGCACCACGCCTCCTGGCAATGCTGTACCTTTAGTAGATGGTGCTCCCACTCTGCAGTGTCCGGGAAGCTCTCCGATTTCCCTGCACAGCAATAGGAAGCAAAAGACCTTTGCTTGGGATCAAGCCACAAAAGAGCTGCCGCAAACCTGGTTTGGCCTGGGCACTGGGCAAAGCTGGGACCTGCGCCCCCTCCACAACGACCTGTCCCTCCCCACAAACACTTTCCCAGTAGGAACACAGAACTGCTCCAGGACTGCTGCCTGAGGGGAGGTGAAGGGCCCATCCATCTCCTGGAATGGGTAGACCCCAAGGGGAAAGGTTCCTGGGCCTCAGTGCCGTATCCCTGAAATGGGAACTGCAGTAGAGCAAGCAGTGGGCCACAGGTTGTATTTTCATCCCTCCCCTCCCTTCCCCACCCTTCCCTTCCCTTCCTTTCCCTTCCCCTCCCTTCCCTTCCCTTTCCTTACCCTCCCGTCTGCTCCCCTCCCCTCCCCTCCCCTCCCCTCCCCTCCCCTCCCCTCCCCTCCCCTTCCCTTTCCTTCTTCCGCCTCTCCCTCCCCACCAGCACTTTACCTTCAAGGCACTGCAGCAGCAGGGGGATCTCAGCTGCCCACATGGCCCCCACAGCTCTGTGGATCCTGCTGTGGAGGTTTCGCATGAGCAGCAAGGCAGCAGCTTGGAGTTCGCTGCCTGCAAAAGGGCTCCCTGCCAGCACCTGAGCGAGAGCAAGGAGAAGCAGGGTCACTTCTGCAGCAAGAGCAGCGGCTTCTCCCAGGAGGGAAGCAGCTTGGCTCTGCCCTGGCGGGCAAGGAGCAACCAACAACTTTTCCCATGGTGCTGCGAGCCTGGGAAGAGAATGGCAGCCCCAGGGCTCAGGTGGACACTGGCGCTCTTGGCCATGCTGCTTCCTCCTCGGGGCTTGTGACACCGGCCCCTGGAGCATCTACTCACCAACAGGCGCACCAGCAGCGTCTGGGGAGTCAGCAGGGGGCCTGCGGGGAGAAAGGTGTGCTGAGTGCCCTGCCACATGTCCCTCCGCTGTCCCTTCTGGGTGCTAATACGGGTCAGCAGAGCTCCCTGGGGGAGTTTCTGCTCCTACCTTGAAACACGGAGCTGAGGAAGTGTGGATCCAGCTCTCCTACCTCCCGCGCTGCCAGGTCCTCTCTCTCAGCCAGGCTTTGGATGCAGCGGGAGATCGGGATCAGCATGCCCGTGTACTGAGCTGGAACCACATAGAGCAGCAGCCGCGGCCACAGGAGCTGTAGGGAACGAAGCAGTTGAGCGTGTCAGCATTCCTGCCTCCGCTCAGAGATGAAGAGGACTCTGTGAATTTCCCTGAGTTTTGTGTGCTTCAGAGCACGCTGGAGGAGAGACCTGGGGTGCTGCAATGGGACAAGGAACACGTGGTGCGAAGGCGAGGAGCGGCAGCAGGGCAGAGTGTGACTTACTTTGGTCATCCCTCTCACTGAGAAATCCAGCGATCCCAGGATGCTCATGCACTGCTCTTGCAGAGCTCCTTCTTCCTGGGCCTCCTGGGCAGAAAGGACTCCAGCTGCCTGCACAACATTGTTGTTGAAACACCAGTTACTCTCAGTTCTCAGGAGCCTCTCAGCTGGCTCAGGTGTGGTCCCACTGGTGCTTCTGTGCCAGCCTTTGAGCAGCAAAGGCCTTCCAAAAGAAGATGCAGCCCCCTGTCCTTACCCTTCTTCCCGTGCTGCGGCTGAACTCATTGAAGATATGCCCCACTACGTCCCAGGATGAGCAGCTCTGGGCATCGGTGCTGAGCAGGTCCCCGATGAAACGCAGAATGGCCTTCCTCACCTGCCAGGGGTCAGTTATGGGTTTGATTTTCCAGGTCAGAAGGCAAAGGGAAGCTACGTGCTCATTGGGACAGCCCTTTGGGCACGAGCAGAGACAGCGAGAGCAGAGGACAAGCCTTGGCTCTTGAGGTGAGGGCCAGGCCGTAGCACCAGGCGGTGCGCCTTCCAAGTGCAGCACAGGGACCTGCCTGCTCCACTCTGCCTGCTCTCCCCACAGGAGCCATCGCGACCCTGTGGTCAATGCCCCAGCACCTGTCTAGTCACCCCAGCCCTGCCCGTCACCACTCCGACAGAGCTTTCTTTTCCCAAAGCAGCTCACCTGGATCCTGGGGTCGCTGCACACGCACTGCAAAGCCTCTGCGACCTGGGGCAGCTTCTCCGTCATCACAGGCTCTGCAAGAGATGTGCAGAAGCATGCATGGAGACACAACCCTGATGGCAAAAGGGATCCCTGGAAATAGCGACCCATGGTACTGACCATCAGAGCAAGCTAGAGCACTGAGCAGACCCAGGGCTGCCACGCGTCCAGCCTCCCTCTCATCGCCCAGCTGCAACCGCAGAAACAGGACTGCTTCCTCTGGGCAGATCCGGGCTGCAGAGAGAAAATCCCGTGCTGTGTTAGCAAGAAACACACGCCCATTCCTGAGGTTGGCGAGAAAGGTTTTGGCCAGGGCACTGCCAAGCATTGCCAAAGCTCCTCTCCTTACCCTGCAGCAGGATGCAGCGGGTCAGCTCTGTGCTATCAGCCTCGCTGTGCTGCCTGGTGTCATCAGAGAGCTGTGGGAACAAGGTCCGTTTTAGAAAATCGCATCAGCACTGAGGACAGGAAAGAAACTGTACTGCCAGCTCTCGTCTCCCTGGGCACTCTCAGGGAGAGGACATGCAGACAAAACCCGGCCTGCCCCACAGCATCCCTGGGGGCACACGCATGGCTCTGGAGGAGCCTCAGGCATGCAGGAGCTACAGCTGAGCACCTGTCAGAGGCTCAGAGCTCTGCAGTCCTCCTGAGACTTGGACAAGAGGAAAACTGCTGTGGGTGCAAGGATAGGCTCCCCTTACCTGGTAGAACATGGCACTGGTAATGGCCAGAAACTTGTCCTTGGGGATGATGGTCTGAACCCCCTCTAAGGCCTCCAGGAAGATAGTGAGGCTCTGTAAGAGACCAGGAGAGGAAAAAAGCGCTGCAGCCACATCTAGCCACTTGGGAGCGGAGAAACTGTTTTCCAATGGTTTCTCCACTGGGGGAAGCTCCTGCACACTGTTTGGCATTCTTGTTTGTCCCCCAACTCTCAGCAGCACCCAAAGTCTCTCTGCTTTCAACCGAGCCCTGTTGGCATCGTTTGCAAGCATTTCCCACCCAGCATCCCTCTTCTCCCTCATCAGATGCAGCTAAACGTGGTCTGCCTGGTTGTTAGCACAGAGCTCCTCAGGCACTCAGAGCCCCACGGTGGTGGTTGTGAAGCCTCCCATCCCCAGAAGATGGGCCCCACTGACTCCTGGCTCCCTCCTGGTTCCTGTCCCCATTGTTCTTCCCTTGACGGAAGAGCTCAGGAAGCCTCAGACCTCCCTTGATCACCTGTTCCTTCTTTCTCCAAGGGTTCCCCACCTCCTCCCCGCATCCCCCTGACCCCTCGTGGCATTTGCATGGGCCCCACATCCACCCTGAGCCCTGCACAACATCTCACCTTGGTCACTCTGCAGATGTCTTGGACCTCCTGATAGGGGCGCACGAGCCAGAGGAGCTGCTCCCAGACGTGCTCTCGGTGCAGCTCCTCTTGCAGGAGGACAGCCATCATGGCAGTCACAGCCCCGAAGACAGCCTGCTTGTCCTGGAGAGGAACGGCAGAGGCCCGGCATCAAAGACTGAAGGTCTGCTCTTCCGACAGAGAGGGCTTTCTCTTTTCCTTCCCCTTCCCCATACCCCCTTGCCCAGCAGGAGATGAGCTTGCTCTGGACAGCAGGGAGATTTTCCCCACACCCTCGTCCCCAGCACTCCCTGCCACAGTGCTGTGATATGCAGCTGCTTCCTGGCACGGAGATGCAGCCCCGAGCGCAGTTTGGGGCCCTTTGCAGAGCCAGCCCACTCCCTCTCATCACCCCTCTGCTCTCAGCCCACCGGGCACAGACAGAGCTGCTGACACGGAGGTCCCTGCTGCCATCCTGGGCTGGGAATGCAGCAGTGCTCACCTCTTCCTCCTTGCAGTCCTGCCAGTTTGTCAGCACGGAGAAGAAGAGCCGGTGCAGATTCTCGTAGATTTGTTCTTTCTGCACGGCAGGCCGGGGGCATTGCTTTCCAGAGCAGAAGTGAACCCGGACTCCTTCTGACCATTGTTTCACAACTGAAAAAACAAAATGAAACAACAAAATAAACGAAGAATTAATTTTAAAAGAAAAAACAAACAAAACCAAACCAACAAGAGAAAAGGGAGCCTGTGAGAGTCTACAGGGCAGGATGCAAGGGCTGTCCTGAGACCCCCTGCTCTGGAGCCAGCACTCACCAGCACAAGCGAGGCGCAGGGTCCGGCCGCTCCTCACCTGGCCCACCACACTGCGCAGGCCAGCCAGCATCAGCCACGTGAAGGGGATGCACTGTGGAGCTGCGAGGAGAAGGAGAGGTCCACAGTCAGAGCCCTGGCAGCAACAGAGGAGGGGGCGAAGCCCTGCATCCCCCAGAGAGGAAAGACCCCTTTCCCCACTTGTCATAGGTGTAGGGTGGCTGAGAGCACTCTACCGTAGATGCCGAACAGTTTGCTGAGGGTGATGAGCACGAAATCCTTGGGTATCTCCCCGATGGCCTTCAGCTGGCCCTGGAGCTCAGCCATCACCAAGCTGAAATGCATCCGGGCCAGAGCCACCAGGACGTTGCTGGCAGCCGTCCTCACGTTGTCCCTGACACCCTGAAAAGGAGTCACTGGTGACACACCATCCAGGAGACTGCCTGAGACCCCGGGAGGGGCTGAGCCACCGCCGTCCACCAGCACAACACCAGCACGGGCAGCGGCTCCCTTTGCCTTTGGCTGTAACCCCTCACCTGGGCTGCCGTCAGGTCCCGGGACACCTCTGCCAGCAGCCGGTTCACCACTCCGCACGGCGGGCGGCTGTCGTCTTCCCACAGGGCGCCCTCCAGCTCGCGGTACACCTGTGCTCGATCACCCTGGGGACAGGGACCAGTCATGCTTTGCTTTGCCCTTGCTCTCGGGGAGCCGCCCACTGCCACCCATCACCGTGCCGGTGTGGTGCCGCGGCCCGGCACCCACAGGACCACGGCACTGCGCCACGGCAAGGATTCACGGCCGGACGTCCCCAGCTCACCTCCCGGTCTTGCAGGCGCTGTTGCAGCACAGTCACAGCGGAGACAGGGACAGGGCTCGGCACCCTGCTTCTCTCCCTGCGACGCGTACGTCTGGGCACGCAGCCCACACAGGCAAAGAGACCTGGAAGCAAAGAGCGGAGCAGCTGCCGCCGGTGTCGCTCGGAGCCAGGGCCGAGCATCCGGCCGGCTCTGGGAGGAACGCTCCTCCAGCCCCACGGTTGGCGGGGACGGGGGAGGGAGCTTTCCCCTTGCTGGGGTGCCGGGGAAACCACGGCGGGCAGCTGCGCTCAGCAGAGCGAGGACGGTGCTGCCGGCGCGGCCTGAACTGACTCTGGAGGCACACGTGCGCTCGGGCGGCGTCACGGCGTGCGGAGAGGTGGAGGGACTCACCTCGAAGGGCTCTCAGCCGCTCCATGACAGCAGGAAATCTCCAGGTAGACGCAACGCTCTCTCTGGTTCCGCTTCCTGCGGGTCCCACAAGCGGACTGAGCCACCGCTCCCACCGCTGCCACGAGGGCGCACGAGGTACCACTGTGACATCACAGCGCAGTGTCACCTCACAGGGAATGGCTGGGGACCAGGCAGCACGCAGGGCAGCCCTGCAGGCCCCCAAACGCAGCATCTTCTGTGATGCACTCGGCTCTGGGGTTCCGGTTCCATGCGGAATTCCTTCCATGAAGTTGTAATAAAGACATTTTACTGGCTTAATAAGTAGGACCTGAACTGGTAAAGTACTTCACGATGGCTTAATTTTAAGATTTAGGTCTCAGAAGGAGCCCTCGGTTACCAAACCCCAGCAGTTTAGCAATACTGGTGCACCAGCACATTAGCACTATCCTAATGGATACCACGGTTACTGTAGAAATTCCCTGTCTCACTGTAGAAACTAAAACATACTCCTGGATGATTACAATAATTTTCTGTCCATTCTGATGCTCTGAAACAATAAATGTGCATAGCTCAATTACATTTGATGCATAGAATGTCAGCAATCAACATAGTTTAATAACTTTTCTGAGAGTGAAGGGATTTTCACTATTTTTGAAAAGAATCCATAATTGCACACTCACTCGTGTAAAATGAGTTCATCTTGTTAGAGAGTGGTTCTTACTGGAATGAAATGTGCCGTGCTAAGTAAACAGCTACAGTCAGATTGGCACAAAACCCAAACACATTCCAAGGAGAAATGTTTATAACAAATAAAATGAATTGAACACATCTTATGAGTGCTTTTAGAAACGTGCTCCTGTTACTCGTTACAAAACAAATGGCTGCAACATACATAAAGTGAAGGAAAACACCAAACAAATAAGGCAGGAACAGGCTCAAAGTGTTACATGAGCAAGAAGAAAAACTATGAAAAATCAGGCATGCTTCAGCAGGAAGGTATTTGTGAAGAAAATGCTGCCAAATATAAGGCACGTATTTATTCTCTGCTGAGTAACTGAAGAGCCGCATCTACTTCACGGAGATGTGCTGCCAGAGCTGCACAGTCAGCACAGAGTTTGAAAGCAGAATGCATGTCTCTGAAGACAGGTATGCAAAGCCATAAAACCAATGGCTGAATGATGCAGAACAGCATCTCTAAAAGCATCTCACCTTTCTGGAATGGCTGCTGTTCCTATGTGATATGGGTTCTTTCAAACTGCACGTCAGACCTGACACCTCTGTGTGAGCTCCCAACCCAGTTCTGAAAGACAACACTGAACATTTTGGGTGGGCTTTGGCTTGCAATGTGGCTCTATGTGAGCTAAGCCCCCATTATGGTCTGCATAGACGTAATCAAAACAACTGCAGCCTGAAGAGGAGTTCAGCTCATCCTATCTCTGGATAGCTAAACATCTCACAGGCTCCATAGGCTGCACTGCTGTATAGGCAAATGGATACAGTGAAATAAAGGAGACTGCTTAACAGAATTGGAAACTCCACTGCACTGCCTTTTATTACTTGGTCTTATCATTCTGTCTGTTTGGTAAAGGGGAGCTGTATCTTTGGGAAGCCTTGACCTGGTCCAGTTGAAACATGTAATTCCCAGAGGCTCATCAGAACAACACATCATGGTACAAGGTGATGTAAATGTCCAGCTGAACCCAGCCCCAAAGCTTTCTCTGCAGGAATGCGATTGATGTTGGTGTGGAGCTGTGACAGCCAACTCACAGCCCATGAAAGGACATCTTGTTAATGCTCCAGAAGAGGGGAAAGATAAATAGCTCTCTAAGTTCTGTACTTCATATACCAGCCACAGTTACGGCTCTTCATAAATATTTTCAGAGAGACATCAATCAGAAATGCCACTTTATTTCTTCCCACACCTGAACCTGTGAGGTTTTATTTTGGGAAATTAAATCTACCTACTGCACACAGACAGACTGTTCCCTGGATACCACGGAATGAACGCAGTAAAGTGATCTCTGGGCTGTGCCAGGGCTGGGAACGCTCTCCGACGTGTGCATCCTCTTGCCCTTACAGGACAGAAGAGCCTGAAACGCTGGAAGGCAAACTGAACAGCTCTGAATATTTGACAGCCACCTTTGTTCGTATCTCACCCTTCTGCAGTGTTGATCTTACAGGCACTGGGCATGAAGTACGAATTGCAGAACACAGGTTTCCTCTTCCTCCATTCAGCATGTGCTGTGCTGCAGAGCTACGGAGTCTTTCCATCTGTCGGCCGAGTCAGATATATTGTAAAAGGTTTCTTGGGCTTGGCTACAAATGTTGCCCTGATCTGTTGGACTCGTCCATCAGTACAAGTGCTTACAAAGCACACAGAGGATACGAGGCCTTGCAGAAATTGAGTAAAACGTGGAATCATACAAGGGACAAACATCAGAGTTGCAGCAGCACACAAAAGAGCTATTTGTGTCAGCTGCTTTCCCCACCCAGGAAGTCCCAGTGTGAGCCAGGATCCGGATGGGAATTCTTCAGTGGAGGTTGTGGTGTTGATGAACAGCCACACAGCATCACACTTCAGCCAGTTCACCAAAAGCCCATCCAGTCCAAATGGACAAGATGTGGACTGGCCACGTAATGTTTGCTAAGATGGCTGAGTGTCCTGAGAACTCTCTACTTGAGCATTGCCAAAGCAACTCAAATGCTGGCAGATGTAAATACTAATTTGACAAGACCACAGAACTTGTCACAGGACAGCGTGTGCAGGACAGCCCTCAGTACAAACCAGCAGAGGTAATCCCAGAGACACACACATCTCTCACCAAAACTTAGGCACTTTCCAGCAGCGAGGAGTTTTGTATACCTATAGGTTTTAACGACTCTGGAAGCCCCCTAACTACAGCAGTCATTCTCTCAGGATCAGCGGGCATCATCAGAGGTGATTCATGCTGTGGCTGCAGCTTTCTATCACACATCACACAAATAAGACATCTCCACTTTTCATGCTGGCGATGCTGTCACTCATTTTTCAATACAACAAAAGACCTACACCAAGGGAGGAGGGGGTGCACGTATTCAAAAGCCCAGGCAACTCCTTACCTCCCCAGCTCGGTTCGTAGTTCAGCCACTGATCTTCAGTAGCAGTGGGTCATCGGGTGTTGCTGTTCTGTTGACAATGACTGCAACAGTGACCATGGCGATGATGGCTCCTTTTCAGTGCTTTCCAAGTGGTCGAGTCAGCTGTCTTTGGAGTGACAGCTCAAATCCACAGTGGTCGAGTCAGCTCTCCTTGCAGTGGCAGCTTCTGGCTCTGGGATCTCAGCAGCACCTCCTTGGTTCCCATCTTCTGGGCCCTGCCAGCAGATAAGAGGGAGCAGGGATGCCCACCTGCATCCTGTTTTCACAGGACACGAAGGTATCATTCCCAGCTTTCCCAGACCGAGCTGGAGCTATTTAGTCACAGGCAGATCTCCTCCAGTAAACACTCCTGAGCACTCTCTTCCGGAGGCAAGCGGCTCTGGAGGAAGGGCTTTCAAATGTCCACAGAGTGATGTCGATTGTCCTTATTTCTTGTGTCCCACACTGAAGTTAGCTTTTCCCTTCCCACCAAGGGCCGCAGTCTTTGATTCTCTCCATCTTCCCCCATCTTGCTCCCTTGTCCGTCACAGGAAAGCTCTACTTTCTAAAGTGCACACGATGCCTTGTTTACCTGCTGCCATGCTGCTCAGTGCCGTCTCTTCTCCTGCTCTGTGCTGGAATACATTCAGACACAGCCTGATTTTCCAAGAAATCAAGCTCACAGTTCTGTTCCGACCATTACTGGATTGTGGAAGGATGCTCCCAGCAATATGCCATTCAGCAGGTAGAGCTTGTTGCTGGGAGGATGGTAAGATTTGACTCAGAAAGAAGGCTGTCACTGCAGCCAAAACCTTGTCAGAAGAGAGACGTGAGCTTGTCATTTGTCCATTGCATTCCTTGCAGGTTTGATATAGCACATGAAGATTTCGGTACATCAGCAGTGAGCTTTCACCATTCTCATCTTCACTTGTGATTGCTTGGGTGATTTACATACCAGCAGCACAAGGAGCCTTTATACTTCTTCTTCCTTTGTTTTCTTATTGGAAAATCACTGTGAGACATTAAAAACCAAAGTCCAGTGTCTTTGCTGCATACCAAGGCAGATAGAAAAAGAATTAACACTGATTGTGGCCTTCTGTTCTGGGCAGATGAGAAGTGCTTGAAGAGATGCTTCAAATGGCCGTTTGTAGCTCATTCTCCAGTGCTGCAAGCTCTCTTGGTTTGGACTCTGGCTTGGAAAACAGCACTGGAGAGGAACTCAGCCTTCCTCATTGCTGCACAGCCTCAAGGCCCTTCTTCCCCTGATGGATTTCTGCCAAGGTTCAGCTGTGAGACACTCATTTTTAGCAGCTAAGTACAGAATTCTGCACTCTGGAGAACCATGACACCAACTTCTTTCATTTTATGTTAAGAGTGTGAATGTGAGTGTGTTGATGAAGCAATGTACCATAGAAGTGCTGTGACCTTTTAGTCATGTCAGCATGTTTTGGGAGCAAGAGGCAACGCAGTGTTGATGATCTCCACATCTTTCTGGCAGTGAAATTTACTTTAAAATTTCTGCAGGAAAAGGTTTGTGCCAAATGACAAAGGAAAGAACCCTTCCTGCAAAATGTCTGTTAGAAAGCAGCACGTTGTCAGCTGGAATCATGAGTTATTTCAGCCCTCACTGGGCTGATCTGGAGAAGGGCTGTGCCAAGGTATTTACAGATGTCTTCTGATGGGTTTGAAGCATTTCTGGCTTGTGGGGTAGGCATAATTCTGCAAAGCTGGTGGATTGCTTGATCAATCTGAAATACAAGAAAGATCAATAAATGACCAAAAAAAAAAAAAAAAAGCACCCAGATATATTGATAGCTACATTATGTACTACATGATTCCTTTCAGCTATATATATATTTTTTCTTTAAATAAGAAAGTGTAGAGCTGCCAGTTCCCTTATCCATCCTTTCTAGCTCCAGGTTAAATAAGAACTGTTATTCCTGTCACCTAGAAGATGCATTCTGGGAAGAATGGTTTTCAAACTATTTGTGTTTCTTTAAGACAGTCAGTTATGGGAAAAACAAACAAACAAACAAACACAACCATCAATCTCTACAATCTGAAAAATAAAAAATAAACATCTTAAAAGTATAACACATCACATACAGATGTTTAAGGAACAAAGAGCTGTCACGGAAAAGGAGGGAGCTGCTCTTTTACCTATCAAACCTTCCACATCTCTGAGTGTCTGCCAACAACCAGAATGTGTGGAGGCACCTTCAGTAAACGGAGGGCAATGATGGCACTACACTTACATTAATCCTTGATGAAATAGTACAGCACTGATAGAAACTTCCCAACAGTCTGTGCTGATCTGAAATGTTCTGGCAACTCTTTGCAAGAGGCACTTCATGCTGAGTATTTTTATGTCATTGCTTGCTTGCTGGTATCACCTGTGCTGAGCTAGCTGGACAAACCCAGATTGGCAGCTCCTCAGATGTGTTACCAGCTAATTTCTCACTGATCATTAGAAACAGAAAGTTAATTCTGCTGGGAATTTTGACTCAGCACGAAAAGGAGAGCAAAAGGAAGGGCAAAATGAATGAAATAGCAACACAAGTTACCCAGCTGTTCTGTTGGAAAGACCATTTTTAAGCCAAAAGAACTGCAGAAAGAAGGAATGGATGGATTTCCTGGAGCATCTAGTTCTCCAGATGCCTACAAGAGACTGCCTTTCTGCATGTGGGACACAGAGCAGATCCCCTCTGATGTTCGGCACAGGGATGGATGGTGCTAAAAGCAGGTTTGTGTTTACCTGCAGGGCCCATTTGTTGGTTTGTTTCCATGTACAGAGAGCCCGTAGGAGGTATCAAAACCATCTCACAGTTTGTGCTTGTAGGTTCAGTGTTTGGGAGCACTGACCTTCTGAACAGCTGAAACCAAAATCTGCAATTCAAAACCTGTAAGTAATATTCACATAATAATGAATTAAGAAATGCAATAGATAAACCTTTCACACCTGGAGCTCAGCTGCCATCACAGACCATTGCAGTGACTGCCCATGCATTAATTCTGTGTTGATAGTATCACTGGTGTCTCTCTTCTAGAGATGGATCCAAGCTGAAATGTGACTGCTGGTCGAGTTTCCACCTTAGCAGCTCCTCTACTGCTGCTGTCACGACTGCATTGTCCACCTGAACTGCGGGGTTGGATGTGACCTTGTGAGCAGCAGTCTGCTGGCAGACTTGTGAGTATTTTCCAGTATGTAGTTATCCCTGGTCAGTAGAAGGAGGAGAGAATTAATGCATATATGCATATATTACAAATACATTAATTATATAATTGTATAAATTACACTTAATTACATAAATTATATGTAATTATATATTATAGATCCATGAAATAGACATGAATATATACAAACAATTACAAATCCATAAACATTTTTGTGCATATTTAAATTTAGGAATGCATTCTATTAGAGGCATTGATAAGCAGGCATTTAAGCACACCTTGCTTTGCTGTTTAAGCAGGTCTGCACCAGAATCCTGACTGTAAGTGACAGCTGTGAATGTCTTGAAAAGGACAGCTCAAATCTCAGGTCATGCACGAGCATGGAGAAGCTGATTTCCTCTTGGTTAATCCTTGATTGTTCAGTGCATAGTGGTCAGATGGAAGACAACATGTAGTCCAAATGTACTGATTTGAGAAAACAGCTGCTCTGGGTACTAGGAAACGGAGAGAAAATGGAGAAACAGACACTGCCAGAACTCTGCTGTGAGCACTTGTCTCATGAAGGATGTATCATAACAAGCCCAAAACTAATGGAGGAAGAAATAGGCTTTCTAGCTGTGTATTCATCCTTGGCATAGTTAGTTCTGTCTTTAGACATGTTTTTGAAACACTCACACGTTTTACCAACAGATAAGTAGATAAGAGACCAAAATGCTGAATGTCACGCACACGTTGCTCCAAAAGTAATGCCTGCTACTGATTTCGATGGAAACTGCAGCTCTGCTGCCATCTGCTGGCACGCCAACAAAACGTAATGGAGTATTTGTAGGAAGGTTCAGCCTCTGCTGCCGTACCACCAACAGTCACCTCTGATATCATGGGCCTGCATCAGAAAACAGGAGGCGTTACTTTTGGAGCAGCCCTGATATATTTTATATACATATATGTTATCTGAGTAGCAGCAGCTCTCACAGGCAGTATTCTGATGCTCATTTGGTTGTGCTGAAGCAGTATGTGTTCAAAGAGTGCATTTAGAGATGCTTTCATCACATACTTTGTGACACAGTCTGCAGATCTCTGTTTAGGACTCGATTTGTAGAACTGTTCACAGAGCTCCTTGATAGAAAGCTCTGGAGGTGGAGCAGCAGGACCTGATAACTCAGTCACATAAGGAAAGATTAGCAAGGTAGGAAGAATGATACTACTCTAGAAAGCAATACATGATGTCAGAACATAGGAAAAGATGTCATGCAAAGGAAAAAAATGAAAGTGAATAATTGCAGATGTTTTAAATTTGCATGCGTGCCATTTACAATCTTTGTCAAACCTTTGGGAGAAAAAGAAATCCAACCAGCAATTAGGAATTCTTGTTTTCTGTTTGGCAAACAAATGATGTAGAGGCTGAAATGGTAGGAGGATAACTCTGTCACACAGAAATCAGTATTCTGAAGCTTCTGGGAAAGAAAAGAAACCAGAAGAATTACAAAGAAGTGTTGTGGTTATTTGCTGAAATTCTGCATGTTTTAAAGATTTCACTGTCGTGGATGTCTCCAGAGTGCTATAAAATAGGGGAAAAAACAACAACAAACAAACAAACCAAAAACACTAACATTGGCTTACATGGTTAAAATGTGGATGGAGGAGTAACACACCTGGTAAAAGCATTGTTCTGCATTTGGCAGAGTTCTGTAATCACAAAACACAGACACTTATCTGGCTTGTGACTGGAAATGTGTGTCTTCTGAAATCCACTGCTTCAATTCATGCCTAAAGTAATGCTCTAAAGGTCTATTATTGAAAATATGTTTTGGACATTAAGGGCAGCCAAGAAAGGGCCTACAAAAGCACTCTGCTCCCCATCAATAATTCTTTCTTCTTTTGCAGGAATTGGCAGAGTAACCCTTCTGACCTGAAACAAAAACTGAATGTAAACAGATCAGATGTTCTATATCTGAACATAAATGTTTCCATATCTCTCAGGTGTAACTGAGAAGCTGAACCAGATGCTGCCACTACTGACCAGTACCTAGAAAACACACGCAATGCAGGAGGGTTTGTTGCACTGTGATTGCTTTGTATCGCACCTGTCAGAACGTGAGTGAAGCTAATAGATGGGCTGGTGCTCTGATGCAAGGTAACAGCAGGCGTTCAATTCATGCTGTTAGTGCAGAATTGGCTCAAAGAAGGGAGACTTTAATTCACTGAGCTTTGCTCACTGGAAATGAAGGTGCAGGCTGTTCATAAGGGTACAGAAGCAGAGCGCAGCCTGTGTGCCACCAGGTGGCATGGAGGGTGCAGCAGAGCAGGGACTGCATCAGAGTTCTGTGATCTGTTGCAGCTCCCCGGGCAACTTGAGGAGTCAGCAACATCAGGACTACAAACAGAATAAGGATGCTGGGATGAGGACCTGGTGGTGCCAAAGTGCTTCCCTGCCTCTCTCGGAGCCGAAGACTCACCTTTTTTACAAAATGCCTTTGGGGAATTCTGCTCATTATAACATCAAAACACATCTCCATCCCGAAAGCTACCAGCCTCCAAGGGGTGACAGCCTCTCACTGAGCATGCACACCAAATGTTTTTAACCCGTACCTTTTAAAGCCATGTGAGGAAAGTTTACACCAATCAGAACAAAGCCATGTAATCACTGGAGTGACTCCAGCTTCACCTGTGGAACAGCAAATAGTATGAACATGGATAAGGACAGGGGGAAGATGAGGGAAGGTAGCTTTGCAGGCAAGTAGGAGAACAGCTCTGACCCTGGGAGCAGCCAATGGGCAGATCCCCTCTTTGCCCCCCACAGGCAGTGCTGGTAGGTGAGATTCACACACTCGGTTCTGCTTCCCTAGGAAATGCAGTGATCCCTGTAATTTTGGTTCATACCTTGGTGCTCTTGTGGACAGGCTGTATTCCTCTTAGTTCTTTGCACATGCTTTGCATTATCCTTGGTTAACCTCACAGCTCTGCAGGCAGCTATCACATCTGTGTGTGAGAGTGGAAGGGATGGCCAGATTTGGGGATGCCTCTGGTTAGATTAAGGCAAAACGAAATGCAGAGGTTCTCACACAACCCTCAGTTTTAATAGGAATCTAATGCTACAGTTATCCCAAAATAGTGCACGGTAAGAATTAAATCTGTCTTGACTGTAAGGCTAAATATAAAACTTTTTGTTGGTCCTTAACAACAATGCATTATCACCAGCCATCCAAAAGAACCTCTCAGCATGTGCCATTCCTGACCAAAATGACAACTAGAATCAAATATTATAAACTGATGGAAGTGAGTACAGTCACACAAACCTCAGTGACTACAGAACAGAGGTGTTTTGAAGAATGCTATTTGCTAGATGTGAGCAAAAAGGGTAGCAATGCAACCAAATTTCATCAGAGTCACAGAGATGAAGGAGTTGTGGCCAGTGCCAGAAGGCATGAAGGGATTTGGGAACCTATGTAAAACTGTACCTTCCATCATCTCCTGTGAGAGTGTTCTACAGCTGAGCTGTGCATTGCATGCCTTTGTTCATTTGCTCTGAAACTTTTCTTTGCTGGTGCAATTCCATGTCCTCTGGTCTTACAATGGAAGAATCAGAGATCAGTGGTTCCCTGTTAAACTCTGCCAGTCATACTCTTGGTTGTCTGCTTTCTGGCCTGAATTGCCTTTGGTTACTTACTGTTTTTCGTATGAAAGTTGTTCTACAATCTGATCATCCCTAGAGTCCTCCTCTGAACTCACTCACATCCTTCTGGATGGCTTTTGAGATGGGAAGAACAACGTTCAAGGTGCAGCCAATGATGCACCTCCATAGAGGCACATCTTTTCCACTGCCTTGTCTTCTTCTTTGCAGAAAGGTTCATCATACGCGTTTTTTTGGAGGAAATCTGAAGATGCAAAGGTATGTTTTAGTTGGCTGAACTCTTCTCAGCTCCTTGTTCCCAATTGCACGTAGATAAAACTGTTGGCTCTGATGCTGGAGCAGGACAATTAGCCTTCTTTCCACAGCCTCCCACAGCATTTCTGGCTTCAGAGCAGAAATTGCTTCTCATTACTCCTACACTGAGATGTGTTCTGTTCTCCTTCTATGATCTAGTGACCCGCCTGGTGGATGAGGGAAAGGCTGTTGATGTAGTCTACCTAGACTTCAGCAAGGCCTTTGACACTGTCTCCCACAGTATTCTCCTGCAGAAGCTGGCAGCCCGTGGCTTGGACAGGTACACTCTTGGCTGGGTAAGGAACTGGCTGGAGGGTCGAGCCCAGAGAGTGGTGGTCAATGGAGCTAAATCCAGCTGGCGACCGGTCACGAGTGGTGTTCCCCAGGGGTCGGTGCTGGGGCCTGTCCTTTTCAATATTTTTATTGATGACCTGGATGAGGGCATTGAGTGCACCCTCAGTAAGTTTGCAGATGACACCAAGTTGGCTGGAAGTGTCGATCTGCCTGGGGGTAGCGAGGCCCTACAGAGAGATCTGGACAGGCTGGAGAGCTGGGCTGAAGCCAATGGGATGAGGTTTAATAAGACCAAATGCCGGGTTCTACACTTTGGCCACAGCAACCCCAAGCAACGCTACAGGCTTGGGGTGGAATGGCTTGAAGACTGTGTAGAGGAAATGGACCTGGGGGTGTTGGTTGACGCTCGGCTAAACATGAGCCAGCAGTGTGCCCGGGTGGCCAAGAAGGCCAATGGCATTCTGGCTTGTATCAGAAGCAGTGTGACCAGCAGGAGTAGGGAAGTAATTGTTCCCCTGTACTCAGCTCTGGTGAGGCCGCACCTTGAGTATTGTGTCCAGTTCTGGGCCCCTCACTGCAAGAAAGACATTGAGGCCCTGGAGCGTGTTCAAAGAAGGGCAACAAAGCTGGTGAGGGGTCTGGAGCACAGGCCTTATGAGGAGCGGCTGAGGGAGCTGGGATTGTTCAGTCTGGAGAAGAGGAGGCTCAGGGGAGACCTTATTGCTCTCTATAACTACCTGAAGGGAGGTTGTAACGAGCTGGGGGTCGGCCTCTTCTCTCGTGTAACTGGTGATAGGACTAGAGGGAATGGTTTCAAGCTTCGCCAGGGAAGATTCAGGCTGGATATTAGGAAATACTACTTCTCTGAAAGGGTGGTCAGGCACTGGAATGGGCTGCCCAGGGAGGTGGTGGAGTCACCGACCCTGGAGGTGTTCAAAGAACGTTTGGATGTTGTGTTGAGGGATATGGTTTAATGAGAACCATTGGTGACAGGTGGATGGTTGGACTGGATGATCTTATAGGTCTTTTCCAACCTTAGTGATTCTGTGATTCTGATTCTGTGATGACTGCTTTGCGCCCTCAGGCAAAATCTCCTACAAAGCACAGATTTGTCCTCTCCCAGTTCACCAAGAATGGAGAACTTTGGGGTATTCCTCACACCTCGCTTTTTATTCACGTGGGATGTGGGGAAGCCTTTGGGAAAGTGTGAGATGACACGTGGCACATTCTAACTTAATGCACAAGAAGCAGAAGTTGCAGACTATGAGGGGTAAAAGGCTGGTTATATAAATTCTTTGTCACCTCCAGAACTTCTCTTCCCTGCCTTCCATCATTTGATTTCTTTCTTTAAATGCTTAGTATTTTTCTTTAGCTTTTAAACTTTCTCATCCAATATTTCCAATAGCCAATATTCCACCTGAATTTTCAGATATTTCTCTGCAGTATTTGTATAGTTTCTGTAGTTAACCTTATAGTCATACTAAGCTTGATTTACACAACACCTCCACTAGCTGTGAATGTTCCCTTTATCTGCAGAGATCGTGGCCTGAGCCCGACGTTTCTTCATTTCACTTATTTAGGAGTAACATATTCTCCTGTCTCCAAATGATGTTTCCACAAGATAAGTTTGCACTCAAAGCTATGCACTCCCTTGAAGCAGGCAGAAACCACACAGACATAACTCTAAAGTTGGCTTAGAAATACCCTGGAACCCAGTTATCATTGCAGATCTTTAACAACCATGGGAAGAGTTTTTCAGATTCCTTCTTTGTGAAGGACTGCAGGTAAACAGCCATTCATGTGCTGAAAAACTAAACAATAAGCACAAAGTGTAGCTCGTGGCAAGCTGAGCAGCCATTGGTAATCTGTCATTATGTCAAGTGACTCAGGGCTTTGTGTCTGTTGCTCCTTCTCTTGCAGGTAGATCTCAAATACTTTCTTCAATCCGTCTCCCTTTCCATTATATGCCTGGTTTGTATCTTCCTAATAAACTGCTCCATAAATGCCGCTGCCATCAGATTTGCATTTAGAGAAATACACTTGAACACAATTAAAACAGTGAGAGGCCATCAAATCAGGAATCAAACGCTGTAGGCTATAAGCTTGTCAGTCAGACAATAGGAGCATCACAGCTTGCACTTGATTATAACACTTCTTCAGAGATGCAAAGGACAAGAATGCACTCAGGAACTGCACTCAGCAAGGTTTTACTAAGAGCACATCATATTTGACAAGCCTGACTGCCTTCCCTGATTGCTTATGTGGGCAGGAGGGCATACATCACAGGACATCACAGGACATACATGCCAGGACAGAGCAGCTGATCTGGAGGTGTAAGGGACTTTTAGGGGTTTCCTTTGCCAGGCAAACACCAAGAAAGTAAAGCGACCCTACAGCACCAGGCAGCTCTCATGAGAGTGGCTGATGGCCAGGGTGTTGTCAGGGCAATGGAGACCATACTCACAGCCCTGAAAAATGGCAGCTGGGAAGCTTTCTATGTGGGGAAAGAGCTGTAATTCTATTAGGAAGGAAAAAGCGTGCCTAAAAACCTCGTTCTAGTACACTAACAGGTTTTCTGAAGCTGTTGGAAAGACCTCTAAGATCATCTGGTCCAGCCATTGTCTCATCTCCACCATGCCCACTAAACCACATCCCTCAGTGCCACATCTCCACCTTTCCTGAACACCCCCAGGACTGTGACTGCACCACCTCCCTGGCAGCCTGTGCCAATGCCTCACCACTATTTCTGAGCAGAAATTTCTCCTCGTGTTCAATCCTGGGGCGACTTCAGGCCACTGTCTCTGGTCCTATCCCTGCTGACGTGGCAGAAGAGGCCGGCCCCCAGCTCTCCAGAACTTCCCTTCAGGCAGCTGAGGAGGGCAGCGAGGTCTCCCCCGAGCCTCCTCTTCTCCAGACTAAGCAATCCCAGTTCCCTGAGTTTAACTTGGAGCTGAACACACTGCTGTGAGGATTAAAAAGTAATCTGTGCATTTTTATTGAATGAAAAGGGTGTTCCACATGATCTGTAATCATAAAAACTGAACATACGGCCACTGATACAGATTGCTGACAAGGTCTACGTTAACCTGAACAATGAGGAAACCCAGGCTGGAAAAGCTGAAGTATGAAAGTAATATTTTATGTGACATTTCCTAGACAGGGCGGGGGGGGCCGGGGGGGGTGGGATAGAATCGGGGGGGAGGAGGAGGAAAGAAGGGGGGGGACGGCGTGGGGGGGACGGCGGGGGCTGGGGAAGGGGCGGCCCCCCCGAGGAGCTGGCGGGCAGAGGCAGCGGGGTGCAGCTCCGCACAGGACCCGAGCGGCTGCCCCTCTCCCTCCGGCCCGGCTCAGCCGTCTCAGCTCGCCGCGGAGCAGAGCGGCGCTTTCCCTCGCACTGCCGCGCTTTGACCGGCATTCCGGACGCTCTCGCGTCTCTCGCTTTGCCGGATCGGGTTCGTGCGGCGAGTCGCCGTTCCTCCTCGGCTCGCTGCCGTCGCGTTTTCTCTCGCTTCCAACGATCTGCTCGCTCTCTGCCCTTCCCCCTCTCCCGGAGCGCACGCGGCCCGGGGCCGGCCGGCTCGCGGCAAAGCGTTGCGAGCCCTGCGGTTGTTTGTCCTTTTCCCGGGGCTGTGCCCCCGTCACGGACACGGAGAAGAGGAGAGGAAGGGTAAGGAGGGGGGGGAAGGAAGGGGGAAGGACCGGGGGGGGGGAGAAGAAGGGGGAGGAACGGGGGGGGCTGGAAGAAGGGAGGAAGGAAGGGGGGCGAAGGAAGGGGGAAGGGGTGGGGAAAAAAAGGGGAAGGAAGGGGGGGAAGGAAAGGGCAAGGAAAGGGAATGGAGAGGGGAAGGAGGGGGGGGAAGGAAAGGGGAAGGAAAGGAGAGGGGAAGGAGGGGGGAGAAGGAAAGGGGAGGGAAAGAAGGCGGAAGGAGGGGGGGGCAAGGAAGGAAGGAAGGGGGAAGGAACGGGGGGGGAAGAAGGGGGAGGAAGGAAGGCAGAAGGAAGGAAGGCAGAAGGAGGGGGGGAGAAAGGATGGAAGGAGGAAGGAAGGGGGAGAAAGGGGGGGCAAGGAAGGAAGGAAGGGGGAAAGAACGGGTGGGGAAGAAGGGGGAGGAAGGAAGGAGGGGAAAGGAAGGTGGAAGGGGGGGAAGGAAAGGGCAAGGAAGGGGGGGAAGGAAAGGGCAAGGAAAGGGAAAGGAGAGGGGAAGGAGGGGGGGAAGGAAAGGGGAAGGAAAGGAGAGGGGAAGGAGGGGGGAGAAGGAAAGGGGAAGGAAAGAAGGCGGAAGGAGGGGGGGCAAGGAAGGAAGGAAGGGGGAAGGAACGGGGGGGGAAGAAGGGGGAGGAAGGAAGGCAGAAGGAAGGAAGGCAGAAGGAGGGGGGGAGAAAGGATGGAAGGAGGAAGGAAGGGGGAGAAAGGGGGGGCAAGGAAGGAAGGAAGGGGGAAAGAACGGGTGGGGAAGAAGGGGGAGGAAGGAAGGAGGGGAAAGGAAGGTGGAAGGGGGGGAAGGAAAGGGGAAGGAAGGAAGGTGGAAGGAAGGAAGGCAGAAGGAAGGGGGGGCAAAAAGGAAGTGGGGGCAAGAAAAGAAGGGGGAAGGAAGGGGGGGGCAAGGAAAGAAGGGAGAAGGATGGGGGCTTAGGAAGGGGGGGAAGGACGGGGGAAGGAAGGGGGAAGGAAGGAAGCAGGGGGGAGGGAAGGGGAAAGGAAGGAAGGGGGAGGAAGGGGGGGGGTGGAAGGAGGGAGGGGAAAGAAGGTGGGGAAGGAAGGGGGGGGAAGGAAGGAAGGGGAAATAAGGGGGGAAAGGAAAGGAAGGGGGGGCAAGGAAGGAAGGGGGAAGGAAGGGGGGGGAGGGAAGGAAGGCAGTAGGAAGGAAGGGGGAAGGAAGGGGGGGTAGGAGTGCTGGTTTGGTTTCCTGTTGAATCTGTCCACATTTTATAGATGTACAGCACCCTGTGGAAAAGGATTCTGTCCGTACCAATAACCTTCCAAGCACTTGAAGCCAAAGGTGGGTGTCAGAGGAGGTGGGAATATCCTGCTCTCTGTGTCCAGAAGAAGTGGTGAGATGACTGAGATGTTAGAAGAACATAAGAGGAAACACTGGGATGGGCGACTGCTGGAGGCCGCTCAGTTTTTGGTGATGGCTGCCTTTGAGAAGTGTGTAGATGAACAAATCTCAGGACAGGGACAGGTGCTGGATTTCTCTGGCGTAGAGGCAACAGAGCAGCGCCCATACAGACCTACTTTACTGCCTAGTTATTTACAGTCTGATTTTGGCAGAAGAGAGTGAAGCAGCTTATGAGTGATGGTAGTCATGAGAAGCATGCCTGCATAATGCTTGCAGATCATAAGCTGGGACCTGTTTGTGAGAACAGTGCTCTGCAGGACTAGTGCTCGTGTTTGCAGGGAGTTCTCGTGGTTCAGAATCCAAAGCCATCTTACGGAAATGAAATCTTTTTTTTTGAGATTAAAAAACACAAAATACACAAACCCACCCCCCCACCAAACCCACAAACAAATCTGATAATGATTTGGTAGATGTGAGAGAAACTATTTTGTCAAAGCAGTGGCATTTTCTTACCTTGAATTGAAATGTCTGTAAATGAGAGCAGTGATATAAGAATGTTGTTAAAGTAAAGGTGACAAAGTTGTGTTCGTATAGTAAATACAACTCTTGGAAGTCAGTAGTTGAAATTTGTGCTAGGAATAATGGAGTTTCAGTTCTGAGTTTATTGGGTCTTTTCCTGATGCTTCTGGATGCTACCCTATTATGGTTCATTCAGTTTGGGGATTTTCTTGTTCATTTCACAGAAAAACTGAGTTGGGTCTTGTGAGTGATTGCTGGTGGAACTGATTTTCCTGGTCTTGGTCTCAGTCCTGCACAGCCACTGCAGTGAGTTAGCATTGCTTTTGTCCCACAGGAGTCACCACCGCCTGTTGTGGAAAGGATCACAGGTGGCTGGGAGTGGATTTATCAGAGCTGCCAAAGCTGAGCGTAGCTGTAGATGAAGCAGGACTGGACAGTGATGTCCCCACCCTTTCCATAGCAGAGGTGGTGCTCACCTCCATGGCAAACAGCAGCTCAGGTGAGCTGTCCTTGGTTAGCTGGGCTGTGAAATGAGAAGCAGAGGCTTCATTGTAAGTCATGGGAGACTTGTGTCTTAAAACTAAAGCCTTGTGGATTCTGTGCAAGCTCCAAACAGCTCCTTGCATTGTAGGTATGAGGGAGCAGTTGATTCCCACAGCATCATAACAGGAGGCAGTGTGCACAGCTGGAACACAGGAGCTTCTGTCTGAACATCTGCAAACGCTTCTGGACTGTGTGAGTGATGGGCACTGTCACAGCTTGCCTAGACAGGCTGTGGAGTCTCCCTCCTTGCAGATCTTCCAGAGCTGTTTGTGGGGGTGGAGAGTGATAGGGCAAGGGGGAATGGCTTTGCACTGAGACAGGGGGTGTTGAGGTTTAGGTTGGATGTGAGGAGGAAGTTTTTCAGCCAGAGGGTGGTGAGGCACTGGAACAGGTTGCCCAGGGAGGCTGTGGATGCCCCATCCCTGCAGGCATCCAAGGCCAGGCTGGATGTGGCTCTGGGCAGCCTGGGCTGCTGGTTGGCGACCTGCACACAGCAGGGGGTTGGAACCAGATGATCTCTGAGGTCCTTTGCAACCCAGGCCGTGCTATGACTCTACTTGGCCATGGTCCTGGGTAGGCAGCTCTGGGTGGTTCTGCTGGTGTAGGAGGTTGGAGCAGATGGCGTCCAGAGGTTTCTCCAATCTCATCTGTACTGTGAACCTAAAAGGGAGGTTAGGAAAATACAAAGAGGAAGAACCTGAAGTACTGTAGGTTTGTTTGTTTGTTTTTAAAATTTTGGGGTCTTCTCATCCCAGACTCTCTCTATGAATGGATGAGACTTCCATAGATCCCCAGTACAGGTTTCTCTTTTGTATGTTATGTGTCAGGATGCCTTAAGAGCATGCCTGAAGCTGCACCTGTCCTATAAGAGGTGGTCCCACGGGTATTTAATTATCCGTACGTCCGTCTCCCGACAGGTCAGGAGCCTTGATTCAGTGGGCAGCAGAGCATTTCTCTCATGCATGCTTTCTGCTCTATGAGCAGATGCACCCAGAGGACCCCTTTGGACGTGTCATGCAACAGCATTTCAGCCAGCTGGACTCTGCACTTTGTTCTTTGTCTCCAAGCCTGATTGTGAAGCACAGCAGAAGAGTTTTTTGGAAAAGTGAGTACCTGCAGCCCTCAGAGCCATGGGAAACTGAGACACCTGCAGAAGGGGTAACTGCAGGTAATTGTAGAAGTGGCCAGCTGGGCCAGCTGGGTTGAAGCAAAAAGGGCCGAGGCAGAGCTGCTGCCTGCTCTGCTGATGTGGCTAGTCATCTGAAGGTCCCTCGCCAAGAAGCAGCCTGTTTGCTGGTGTGGGATAAGGCAACGTATGGGTTCCTCTGAGGCTTTTCATCTTAGGTGTTCTGTAGAAATGTTTAGGCAAGACATCTCATCGGACTTTGAGCTGCTGCTTCTTTCCAGCTGGGCAGTTTTAAAGACCCCCCATGCAGATGCTTCATGGAGGGTCTTTGTTGTGTTGTGGGAAGTGAGTCTTTTCTTCCAGAAGGAATCATCTTGAAGGATTTCTGTTTTAGATGTGAGCGAGTGTTTCACCTGCTGTATTGCAGAAGATGAGCAACACAGAGTGCAGGCTCTGGAGCCTTTTGATGAACATGAGGTAATCCTTGTCAGCACTGAAAGAAGACTCTTCTGTGTAAGAGAAGATTGGTGTTCCTTGCTCAGTGAGAGATATCTTAGGGAGGCAATCTCAGATTGCAGAGTAGCTGCTGTTGTAAAGGCTATTGCTGACCCTGACAATTTGCAAGTGTTCCAGTTGCAATTCTTTCAGTGCAGGAATGCATTGAGGATTCCTTGAATACTTGGAAAGTATGCCTGGTGTGAGGTTCCTGACCTGCAGATGTGTGGGAGCATTTCTGGAGGGAGTGTATGCTGCTCTTGCATTTCCCTGGGCTGTTAGTGTTTTGTAGCCATTCCTGTAATAATGACCGAGTTTTAGCTGTGACTGTATTCTGTGCCATTTTTCATGTTAACTGCTGGCAAATTTGCAAGTGTCAGAAGTGTAGGATTGAAGATAAAGCAGGGACAATGAGTAACTTTGAGGTAAGTGTTGTGTGAGATAATCACTGGATGTTTCTCGTTCTGCCTTGTGGTTCTCTGTTTCTAATTCTAGAAGTGTAACAGCCTGCAGTATGAGAACAGTTGAATGTGGTTGTGTTTGCTTTGCCACCAGGCATCGTGAACAAAATCATTAGCTGAAATTCTGGAGATGAGCACAGTGGTGTAGCAGTGTTCACAGCAAGTATTGCAGAGGAAGGAAATGTCTCTGAAAGTGGGGCAGCAGACTCTTAAATTTCCAGTATTTACATTTTATGCCATTTTGCAAAAGATTCATCTTCACCTAAGATGACATTTGGGCTTGTTGTTGATGCTGTTATTCCTTTGCACTTTAAATTTCTTGTTCAGGCCGCCTTGTCACACAGCGGGGTGAATCCATTCAGTCCCCTGGTAGTGAACACACTCAGTTCCTCAACGTCCACCAAAGCCAGGTGACCTCTAGTATTGCTGCTGGCGCCTTGTGCAGGGCTCTGCTTGTGCTGTTTGCCTCTGAGAGATTGCACAGTGAGATGGAAATCATGGTTAGGTATGGTCAGACAGCAGAGGCCGGGCTGTATCTTTGAACACTTCTGATTTCTGTAGGGTCAGTCACATTTCGTGACCTCTGGGGAATCTTCATCCCTCTGGTATACAGCCTTCAGCCCTTTGTATGATCACAGCTGGCAGCAAAAAGGGAAGCTGCTTCTGAAGAAGAGCATTCATCATGCAACTTACAGTACAGGGAATCCCTGGGCTGTATGCTTTTGAGTGTTAGAAGAGATTGTACAACCTTGTTCTTTCTCAGATGCAGTTTTAGGCTTCTGATTTTGGCCATTGCTGGAAATACTGTGGAGCCAGTTTCATTTGTGCCTTGCTTGCTCTGGCCATTTGTTAGTAGCTTTTGGTCTGAGATTTTGAGAGCTCGTGCTTGTTTTTGTTTCTTCTTTTTGTCTTGATACAGGAATGGCATCTGAGGTGTTCTCCTTACTTTGCCTTGACTGCATCAGAGGGGATGGAGCCCTCCTGAACTCCCTTCTGATCCACCGTGACAGGTACATGCTGACTGGTTTTTGCAGTATTCTTTTATCTCACACAGGCTCCTCTGACAGATGTGAGGAGACAGTAAAACCCTGGGAGGAACAGATGAGATGGTAATATCCAGTTGGCTTTTTCCATTCTCATTCACTAAGGACTGCTCATTGCCAGGTGAAGCCAGCCCGACAAATTCCTGCTTTTGGCTGCTTGCTTCCTTTAGGGAGCGGCAAGCAGAAGCTGGAAGTTGGTGTAGGGCAGTTGAAAGTGCTGCAGACTGATTTCCAGGGCATGTCAGATTGTCAGGTGGCTGCATCAGGTTCCTTTGCAATTGTTAGTTTCGTTTTTGGAGCTAAGAAGTGCGAGTGTTGGTTCTTGTTTGCTTGAAATTCAGGTGGTTGTGGTCCTGTTGGCTTGCAGTTCCTCCTCCTCGTGGCCCCATCAGGTTGGCTGGCAGTGTCAGTGCGTTGGCACTGCAGCTCAGTCTGAAGCTCTTGGCTTGAGACGTGACGGTCAGCACTCCGCTCTTACAACACCCAGTGTGATGCTGAGCACTGGAGGCTCTGGGGCGGAGAACGGAATCACTGTCGTCTGCGGAGTTCTCCTGTTCTTGTGGAGTCTGCAGGTCCTGGCACAGCAGCTGTGTGAAAGAGGAAATGCTGATACAGGTGGGGAAGTGTTTCAAGTGGGATGCTGATGGCAGGGGTAAGGGAGATGTGTGTAAGGGAGACCAGGCTGCCCAGAGCCACATCCAGCCTTAGAGGTGAAGCAAGGAACAGTGCTGTGTTCAGAAGTGATGTAAGTTTGCACAGGGCTGACTTGTAGGTCAAGTGGAGTCACTGAGTCAAGAAGCCATTGGAAAGATGCAGCCAAGCATAACTGAGTGTGAAGCAGGACGAGTCATTGGTCATTCTTGAATGTTTCTAAAGCCTTTGTGAGGGGGTATGGAAGGAGAGTGTCTGCTCCCTGAAGGATATTTGGTCAAAGACTGTTTTACAGTGTAACAAGGGAAATAGGAAAGGGAGGAGGACATAAGCAGGAGCAGAGAGAGATACAGACCTGACCAGCAAATGATAAGCAAGGCCGTAATGGGAAGCTGCCTGGTCAGTCACAGTTACTGGTGGGGGGATGTAAGTGTGTGAGAGTGTTTGTTCCAGCAAGGTTATCTGCTAGGGACTTTGTTGAGTGGGAAACGAAAGGAAAAAGGGGAAGGCAGAAACCAAAATAAACAATGCCATAGACCTGACCAAACAAATATAATGACAATGACAAGAAACAAATCCCTGATAATCTGGGACAGTGTGGGACTCAGTAGAGGCTGCAAACCATGGTGAGATGCACAAAGAAAAGGGGAACCAGGGATGAACAGAGTGAAGGTGCTGGAAAATCAAGGTTATGAAAGTTGTGTAAAATAGAGCTGGTCAGGGCATGTCTGGCATCTGTGTTTGTTGACCACAGTCTGTCTGCTTATCATTAAATCTGGACTTGCTCAGTATCTTCTCACACTCTGCCCCATGTGTACGTATTGCTGCAAGGACTGGTGAGACCTGTGTATGTGAGCAAAAAGTTGGTGCCAGCTCTGGAGTCGGGGGCATTTTACTTGCAGCCACAGAGGTGATGATCTCCAGGGGACCCTTCCAATTTGAGCCATCCTGTGTAAGGGCCTGAGATCTGCCTAGGGGTGTTGGATAGAGGCACTGCTGTGCTGCTCCTTAAGGGATCCAAGCAGGGGTGCTGCTGGACAGAGAGGCTGTGTCAGTGCTTGCAGGTGTGCTTCTGCAGCTTGAGTGCTGTGTGTGTGCTGCACTGGTGAGCTGCTGTCTCTGCAAGCCAAAGGGGAGGAAAAGGACTGGAGTGTGTTTGTTGTGCAGGATTGCTGTGTGTAGGTGCTGGTGAAGGCAGCCTCTTGTCTGTGGCAGTCTGTGTGACTGACTGTGTCAGCATCCTGTGTGTGTGTCTCTGGGATACGTGCTGAGTTTCATCTCTGGTTGAATCTGCAAACAGGAGAGTGGCAGCAGTGTCCTCCAGCCTGAGCACAGATCCTGGGTCCCCAGCCTTTGGGCTGCCAGCCAGTGGCTGCTCAGGAGTGGTCTCAGGCCGTAGCAGCTGGAGGAGGCAGTCACACTCTTTACCTCTCTTAGCAGTCTTGATATGACAAGCTATGCTTTTTCTTGCCAGCAGCTCAGCTCCAGTCTGTAGCTCTTGCTTGTTACCTGGGAGGATACTGGTGCTGACTGGGCTGCCCAGCAGGAGCAGTTTTTTCAAGGCTGAAAAAGTTGTCAGAGCATTTCTCTCCATATTGTAAGGATTTAAAGCGGGTCAGCTTTTGGCCTAGCAGTGATGGAGCCCTTTAAATATGCTCTAGCTGTAGCGTGTTATCAATCCCTGTGGCAGCGTAAAGTACATTGTTTGGTTGCTGAGAACAGCATGTTGTCCTTTGCTTGTGAATTGGTCCCTGAAAAGTTCCTCCTGAGAATATGTTTGTTCCTTCCTTCTTTTGTTCATTCATCTTTCTTTCTTTCCTCCTAAGGAAACTCAGAACTTGTAACTACAGATGTGCTGCTCTGCAGAAGACTCCAGAAATCACTGATCTGTGGTCAGCGTAGGCATTAATCTACCTGGGTTTGGAGATTAAAACAAGGAACGATTAATTACATAGCCTTGAGGTTATTTTTCAGACACAGCAATGGAAGCAGTGATGGGCAAGTCTCAAAAGGTTTACGTAAAGGTTCAGATCGGATCAAATCCCTAAATGTCATAGACTGGGAAGCTGGCTGGAAACATCCGTAAGAGGGGAAAGTGCTTTGAGGATGTATTTTAAGTTAGAGCAATGGGCCCAGTGGGAAAAATAAGGAAATGTTTAGAAAACACCTCTTCATCTTGGGGCTGAGAGTCAGTGCACATCCTTAATTACTCTGTGAAGGAAAGCATGAGCATCAATATGACTTTCAAGGTCTGAATGCAGGGACAAATGTAGAATTTCTTGTCACATTTTATTCTTTTCATAATGACTTAGTGTTTGGTCAAACTGGGAACAAGGATTCCAGCACAGTAGAGATGCTATTCTTCTCATAGCTTTTCTTTCTCTTTGCTCCCACAGAATGAAAAGACCTTCCTACACTGACATGGAAGATCATACGTTGTTTTGCCAAATCCCTCGGGAGCATTTCTTCTGTGGCACCAATGGAACAGGAATGTGGAGAGATGTCCAAACACAGATTGTGGTGCATCAGCCCTCATGATACCGCATAAATTGACCCATAAACCACATTCATTCATTCATTCTTATATCTTCTCCTTCTTCCTTTTTTTTTCTTTTTTCTTTTTTCTTTTTCTTTTTCTTATGAAATACTCTGTCAATGCAGTGTACTTCTGGATGGCTACCAGGCTTTAAACTGAGAGGGAGCAATACAGTCATACTGCAGGGCAGAAACCCCTTTATATTACCTTGCCTTTAACCCCGGGTTAACTTTGTGCTAACTGAGGCTCTGTCTTTCCCACTGCTTTTGAAAAGGAAGGACCAAGAGGGTGCACAAAAATGTGTCTATTTTCCAGTATGCTATGGAGATAGAACCTTAGTTTGTAAGCTTCTGGGAGCTGTGTCTAACAGTATAGTTGAGCAATGGACCTTCTTCCTCAGCAGTGCTTCTGGCTGTGGTGGCACCACAAGTACTGTGACATTACTTGAGCAAATGGGAAGAGAAAACAACTGCAGTGATTTCTATCAGGCCATGAAAAAGGTCCCATGGGCACTTCTGCCATGCAGCTTTTGTTGCAGCTTGGCAATAATTCATAACAAGTCAGTTATCCATTGGGTTTTTGCATCTCTTTATGTTTGCAAATGGTCCATGAACAGACCCTGGTTTTCCTGAATGCATTAGTTACTCAGAGTTATTGCTGACACAGGACACAAAGCACAGAAATGCTGGCTGGGGTCACCTTTCTCTGAGGCTGAGCAGGGCTGCCATCAGCTAGGCACTTCACATGAGGGCTGGTGAAAGAAAGGGAGCATAAAAAAAAATCTGACACACAGCTCCTACTCAGACATTGTATGGGTAATGTGAAGGTGAAAATACATTCATGATTTGAGCTGTTAACCCATTCTGATTCACCCTTTGCATACAGTTTCTTCCCAAACTGCTGTTTCTATCCAGCAATGTGCATATGTGCAGTGGTACAGAGGTTGGTGGCCCTGCCTGTGGCAGGGGGTTCGAGATTCCTGATCCTTAAGGTCCCTTCCAACCAGTGCCATTCTGTGTGTGTGTGTGTGACTGGCTAAACACCAATTGTTGCTAGCTCAGCAGGTATACTGCTAATTATTGAACGCCTGACAGCTGCTTATCAACACTTGGCCACTATTTCTGGACAGCTGCCCATCCCTGAATAGAGAGAAGTGTGGAAGGAAGACAGAGGGGAGTCCCTTGATGCCTGCCTGTTGCATCCCAACCTGCCCACAGAGTGAGTCAATTCGGCCTTGTGTGGAGGCCCTGGCTTCTTTGGAGTCTGTTTTTCTTTTGCTGAGCTTCTCCTATCCAAACAGAATGGCCTTACAACATGCTTTCTGGTCCTCAATGCTATACCCATGCAATTTGTAACTATTACAGTTCTGTAAGTGAGAATTGATCACATGATTGAACAACTGTATTTCTAAAATATGTTATGAAATAACTTCTTTTTACTAATACTAATAAAGTCTTTCTACTTTTTCAAACTGTTTCTAAGGGCAAATTACAAAACACATGGTGCTGTACTGCTTCAGAGCAATCCCACATTTGATAGCCAGTGCAGAAACAACATTCCATCCTACAGCATTAGCTAGTTCAGAGGTACCAGACGTGTATCTGGATGTGGCTGTTGTGCATAACTTCCTGGACACCCAGCAGCAGCCAGGTGAAAGGAAAGTTGGGTTCCAGAGCACTGCAGGAAACGTGGTGTTCTACTGCTGCACACATGCAGAAAAGGACACACACACGACAAAGCACTGTTCCTTCCCCCATGGCACGGTGAGGGGTGCCTTCTCGTGCTCTTTTCCTGCTATTTCCATGGCACAGTGCACATCTGTGGCATGTGGTCCTCCAGGGAGGAGCAGGCAAGCAGGACACTGCAGAAAGAGCATCTCTTTGCTCTAAGCTGTCAGTGCCATTCCAGGGTTAACAGGAATAGGGCATGTCAATGCCCCACTCCTAGTGGAGAGGGGAGAGATTTTAAAAGGGAAATGAAATCTTCCATGGAAGGTCCTATTGGATTAGCAGAGCAGTGTGATCAATTCTTAGGGCCAGACTTTTACCCATGGGACGAGATGATGTCCATCCTGAGTATGTTGTTTAACAGGGAGGAATGGGGAATGATTCGACAAGCTGCCATGCAGGAATGGCAGAAAATGCATCCTCCAGGTCCCGAGGCTGTCCTTGCTGGAGTGTTACAGCCATGAGCAGGCTGGGGAGGGGGGCTGAGGGATCAGAAATGACAGCTCCACTCTTGGAGACCACAGAACTGAAATGGAAAGAGAAAATAGTTGCAGGGCAATTGTTCTCTGTGCCTGAAGCAGGGACCGATTTATGGGGGAGAGATTTAACAGTTAAATGAGGATTACAGCTGTAAGTCTGTGAAACAGATGTCAGGTGTCAATGAATGTGTTAACAGCTGTGATGAAGAAGAAATGAATCCAAAGGTGTGGGCAGGGGAAGGAAATCGGGGTGGACTCACAATTTTCCCTTACAAAGAACTGCCCAAGGAGGGAGTGGAGCTGTGAAACAGCAACAATATCCCATAGCCTTAGAAGGGAGAGTGGGTCTAAAAGCTGTAACACAGACACTGGTTAAGGATGTCTTCTGGAACCTTGTCTGTGGCCTTATAACACCCCAATCCTGTCGGCACGGAAGGCAGACGGCACGTATCGGCTGGTGCAAGATGTAAGGAAATGACTGAACCCGTTCTCAAAAGACAGCCTGTGGTTCCTAACCCCTATACCCTAATGAGTCAGATCCCACACGGACAGCAGTGGTTTGGTGTGAGAGACCTCAAAGATGCTTTCCGGACAGCCTCTGGACTCAGAGAGAAATGGCTGCGTTTGTATGAGGACACATTGTAATCCTATCGTGATTCGTGATGATACTGTAGATACTGGAACTCGTGCTAATCCTTCTCTTTGCAGCATTTGAAGCAAGCAACTGGTGCTGCTGTCATGCAGAAAGCTCCCTTCCAACCACTCAGCAAGCATTTGGATGAGACAGCTTCCTGCTGGGAGCCCTCCGACATCACTGCTGCCTCCTCCAGAACCATACCTGCAGATGCTTCAGAGCTCTTCAGCATGGACTTCCTTCCTCCCATCAGCAGCTGCTCCTGCACTGACCTTCATTCACACTGGGATACCATCTGCTTCCAGCAGGAGCTGACCTGCGAGACAGAGAAAGGAAACGTGGGATGAGCACCAATGCAGAAGCACAAGGCTGTGTCACCACCACGTCTTGCAGCCTTGGGAAGTCAGCTGCAACTGCAGCCTTGGTCAGAATTACAACGGGCACCGTAAATTAAGTGTGACCTCTGAAGTTGTTGCCATGATCAGAAATAGACGCTGAAATCGCTCACATAACTGTCGGTGGTTCCCTCCAAATTCTTTTGCTTTGGGGAACAGATGGACTCGGAATGGAAGGACACGAGAAAAATGACATCTGTTTGAGCTCAGCAGACTTGAGAGGTGGGCCTGGGTGAACCTCATGAGGTTCAGCACAGCCAAGTGCAAGGTTTGGCATTTGGGCCGGAGGAATCCCAGGCATTCTTTTGTCATCGTGGTGGTTTCCAATAGACCCCAACAATGAGACATCAGGTCGCCGTGTGGGCTCCTGGGTGACACTGCCATTTCCCAGCCATTGCAGCCTAGGGGCAAATAAAGTAAAATACTTCAGAAAGATCTCACACTGATTGCATATTTTACTGTTCTTTTACACAAAACAGAAGGGGAGGGCAGCAGATGCATGCAGCTGCATCAACACCCAGGCTGCTAAAGGAATGGAAAGACAGAAACATCAAATATCAATGCCTTATTCTAATGCAAGGAGGGAAGCTTTTTTCAATGTTACTTTTTATCATTTAAAATAAGCAGTTGGCACTCTTAAAGGAAAATCCTAGGCCCCAGGTTCTGGCAGTGTGGCAATCTGGCACGGACTCAGCTGTGAATGATCCAAACAGTCTGTTCCAGATTTTAACATCCCTTCTATGCATTCACAAGTTTTCTCTCTTGACTTCCCCTTACAGCCGTTAGATGCCAGCAAAACATCCCACAAACACTCCTTACCTCTGTGCACACAGGCACCCATCCAACCAGAGCCATCAGTCATTCCCAGCCATGCGCTCTTCCTCCAATCATGGTCAGCATCACACGGCCGTCACGCAGCTCACTTGACTCAGTTTTTCTCTTCTTTCTGGAGGTGTCCTTGCTTCTCAGCCTTACCTTCTCGTGATGTTTATCTCGCTCTGCAGCTCCTGCTCTGAATAGGCTTTCTTGTATTCCCGCATGACAGGCACAAAATGCAGCCACAGCCCCTGCCACCAAGGTCAGCTCTTCAGCACACATTACCTGAGGAGCACTTGGCAACTCCTGCAACCTGAGCAGTGCCAGGAAGACTGTTTCACTTCTGCTTCTCCTGGCTCAGAAATTCATTTTCCTACCTAGAAAATGGAAAAAGAAAAGAAAGAAAAAAAATCCTGACATAAAGCAGACACAGTTGATACTATGGAATTCTGGAAGGCAAGGGATTTGCCCTCTATGATGAGAAGTTGAGTGCAAAGAACTCAGAAGAGCCATGAGCAGGTTGTGAACTTGTGGGTAAAATTAGGAAGTGCAGCAGTGCAGGGCTTCTGGAGGTGAGGGTCTGCTACAGCCGCCTGGAAAGAGAGCCTGTTGGTGGGAGCTGCTTACTGCAGCCAGCAGAAGCATCGCACTCACTGACTCTCATCCTGATGGGGGATTCCAGTCAGTCTGGGAAATCAGCATGGCTGGCTGCAAGCAATCTGACAGACTCCTGGAGTGCAGTGAGAATCACTCTGTGGTGCAGGCATTGGGCACAGCAAGCAGAAGGGAAGCATTGCTGGACATGGTGCACACCAGGGGTTACGACAGGAGGCGGTCAGGGCTGCAGTGACCATGCCCTCCTTGAGTTGGTGATCTCAAGGAATGCGGGCCTGGCAGGAAGCAAAGGCAGGAGCCTGAACTTCAGGAGAGCCAGCTGCAGGCTGTTCCAGGAATTCTTGGACGAGATCCTCTGGACAACTGTTTGTAGGGGCAAAGGGATGGAAAAGAGCTGGTCACTTTCTCAGAAAAAAACTTGCTCAGGTTGCACGCTGAGCTGCAGCAGAGGAAGGGGAGAAGGTGCCAGCACGGCTCTGCACGATGCTCTGCCACACTGGGCAGCTTGATCATGGCTCAGCAGTGGGATCCGACGAGGAGAAGGGGAGAAGGAAATCAAGGATGGGAGGGAACCATCAGACACAGTCGGTGAGTGTCTGTGAAGTCTTGCAGACCCAGAGGTTCCCAGGTTGTTTCTGCTTTCGTAGCATTTGTGTGCTGCAGGGTGAGCAAAAGGTTCTGCTGCTTGATTCTTCTGCAGGAGCCGCCTAAAAGGGAAATGGCCACTGAGCTGCAGACCAAGCAGTACTGCCTGACGTTGGCCACGGGGAGCTTCTCCTGCCGCAGTGTGCTGATGACAGGTCTGGAGATGATCTGCATGGCCAGCTCGTAGGTGGGAGCCAGGAAAGGACATGATGGGAGGAGGGAGGTGTTAAGCAACATCCAAGGCATCAAAATGCATCAAAAAGCCCTGAAAAGCGTCACAAAGCCACAGCCAGGAAGCCTGGGAGTATCATGAGCAGCATCCAGTATGTGAGAGATTATTTGCTACCATGCCAAATGGTAGCAGAGCTCCCCCTGCAGACACCCCAAAGCCAGACAAAACAGGAACAAACCCGGAGCTGTGCTGCACGCACCCCACAGCTGCAGCATTGCAAGCTGGTGTGCCTTGCTTTGTGCTGCATTCATCCCAGTCCATGTGAATGAAGACTCTGGAGGCAGTCAAGGCAATGATTGAGCACAAGTGTGCTTTTATTATTATATAAAGTTCAGGAGGGTGTGAGAGGTCCATGGTGAAGATGGGACTCATGCTGTCTTGTCATGGAGAGAGTGGCTCAGAGCTCTCAGTGCTGCTGTCCGGTGCCTGGGACTGGAGGCCTGATTGAAAGTCCCCTTGCAAGAGGCTCTGCTCCTCCTCTCTGATGCTGACCTGCTCCTGCATGGAGGTGCTGCTGTCGGGGCACTCACACTGTGCTTGGGATGGGCTGCACTGCAGAGACACTGGGTGACAGACCACACTTGTGACTGTGGTTTCTGGCAGGCCCAGGTCAGCAACTTCAGCAGAGCCAGGTGTAATGAGAGCATGAACTTCGATGAGCTCCTTCTCTCCATCACTGTTGTCGTGTGTAAGGCTGCTGTTGGAACTGCAGCGATTCGTGCTTCCTATGAGCTCTCCACTGATGGAAGCACAGAGAGCATCCTTGCTACTTGCCCTGGATCTTATGGCTTGGCAAGGGCTCGATTCACCTAGAAAGGATACACAGGGGTTAGTGTCAAACTTCCACAAGCTGAATTACGACAGTGGTTCTTGATCAGGGGTGAAGATTTAGGCACGGGATTGAACGCTAGAAAGAGATACATGTGCAGAGCAAGCTTGAATTGTATGTTCCTGAAAAGCAGGGATTTGGAAGCTGCATTTGCACCCTTACCTGCCAGGACTACCACTGCTGTTTCTGAGGGCTGCCTGGCATTGCGCTGCAGTTGGCGTTTGCTCCCAGAGGATGGCATTCTGAGGCTGAAGCAGCAACACCAACTGCTAGCTGGTGATTCCTCATTCTTGCTGTGTGGATTTTGCCTGGAGAGAGAAAACAGCCAATGCTGTGAGTCGTCCGTGGTGCAGGGTGAGGGAAGAGCTGCACTGAGCTCTTGGCAGCAGTTGCTTGTTCCTAGCACTGCCTGGTTTCTGCAGAAAAACAGAAAAACCCACCCAAACAATGATGCTAGGTGCTGGAAAAGAAAGTCCTCTTTACCTTTCAGATGGAAAGTCGATGACAGTGTGGAATTTGCCCTGCCCAGCTGCAGGGCTCTCTTCCACTTCAATGTCCCGGCTGCTCTCTGTCACAACAGGAGAGCTGCTGTGGCCTCGCCTCTGTGCCTGTGCCTCCTCCAGGCTGAGCAGCTTTGTGGCAGCAGAAGAGACCCCCACAGACTTGGGCCCTGGGAGAGAATTGTGCCCTGTCAGGGAAAACCACAGGTAAGAGCGAGGATCAGAAAGCAGCAGCACAGCCACCACAGTTCTGGGGGAGGTGCTGTACTTTTCTCAGGCTTGCTTATCTGAGCCACTGGAAGAAGAGGAGCCCAAAATAACCATGTGGGCAGAGGTGTGTTTATGGCAAAGGACACGGTCATCATTAAGAGCAGCTTACTGTATCAAAATAGGCAAGGAAAAACCCAAGGAAATGGGGGCAGGGAATTGAGAAAGCTTCGCTGCCACACTTGCATCAAGCTTCTCCTGCATGCAAACCATAATAATGATGGTTTCCTCCTTGTGAAGTTTGGGCTTGGACATTCTCAGCATCCAGCAACAGGATGCCACACCCTAATGGAAGCCCAGAGGTCTGCTGTCCCCTTGATGGTAAAAGAGAATCTCAAAGGTCCCGGAGAAGGCCTGCATTTGGTCAAGGTGTCAGGTCAAGATCAAGCTAATGGAGGAAGACACTCACCTGCTGCATCTGCGATGTCTGCTCTGGATTTGGAGCAGAAGAGGACGTCTGTGTGGTTGATGATGAATTCCACCACATCTGACTGCGTCTGCAGCTCCATGCAGGCAGCTCTTCCGCTGGCGCAGGCAGACTCGTTCTGCTGTGATCTGTAGAAAAGGCAGATTTTAGAAGTCATTTCTCCAAGACCGTTTCCCCGAGTCTGAATTGTTGCAGCCAAAAGCTGTCAGCTGAGGCTCTGGAGACTTCCGCAGTGGGCAATCAGTGATGCCACTGCAGAAATTCCCCTGGATGATCAAGGACACGTCAGTCCCATCTCAACAAGACTGCAGTAATTGTCACCTAGACATTGTGCCCGTGGGGTTGGAGAACAGCCCAGGCTCCTGCGCTTCTGTCAGCCACAGATTTTACAGGAGAAGAGCACATTTGATGGAGAAAAAGGGAGGACTGTTTTTCTTAACTGGAGAACAGAGGAAGTGTTGAAACAGAACCAGAAGTTTACCTTAAGAGGTTTGGAGCCCACACAATGGCTAGGTTCTTGGCGTGCATGTTTGTGATGGTGGAGCTCCCAGCCAGACACGCCAAGTGTCTCATCAGGAACTCCAGTGTCCTGGAAAACAAGAGAGGCAAACGTTCAGCACCAACCAGCATGCTGTGCTGCAATTCAGAAAGACAAAGGCTGGAACCACATCGTTGCCCTCTGCAATGCAGCAGGGCTGAGCTCAGCAGGCTGAGGGCAGCACTGACCTGTAGTGAGGAGCGGGCAGCTGCTGGATGACGGCCTGCATTCTGAGCAGCCGCTCCTCCTCTGTAGCGGCACCAACAGCATCCTGGAGTAGTGCAGAAAGGGAGCGAGACACCAATCAGGCTAGTACACCACTGCGAGTAAACCTCGTGGGGCTGACAGCAAAAGGGCCTCAGAGCTGGGGCACTGCTGCAGCCATCTGCCAAGAGGCCCAGGAAGAGGGAAATGAAAGACGTGGCCTTGTGCTTACCGAGAACTTGCCGTACAGCTGGTGGGTGAGCAGAGGGTTCGGGAGCTCCCTGAAGTACATCTTGCAGAGGGAGCTCACGCTGTGAATGTCACGGACGGTGAGCTCAGGAATCTGCTCCGACTCAAATTCCTGCCTGGAGAGAGGGACGCAAACCCGGTTGAGCGAGAGGAAGGCAAGCCCAAAGCCACACCAGATGCACTCAGGCTGTGTCAGTCGCAGCACTCTTACCGCAGTCTCTGGATGTTGGACGCGACGCCGGACAGGCGGTATATCCCCTGCACCACGCCGTGCTGCTCAAGGAACTCAGCGCAGCTCTGGAGGACCTGGGGGACTGAAGAACACGTGCCAGCCGTCAGTGGAGCTCCTGATTCAATCGTGCTGCAGGCTGTGCTTCACATCCCATCCACTAAGCCCAGCCAGGCTTGGCTGAAGCAAATACAGATGTGCTTGTCTCTTAGGAGCATCCGCCTCACTTTATCCTTCAGCCATCAACTCCCATTACACGTGTCTCCATGGCTATCAGCCTGCCCCCTGCTAGATATGAGCTCCCTTTCATCCTCTTTAGATGCCCAGCAGAGGAAGATCTCAGGAATGGGCAGCTCCTTACCATCACGACCGGAGTGGAGAAGATGCTCTCCCAGGTCACCGCCAAACACCCTTTCCTTCTCCACCTCCCGCTCGGTCGGTTTCTTTGGGCGGGCCTTCACCAAGGAACGAAGGAAGGTGAGGATCTTGCTGCGTTTCTTGGGCACTGCACAACAAAAGGAAGAAACCAGGTCATTTCAGGTCTGGCTCCGTTGGACGAGGCCGAGCACAGCACATTCTACAGGGCACGTCAGAACGGGAAGAACATTACCAACCAGTACATACAAAAAGGGATTTTCCCCATCTCTGGAGGAGCCCAAGGCCAGGTTGGATGGGGCCCTTGGCAGCCTGGTCTAATCTCACATTAAATGTGGGGGCTGGGAGACCATCCTGAGGCGGGAGGGTTGGAGCATGATGATCCCTGAGGTCCCTTCCATCCCAAGCCATTCTATGAAGATTCTATACATTCCCCAAGTCCAATCATAAACACAGGAGGATTGGGCCAAATCTCTGCCCCATGGTGTGCATGAAGAATCATCAACCCAGAGGACAGTGTGGCATGGATAAAGGAGGTATTAAACATGGAACCACCCCAAAAAAGACTTCATTTTGCTTCCCCACACCATCAAATGTAACATCCCTACCTGGCTTTGGCACAGAATTGATGAGTGCCTCAGGAATGTTCTTATTAATGAGTTCCACACACTCCCCTGGGAAAAATCCAACCTGTAACAAGAACAAAATAGAGGCCAACTATTGCATGCAGCACTTCTCAGATCTGAACTGTTAAACCTAAAGCCACGTAACATTTCCCTCGGAACGTGCTTGCCTGATGCTTTCTAAGACTATCCAGCAGAAAATGGCCATAGTTCACAGCATAAAGGTAATAATTTTTCAGCATTTGCAGCCAAAGGCAAGGTCCTCTGACACCGACACAGGGAAACCGTTTATGTCCACTAGGCATCCTGAGCAGGCAGAGCAGCTCTAAGCTGAGATTCCTGCCTTTACTGCAGTTGCACTCTCCAGTCTGAATCTTGTGCCTACCTGGAAGCCGAGCTTGCCTCTCCACCAGGGGGTCAGCTCCTTTGGTGGCATGTCGATGACACAGAGGATGTCTCCCACCTGCAAGAGATTGCAACATCAATCCCAGCTTCAGCACGGCTGGGAGGAAAGCACAGCTCAAATGACTGCATTCTTCTGCACTGCCAAACATGGCCGAGCATGAGAGCACTTGCACCAGTGCAGCTCTGAAGGCATTTGCCATTGTAAAATTGAACAACAAGGAACGCCTTGAACTGCTTACCTCAAAGGAGAGTTCATCCGCTGCCTGGGCAACGTATCTCTTAACGACATGGGCAGCAGCAATAGCTGGAACATTCACAGGTGCCACCTCATGGTCCAGCAGGGGCTTCCCCTTGTTCTCAGCCTGAAATAGAGAGCACAGGCCACGGTGAGGAGCTGGGAACCAACAAGGAGGATTTCAAGGTGAGGAGCACATCTGCAGAGAAAGCTGCAGGAAATGCACTCGGTCCTTATCATGGGCACTTCAGAAGGAACTGCAAGTCTAATAACGGCTGTTTCTCTCCCTGGTGTGCAGCAGGCACACGCCAGGCAATGCAAAGATGCATCTCTCCCCACCCAGACTAATCAGCAATGGCACTGATGCAGACAGGTGGCCTTGTCCATTTTGCCCCCTCCTTTCCTGCGCTCTTTGTGCAGGAAGGCTGGCTGTTTCAGATGCTAGGAGACCGTGAAGAGGGAAACCAAAGCTACGGCTGCAGTTACAAGGTGCAAACAGTGCCATTGCAAGCACCAAGCAGCTCTCTTGAGCAGTCCAACCAACAGCGAGGCCAGACAGAGCAGAGAATGATTGTTGTTTCTGCAGCCATTTCAAGGGAAAAGTCAGTAGAGGACAAACACAACAGCCGAGATGGCTCTGGTACTTTTATAAACTTGCCACTCTTGCACTGCTGTCTTGCCACAGAGGAGCTCTCTTGGAAAGCAGGAGAGCACATCTGCGGCTCATTCTGCTGGCTGCAGTCAGGGAACAAAGACCAATCAGAGCTTCATACTCTACCTCTGTCCATGCCAGGTCAGGCCCACAGCTGATCTCGCTGCACGCCACGGCCATCAGTGTAGGTGTGACAAGCTGGAACTGAAAAGAAACACACTTTTATTTTCTCTGTTCACATCTCTGCTGTGCTCCCTACAGCTGTCGGGCACACTCACACAGCCCAAGCACGCCTGCTGGTGTCCCTGGCTGATGCTGTGCAGCTCTGCACAAGCTGGGGCTGGGACTCTTTGCCTAAGGGATTCCTTTCCATAAAACCAGCTGGTCACAGCACCACAGACAGCATCCTTCTGAGGGCTGAGCTGCAGAGCACGTGGAGAAAACCCACACGTGACCAGCGTCCCATCAAAGCTGGATGAGGCTGTGTTACTAAACACGGGGCGTCACGGGCTGCTAAAGCATGTGGGGGGACAAACCATGGCAGGTACCTGGCAAGAGATCAGAACGAGGGAGAGAAATCTCACGAATCCGCAGCCGTTCCTTGTCACTTTGCTCTGATCTTCCACGAGCAAAAGCTGCAGCAGGGAAGCAGGCAGAGGGTGGAGAGAGGAGAGAGAAAGAGCAGGTCAGTTTGCTTCCACGGTTTAGGAAAGACTACGAGGGAAAAACCAAAATCTGCCGTCCCTCAACTTAAAAACTTAAGTTTTCAACTTAAAACCATTTCCCTTTGTCCTGCTGTTATCTACCCTTTCAAAGAGTTGATTCCCCTCCTCTTTTTAGGCTCCCTTTAGGTACTGAAGGCTGCCATGAGGTCACCCCACAGCCTTCATTTCTCCAGGCTGAACAAGCCCAGCTCCCTCAGCCTGTCTTTGCAGGGGAGGTGCTCCTGTCCCCTGATCATCTCTGTGGCTCGCCTCTGGACCCTCTCCAACAGCTCCCTGTCTTTCTGGACACTGTACTGCAGCTGGGGCCTCACAAGAGCAGAGCAGGGGGGGACGATCACCTCCCTGTCCCTCATGGCCACCCCTCTGCTGATGGAGATAATGTGATCCTATGAGCTCCGCCAGCCAGCAGTTCTCAGCACTCACTGTCCCCCCGTCTCTCCCACACTGTCTCAGCTTACCTACAAGGTGCTGCACAGGACGGTGTGAAGACAAAGGGACGCAGTCGGTGCACAAGTGCAACAAGCGAGCTGCTCAGTCAGAGCTCCAGCGCTCCAATGAAGGGACGCAGCACGCACTGCTCCTCCCCTCATTCTAGCCCTTATGACATCACTGAGGGCCACCAGGCTGCTCCACCACGACGGACAGGCTGGGGAGGCAAGACCAGTCACAAGGGCAGAAGATTCCAACAGCCCAGCCCAACGTTCTGGAATCAGGGGCTGCTTGGAATTCCAGCCCAGCCAAATCCTGGAGAAGCTGGCACGGGGTCGTCATGACCAAAGCGCAGGACCTGGCGCTTGCTCTTGTTGAGCCTCGCACAACTGGCCTCAGTGCATCCCTCTGGAGGGCCTTCCTGCCCTCAGCCAGATGGACGCTTCCTCCCAGCAGCGTACCTTGCAGTGCTGGGCCCATGTCAAATCCACACTAGAGTGGCTTTTGTTACATTCAAGGGCATGTTGCAGCACCCATCTATTTCACCTGGAAGGAAATAAAGCAGGAGATGGGAGAAACACAGAACTACTGCCAGACTGATTTATCCCTTTCTCAGCCCAACTTCCTTTGCCTCATCCCCTACCCCAACTCCTAAATGATGCCCACAGGCTGATAGTTGGATCTCAAGTCCATAGGACTCCTTTCACAGGGCTCCATCAAAAAGGCTGTCACACTTGTTCCGTACGCTCACACTGACCCAGCAGTGGTATCACAGTCACTTAACACACACACAACAACCAAACCCCGAGCATGCACATCCCTTGCTGCGTGACTGCAGCCCACAGCTCCCCTTCACACCTCCGTGGATCTCTGGTGTTTTACACGGATGCAGCCTCGCTGCAGCTCCGTGGCTGTCACACAAGGCCTGCAGGACCTCTTTCTCTGCAAACCCCGTCTGCAGGCATTGGTTCACGAGGTTCACCTCCTGCCCTCCTGAGCAAAAACAAGCACTAAGAACAAGAGCAAAGCACGCTGGACTCGACCTGGCTGGATCCCCAGCCCTCAGTCCTGTCAGACGGACCCTGGTGTGGAGACTCATCCCCAAAGCCTGGCTGGACATCAGCACAGGCATCATTCTTCAAACGCCCCATCCAAGCAGCAAGGGATCAAAGCGTTGGCACAGCTGAAACAGAAATGCTGTGTGAGTTTCCTGTTAGCACTGAGCAGGAACAAATCTACCGCTGAGCAGCAGGATGTGAGACAAGCAGCAGAAGACACCCAACCTGCAGAACCAGCTCGTTTGGGGTCGGTCCAGATGTTTGTCTGCTCCCTTCCCTGGCCCAGGCCAAGCTTGTGAGCTGCTCCTCCTTTGTGCAGGGGGAAATGGTGCAGATGCCATGTGGTGGCTATGCACAGCATGCCTTTCACTTGCTTTTCCTCTCTCCATCTTCCATCTTCCATTAGCAAACAGCATCTCCAGCCTCCAGAGATCACTGAGTCCAACCCCTGCACAACAGTGAAAAAAAAGATATGATAAGGGGTACTTAAAGCACAGCATCTGTAATCAGATCAGACTCCTGCACTGTGAAGACTTCCATGAGTATTCCTGCAGAGTGCATCACTTAGTCTCTCTTTAGCCTTGTGTTCATGGTTTTCCTGTAAGAGCTTGTCTAAACACTGCCTATAATTGTGGTTATGCTAGAAGCATTTGGATTTATTGATCCTCAGTGTGATTTCAATAACAAATGCAGATGTTTTTTGTTAGGGACAGCTTTCAATTTCTCAACTGAAATTTCAATATTGCATTAGGTGTTGACAACCACGGGGCTGCAGTACAGAGAATTACAGGAAGATTAATTTCTCCATCTCCATGCTCCTAGACATTTATGATTACAGTGATGTAGTTACATACAAAGTTGCAAGATACCAAAGCTAGAATAACCTCTTGGTGCAGCAGGATGTCTGGAGCCCAAGTGCAGAGTCTCAGTGTTGCAAAGCCTTGAAGAGGTGCACCGTATGTGCTGGGGCTGATGACACAGACACTGGAGCAAGGCCAGTGTGCTGTTAGAAACTTGACCAGCAGCTGATCTGTTGTCAGCCATTTCTGGACACAAACGGGATCTGGTCGACTTAGGACATGACCTTTGGGCTGGAGAGCAACTCCCCGAGGAATCACACAGCCACTGCAGACCGTTGGCAAGAACCCCATACCAAAACAGCTCATCTGCAATCAGTTTTTAATCTGTGCAGCAGAGATTGGAACAGGCGCACGCTCTCTGCAATTGCAGGAATGTTCACAAGTGGAATGGACATCACCTGTGTGCTCCAGCTCTTCTGTGTGCATGCTAGGAGCAGTGATCCCCCTGCACCCAGGGCTGCAATAAAGTCCTGTGGGCTTTCTAACCTGCCCACCAGCAGCCCAGGCTGCCCAGAGCCACATCCAGCCTGGCCTTGGATGCCTGCAGGGATGGGGCATCCACAGCCTCCCTGGGCAACCTGTTCCAGTGCCTCACCACCCTCTGGCTGAAAAACTTCCTCCTCACATCCAACCTAAACCTCAACACCCCCCGTCTCAGTTTAAAGCCATTCCCCACTTGTCCCATCACTGTCCACCCTCCAAAACAAAACACCTCGGCTGTTCAACACTGAAAGAGCAAAATAACCCACAGCTCTTACTTCCACTGTATGCAGTTAATTCCAAACTTAAGGTCACAGGTTAATTACTCATGTGATCCTTCCTGACAGAAGAACTACTCGTAGTGATGTGTAGCAGTAAGGAACAGTTTGAAAAGGTCATGGACATATTAGAACTTGCAGCATTTATCTTAATAGATGCCTACATTGCACAGCATTTTGTAAAACACACGTTACAAGTACTGTGCATTGGATTACACTATATCAAACTCTAAGTAACAATACAGGTCGCTTTTAAATCTACACATACATGTTTTCTTCCAACTCCTTGATAAAATTCCTTACTACCTTCAGTTTTATAGCCAAAGCAGTGTTTGAGCTGGTAATGTACTCTTGAACAGCACTGTTGCCTTTAACATTTGTATGTTTAGATCTGAAAAGAGAAGTTGGTCATTATTTCATGATGAGAGAATCTTATATGACAAAACAGAATTACAAAAATCTGTCAATACTGTAAAATGCCAGTGTAAGAATGTGGCTTTGATTTCTTTTTTTCTTTCTTTTTTTTTTTTTTTAAATGGTGAGTGTACCATTAATTCAAGACAAGAATTTTGTTTGTAAGTCGATCTCTATAACTGTTCTTGGCATCATTCTGTAGGATGAACTAGATACATGGAATTTGGCACTGGCTCCCCAGGGCAGTGGTTTGGCACTGAGCTGACAAAGGCCAAAGAGCATTTGCACAAGGCTCTCAGACACAGGGCTTGACCCATAGGAGGTCCGGTGTGGAACCAGGAGGTGGAATACATGATCCTCGAGGTCCCTTCCAAATACAGATATTCCATGATCCTCTAATACTTATATTCCCAAGTCCTGTACGCAGTGCTCAGATGCTTAATTGAAAGGTTCCATGAAACAGTGAGGTATCTATGTCCCTTTACCACTCAGTTATTCAATTTGCCACATGGATCTTTTGTCCAGTCACATTAAAAAAACACTCAAAGTATTTCCTTCAGTCTTCCATTCTGATAGAGCTTTCTGGAGCAAATAAAGAGTTGCAACTCAGAATGTCCACACCTCCCTTCCTGCACCCTGCATACTTTTTTCATTGTACTGTGATTACGTACCATTCTATTGTCACCCTCATTCTGTCCTTATCTAGGCAGTTTACTGACATTAAATTTTCCAGCAACAGATGCCCACAAGGACAGCCAGCCTGGAAATATTTTGATAACTTACCTTTGTCCTGATGTCCTTGTAGGAGGTGGGACATTTCTCCATCTCAGCAGCAGAGGGCAGGAGGGGTCCAAGGTGAGGGCACGCTCTCCTCTGTTTTTCTGGCACTCAAAGACAAAGGGAACAAGAAAACCAGATGTGTTTCCCTGCCCATGGCAAACACCAGCCTTTCCATCCTTACAGTCCTTCCTGCCATCAGCAGAGACATTTTGCTTTCTTGTGCCACTTCATCCCTTTAGCATCTGGCATCCTAACAAAAAAGTACTCTAACACAGGAATTTTAATATTTTCATATCAAATGTCAGAATTAGAACCATTATGTTTACCAAATATTTAAAACGTTCAACCCAGTGAGAAGTGAATTGATGTTGCATTTAGCATTCAGATAAGAACTTGTAAAGGAAGTAAAAAGTGCTGCTTTCATAAACTATAGTCTCATTGTCAAGCCTTGCACTGTCTCAGCAGATTATTACAGAATGTTCATTCAGGCAGGAATTCAGAGATGCGTCTGAATTGATAACAACAACGAGTAATTAAGAAAGCTTGACTGCAGTCTGCTTGAGGATTCCAGTCTGAAGTGTGTTCCACCTGATGACAACTGGGAATGTCTTTCTCTCACCATTAGAACCATTGCACCTCTGACTAAACACATAGCTAATCACCACTGAAAACTAACTACATGTTGATTAACATTCAGAGAGATTGTGCAGGTGTCCTTTTAGGAACTGGCCTACAGTATGCTAAGAGGGATGGATGTGGGGACATTAGGATAACGTGCCCTCTGCCTTTTAAGACAGCCCCAGCAGAGCAGGTCAGCAGGCTGAAGAGCTGCGTGGGTCACCAGGGCTCAGAGACTTCACTCGGCCATCTGCAAGTTGAGGGACTTCAGCCCAAGCTGCCCTTTTCCATGCAGGCAAGGAGGCCAAGAGAAGGTGGATCGGCACGGTTCTGGTGCAGACAGGGGCTGCAGTGTGAGCAGGCCTACACAGACAAGGCTGTGCCCACACAGAGTGACAGCAGCTTTCGCTGTGAGCAGATTCCCAGGGGGCCTGAGCCATGGCAGTTCTTGATGGCAGCATGTTCCAATCAGCCCTGGAAGTCTTCTCTGGACGTCTGTCGCATTCTGGAATCCACACTGAGGACGCAGTCGCTGTGTCAGAGCAGCTGGCAGAGTCACGGGGAACCGTGACGTAGTTGGCCCAGGGAGCAACAACAAGGCCTGCACTGCTCAGCCAGCCCAGGCCAAAGGGGAGCACGAGAGAGAGCAGAGGAGAGAGGGGGGGAAAGAGGGCCAGGAAGGAAAGGCCTGTGCCTGAATGGACGTGTAGCAGCAGCTGCTGACAGCAAACTCGGTGATGGCAGGGGCACAGCAGAGCAGTGCAATGCTGGCAGCTTCCTGTGTCTTTCACACAGGCACTGCAGACATGGCCAGCACTGGGAGATCAGCAGAACTGCTGCACACCTCTGCCAGCCCAGGCCAGAGGAGTGCAGAACAGTGAGCTGCTGCTGAGGGGAGAGAGGATGGCCTGAGAGCTGACCTGAGAGGCAGGGCTGGCTGTGTTACAGCAGCCTCTGTGTCCTCCTCCTGTGTCTGTGAGGGCCAGAGGGCCAGAAGAGAACATGCCCAGACAACGAAGCCCTGCTGTCCTCTGCTGCTCAGCTGGAGAGATGTTCCGCCTTCCTGAAGGACGCTGATCCAAAGGGAAGGAATCAAAGGAAGTCCAGGCTGGCTGTCCTTGTGGGCATCAGCTGCTGGCAGTTGCATTGCTGCTGCCATGAGCAAGGCAAAGCAGGTAAATGATTGCTTTTCCTTGTTTGACACAGGTTCTGTTGACTTGAAAGCAAGAGGGATGCAATAGAAAGAGCTGCAAGCTGTGCCAGACATGGCAAAGGTGAGTGGGATGTTGTTTAAGTTGCTGATGATTGCAGGAAGGACTGTAAGGATGGAAAGGCTGGAGTTTGCCATGGGCTGGGAAACACATCTTGTTTTCATTTTCTCTTTCTCTTTGAGTGCCAGATAAAGAGCAGAGTGTGCCCTCACCTTGGACCCATCCTGCCCTCTGCTGCTGAGATGGTGAAATGTCCAAGCTCATAGAAGGACATCAGGACAAAGATATGTAATGTAAATAAGTCCAGGCTGGCTGTCCTTGTGGGCATCAGCTGCTGGCATCTGCATTGCTGCTGCCATGAGCATGGCACAGGAGGTAAAAGATTGCTTTTCCTTGTGTGACACAGGAGCTCTTGACTTGAAAGCTAGAGGGATGCAATAGAAAGAGCTGCAACCTCTGCCAGACATGGAAAAGGTGAGTGGGATGTTGTTTCCATTGCTGATGATGTCAGGAAGGACTGGAAGGATGGAAAGGCTGGTGTTTGCCATGGGCTGGGAAACACATATTGTTTTCATTTTCTCTTTCTCTTTGAGTGCCAGTTAAAGAGCAGAGTGTGCCCTCACCTTGGACCCATCCTGCCCTCTGCTGCTGAGATGGAGAAATGTTCCAGCTTGTAGAAGGACATCAGGACAAGGATATGTGATGAAAATAAGTCCAGGCTGGCTGTCCTTGTGGGCATCAGCTGCTGGCATCTGCATGTCTGCTGCCATGAGCATGGCACAGGAGGTAAAAGATTGCTTTTCCTTGTGTGACACAGGAGCTCTTGACTTGAAAGCTAGAGGGATGCAATAGAAAGAGCTGCAACCTCTGCCAGACATGGCAAAGGTGAGTGGGATGTTGTTTCAATTAGTGCTGATGTCAGGAAGGACTGTAAGGATGGAAAGGCTGGTGTTTGCCATGGGCTGGGAAACACATCTGGTTTTCATTGTCTATTTCTCTTTGAGTGCCAGATAAAGAGCAGAGTGTGCCCTCATCTTGGACCCCTCCTGCCCTCCTCTGCTGCTGCTCAGAAATGATAGAGCTTCTAGAAGGACATCAGGACAAAGATATGTAATGAAAATAAGTCCAGGCTGGCTGTCCTTGTGGGCATCAGCTGCTGGCATCTGCATTGCTGCTGCCATGAGCATGGCACAGGAGGTAAAAGATTGCTTTTCCTTGTGTGACACAGGAGCTCTTGACTTGAAAGCTAGAGGGATGCAATAGAAAGAGCTGCAACCTCTGCCAGACATGGCAAAGGTGAGTGGGATGTTGTTTCCATTGCTGATGATTGCAGGAAGGACTGTAAGGATGGAAAGGCTGGTGTTTGCCATGGGCAGGGAAACACATCTGGTTTTCATTTTCTCTTTCTCTTTGAGTGCCAGATAAAGAGCAGAGTGTGCCCTCACCTTGGACCCCTCCTGCCCTCTTCTGCTGAGATGGAGAAATGTTCCAGCTTCTAGAAGGACATCAGGACAAGGATATGTAATGAAAATAAGTCCAGGCTGGCTGTCCTTGTGGGCATCAGCTGCTGGCATCTGCATTGCTGCTGCCATGAGCATGGCACAGGAGGTAAAAGATTGCTTTTCCTTGTGTGACACAGGAGCTCTTGACTTGAAAGCTAGAGGGATGCAATAGAAAGAGCTGCAACCTCTGCCAGACATGGGAAAGGTGAGTGGGATGTTGTTTCAATTAGTGCTGATGTCAGGAAGGACTGGAAGGATGGAAAGGCTGGTGTTTGCCATGGGCTGTGAAACACAGCTGGTTTTCATTGTCTATTTCTCTTTGAGTGCCAGATAAAGAGCAGAGTGTGCCCTCACCTTGGAACTCTCCTGCCCTCTGCTGCTCTGAGGGAGAAATTTCCCAGTTTCTAGAAGGACATCAGGACAAAGATATGTAATGAAAATAAGTCCAGGCTGGCTGTCCTTGTGGGCATCAGCTGCTGGCATCTGCATTGCTGCTGCCATGAGTATGGCACAGCAAGTAAAAGATTGCTTTTCCTTGTGTGACACAGGAGCTCTTGACTTGACAGCTAGAGGGATGCAATAGAAAGAGCTGCAACCTCTGCCAGACATGGCAAAGGTGAGTAGGATGTTTTTCCAGTTGCTGATGATGTCAGGAAGGACTGTAAGGATGGAAAGGCTGCTGTTTGCCATGGGCTGGGAAACACATCAGGTTTTCATTTTCTCTTTCTCTTTGAGTGCCAGTTAAAGAGCAGAGTGTGCCCTCACCTTGGACCCCTCCTGCCCTCTTCTGCTGAGATGGAGAAATGTTCCAGCTTGTAGAAGGACATCAGGACAAGGATATGTGATGAAAATAAGTCCAGGCTGGCTGTCCTTGTGGGCATCAGCTGCTGGCATCTGCATTGCTGCTGCCATGAGCATGGCACAGGAGGTAAAAGATTGCTTTTCCTTGTGTGACACAGGAGCTCTTGACTTGAAAGCTAGAGGGATGCAATAGAAAGAGCTGCAACCTCTGCCAGACATGGCAAAGGTGAGTGGGATGTTGTTTCCATTGCTGATGATTGCAGGAAGGACTGTAAGGATGGAAAGTCTGGTGTTTGCCATGGGCAGGGAAACACATCTGGTTTTCATTTTCCCTTTCTCTTTGAGTGCCAGATAAAGAGCAGAGTGTGCCCTCACCTTGGAACTCTCCTGCCCTCTGCTGCTCAGATGGAGAAATTTCCCAGTTTCTAGAAGGACATCAGGACAAGGATATGTAATGAAAATAAGTCCAGGCTGGCTGTCCTTGTGGGCATCAGCTGCTGGCATCTGGACTTCTGCTGCCATGAGCGTGGCACAGGAGGTAAAAGATTGCTTTTCCTCGTGTGACACAGGAGCTCTTGACTTGAAAGCTAGAGGGATGCAATAGAAAGAGCTGCAACCTCTGCCAGACATGGCAAAGGTGAGTGGGATGTTGTTTCCATTGCTGATGATGTCAGGAAGGACTGTAAGGATGGAAAGGCTGGTGTTTGCCATGGGCTGGGAAACACATCTGGTTTTCATTTTCTCTTTCTCTTTGAGTGCCAGATAAAGAGGAGAGTGTGCCCTCACCTTGGAACACTCCTGCCCTCTTCTGCTGAGATGGAGAAATGTTCCAGCTTCTAGAAGGACATCAGGACAAGGACATGTAATGAAAATAAGTCCAGGCTGGCTGTCCTTGTGGGCATCAGCTGCTGGCATCTGCATTGCTGCTGCCATGAGCATGGCACAGGAGGTAAAAGATTGCTTTTCCTTGTGTGACACAGGAGCTCTTGACTTGAAAGCTAGAGGGATGCAATAGAAAGAGCTGCAACCTCTGCCAGACATGGCAAAGGTGAGTGGGATGTTGTTTCAATTAGTGCTGATGTCAGGAAGGACTGGAAGGATGGAAAGGCTGGTGTTTGCCATGGGCAGGGAAACACAGCTGGTTTTCATTTTCTCTTTCTCTTTGAGTGCCAGATAAAGAGCAGAGTGTGCCCTCACCTTGGACCCCTCCTGCCCTCTTCTGCTGAGATGGAGAAATGTTCCAGCTTCTAGAAGGACATCAGGACAAAGATATGTAATGAAAATAAGTCCAGGCTGGCTGTCCTTGTGGGCATCAGCTGCTGGCATCTGCATTGCTGCTGCCATGAGCATGGCACAGGAGGTAAAAGATTGCTTTTCCTTGTGTGACACAGGAGCTCTTGACTTGAAAGCTAGAGGGATGCAATAGAAAGAGCTGCAACCTCTGCCAGACATGGCAAAGGTGAGTGGGATGTTGTTTCCATTGCTGATGATTGCAGGAAGGACTGTAAGGATGGAAAGGCTGGTGTTTGCCATGGGCTGGGAAACACATATTGTTTTCATTTTCTCTTTCTCTTTGAGTGCCAGATAAAGAGCAGAGTGTGCCCTCACCTTGGACCCCTCCTGCCCTCTTCTGCTGAGATGGAGAAATGTTCCAGCTTCTAGAAGGACATCAGGACAAGGACATGTAAGGAAAATAAGTCCAGGCTGGCTGTCCTTGTGGGCATCAGCTGCTGGCATCTGCATTCCTGCTGCCATGAGCATGGCACAGGAGGTAAAAGATTGCTTTTCCTTGTGTGACACAGGAGCTCTTGACTTGAAAGCTAGAGGGATGCAATAGAAAGAGCTGCAACCTCTGCCAGACATGGCAAAGGTGAGTGGGATGTTGTTTCCATTGCTGATGATTGTAGAAAGGACTGTAAGGATGGAAAGGCTGGTGTTTGCCATGGGCTGGGAAACACATATTGTTTTCATTTTCTCTTTCTCTTTGAGTGCCAGATAAAGAGCAGAGTGTGCCCTCACCTTGGACCCATCCTGTCCTATGCTGCTCAGAGGGAGAAATGTTCCAGCTTCTAGAAGGACATCAGGACAAAGATATGTAATGAAAATAAGTCCAGGCTGGCTGTCCTTGTGGGCATCAGCTGCTGGCATCTGCATTGCTGCTGCCATGAGCATGGCACAGGAGGTAAAAGATTGCTTTTCCTTGTGTGACACAGGAGCTCTTGACTTGAAAGCTAGAGGGATGCAATAGAAAGAGCTGCAACCTCTGCCAGACATGGCAAAGGTGAGTGGGATATTCTTTCCATTGCTGATGATTGCAGGAAGGACTGTAAGGATGGAAAGTCTGGTGTTTGCCATGGGCAGGGAAACACATCTGGTTTTCATTTTCCCTTTCTCTTTGAGTGCCAGATAAAGAGCAGAGTGTGCCCTCACCTTGGAACTCTCCTGCCCTCTGCTGCTCAGATGGAGAAATTTCCCAGTTTCTAGAAGGACATCAGGACAAGGATATGTAATGAAAATAAGTCCAGGCTGGCTGTCCTTGTGGGCATCAGCTGCTGGCATCTGCATTCCTGCTGCCATGAGCGTGGCACAGGAGGTAAAAGATTGCTTTTCCTTGTGTGACACAGGAGCTCTTGACTTGAAAGCTAGAGGGATGCAATAGAAAGAGCTGCAACCTCTGCCAGACATGGCAAAGGTGAGTGGGATGTTGTTTCCATTGCTGATGATTGCAGGAAGGACTGTAAGGATGGAAAGGCAGGTGTTTGCCATGGGCTGGGAAACACATCTGGTTTTCATTTTCTCTTTCTCTTTGAGTGCCAGATAAAGAGCAGAGTGTGCCCTCACCTTGGACCCCTCCTGCCCTCTTCTGCTGAGATGGAGAAATGTTCCAGCTTCTAGAAGGACATCAGGACAAGGACATGTAATGAAAATAAGTCCAGGCTGGCTGTCCTTGTGGGCATCAGCTGCTGGCATCTGCATTGCTGCTGCCATGAGCATGGCACAGCAGGTAAAAGATTGCTTTTCCTTGTGTGACACAGGAGCTCTTCACTTGAAAGCTAGAGGGATGCAATAGAAAGAGCTGCAACCTCTGCCAGACATGGCAAAGGTGAGTGGGATGTTGTTTCAATTAGTGCTGATGTCAGGAAGGACTGGAAGGATGGAAAGGCTGGTGTTTGCCATGGGCAGGGAAACACATCTGGTTTTCATTTTCTCTTTCTCTTTGAGTGCCAGATAAAGAGCAGAGTGTGCCCTCACCTTGGACCCCTCCTGCCCTCTTCTGCTGAGATGGAGAAATGTTACAGCTTCTAGAAGGACATCAGGACAAGGATATGTAATGAAAATAAGTCCAGGCTGGCTGTCCTTGTGGGCATCAGCTGCTGGCATCTGCATTGCTGCTGCCATGAGCATGGCAAAGCAGGTAAAAGATTGCTTTTCCTTGTGTGACACAGGAGCTCTTGACTTGACAGCTAGAGGGATGCAATAGAAAGAGCTACAATCTCTGCCAGATATGGCAAAGGTGAGTGGGATGTTGTTTCAATTAGTGCTGATGTCAGGAAGGACAGTAAGGATGGAAAGGCTGGTGTTTGCCATGGGCAGGGAAACACATCTTGTTTTCATTTTCTCTTTGTGTTCCAGAAAAAGAGCAGACTGTGCCCTCACCTTGGACCCATCCTGCCCTCTTCTGCTGAGATGGAAAAATGTTCCAGCTTCTAGAAAGACATCAGGACAAAGATATGTAATGAAAATAAGTCCAGGCTGGCTGTCCTTGTGGGCATCAGCTGCTGGCATCTGCATTGCTGCTGCCATGAGCATGGCACAGCCGGTAAAAGATTGCTTTTCCTTGTGTGACACAGGAGCTCTTGACTTGAAAGCTAGAGGGATGCAATAGAAAGAGCTGCAACCTCTGCCAGACATGGCAAAGGTGAGTGGGATGTTGTTTCAATTAGTGCTGATGTCAGGAAGGACTGGAAGGATGGAAAGGCTGGTGTTTGCCATGGGCAGGGAAACACAGCTGGTTTTCATTTTCTCTTTCTCTTTGAGTGCCAGATAAAGAGCAGAATGTGCCCTCACCTTGGACCCATCCTGTCCTATGCTGCTCAGAGGGAGAAATGTTCCAGCTTCTAGAAGGACATCAGGACAAAGATATGTAATGAAAATAAGTCCAGGCTGGCTGTCCTTGTGGGCATCAGCTGCTGGCATCTGCATTGCTGCTGCCATGAGCATGGCACAGCAGGTAAAAGATTGCTTTTCCTTGTGTGACACAGGAGCTCTTTACTTGACAGCTAGAGGGATGCAATAGAAAGAGCTGCAACCTCTGCCAGACATGGCAAAGGTGAGTGGGATGTTGTTTCAGTTGCTGATGATGTCAGGAAGGACTGTAAGGATGGAAAGGCTGGTGTTTGCCATGGGCAGGGAAACACAGCTGGTTTTCATTTTCTCTTTCTCTTTGAGTGCCAGATAAAGAGCAGAGTGTGCCCTCACCTTGGACCCCTCCTGCCCTCTGCTGCTCAGAGGGAGAAATGTCCAAGCTTCTAGAAGGAAATCAGGACAAAGACATGTAATGAAAATAAGTCCAGGCTGGCTGTCCTTGTGGGCATCAGCTGCTGGCATCTGCATTGCTGCTGCCATGAGCATGGCACAGGAGGTAAAAGATTGCTTTTCCTTGTGTGACACAGGAGCTCTTGACTTGAAAGCTAGAGGGATGCAATAGAAAGAGCTGCAACCTCTGCCAGACATGGCAAAGGTGAGTGGGATGTTGTTTCCATTGCTGATGATTGCAGGAAGGACTGTAAGGATGGAAAGGCTGGTGTTTGCCATGGGCTGGGAAACACATATTGTTTTCATTTTCTCTTTCTCTTTGAGTGCCAGATAAAGAGCAGAGTGTGCCCTCACCTTGGAACACTCCTGCCCTCTTCTGCTGAGATGGAGAAATGTTCCAGCTTGTAGAAGGACATCAGGACAAAGATATGTAATGAAAATAAGTCCAGGCTGGCTGTCCTTGTGGGCATCAGCTACTGGCATCTGCATTGCTGCTGCCATGAGCATGGCACAGGAGGTAAAAGATTGCTTTTCCTTGTGTGACACAGGAGCTCTTGACTTGAAAGCTAGAGGGATGCAATAGAAAGAGCTGCAACCTCTGCCAGACATGGCAAAGGTGAGTGGGATGTTGTTTCCATTGCTGATGATTGCAGGAAGGACTGTAAGGATGGAAAGGCTGGTGTTTGCCATGGGCAGGGAAACACATCTGGTTTTCATTTTCTCTTTCTCTTTGAGTGCCAGATAAAGAGCAGAGTGTGCCCTCACCTTGGACCCCTCCTGCCCTCTTCTGCTGAGATGGAGAAATGTTCCAGCTTCTAGAAGGACATCAGGACAAGGACATGTAAGGAAAATAAGTCCAGGCTGGCTGTCCTTGTGGGCATCAGCTGCTGGCATCTGCATTCCTGCTGCCATGAGCATGGCACAGGAGGTAAAAGATTGCTTTTCCTTGTGTGACACAGGAGCTCTTGACTTGAAAGCTAGAGGGATGCAATAGAAAGAGCTGCAACCTCTGCCAGACATGGCAAAGGTGAGTGGGATGTTGTTTCCATTGCTGATGATTGTAGAAAGGACTGTAAGGATGGAAAGGCTGGTGTTTGCCATGGGCTGGGAAACACATATTGTTTTCATTTTCTCTTTCTCTTTGAGTGCCAGATAAAGAGCAGAGTGTGCCCTCACCTTGGACCCATCCTGTCCTATGCTGCTCAGAGGGAGAAATGTTCCAGCTTCTAGAAGGACATCAGGACAAAGATATGTAATGAAAATAAGTCCAGGCTGGCTGTCCTTGTGGGCATCAGCTGCTGGCATCTGCATTGCTGCTGCCATGAGCATGGCACAGGAGGTAAAAGATTGCTTTTCCTTGTGTGACACAGGAGCTCTTGACTTGAAAGCTAGAGGGATGCAATAGAAAGAGCTGCAACCTCTGCCAGACATGGCAAAGGTGAGTGGGATATTCTTTCCATTGCTGATGATTGCAGGAAGGACTGTAAGGATGGAAAGTCTGGTGTTTGCCATGGGCAGGGAAACACATCTGGTTTTCATTTTCCCTTTCTCTTTGAGTGCCAGATAAAGAGCAGAGTGTGCCCTCACCTTGGAACTCTCCTGCCCTCTGCTGCTCAGATGGAGAAATTTCCCAGTTTCTAGAAGGACATCAGGACAAGGACATGTAAGGAAAATAAGTCCAGGCTGGCTGTCCTTGTGGGCATCAGCTGCTGGCATCTGCATTCCTGCTGCCATGAGCATGGCACAGGAGGTAAAAGATTGCTTTTCCTTGTGTGACACAGGAGCTCTTGACTTGAAAGCTAGAGGGATGCAATAGAAAGAGCTGCAACCTCTGCCAGACATGGCAAAGGTGAGTGGGATGTTGTTTCCATTGCTGATGATTGTAGAAAGGACTGTAAGGATGGAAAGGCTGGTGTTTGCCATGGGCTGGGAAACACATATTGTTTTCATTTTCTCTTTCTCTTTGAGTGCCAGATAAAGAGCAGAGTGTGCCCTCACCTTGGACCCATCCTGTCCTATGCTGCTCAGAGGGAGAAATGTTCCAGCTTCTAGAAGGACATCAGGACAAGGACATGTAAGGAAAATAAGTCCAGGCTGGCTGTCCTTGTGGGCATCAGCTGCTGGCATCTGCATTCCTGCTGCCATGAGCATGGCACAGGAGGTAAAAGATTGCTTTTCCTTGTGTGACACAGGAGCTCTTGACTTGAAAGCTAGAGGGATGCAATAGAAAGAGCTGCAACCTCTGCCAGACATGGCAAAGGTGAGTGGGATGTTGTTTCCATTGCTGATGATTGTAGAAAGGACTGTAAGGATGGAAAGGCTGGTGTTTGCCATGGGCTGGGAAACACATATTGTTTTCATTTTCTCTTTCTCTTTGAGTGCCAGATAAAGAGCAGAGTGTGCCCTCACCTTGGACCCATCCTGTCCTATGCTGCTCAGAGGGAGAAATGTTCCAGCTTCTAGAAGGACATCAGGACAAAGATATGTAATGAAAATAAGTCCAGGCTGGCTGTCCTTGTGGGCATCAGCTGCTGGCATCTGCATTGCTGCTGCCATGAGCATGGCACAGGAGGTAAAAGATTGCTTTTCCTTGTGTGACACAGGAGCTCTTGACTTGAAAGCTAGAGGGATGCAATAGAAAGAGCTGCAACCTCTGCCAGACATGGCAAAGGTGAGTGGGATATTCTTTCCATTGCTGATGATTGCAGGAAGGACTGTAAGGATGGAAAGTCTGGTGTTTGCCATGGGCAGGGAAACACATCTGGTTTTCATTTTCCCTTTCTCTTTGAGTGCCAGATAAAGAGCAGAGTGTGCCCTCACCTTGGAACTCTCCTGCCCTCTGCTGCTCAGATGGAGAAATTTCCCAGTTTCTAGAAGGACATCAGGACAAGGATATGTAATGAAAATAAGTCCAGGCTGGCTGTCCTTGTGGGCATCAGCTGCTGGCATCTGCATTCCTGCTGCCATGAGCGTGGCACAGGAGGTAAAAGATTGCTTTTCCTTGTGTGACACAGGAGCTCTTGACTTGAAAGCTAGAGGGATGCAATAGAAAGAGCTGCAACCTCTGCCAGACATGGCAAAGGTGAGTGGGATGTTGTTTCCATTGCTGATGATTGCAGGAAGGACTGTAAGGATGGAAAGGCTGGTGTTTGCCATGGGCTGGGAAACACATCTGGTTTTCATTTTCTCTTTCTCTTTGAGTGCCAGATAAAGAGCAGAGTGTGCCCTCACCTTGGACCCATCCTGCCCTCTTCTGCTGAGATGGAGAAATGTTCCAGCTTCTAGAAGGACATCAGGACAAGGACATGTAATGAAAATAAGTCCAGGCTGGCTGTCCTTGTGGGCATCAGCTGCTGGCATCTGCATTGCTGCTGCCATGAGCATGGCACAGCAGGTAAAAGATTGCTTTTCCTTGTGTGACACAGGAGCTCTTGACTTGAAAGCTAGAGGGATGCAATAGAAAGAGCTGCAACCTCTGCCAGACATGGCAAAGGTGAGTGGGATGTTGTTTCAATTAGTGCTGATGTCAGGAAGGACTGGAAGGATGGAAAGGCTGGTGTTTGCCATGGGCAGGGAAACACATCTGGTTTTCATTTTCTCTTTCTCTTTGAGTGCCAGATAAAGAGCAGAGTGTGCCCTCACCTTGGACCCCTCCTGCCCTCTTCTGCTGAGATGGAGAAATGTTACAGCTTCTAGAAGGACATCAGGACAAGGATATGTAATGAAAATAAGTCCAGGCTGGCTGTCCTTGTGGGCATCAGCTGCTGGCATCTGCATTGCTGCTGCCATGAGCATGGCACAGCAGGTAAAAGATTGCTTTTCCTTGTGTGACACAGGAGCTCTTGACTTGACAGCTAGAGGGATGCAATAGAAAGAGCTACAATCTCTGCCAGATATGGCAAAGGTGAGTGGGATGTTGTTTCAATTAGTGCTGATGTCAGGAAGGACAGTAAGGATGGAAAGGCTGGTGTTTGCCATGGGCAGGGAAACACATCTTGTTTTCATTTTCTCTTTGAGTGCCAGATAAAGAGCAGAGTGTGCCCTCACCTTGGACCCATCCTGCCCTCTTCTGCTGAGATGGAAAAATGTTCCAGCTTCTAGAAAGACATCAGGACAAAGATATGTAATGAAAATAAGTCCAGGCTGGCTGTCCTTGTGGGCATCAGCTGCTGGCATCTGCATTGCTGCTGCCATGAGCATGGCACAGCCGGTAAAAGATTGCTTTTCCTTGTGTGACACAGGAGCTCTTGACTTGAAAGCTAGAGGGATGCAATAGAAAGAGCTGCAACCTCTGCCAGACATGGCAAAGGTGAGTGGGATGTTGTTTCAATTAGTGCTGATGTCAGGAAGGACTGGAAGGATGGAAAGGCTGGTGTTTGCCATGGGCAGGGAAACACAGCTGGTTTTCATTTTCTCTTTCTCTTTGAGTGCCAGATAAAGAGCAGAATGTGCCCTCACCTTGGACCCATCCTGTCCTATGCTGCTCAGAGGGAGAAATGTTCCAGCTTCTAGAAGGACATCAGGACAAAGATATGTAATGAAAATAAGTCCAGGCTGGCTGTCCTTGTGGGCATCAGCTGCTGGCATCTGCATTGCTGCTGCCATGAGCATGGCACAGCAGGTAAAAGATTGCTTTTCCTTGTGTGACACAGGAGCTCTTTACTTGACAGCTAGAGGGATGCAATAGAAAGAGCTGCAACCTCTGCCAGACATGGCAAAGGTGAGTGGGATGTTGTTTCAGTTGCTGATGATGTCAGGAAGGACTGTAAGGATGGAAAGGCTGGTGTTTGCCATGGGCAGGGAAACACAGCTGGTTTTCATTTTCTCTTTCTCTTTGAGTGCCAGATAAAGAGCAGAGTGTGCCCTCACCTTGGACCCATTCTGCCCTCTGCTGCTCAGAGGGAGAAATGTCCAAGCTTCTAGAAGGAAATCAGGACAAAGACATGTAATGAAAATAAGTCCAGGCTGGCTGTCCTTGTGGGCATCAGCTGCTGGCATCTGCATTGCTGCTGCCATGAGCATGGCACAGCAGGTAAAAGATTGCTTTTCCTTGTGTGACACAGGAGCTCTTGACTTGAAAGCTAGAGGGATGCAATAGAAAGAGCTGCAACCTCTAACTGACATGGCAAAGGTGAGTGGGATGTTGTTTCCATTGCTGATGATTGCAGAAAGGACTGTAAGGATGGAAAGGCTGGTGTTTGCCATGGGCTGGGAAACACATATTGTTTTCATTTTCTCTTTCTCTTTGAGTGCCAGATAAAGAGCAGAGTGTGCCCTCACCTTGGACCCCTCCTGCCCTCTTCTGCTGAGATGGAGAAATATTCCAGCTTCTAGAAGGACATCAGGACAAAGATATGTAATGAAAATAAGTCCAGGCTGGCTGTCCTTGTGGGCATCAGCTGCTGGCATCTGCATTGCTGCTGCCATGAGCATGGCACAGGAGGTAAAAGATTGCTTTTCCTTGTGTGACACAGGAGCTCTTGACTTGAAAGCTAGAGGGATGCAATAGAAAGAGCTGCAACCTCTGCCAGACATGGCAAAGGTGAGTGGGATGTTGTTTCAATTAGTGCTGATGTCAGGAAGGACTGGAAGGATGGAAAGGCTGGTGTTTGCCATGGGCAGGGAAACACAGCTGGTTTTCATTTTCTCTTTCTCTTTGAGTGCCAGATAAAGAGCAGAGTGTGCCCTCACCTTGGAACACTCCTGCCCTCTTCTGCTGAGATGGAGAAATGTTCCAGCTTGTAGAAGGACATCAGGACAAAGATATGTAATGAAAATAAGTCCAGGCTGGCTGTCCTTGTGGGCATCAGCTACTGGCATCTGCATTGCTGCTGCCATGAGCATGGCACAGGAGGTAAAAGATTGCTTTTCCTTGTGTGACACAGGAGCTCTTGACTTGAAAGCTAGAGGGATGCAATAGAAAGAGCTGCAACCTCTGCCAGACATGGCAAAGGTGAGTGGGATGTTGTTTCCATTGCTGATGATTGCAGGAAGGACTGTAAGGATGGAAAGGCTGCTGTTTGCCATGGGCTGGGAAACACATCTGGTTTTCATTTTCTCTTTCTCTTTGAGTGCCAGATAAAGAGCAGAGTGTGCCCTCACCTTGGACCCCTCCTGCCCTCTTCTGCTGAGATGGAGAAATGTTCCAGCTTGTAGAAGGACATCAGGACAAAGATATGTAATGAAAATAAGTCTAGGCTGGCAGTCCTTGTGGGCATCAGCTGCTGGCATCTGCATTGCTGCTGCCATGAGCATGGCACAGGAGGTAAAAGATTGCTTTTCCTTGTGTGACACAGGAGCTCTTGACTTGAAAGCTAGAGGGATGCAATAGAAAGAGCTGCAACCTCTGCCAGACATGGCAAAGGTGAGTGGGATTGTTGTTTCAATTAGTGCTGATGTCAGGAAGGACTGGAAGGATGGAAAGGCTGGTGTTTGCCATGGGCAGGGAAACACAGCTGGGTTTCATTTTCTCTTTCTCTTTGAGTGCCAGATAAAGAGCAGAGTGTGCCCTCACCTTGGACCCATCCTGTCCTCTGCTGCTTCGAGGGAGAAGTGTCCAAGCTTCTAGAAGGAAATCCGGTCAAAGATATGTAATGAAAATAAGTCCAGGCTGGCTGTCCTTGTGGGCATCAGCTGCTGGCATCTGCATTGCTGCTGCCATGAGCATGGCACAGGAGGTAAAAGATTGCTTTTCCTTGTGTGACACAGGAGCTCTTGACTTGAAAGCTAGAGGGATGCAATAGAAAGAGCTGCAACCTCTGCCAGACATGGCAAAGGTGAGTGGGATTGTTGTTTCAATTAGTGCTGATGTCAGGAAGGACTGGAAGGATGGAAAGGCTGGTGTTTGCCATGGGCAGGGAAACACAGCTGGTTTTCATTTTCTCTTTCTCTTTGAGTGCCAGATAAAGAGCAGAGTGTGCCCTCACCTTGGAACACTCCTGCCCTCTTCTGCTGAGATGGAGAAATGTTCCAGCTTGTAGAAGGACATCAGGACAAAGATATGTAATGAAAATAAGTCCAGGCTGGCTGTCCTTGTGGGCATCAGCTACTGGCATCTGCATTGCTGCTGCCATGAGCATGGCACAGGAGGTAAAAGATTGCTTTTCCTTGTGTGACACAGGAGCTCTTGACTTGAAAGCTAGAGGGATGCAATAGAAAGAGCTGCAACCTCTGCCAGACATGGCAAAGGTGAGTGGGATGTTGTTTCCATTGCTGATGATTGCAGGAAGGACTGTAAGGATGGAAAGGCTGGTGTTTGCCATGGGCAGGGAAACACAGCTGGTTTTCATTTTCTCTTTCTCTTTGAGTGCCAGATAAAGAGCAGAGTGTGCCCTCACCTTGGACCCATCCTGTCCTCTGCTGCTCAGATGGAGAAATGTTCCAGCTTGTAGAAGGACATCAGGACAAAGATATGTAATGAAAATAAGTCCAGGCTGGCTGTCCTTGTGGGCATCAGCTGCTGGCATCTGCATTGCTGCTGGCATGAGCATGGCACAGCAGGTAAAAGATTGCTTTTTTTTGTGTGACACAGGAGCTCTTGACTTGACAGCTAGAGGGATGCAATAGAAAGAGCTGCAACCTCTGCCAGACATGGCAAAGGTGAGTGGGATGTTGTTTCCATTGCTGATGATTGCAGGAAGGACTGTAAGGATGGAAAGTCTGGTGTTTGCCATGGGCAGGGAAACACATCTGGTTTTCATTTTCTCTTTCTCTTTGAGTGCCAGATAAAGAGCAGAGTGTGCCCTCACCTTGGACCCATCCTGTCCTCTGCTGCTCAGAGGGAGAAATGTTACAGCTTCTAGAAGGACATCAGGACAAAGATATGTAATGAAAATAAGTCCAGGCTGGCTGTCCTTGTGGGCATCAGCTGCTGGCATCTGCATTCCTGCTGCCATGAGCATGGCACAGCAGGTAAAAGATTGCTTTTCCTTGTGTGACACAGGAGCTCTTGACTTGAAAGCTAGAGGGATGCAATAGAAAGAGCTGCAACCTCTGCCAGACATGGCAAAGGTGAGTGGGATGTTGTTTCCATTGCTGATGATTGCAGGAAGGACTGTAAGGATGGAAAGGCTGGTGTTTGCCATGGGCAGGGAAACACAGCTGGTTTTCATTTTCACTTTCTCTTTGAGTGCCAGTTAAAGAGCAGAGTGTGCCCTCACCTTGGACCCCTCCTGCCCTCTCCTGCTGAGATGGAGAAATGTTCCAGCTTGTAGAAGGACATCAGGACAAGGATATGTAATGAAAATAAGTCCAGGCTGGCTGTCCTTGTGGGCATCAGCTGCTGGCATCTGCACTGCTGCTGCCATGAGCATGGCAAAGCAGGTAAAAGATTGCTTTTTTTTCTGTGACACAGGAGCTCTTGACTTGAAAGCTAGAGGGATGCAATAGAAAGAGCTGCAACCTCTGCCAGACATGGCAAAGGTGAGTGGGATGTTGTTTCAATTAGTGCTGATGTCAGGAAGGACTGTAAGGATGGAAAGGCTGGTGTTTGCCATGGGCAGGGAAACACATCTGGTTTTCATTTTCTCTTTCTCTTTGAGTGCCAGTTAAAGAGCATTGTGTGCCCTCACCTTGGACCCCTCCTGCCCTCTTCTGCTGAGATGGAGAAATGTTCCAGCTTGTAGAAGGACATCAGGACAAAGATATGTAATGAAAATAAGTCCAGGCTGGCTGTCCTTGTGGGCATCAGCTGCTGGCATCTGCATTGCTGCTGCCATGAGCATGGCACAGGAGGTAAAAGATTGCTTTTCCTTGTGTGACACAGGAGCTCTTGACTTGAAAGCTAGAGGGATGCAATAGAAAGAGCTGCAACCTCTGCCAGACATGGCAAAGGTGAGTGGGATGTTGTTTCCATTGCTGATGATTGCAGGAAGGACTGTAAGGATGGAAAGGCTGGTGTTTGCCATGGGCTGGGAAACACATCTGGTTTTCATTTTCTCTTTCTCTTTGAGTGCCAGATAAAGAGCAGAGTGTGCCCTCACCTTGGACCCCTCCTGCCCTCTCCTGCTGAGATGGAGAAATGTTACAGCTTGTAGAAGGACATCAGGACAAGGATATGTAATGAAAATAAGTCCAGGCTGGCTGTCCTTGTGGGCATCAGCTGCTGGCATCTGCATTGCTGCTGGCATGAGCATGGCACAGGAGGTAAAAGATTGCTTTTCCTTGTGTGACACAGGAGCTCTTGACTTGAAAGCTAGAGGGATGCAATAGAAAGAGCTGCAACCTCTGCCAGACATGGCAAAGGTGAGTGGGATGTTGTTTCAATTAGTGCTGATGTCAGGAAGGACTGGAAGGATGGAAAGGCTGGTGTTTACCATGGGCAGGGAAACACAGTTGGTTTTCATTTTCTCTTTCTCTTTGAGTGCCAGATAAAGAGCAGAGTGTGCCCTCACCTTGGAACACTCCTGCCCTCTTCTGCTGAGATGGAGAAATGTTCCAGCTTGTAGAAGGACATCAGGACAAAGATATGTAATGAAAATAAGTCCAGGCTGGCTGTCCTTGTGGGCATCAGCTACTGGCATCTGCATTGCTGCTGCCATGAGCATGGCACAGGAGGTAAAAGATTGCTTTTCCTTGTGTGACACAGGAGCTCTTGACTTGAAAGCTAGAGGGATGCAATAGAAAGAGCTGCAACCTCTGCCAGACATGGCAAAGGTGAGTGGGATGTTGTTTCCATTGCTGATGATTGCAGGAAGGAATGTAAGGATGGAAAGGCTGCTGTTTGCCATGGGCTGGGAAACACATCTGGTTTTCATTTTCTCTTTCTCTTTGAGTGCCAGATAAAGAGCAGAGTGTGCCCTCACCTTGGACCCATCCTGTCCTATGCTGCTCAGAGGGAGAAATGTTCCAGCTTCTAGAAGGACATCAGGACAAAGATATGTAATGAAAATAAGTCCAGGCTGGCTGTCCTTGTGGGCATCAGCTGCTGGCATCTGCATTGCTGCTGCCATGAGCATGGCACAGCAGGTAAAAGGTTGCTTTTCCTTGTGTGACACAGGAGCTCTTGACTTGACAGCTAGAGGGATGCAATACAAAGAGCTGCAACCTCTGCCAGACATGGCAAAGGTGAGTGGGATGTTGTTTCAATTACTGCTGATGTCAGGAAGGACTGTAAGGATGGAAAGGCTGGTGTTTGCCATGGGCAGGGAAACACAGCTGGTTTTCATTTTCTCTTTCTCTTTGAGTGCCAGATAAAGAGCAGAGTGTGCCCTCACCTTGGACCCCTCCTGCCCTCTTCTGCTGAGATGGAGAAATGTCCCAGGTTCTACAAGGACATCAGGACAAAGATATGTAATGAAAATAAGTCCAGGCTGGCTGTCCTTGTGGGCATCAGCTGCTGGCATCTGCATTGCTGCTGGCATGAGCATGGCACAGCAGGTAAAAGATTGCTTTTCCTTGTGTGACACAGGAGCTCTTGACTTGACAGCTAGAGGGATGCAATAGAAAGAGCTGCAACCTCTGCCAGACATGGCAAAGGTGAGTGGGATGTTGTTTCCATTGCTGATGATTGCAGGAAGGACTGTAAGGATGGAAAGGCTGGTGTTTGCCATGGGCAGGGAAACACAGCTGGTTTTCATTTTCTCTTTCTCTTTGAGTGCCAGATAAAGAGCAGAGTGTGCCCTCACCTTGGACCCATCCTGTCCTCTGCTGTTCAGAGGGAGAAATGTTCCAGCTTGTAGAAGGACATCAGGACAAAGATATGTAATGAAAATAAGTCCAGGCTGGCTGTCCTTGTGGGCATCAGCTGCTGGCATCTGCATTGCTGCTGGCATGAGCATGGCACAGCAGGTAAAAGATTGCTTTTTTTTGTGTGACACAGGAGCTCTTGACTTGACAGCTAGAGGGATGCAATAGAAAGAGCTGCAACCTCTGCCAGACATGGCAAAGGTGAGTGGGATGTTGTTTCCATTGCTGATGATTGCAGGAAGGACTGTAAGGATGGAAAGTCTGGTGTTTGCCATGGGCAGGGAAACACATCTGGTTTTCATTTTCTCTTTCTCTTTGAGTGCCAGATAAAGAGCAGAGTGTGCCCTCACCTTGGACCCCTCCTGCCCTCTTCTGCTGAGATGGAGAAATGTTACAGCTTCTAGAAGGACATCAGGACAAGGATATGTAATGAAAATAAGTCCAGGCTGGCTGTCCTTGTGGGCATCAGCTGCTGGCATCTGCATTGCTGCTGCCATGAGCATGGCACAGCAGGTAAAAGATTGCTTTTCCTTGTGTGACACAGGAGCTCTTGACTTGAAAGCTAGAGGGATGCAATAGAAAGAGCTGCAACCTCTGCCAGATATGGCAAAGGTGAGTGGGATGTTGTTTCAATTAGTGCTGATGTCAGGAAGGACTGTAAGGATGGAAAGTCTGGTGTTTGCCATGGGCAGGGAAACACATCTTGTTTTCATTTTCTCTTTGTGTTCCAGAAAAAGAGGAGAGTGTGCCCTCACCTTGGACCCATCATGCCCTCTTCTGCTGAGATGGAGAAATGTTCCAGCTTGTAGAAGGACATCAGGACAACGATATGTAATGAAAATAAGTCCAGGCTGGCTGTCCTTGTGGGCATCAGCTGCTGGCATCTGCATTGCTGCTGCCATGAGCATGGCACAGCAGGTAAAAGATTGCTTTTCCTTGTGTGACACAGGAGCTCTTGACTTGAAAGCTAGAGGGATGCAATAGAAAGAGCTGCAACCTCTGCCAGATATGGCAAAGGTGAGTGGGATGTTGTTTCAATTAGTGCTGATGTCAGGAAGGACTGTAAGGATGGAAAGGCTGGTGTTTGCCATGGGCAGGGAAACACATCTTGTTTTCATTTTCTCTATGTGTTCCAGAAAAAGAGGAGAGTGTGCCCTCACCTTGGACCCATCATGCCCTCTTCTGCTGAGATGGAAAAATGTTCCAGCTTCTAGAAAGACATCAGGACAAAGATATGTAATGAAAATAAGTCCAGGCTGGCTGTCCTTGTGGGCATCAGCTGCTGGCATCTGCATTGCTGCTGCCATGAGCATGGCACAGCAGGTAAAAGATTGCTTTTCCTTGTGTGACACAGGAGCTCTTGACTTGACAGCTAGAGGGATGCAATAGAAAGAGCTGCAACCTCTGCCAGACATGGCAAAGGTGAGTGGGATGTTGTTTCCATTGCTGATGATTGCAGGAAGGACTGTAAGGATGGAAAGGCTGGTGTTTGCCATGGGCAGGGAAACACATCTGGTTTTCATTTTCTCTTTCTCTTTGAGTGCCAGATAAAGAGGAGAGTGTGCCCTCACCTTGGACCCATCCTGCCCTCTGCTGCTCAGAGGGAGAAATGTTACAGCTTCTAGAAGGACATCAGGACAAAGATATGTAATGAAAATAAGTCCAGGCTGGCTGTCCTTGTGGGCATCAGCTGCTGGCATCTGCATTGCTGCTGCCATGAGCATGACACAGGAGGTAAAAGATTGCTTTTCCTTGTGTGACACAGGAGCTCTTGACTTGAAAGCTAGAGGGATGCAATAGAAAGAGCTGCAACCTCTGCCAGACATGGCAAAGGTGAGTGGGATGTTGTTTCAATTAGTGCTGATGTCAGGAAGGACTGGAAGGATGGAAAGTCTGGTGTTTGCCATGGGCAGGGAAACACATCTTGTTTTCTCTTTCTCTTTGAGTGCCAGATAAAGAGCAGAATGTGCCCTCACCTTGGACCCATCCTGTCCTATGCTGCTCAGAGGGAGAAATGTTCCAGCTTCTAGAAGGACATCAGGACAAAGATATGTAATGAAAATAAGTCCAGGCTGGCTGTCCTTGTGGGCATCAGCTGCTGGCATCTGCATTGCTGCTGCCATGAGCATGGCACAGCAGGTAAAGGATTGCTTTTCCTTGTGTGACACAGGAGCTCTTGACTTGACAGCTAGAGGGATGTAATAGAAAGAGCTGCAACATTTGCCAGACATGGCAAAGGTGAGTGAGTGGGATGTTGTTTCAATTAGTGCTGATGTCAGGAAGAACTGTAAGGATGGAAAGTCTGGTGTTTGCCATGGGCAGGGAAACACATCTGCTTTTCATCTTCTCTTTGTGTGCCAGAAAAAGAGGAGAGTGTGCCTGTAACTTGGACCCCTCCTGCACTCTTCTGCTGAGATTCAGAAATGTTCCAGCTTCTAGAAGGACATCAGGACAAAGATATGTAATGAAAATAAGTCCAGGCTGGCTGTCCTTGTGGGCATCAGCTGCTGGCATCTGCATTGCTGCTGCCATGAGCATGGCAAAGCAGGTAAAAGATTGCTTTTCCTTGAGTGACACAGGTGCTCTTGACTTGAAAGCTAGAGGGATGCAATAGAAAGAGCTGCAACCTCTGGCAGACATGGCAAAGGTGAGTGGGATGTTGTTTCAATTAGTGCTGATGTCAGGAAGGACTGTGAGGATGGAAAGGCTGGTGTTTGCCATGGGCAGGGAAACAATGCTGGTTTTCATCTTCTCTTTGAGTGCCAGATAAAGAGCAGAGTGTGCCCTCACCTTGGACCCATCCTGCCCTCTGCTGCTCATAGGGAGAAATGTTCCAGCTTCTAGAAGGACATCAGGACAAAGATATGTAATGAAAATAAGTCCAGGCTGGCTGTCCTTGTGGGCATCAGCTGCTGGCATCTGCATTGCTGCTGCCATGAGCATGGCAAAGCAGGTAAAAGGTTTCTTTTCCTTGTGTGACACAGGAGCTCTTGACTTGAAAGCTAGAGGGATGCAATAGAAAGAGCTGCAACCTCTGCCAGACATGGCAAAGGTGAGTGGGATGTTGTTTCAATTAGTGCTGATGTCAGGAAGACTGTAAGGATGGAAAGGCTGGTGTTTGCCATGGGCAGGGAAACAATGCTGGTTTTCATCTTCTCTTTCTCTTTGAGTGCCAGAAAAATAGAGGAGAGTGTGCGTGCTTTCTACCCGTCTTGCCCTCTTCTGCTGAGATGGAGAAATGTCCCAGGTTCTACAAGGACATCAGGACAAAGATATGTAGTGAAAATAAGTCCAGGCTGGCTGTCCTTGTGGGCATCAGGTGCTGGCTTCTGCATTGGTGTTGCCATGAGCATGGCACAGGAGGTAAAAGATTGCTTTTCCTTGTGGGACAGGTGTTAAGCCATTCTGATTCACCCTTTGCATCCACAGCATACAGTTTTTTCCCACACTGCTGTTTCTATCCAGCAGTGTGCATATGGGCAGTGCTACAGATGTTGGTGGTCCTGCCTGTGGCAGGGGGTTGGAGATTCCTGATCCTTGAGGTCCCTTCCAACCCAGGCTATTCTGTGTGTGTGTGTGTCTGGATAAACACCAACTGTTGCTAGCTCAGCAGGTATACTGCTAATTATTGAACGCCTGACAGCTGCTTATCAACACTTGGCCACTATTTCTGGACACCTGCTCATCCCTGAAGAGAGAGAAGTTTGGAAGGAGGACAGAGGGGAGTCTCTTGATGCCTGCCTGTTGCATCCCAACCTGCCCACAGAGTGAGTCAGTTCGGCGTTGTGTGGAGGCCCTGGCTTCTTTGGAGTCTGTTTTTCTTTTGCTGAGCTTCTCCTATCCAAACAGAATGGCCTTACAACATGCTTTCTGGTCCTTACTGTTATACCCATGCAATTTGTAACTATTACAGTTCTGTAAGTGAGAATTGATCACATGATTGAACAACTGTATTTCTAAAATATGTTATGAAATAACTTCTTTTTGCTAATACTAATACTAATAAAGTCATTCTACTTTTTCAAACTGTTTCTAAGGGCAAATTACAAAACACATGGTGCTGTACTGCTTCAGAGCAATCCCACATTTGATAGCCAGTGCAGAAACAACATTCCATCCTACAGCATTAGCTAGTTCAGAGGTACCAGCCGTGTATCTGGATATGGCTGTTGTGCATAACTGGGGCTGAGGGATCAGAAATGACAGCTCCACTCTTGGAGACCACAGAACTGAAATGGAAAGATAAAATAGTTGCAGGGCAATTGTTCTCTGTGCCTGAAGCAGGGACCGATTTATGGGGGAGAGATTTAACAGTCAAATGAGGATTACAGCTGCAAGTCTGTGAAACAGGTATCAGGTGTCAATGAATGTGTTATCAGCTGTGATGAAGAAGAAATGAATCCAAAGCTGTGGGCAGGGGAAGGAAATCGGGGTGGACTCACAATTTTCCCTTACAAAGAACTGCCCAAGGAGGGAGTGGAGCTGTGAAACAGCAACAATATCCCATAGCCTTAGAAGGGAGAGTGGGTCTAAAAGCTGTAACACAGACAGTGGTTAAGGATGGTCTTCTGGAACCTTGTCTGTGGCCTTATAACACCCCAATCCTGTCGGCACGGAAGGCAGACGGCACGTATCGGCTGGTGCAAGATGTAAGGAAATGACTGAACCCGTTCTCAAAAGACAGCCTGTGGTTCCTAACCCCTATACCCTAATGAGTCAGATCCCACACGGACAGCAGTGGTTTGGTGTGAGAGACCTCAAAGATGCTTTCCGGACAGCCTTTGGACTCAGAGAGAAATGGCTGCGTTTGTATGAGGACACATTGTAATCCTATCGTGATTCGTGATGATACTGTAGATACTGGAACTCGTGCTAATCCTTCTCTTTGCAGCATTTGAAGCAAGCAACTGGTGCTGCTGTCATGCAGAAAGCTCCCTTCCAACCACTCAGCAAGCATTTGGATGAGACAGCTTCCTGCTGGGGAGCCCTCCGACATCACTGCTGCCTCCTCCAGAACCATACCTGCAGATGCTTCAGAGCTCTTCAGCATGGACTTCCTTCCTCCCATCAGCAGCTGCTCCTGCACTGACCTTCATTCACACTGGGATACCATCTGCTTCCAGCAGGAGCTGACCTGCGAGACAGAGAAAGGAAACGTGGGATGAGCACCAATGCAGAAGCACAAGGCTGTGTCACCACCACGTCTTGATGCCTTGGGAAGTCAGCTGCAACTGCAGCCTTGGTCAGAATTACAGCGGGCACCGTAAATTAAGTGTGACCTCTGAAGTGGTTGCCATGATCAGAAATAGACGCTGAAATCGCTCACATAACTGTCGGTGGTTACCTCCAAATTCTTTTGCTTTGGGGAACAGATGGACTCGGAATGGAAGGACACGAGGAAAATGACATCTGTTTGAGCTCAGCAGACTTGAGAGGTGGGCCTGGGTGAACCTCATGAGGTTCAGCACAGCCAAGTGCAAGGTTTGGCATTTGGGCCGGAGGAATCCCAGGCATTCTTTTGTCATCGTGGTGGTTTCCAATAGACCCCAACAATGAGACATCAGGTCGCCGTGTGGGCTCCTGGGTGACACTGCCATTTCCCAGCCATTGCAGCCTAGGGGCAAATAAAGTAAAATCCTTCAGAAAGATCTCACACTGATTGCGTATTTTACTGTTCTTTTACACAAAACAGAAGGAGAGGGCAGCAGATGCATACAGCTGCATCAACACCCAGGCTGCTAAAGGAATGGAAAGACAGAAACATCAAATATCAATGCCTTATTCTAATGCAAGGAGGGAAGCTTCTATCAATGTTACTTTTTATCATTTAAAATGAGCAGTTGGCACTCTTAAAGGAAAATCCTAGGCCCCAGGTTCTGACAGTGTGGCAATCTGGACTCAGCTGTGACTGATCCAAACAGTCTGTTCCAGATTTTAACATCCCTTATACGCATTCACAAGTTTTCTCTCTTGACTTCCCCTTACAGCCGTTAGATGCCAGCAAAACATCCCACAAACACTCCTTAACTCTGTGCACACAGGCACCCATCCAACCAGAGCCATCAGTCATTCCCAGCCATGCGCTCTTCCTCCAATCATGGTCAGCATCACACGGCCGTCACGCAGCTCACTTGACTCAGTTTTCCTCTTCTTTCTGGAGGTGTCCTTGCTTCTCAGCCTTACCTTCTCGTGATGTTTATCTCGCTCTGCAGCTCCTGCTCTGAATAGGCTTTCTTGTATTCCCGCATGACAGGCACAAAATGCAGCCACAGCCCCTGCCACCAAGGTCAGCTCTTCAGCACACATTACCTGAGGAGCACTTGGCAACTCATGCAACCTGAGCAGTGCCAGGAAGACTGTTTCACTTCTGCTTCTCCTGGCTCAGAAATTCATTTTCCTACCTAGAAAATGGGAAAAGAAAGGAAAGAAAAAAAATCCTGACATTAGCAGACACAATTGATACTACGGAATTCTGGAAGGCAAGGGATTTGCCCTCTATGATGAGAAGTTGAGTGCAAAGAACTAAGAAGAGCCATGAGCAGGTTGTGAACTTGTGGGTAAAATTAGGAAGTGCAGCAGTGCAGGGCTTCTGGAGGTGAGGGTCTGCTACAGCCACCTGGAAAGAGAGCCTGTTGGTGGGAGCTGCTTACTGCAGCCAGCAGAAGCATCGCACTCACTGACTCTCATCCTGATGGGGGATTCCAGTCAGTCTGGGAAATCAGCATGGCTGGCTGCAAGCAATCTGACAGACTCCTGGAGTGCAGTGAGAATCACTCTGTGGTGCAGGCATTGGGCACAGCAAGCAGAAGGGAAGCATTGCTGGACATGGTGCACACCAGGGGTTACGACAGGAGGCGGTCAGGGCTGCAGTGACCATGCCCTCCTTGAGTTGGTGATCTCAAGGAATGCGGGCCTGGCAGGAAGCAAAGGCAGGAGCCTGAACTTCAGGAGAGCCAGCTGCAGGCTGTTCCAGGAATTCTTGGACGAGATCCTCTGGACAACTGTTTGTAGGGGCAAAGGGATGGAAAAGAGCTGGTCACTTTCTCAGAAAAAAACTTGCTCAGGTTGCACGCTGAGCTGCAGGAGAGGAAGGGGAGGAGGTGCCAGCACGGCTCTGCACGATGCTCTGCCACACTGGGCAGCTTGATCATGGCTCAGCAGTGGGATCAGACGAGGAGAAGGGGAGAAGGAAATCAAGGATGGGAGGGAACCATCAGACACAGTCAATAAGTGTCTGTGAAGTCTTGCAAACCAGAGATTCCCAGGTTGTTTCTGCTTTTGCAGCATTTGTGTGGTGCAGGGTGAGCAAAAGGTTCTGCTGCTTGATTCTTCTGCAGGAGCCGCTTAAAGGGGAAATGGCCACTGAGCTGCAGACCAAGCAGTACTGCCTGACGTTGGCCAGGGGGAGCTTCTCCTGCCGCAGTGTGCTGATGACAGGTCTGGAGATGATCTGCAGGGCCAGTTCGTAGATGGGAGCCAGGAAAGGACATGATGGGAGGAGGGAGGTGTTGAGCAACATCCAAGGCATCAAAATGCATCAGAAGGCCCTGAAAAGCATCACAAAGCCACAGCCAGGAAGCTTGGGAGTATCATGAGCAGCATCCAGGATGCAAGAGATTATTTGCTACCATACCAAATGGTAGCAGAGCTCCCCCTGCAGACATCCCAAAGCCAGACAAAACAGGAACAAACCTGGAGCTGTGCTGCACGCACCCCACAGCCACAGCATTGCAAGCTGGGGTGCCTTGCTGTGTGCTGCATTCATCCCAGTCCGTGTGAATGAAGACTCTGGAGGCAGTCAAGGCGTTGGTTGAGCACGAGTGTGCTTTTATTATTATATAAAGGACAGGAGGGTGTGAGAGGTCCACGGTGAAGATGGGACTCATCCTGTCTTGTCATGGAGAGAGTGGCTCAGAGCTCTCAGTGCTGCTGTCCGGTGCCTGGGACTGGAGGCCTGATTGAAAGTCCCCCTGCAAGAGGCTCTGCTCCTCTTCACTGATGCTGACCTGCTCCTGCATGGAGGTGCTGCTGTCGGGGCACTCACACTGTGCTTCAGATGGGCTGCACTGCAGAGACTCTGGGTTAAAATCCACACTTGTGACTGTGGTGTCTGGGAGGCTCAGGTCAGCAACTTCAGCAGAGCCAGGTGTAATGAGAGCATGGACTTCGATGAGCTCCTTCTCCCCATTAATGTTGTTAGATGGAAGGCTGCTATTAGAACTGCAGCAATTTGTGCTTCCTATGAGCTCTCCACTGATGGAAGCACACAGAGCATCCTCGCTACTTGCCCTGGATCTTATGGCTTGGCAAGGGCTCGATTCACCTAGAAAGGATACACAGGGGTTAGTGTCAAACTTTCACAAGCTGAATTACGACAGTGGTACTTGATCAGGGGTGAAGATTTAGGCACGGGATTGAACGCTAGAAAGAGATACATGTGCAGAGCAAGCTTGAATTGTATGTTCCTGAAAAGCAGGGATTTGGAAGCTGCATTTGCACCCTTACCTGCCAGGACTACCACTGCTGTTTCTGAGGGCTGCCTGGCATTGCGCTGCAGTTGGCGTTTGCTGCCAGAGGATGGCTTCCTGAGGCTGAAGCAGCAACACCAACTGCTAGCTGGTGATTCCTCAGTCTTGCTGGGTGGATTTTGTCTGGAGAGAGAAAACAGCCAATGCTGTGAGTCGTGCGTGGTGCAGGGTGAGGGAAGAGCAGCACTGAGCTCTTGGCAGCAGTTGCTTGTTCCTAGCACTGCCTGGTTTCTGCAGGAAAACAGAAAAACCCACCCAAACAATGATGCTAGGTGCTGGAAAAGAAAGTCCTCTTTACCTGTCAGATGGAAAGTCAACGACGGTGTGGAATTTGCCCTGCCCAGCTGCAGGGCTTTCTTCCACTTCAATGTCCTGGCTGCTCTCTGTTACCACAGAAGAGGTGCTGTGGCCTCGCCTCTGTGCCTGTGCCTCCTCCAGGCTGAGCAGCTTTGTGGCAGCAGAAGAGACCCCCACAGACTTGGGCCCTGGGAGAGAATTGTGCCCTGTCAGGGAAAACCACAGGTAAGAGCGAGGATCAGAAAGCAGCAGCACAGCCACCACAGTTCTGGGGGAGGTGCTGTATTTTTCTCAGGCTTGCTTATCCGAGCCACTGGAAGAAGAGTAGCCCAAAATAACCATGTGGGAAGAGGTGTGTTTATGGCAAAGGACACGGTCATCATTAAGAGCAGCTTACTGTATCAAAATAGGCAAGGAAAAACCCAAGGAAATGGGGGCAGGGAACTGAGAAAGCTTCGCTGCCACACTTGCATCAAGCTTTTCCTGCGTGCAAACCATAATAATGACGGTTTCCTCCTTGTGAAGTTTGGGCTTGGACATTCTCAGCATCCAGCAACAGGATGCCATACCCTAATGGAAGTCCAGAGGTCTGCTGTCCCCTTGATGGTAAAAGAGTATCTCAAACATCCTGGAGAAGGCCTGCATTTGGTCAAGGTGTCAGGTCAAGATCAAGGTAATGGAGGAAGACACTCACCTGCTGCATCTGCAATGTCTGCTCCGGATTTGGAGCCGAAGAGGACGTCGGTGTGGTTGATGATGAATTCCACCACATCCGACTGCGTCTGCAGCTCCATGCAGGCAGCTCTTCCGCTGGCGCAGGCAGACTCGTTCTGCTGTGATCTGTAGAAAAGGCAGATTTTAGAAGTCATTTCTCCAAGACCGTTTCCCCGAGTCTGAATTGTTGCAGCCAAAAGCTGTCAGCTGAGGCTCTGGAGACTTCTGCAGTGGGCAATCAGTGATGCCACTGCAGAAATTCCCCTGGATGATCAAGGACACGTCAGTCCCATCTCAACAAGACTGCAGAAATTGTCACCTAGACATTGTGCCCGTGGGGATGGAGAACAGCTCAGGCTTCTGCTCTTCTGTCAGCCACAGATTTTACAGGAGAAGAGCCCATTTGATGGAGAAAAAGGGAGCACTGTTTTTTTTTTTAATGGAGAACAGATGTAAGCGTTGTGTTGAAACAGAACCAGAAGTTTACCTTAAGAGGTTTGGAGCCCACACGATGGCTAGGTTCTTGGCATGCATGTTTGTTATCGTGGAGCTCCCAGCCAGACACGCCAAGTGTCTCATCAGATACTCCAGAGTCCTGGAAAACAAGAGAGGCAAACGTTCAGCACCAACGAGCATGCCGTGCTGCAATTCAGAAAGACAGAGCCTGGAACCGCATCGTTGCCCTCTGCAATGCAGCAGGGCTGAGCTCAGCAGGCTGAGGGCAGCACTGACCTGTAGTGAGGAGCGGGCAGCTGCTGGATGACGTCCTGCATTCTGAGCAGCCGCTCCTCCTCTGTAGCGGCACCAACAGCATCCTGGAGTAGTGCAGAAAGGGAGCGAGACACCAATCAGGCTAGTACAGCACTGCGAGTAAACCTCGTGGGGCTGACAGCAAAAGGGCCTCCGAGCTGGGGCACTGCTGCAGCCATCTGCCAAGAGGCCCAGGAAGAGGGAAATGAAAGACGTGGCCTTGTGCTTACCGAGAACTTGCCGTACAGCTGGTGAGTGAGCAGAGGGTTCGGGAGCTCCCTGAAGTACATCTTGCAGAGGGAGCTCACGCTGTGAATGTCCCGGACGGTGAGCTCAGGAATCTGCTCCGACTCAAATTCCTGCCTGGAGAGAGGGACGCAAACCCGGTTGAGCGAGAGGAAGGCAAGCCCAAAGCCACACCAGATGCACTCAGGCTGTGTCAGTCGCAGCACTCTTACCGCAGTCTCTGGATGTTGGACGCGACGCCGGACAGGCGGTATATCCCCTGCACCACGCCGTGCTGCTCAATGAACTCAGCGCAGCTCTGGAGGACCTGGGGGACTGAAGAACACGTGCCAGCCGTCAGTGGAGCTCCTGATTCAATCGTGCTGCAGGCTGTGCTCCCGGGAGTCACATCCCATCCACTAAGCCCAGCCAGGCTTGGCTGAAGCAAATACAGATGTGCTTGTCTCTTAGGAGCATCCGCCTCACTTTATCCTTCAGCCATCAACTCCCATTACACGTGTCTCCACTGCTATCAGCCTGCCCCCTGCTAGATATGAGCTCCCTTTCATCTTCTTTAGATGCCCAGCAGAGGAAGATCTCAGGAATGGGCTGCTCCTTACCATCACGACCGGAGTGGAGAAGATGCTCTCCCAGGTCACCGCCAAACACCCTTTCCTTCTCCACCTCCCGCTCGGTCGGTTTCTTTGGGCGGGCCTTCACCAAGGAACGAAGGAAGGTGAGGATCTTGCTGCGTTTCTTGGGCACTGCACAACAAAAGGAAGAAACCAGGTCATTTCAGGTCTGGCTCCGTTGGACGAGGCCGAGCACAGCACATTCTACAGAGCACGTCAGAACGGGAAGAACATTACCAACCAGTACATACAAAAAGGGATTTTCCCCATCTCTGGAGGAGCCCAAGGCCAGGTGGGATGGGGCCCTGGGCAGCCTGATCTAGTCTCACATTAAATGTGGGGGCTGGGAGACCATCCTGAGGCAGGAGGGTTGGAGCATGATGATCCCTGAGGTTCCTTTCCATCCCAAGCCATTCCATGAGTATTCTATAGTTTCCCCAAGTCCAGTCATAAAATCAGGAGGATTGGGCCAAATCTCTGCCCCATGGTGTGCATGAAGAATCATCAACCCAGAGGACAATGTGGGATGGATAAAGGAGGTACTAAACATGGAACGCACCCCCAAAAAGACTTCATTTTGCTTCCCCACACCATCAAATGTAACATCCCTACCTGGCTTTGGCACTGAGTTGATGAGTGCCTCAGGAATGTTCTTATTAATCAGTTCCACACACTCCCCTGGGAAAAATCCAACCTGTAACAAGAAGAGAAGCCAACTATTGCATGCAGCACTTCTCAGGTCTGAACTGTTAAACCAAAAGCCACATAACATTTCCCTCGGAACGTGCTTGCCTGACGTTCCATAAGACTATCCAGCAGAAAATGGCCATAGTTCAAAGCATAAAGGTAATAATTTTTCAACATTTGCAGCCAACGGCAAGGTCCCCTGACACCGACACAGGGAAACTGTTTACGTCCATTAGGCATCCTGTGCATGCAGAGCAGCTCTAAGCTAAGATTCCTGCCTTTACTGCAGTTGCACTCTCCAGTCTGAAGCTTGTGCCTACCTGGAAGCCGAGCTTGCCTCTCCACCAGGGGGTCAGCTCCTTTGGTGGCATGTCGATGACACACACGATGTCTCCGACCTGCAAGAGATTGCAACGTCAATCCCAGCTTCAGCACAGCTGGGAGGAAAGCACAGCTCAAATATCTGCATTCTTCTGCACTGCCAAACATCGCCGAGCATTAAAGCACTTGCACCAGTGCAGCTCTGAAGGCATTTGCCATTGTAAAATTGAGCAACAAGGAACGCCTTGAACTGCTTACCTCAAAGGAGAGTTCATCCGCTGCCTGGGCAACGTATCTCTTAATAGCATGGGCAGCAGCAATAGCTGGAACATTCACAGGTGCCACCTCATGGTCTAGCAGGGGCTTCCCCTTGTTCTCAGCCTGAAACAGAGAGCACAGGCCACGGTGAGGAGCTGGGAACCAACAAGGAGGATTTCAAGGTGAGGAGCACATCTGCAGAGAAAGCTGCAGGAAATGCACTCGGTCCTTATCATGGGCACTTCAGAAGGAACTGCAAGTCTAATAACGGCTGTTTCTCTCCCTGGTGTGCAGCAGGCACACGCCAGCAAAGATGCATCTCTCCCCATCCAGACTAATCAGCAATGGCACTGACGCAGACAGGTGGCCTTGTCCATTTTGCCCCCTCCTTTCCTGCGCTCTTTGTGCAGGAAGGCTGACTGTTTCAGATGCTAGGAGACCGTGAAGAGGGAAACCAAAGCTACGGCTGCAGTTACAAGGTGCAAACAGTGCCATTGCAAGCACCAAGCAGCTCTCTTGAGCAGTCCAACCAACAGCGAGGCCAAACAGAGCAGAGAATGATTGTTGTTTCTGCAGCCATTTCAAGGGAAAAGTCAGTAGAAGATATACACCACAACCTTCAACTCTTGCACTACTGTCTTGCCACAGTGGAGCTCTCTTGGAAAGCAGGAGAGCACATCTGCGGCTCACTCTGCTGGCTGCAGTCAGGGAACAAAGACCAATCAGAGCTTCATACTCTACCTCTGTCCATGCCAGGTCAGGCCCACAGCTGATCTCGCTGCACGCCACAGCCATCAGCGTAGGTGTGACAAGCTGGAACTGAAAAGAAACACACTTTTATTTTCTCTGTTCACATCTCTGCTGTGCTCCCTACAGCTGTCGGGCACACTCACACAGCCCAAGCACGCCTGCTGGTGTCCCTGGTGATGCTGTGCAGCTCTGCACAAGCTGGGGCTGGGACTCTTTGCCTAAGGGATTGGTTTCCTGTAGACCAGCTGGTCACAGCACCACAGACAGCATCCTTCTGAGGGCTGAGCTGCAGAGCACGTGGAGAAAACCCACACGTGACCAGCGTCCCATCAAAGCTGGATGAGGCTGTGTTACTAAACACAGGGCGTCACGGGCTGCTAAAGCATGTGGGGGGACAAACCATGGCAGGTACCTGGCAAGAGATCAGAACGAGGGAGAGAAATCTCTCGAATCCGCAGCCGTTCCTTGTCACTTTGCTCTGATCTTCCACGAGCAAAAGCTGCAGCAGGGAAGCAGGCAGAGGGTGGAGAGAGGAGAGAGAAAGAGCAGGTCAGTTTGCTTCCACGGTTTAGCAAAGACTACAAGGGAAAAACCAAAATCTGCCGTCCCTCAACTTAAAAACTTAAGTTTTCAACTTAAAACCATTTCCCCTTGTTCTGCTGTTATCTACCCTTTCAAAGAGGTGATTCCCCTCCTCTTTTTAGGCTCCCTTTAGGTACTGAAGGCTGCAATGAGGTCACCCCACTGCCTTCTTTTCTCCAGGCTGAACAAGCCCAGCTCCCTCAGCCTGTCTTTGCAGGGGAGGTGCTCCAGTCCCCTGATCATCTCTGTGGCTCGCCTCTGGACCCTCTCCAACAGCTCCCTGTCTTTCTGGACACTGTACTGCAGCTGGGGCCTCACAAGAGCAGAGCAGGGGGGGACGATCACCTCCCTGTCCCTCATGGCCACCCCTCTGCTGATGGAGATAATGTGATCCTATGAGCTCCGCCAGCCAGCAGTTCTCAGCACTCACTGTCCCCCCGTCTCTCCCACACTGTCTCAGCTTACCTACAAGGTGCTGCACAGGACGGTGTGAAGACAAAGGGACGCAGTCGGTGCACAAGTGCAACAAGCGAGCTGCTCAGTCAGAGCTCCAGCGCTCCAATGAAGGGACGCAGCACGCACTGCTCCTCCCCTCATTCTAGCCCTTATGACATCACTGAGGGCCACCAGGCTGCTCCACCACGACGGACAGGGTGGGGAGGCAAGACCAGTCACAAGGGCAGAAGATTCCAACAGCCCAGCCCAACGTTCTGGAATCAGGGGCTGCTTGGAATTCTACCCCAGCCAAATCCTGGAGAAGCTGGCACGGGGTCGTCATGACCAAAGCGCAGGACCTGGCGCTTGCTCTTGTTGAGCCTCGCACAACTGGCCTCAGTGCATCCCTCTGGAGGGCCTTCCTGCCCTCAGCCAGATGGACGCTTCCTCCCAGCAGCGTACCTTGCAGTGCTGGGCCCATGTCAAGTCCACACTAGAGTGGGTTTTGTTACATTCAAGGGCATGTTGCAGCACCCATCTATTTCACCTGGAAGGAAATAAAGCAGGAGATGGGAGAAACACAGAACTACTGCCAGACTGCTTTATCCCTTTCTCAGCCCAACTTCCCTTGCCTCATCCCCTACCCCAACTCCTAAATGATGCCCACAGGCTGATAGTTGGATCTCAAGTCCATAGGACTCCTTTCACAGGGCTCCATCAAAAAGGCTGTCACACTTGTTCCGTACGCTCACACTGACCCAGCAGTGGTATCACAGTCACTTAACACACACACAACAACCAAACCCCGAGCATGCACATCCCTTGCTGCGTGACTGCAGCCCACAGCTCCCCTTCACACCTCCGTGGATCTCTGGTGTTTTACACGGATGCAGCCTCGCTGCAGCTCCGTGGCTGTCACACAAGGCCTGCAGGACCTCTTTCTCTGCAAACCCCGTCTGCAGGCATTGGTTCACGAGGTTCACCTCCTGCCCTCCTGAGCAAAAACAAGCACTAAGAACAAGAGCAAAGCACGCTGGACTCGACCTGGCTGGATCCCCAGCCCTCAGTCCTGTCAGACGGACCCTGGTGTGGAGACTCATCCCCAAAGCCTGGCTGGACATCAGCACAGGCATCATTCTTCAAACGCCCCATCCAAGCAGCAAGGGATCAAAGCGTTGGCACAGCTGAAACAGAAATGCTGTGTGAGTTTCCTGTTAGCACTGAGCAGGAACAAATCTACCGCTGAGCAGCAGGATGTGAGACAAGCAGCAGAAGACACCCAACCTGCAGAACCAGCTCGTTTGGGGTCGGTCCAGATGTTTGTCTGCTCCCTTCCCTGGCCCAGGCCAAGCTTGTGAGCTGCTCCTCCTTTGTGCAGGGGGAAATGGTGCAGATGCCATGTGGTGGCTATGCACAGCATGCCTTGCACTTGCTTTTCCTCTCTCCATCTGCCATTAGCAAACAGCATCTCCAGCCTCCAGAGATCACTGAGTCCAACCCCTGCATAACAGTGAAAAAAAGATATGATAAGGGGTACTTAAAGCACAGCATCTGTAATCAGATCAGACTCCTGCACTGTGAAGACTTCCATGAGTATTCCTGCAGAGTGCATCACTTAGTCTCTCTTTAGCCTTGTGTTCATGGTTTTCCTGTAAGAGCTTGTCTAAACACTGTCTATAATCGTGGTTATGCTAGAAGCATTTGGATTTATTGATCCTTACTGTCATTTCAATAACAAATGCAGATGTTTTTTGTTAGGGACAGCTTTCAATTTCTCAAATGAAATTTCAATATTGCATTAGGTGTTGACAACCACGGGGCTGCAGTACAGAGAATTACAGGAAGATTAATTTCTCCATCTCCATGCTCCTAGACATTTATGATTACAGTGATGTAGTTATATACAAAGTTGCAAGATACCAAAGCTAGATTAACCTCTTGGTGCAGCAGGATGTCTGGAGCCCAAGTGCAGAGTCTCAGTGTTGCAAAGCCTTGAAGAGGTGCACCGTATGTGCTGGGGCTGATGACACAGACACTGGAGCAAGGCCAGTGTGATGTTAGAAACTTGACCAGCAGCTGATCTGTTGTCAGCCATTTCTGGACACAAACGGGATCTGGTCGACTTAGGACATGACCTTTGGGCTGGAGAGCAACTCCCCGAGGAATCACACAGCCACTGCAGACCGTTGGCAAGAACCCCATACCAAAACAGCTCATCTGCAATCAGTTTTTAATCTGTGCAGCAGAGATTGGAACAGGCGCACGCTCTCTGCAATTGCAGGAATGTTCACAAGTGGAATGGACATCACCTGTGTGCTCCAGCTCTTCTGTGTGCATGCTAGGAGCAGTGATCCCCCTGCACCCAGGGCTGCAATAAAGTCCTGTGGGCTTTCTAACCTGCCCACCAGCAGCCCAGGCTGCCCAGAGCCACATCCAGCCTGGCCTTGGATGCCTGCAGGGATGGGGCATCCACAGCCTCCCTGGGCAACCTGTTCCAGTGCCTCACCACCCTCTGGCTGAAAAACTTCCTCCTCACATCCAACCTAAACCTCAACACCCCCCGTCTCTGTTTAAAGCCATTCCCCACTTGTCCCATCACTATCCACCCTCCAAAACAAAACACCTCGGCTGTTCAACACTGAAAGAGCAAAATAACCCACAGCTCTTACTTCCACTGTATGCATTTAATTCCAAACTTAAGGTCACAGGTTAATTACTCAGGTGATCCTTCCTGACAGAAGAACTACTCGTAGTGATGTGTAGGAGTAAGGAACTGTTTGAAAAGGTCATGGACATATTAGAACTTGCAGCATTTATCTTAATAGATGCCTACATTGCAAAGCATTTTGTAAAACACACGTTACAAGTACTGTGCATTGGATTACACTATATCAAACTCTAAGTAACAATACAGGTTGCTTTTAAATCTACACTTACATGTTTTCTTCTAACTCCTTTTTTTTTTTTTTAAATGGTGAGTGTACCATTAATTCAAGAACAAGAATTTTGTTTGTAAGTCGATCTCTATAACTGTTCTTGGCATCATTCTGTAGGATGAACTAGATACATGGAATTTGGCACTGGCTCCCCAGGGCAGTGGTTTGGCACTGAGCTGACAAAGGCCAAAGAGCATTTGCACAATGCTCTCAGACACAGGGCTTGACCCATAGGAGGTCCGGTGTGGAACCAGGAGGTGGAATACATGATCCTCGAGGTCCCTTCCAAATACAGATATTCCATGATCCTCTAATACTTATATTCCCAAGTCCTGTACACAGTGCTCAGGTGCTTAATTGAAAGGTTCCATGAAACAGTGAGGTATCTGTGTCCCTTTACCACTCAGTTATTCAATTTGCCACATGGATCTTTTATCCAGTCACATTAAAAAACCCCTCAAAGTATTTCCTTCAGTCTTCCATTCTGATAGAGCTTTCTGGAGCAAATAAAGAGTTGCAACTCAGAATGTCCACACCTCCCTTCCTGCACCCTGCATACTTTTTTCATTGCACTGTGATTACGTACCATTCTATTGTCACCCTCATTCTGTCATTATCTAGGCAGTTTACTGACATTAAATTTTCCAGCAACAGATGCCCACAAGTACAGCCAGCCTGGAAATATTTTGATTACTTATCGTTGTCCTGATGTCCTTGTAGGAGGTGGGACGTTTCTCCATCTCAGCAGCAGAGGGCAGGAGGGGTCCAAGGTGAGGGCACGCTCTCCTCTATTTTTCTGGCACTCAAAGACAAAGGGAACAAGAAAACCAGATGTGTTTCCCTGCCCATGGCAAACACCAGCCTTTCCATCCTTACAGTCCTTCCTGCCATCAGCAGAGATATTTTGCTTTCTTGTTCCACTTCATCCCTTTAGCATCTGGCATTCTAACAAAAAAGTACTTACAAGGAGTTTTAATATTTTCATATTAAATGTCAGAATTAGAACCATTATGTTTACCAAATATTTAAAACGTTCAACCCAGTGAGAAGTGAATTGATGTTGTATTTAGCATTCAGATAAGAACTTGTAAAGTAAGTAAACACAGCTGCTTTAATAAACTACAGTCTCATTGTCAAGCCTTGCACTGTCTCAGCAGATTATTACAGAATGTTCATTCAAGCAGGAATTAAGAGATGCGTCTGAATTGATAACAACAATGAGTAATTAAGAAAGCTTGACTGCAGTCTGCTTGAGGATTCCAGTCTGAAGTGTGTTCCACCTGATGACAACTGGGAATGTCTTTCTCTCACCATTAGAACCATTGCACCTCTGACTAAACACATAGCTAATCACCACTGAAAACTAACTACATGTTGATTAACATTCAGAGAGATTGTGCAGGTGTCCTTTTAGGAACTGGCCTACAGTATGCTAAGAGGGATGGATGTGGGGACATTAGGATAACGTGCCCTCTGCCTTTTAAGACAGCCCCAGCAGAGCAGGTCAGCAGGCTGAAGAGCTGAGTGGGTCACCAGGGCTCAGAGACTTCACTCGGCCATCTGAAAGTTGAGGGACTTCGCCCCAAGCTGCCCTTTTCCATGCAGGCAAGGAGGCCAAGAGAAGGTGGATCGGCACGGTTCTGGTGCAGACAGGGGCTGCAGTGTGAGCAGGCCTACACAGACAAGGCTGTGCCCACACAGAGTGACAGCAGCTTTCGCTGTGAGCAGATTCCCAGGGGGCCTGAGCCATGGCAGTTCTTGATGGCAGCATGTTCCAATCAGCCCTGGAAGTCTTCTCTGGACGTCTGTCGCATTCTGGAATCCACACTGAGGACGCAGTCGCTGTGTCAGAGCAGCTGGCAGAGTCACGGGGAACCGTGACGTAGTTGGCCCAGGGAGCAACAACAAGGCCTGCACTGCTCAGCCAGCCCAGGCCAAAGGGGAGCACGAGAGAGAGCAGAGGAGAGAGGGGGGGAAAGAGGGCCAGGAAGGAAAGGCCTGTGCCTGAATGGACGTGTAGCAGCAGCTGCTGACAGCAAACTCGGTGATGGCAGGGGCACAGCAGAGCAGTGCAATGCTGGCAGCTTCCTGTGTCTTTCACACAGGCACTGCAGACATGGCCAGCACTGGGAGATCAGCAGAACTGCTGCACACCTCTGCCAGCCCAGGCCAGAGGAGTGCAGAACAGTGAGCTGCTGCTGAGGGGAGAGAGGATGGCCTGAGAGCTGACCTGAGAGGCAGGGCTGGCTGTGTGACAGCAGCCTCTGTGTCCTCCTCCTGTGTCTGTGAGGGCCAGAGGGCCAGAAGAGAACATGCCCAGACAACGAAGCCCTGCTGTCCTCTGCTGCTCAGCTGGAGAGATGTTCCGCCTTCCTGAAGGACGCTGATCCAAAGGGAAGGAATCAAAGGAAGTCCAGGCTGGCTGTCCTTGTGGGCATCAGCTGCTGGCAGCTGCCTCTGTGCTGCCATGGGCAGGGCACAGCACACACAGTGTTTGCAGTTCCCTGTGTGACACTGGCCCTGGTGACCTGACAGCCAGAGGGAGACAAGAGAAAGAGCTGCCTCCCTCTGCCAGATGAGGCAAAGGTGAGAATCCCAGAATCACAGCATGGCCCGGGTTGGAAAGGAGCTCAAGGTTCATGAATCTCCAACCCTTGGCTCTCCAAGGGTGCACAGGGGGCTTTGTTCTCCCTGTGGTGCAGCTTCAGTGCCAACTCACAGCTGAGCTGGTTGGCACACTGTGACAGCCTGCCGCTCTGAAGCTCTTGGGGCAGTGCTCAGTTCTTTCTGAAGTACTCTGGAAAATGCTGCTTCTCCTTCACCAAGTCTGTTTCCAGACAGACGTCTTTTTCTCCTCTGTACACACAAACAGTATCTTGTAACTCCCTGGCACAGTGCTCAGAAGTGATACTTCTGGAAGCACGTCAGAGAAAAGTGGCCTTGTCCCAGTGGACTTTCAGAGCAGATGAGAACAAGTCTTGGTTGACGGCTTTCTTCTGCTTCTGGAACTGCACAGGCAGGTTGTGTGTTGTCATACTTTATGCCAGAGTGCCAAACTGAAGCAGTTTCTGCAACCTCTTTTTTTCATACTTGTCACTCTTTGCTATTTCTGAGACCTTAACTTAGTCATTTTTAATGCGCTCTCAACTAAACTACTGTGTCCTCCAGTGTCAGTGTTGTATGAATCAGGACTGTGGGATTTCATCAGTGAAAGGATTCTGCTCTAATGACTGTCATTCTAAAGCTGATATTGTTTCTACCGCATCAGGCTTGCATGAAGCATCTCTGATCAACAGAGAAATCAGAAAAATTGCTTTTCCTATTGCAGTTTCCTTTTAACTAGTGATGAAAGCTGTCAGTTTATTTTTGGCACCAGAAATCCTGGGATGCAACCAGGTTAGATAAGAAGTGACACTGAGTCAACAGTAAGGGAACACAGATGAGATAGCATCACACAGCTCTGGAAAAGATGTTCCAGCTCTGTGTCTACCTACACCTTCAGGAGATGAAAAGTACTGGCTTACTGAGGTGTCCTGGGTTGCAGGTTCTGTTAATCTCCATTTCTGGAAGAGCTGCTTGCAATAAATACCTTGTAAGGTGAATGAGCTTGATAGAAGTAGGGTGTGAAAGAGATGGATTTGCTGTTTCCCTGAAGGTGCAGGAGTATTGCTGTGCCTACAGTCAGTAAACAAGGCAGAAATCACTGTGTTCCTCAGAATGAAAAGGAATAAAAATCTTTTTGGGAGTGACAGCACGCCTGAATGAAGCATAAATCTAAACATTTAAAATAAGGGCTAGTGTCAAAGGGACTTGCAGTATTTCTCGAGAAGAAATATTTGATGCTTCTTTAGTAAAGTCATCATAACAAAAGTGTACTGATGTCTTTGCTGAGGATTTCCTTGGTTCCAGCCTGAAGGTGTGCGCAGGCATGAGCAGGCAGTGCTGAGCTGCAGGTGAGTGCCTGTGTCCCACAGCAGGAAACCCGTGGATGTCTTCAGCGGGTTGAAATGGGCAGAGCTGTGAAACCTGCAGGCTTTCACTGAAATTGTCCCCTGCTTTATTTTGTAATCTTAGTTTCACCAATGCTTTCCAATATAATTTTCGTATGAATGCAGATACATGAGATAGGATTTAAAGTTTTTATGGTGCTGCTGTATAGTTTTCTGTGGTCATCATAAGCCAATAAAAAAAATAAATGGTAATCAGGCAATCTATTAACAACCTGTGGCACGTGTAAAACAATGAAATTCCTTGCAGGAAGACAATATTGCCATATAATAATGTGGCTATCCAAAACTGTTAATTATACTTGATGAGCTGGAGATAAACCTGAAATGCAGGACTTTGATCTTAGCCAAGAATAATAAAACTTATTATCATTCTTAAATTGGCAGCTGCTATCAAAAGCCTGTGTCTTATTTCCCTTTTAGTAACACTGGCTAAATCAGAGAAAGTGATAAAAGAATTTCATGATTGCAGCTTAGGGATTCTTTCCCACTTGAACAGAAGTAATCTATGTCCAAAAATGTCTGTAAATACTTTTTCTATCTTATTTTGCCAGATGTATTGATATTTGAGATGAATGGCAAAAACATTTTGCGTACATAGATAAGCAATGCAAATTCGCAGGATTGTTTTAGAGAAAAAAGCTCTGGTTATCAGATCGTTTCCATGCAGAAATAAGATTTACATAAAAATTCTCATTATTATTATTCATGCATGAATAAGTTCAAAAAAGAGACGTGGGGGATGTTGTTTCAATTCCGTCTGATTGTAGGAAGGACTGTCAGGATGGAAAGGCTAGTGTCTGCCATGGGCAAAGAAAAACTTCTGGTTTTCATGTTCCCTTTGTCTATGAGTACAAGAGGCCATGAGGAGAGTGTGCCCTAAACTTGGACCCTTTTTGACCATTGCAGCAGAGATGGAGAAGTGTTCAACCTTCTAGAAGGACTTCAGGACAAAGATATGTAATGAAAATAAGTCCAGGTTGGCTGTCCTTGTGGGCATCAGCTGCTGACATCTGCATAGTTGTTGCTATGGGAATGGCAGAACAGCAGGAATGTTGCATTTCCTTGTGTGACACAAGCACTGGTGAATTCAAAGCCAGAGGGGTATAATAGAAAGAGCATCACCTCCCTTCCAGATTAGGCAAAGGTGAGTGGGATGTTGTTTCAATTAGTACTGATGTCAGGAAGGACTGTAAGGATGGAAAGCCTGGTGTTTGACATGGGCAGGGAAACACATCTGCTTTTCATTTTTTCTTAATCTTTCACTGCTAGATAAATAGAAAAGAGTGTGCCCTCACCTTGGAACTCTCCTGCCCTCTGCAGCTCAGAGGGAGAAATGTTCCAGCTTCTAGAAGGACATCAGGACAAAGATATATAATGTAAATAAGTCCAGGCTGGCTGTCCTTGTGGGCATCAGCTGCTGGCATCTGCATTGCTGCTGCCATGAGCATGGCACAGCAGGTAAAAGATTGCTTTTCCTTGTGTGACACAGGAGCTCTTGACTTGAAAGCAAGAGGGATGCAATAGAAAGAGCTGCAACCTCAGCCAGACATGGCAAACTTGAGTGGGATGTTGTTTCCATTGCTGCTGATTTCAGGAAGGACTGTAAGGATGGAAAGGCTGGTGTTTGCCATGGGCAGGGAAACACATCTGGTTTTCATTTTGTCTTAATCTTTCAGTGCTAGATAAACAGGGGAGACTGTGCCCTCACCTTGGACCCCTCCTGCCCTCTTCTGCTGAGATGGAGAAATGTTCCAGCTTCTAGAAGGACATCAGGACAAAGATATGTAATGAAAATAAGTCCAGGCTGGCTGTCCTTGTAGGCATCTCCTGCAGGCATCTGCATTGCTGCTGCCATGAGCATGTCAAAGCAGGTAAAATATTGCTTTTCCTTGTGTGACACAGGAGCTCTTGACTTGAAAGCTAGAGGGATGCAATAGAAAGAGCTGCAACCTCTGCCAGACATGGCAAAGGTGAGTGGGATGTTGTTTCAATTAGTGCTGATGTCAGGAAGACTGTAAGGATGGAAAGGCTGGTGTTTGCCATGGGCTGGGAAACACATCTGGTTTTCATCTTCTCTTTCTCTTTGAGTGCCAGATAAACAGGGGAGAGTGTGCCTGCAACTTGGACCCCTCCTGCCCTCTTCTGCTGAGATGGAGAAATGTTCCAGCTTCTAGAAGGACAACAGGACAAAGATATGTAATGAAAATAAGTCCAGGCTGGCTGTCCCTGTGGGCATCAGCTGCTGGCATCTGCATTGCTGCTGCCATGAGCATGGTAAAGCAGGTAAAAGATTGCTTTTCCTTGTGTGACACAGGAGCTCTTGAGTTGAAAGCTAGAGGGATGCAATAGAAAGAGCTGCAACCTCTGCCAGACATGGCAAAGGTGAGTGGGATGTTGTTTCAATTACTGCTGATGTCAGGAAGGACTGTAAGGATGGAAAGGCTGTTGTTTGCCATGGGCAGGGAAAGACATCTTGTTTTCATCTTCTCTTTGTCTTTTTTTCCAGAAAAATAGGAGAGTGTGCCCTCACCTTGGACCCCTACTGCCCTCTGCTGCTCAGAGGGAGAAATGTCCAAGCTTCTAGAAGGACTTCAGGACAAAGATATGTAATGAAAATAAGTCCAGGCTGGCTGTCCTTGTGGGCATCAGCTGCTGGCATCTGCATTGCTGCTGCCAAGAGCATGGCACAGCAGGTAAAAGATTGCTTTTCCTTGTGTGACACAGGAGCTCTTGACTTGAAAGCTAGAGGGATGCAACAGAAAGAGCTGCAACCTCTGCCAGACATGGCAAAGGTGAGTGGGATGTTGTTTCAATTAGTGCAGATGTCAGGAAGGACTGTAAGGATGGAAAGGCTGGTGTTTGCCATGGGCAGGGAAACACATCTGGTTTTCATTTTCTCTTTCTCTTTAAGTGCCAGATAAAGAGCAGAGTGTGCCCTAACCTTGGAACACTCCTGCCCACTTCTGCTGAGAAGGAGAAATGTTCCAGCTTGGAGAAGGACATCAAGACAAAGATATGTAATGAAAATAAGTCCAGGCTGGCTGTCCTTGTGGGCATCAGCTGCTGGCATCTGCATTGCTGCTGCCATGAGCATGGCAAAGCAGGTAAAATGTTGCTTTTCCTTGTGTGACACAGGAGCTCTTGACTTGAAAGCTAGAGGGATGCAATAGAAAGAGCTGCAACCTCTGCCAGACATGGCAAAGGTGAGTGGGATGTTGTTTCAATTCGTGCTGATGTCAGGAAGACTTTAAGGATGGAAAGGCTGGTGTTTGCCATGGGCAGGGAAACACATCTGGTTTTCATTTTCTCTTTCTCTTTGAGTGCCAGATAAACAGGGGAGAGTGTGCCCTCACCTTGGAACTCTCCTGCCCTCTGCTGCTCAGAGGGAGAATGGCCAAGCTTCTAGAAGGACATCAAGACAAAGATATGTAATGAAAATAAGTCCAGGCTGGCTGTCCTTGTGGGCATCAGCTGCTGGCATCTGCATTGCTGCTGCCTAGAGTATGGCACAGCAGGTAAAAGATTGCTTTTCCTTGTGTGACACAGGAGCTTTTGACTTGAAAGCTAGAGGGATAAAATAGAAAGAGCTGCAACCTCTGCCAGACATGGCAAAGGTGAGTGGGATGTTGTTTCCATTTCTGCTGATGTCAGGAAGACTGTAAGGATGGAAAGGCTGGTGTTTGCCATGGGCTGGGAAAAACATCTATTTTCATGATCTCTTAATCTTTCAGTGCTAGGTAAATAGTGGAGAGTGTGCCCTCACCTTGGAACCCTCCTGCCCTCTTCTGCTGCGATGGAGAGATGTTCCAGCTTCTAGAAGGACATCAGGACAGAGATATGGAATGAAAATAAGTCCAGGCTGGCTGTCCTTGTGGGCATCAGCTGCTGGCATCTGCACTGCTGCTGCCATGAGCATGGCAAAGCAGGTAAAAGATTGCTTTTCCTTGAGTGACCCAGGAGCTCTTGACTTGAAAGCTAGAGGGATGCAATAGAAAGAGCTGCAACCTCTGCCAGACATGGCTAACTTGAGTGGGATGTTGTTTCAATTAGTGCTGAAGTCAGGAAGACTGTAAGGATGGAAAGGCTGGTGTTTGCCATGGGCTGGGAAACACATCTGGTTTTCATTTTCTCTTTGTGTGCCAGAAAAAGAGCAGAGTGTGCCCTCACCTTGGACCCATCCTGCCCTCTTCTGCTGAGATGGAGTAATGTTCCAGCTTCTAGAAGGACATCAGGACAAAGATATGTAATGAAAATAAGTCCAGGCTGGCTGTCCCTGTGGGCATCAGCTGCTGGCAACTGCATTGTTGCTGCCATGAGCATGGCACAGCAGGTAAAAGATTGCTTTTCCTTGTGTGACACAGGAGCTCTTGACTTGAAAGCTAGAGGGATGCAATAGAAAGAGCTGCAACCTCTTCCTGACATGGCAAAGGTGAGTGGGATGTTATTTCAGTTGCTGCTGATGTCAGGAAGGACTGTAAGGATGGAAAGGCTGGTGTTTGCCATGGGCAGGGAAACACATCTGGTTTTCATTTTCTCTTTCTCTTTGAGTGCCAGATAAACAGGGGAGAGTGTGCCCTCACCTTGGACCCATCCTGCCCTCTTCTGCTGAGATGGAGAAATGTTCCAGCTTCTAGAAGGACATCAGGACAGAGATATGGAATGAAAATAAGTCCAGGCTGGCTGTCCCTGTGCGCATCTGCTGCAGGCATCTGCATTGCTGCTGCCATGAGCATGGCAAAGCAGGTAAAATATTGCTTTTCCTTGTGTGACACAGGAGCTCTTGAGTTGAAAGCTAGAGGGATGCAATAGACAGAGCTGCAACCTCTGCCAGACATGGCAAAGGTGAGTGGGATGTTTTTTCAATTAGTGCTGATGTCTGGAAGACTTTAAGGATGGAAAGGCTGGTGTTTGCCATGGGCTGGGAAAAACATCTATTTTCATGTTCTCTTAATCTTTCAGTGCTAGGTAAATAGAGGAGAGTGTGCCCTCACCTTGGAACCCTCCTGCCCTCTTCTGCTGCGATGGAGAGATGTTCTAGCTTGTAGAAGGACATCAGGACAAAGATATGTAATGAAAATAAGTCCAGGCTGGCTGTCCTTGTGGGCATCAGCTGCTGGCATCTGCATTGCTGCTGCCATGAGCATGGCAAAGCAGGTAAAAGATTGCTTTTCCTTGTGTGACACAGGAGCTCTTGACTTGAAAGCTAGAGGAATGCAATAGAAAGAGCTGCAACCTCTGCCAGACATGGCAAAGGTGAGTGGGATGTTGTTTCAATTAGTGCTGATGTCAGGAAGGACTGTAAGGATGGAAAGGCTGGTGTTTGCCATGGGCAGGGAAACAATGCTGGTTTTCATCTTCTCTTTCTCTTTGAGTGCCAGAAAAATAGAGGAGAGTGTGCGTGCTTTCTACCCCTCTTGCCCTCTTCTGCTGAGATGGAGAAATGTTCCAGCTTCTAGAAGGACATCAGGACAAAGATATGTAATGAAAATAAGTCCAGGCTGGCTGTCCTTGTGGGCATCAGCTGCTGGCTTCTGCATTGGTGTTGCCATGAGCATGTCACAGCAGGTAAGGGATTGCTTTTCCTTGTGGGACAGCTGTGAAGCCATTCTGATTCACCCTTTGCATCCACAGCATACAGTTTTTTCCCACACTGCTGTTTCTATCCAGCAGTGTGCATATGTGCAGTGCTACAGATGTTGGTGGTCCTGCCTGTGGAAGGGAGTTGGAGATTCCTGATCTTTCAGGTCCCTTCCAACCCGGGCCATTCTGTGTGTGTGTGTGTGACTGGCTAAACACCAATTGTTGCTATCTCAGCAGGTTTACTGCTAATTATTGAACGTCTGACAGCTGCTTATCAACACTTGGCCACTATTTCTGGACACCTGCTCATCCCTGAAGAGAGAGAAGTTTGGAAGGAGGACAGAGGGGAGTCTCTTGATGCCTGCCTGTTGCATCCCAACCTGCCCACAGAGTGAGTCAGTTCGGCCTTGTGTGGAGGCCCTGGCTTCTTTGGAGTCTGTTTTTCTTTTGCTGAGCTTCTCCTATCCAAACAGAATGGCCTTACAACATGCTTTCTGGTCCTTAATGCTATACCCCAACAATTTGTAACTATTACAGTTCTGTAAGTGAGAATTGATCACATGATTGAACAACCGTATTTCTAAAATATGTTATGAAATAACTTCTTTTTACTAATACTAATACTAATAAAGTCTTTCTACTTTTTCAAACTGTTTCTAAGGGCAAATTACAAAACACATAGTGCTGTACTGCTTCAGAGCAATCCCACATTTGATAGCCAGTGCAGAAACAACATTCCATCCTACAGCATTAGCTAGTTCAGAGGTACCAGGCGTGTATCTGGATGTGGCTGTTGTGCATAACTGGGGGTGAGGGATCAGAAGTGACAGCTCCACTCTTGGAGACCACAGAACTAAAATGGAAAGATAAAATAGTTGCAGGGCAATTGTTCTCTGTGCCTGAAGCAGGGACCGATTTATGGGGGAGAGATTTAACAGTTAAATGAGGATTACAGCTGCAAGTCTGTGAAACAGATATCAGGTGTCAATGAATGTGTTATCAGCTGTGATGAAGAAGAAATGAATCCAAAGCTGTGGGCAGGGGAAGGAAATTGGGGTGGACTCACAATTTTCCCTTACAAAGAACTGCCCAAGGAGGGAGTGGAGCTGTGAAACAGCAACAATATCCCATAGCCTTAGAAGGGAGAGTGGGTCTAAAAGCTGTAACACAGACACTGGTTAAGGATGGTCTTCTGAAACCCTGTCTGTGGCCTTATAACACCCCAATCCTGTCGGCACGGAAGGCAGACGGCACGTATCGGCTGGTGCAAGATGTAAGGAAATGACTGAACCCGTTCTCAAAAGACAGCCTGTGGTTCCTAACCCCTATACCCTAATGAGTCAGATCCCACACGGACAGCAGTGGTTTGGTGTGAGAGACCTCACAGATGCTTTCCGGACAGCCTCTGGACTCAGAGAGAAATGGCTGCGTTTGTATGAGGACACATTGTAATCCTATCGTGATTCGTGATGATACTGTAGATACTGGAACTCCTGCTAGTCCTTTGCAACATGTGAATCAAGTGACTGGTGCTGCTGTCATGCAGAAAGCTCCCTTCCAACCACTCAGCAAGCATTTGGATGAGACAGCTTCCTGCTGGGAGCCCTCCGACATCACTGCTGCCTCCTCCAGAACCATACCTGCAGATGCTTCAGAGCTCTTCAGCATGGACTTCCTTCCTCCCATCAGCAGCTGCTCCTGCACTGACCTTCATTCACACTGGGATACCATCTGCTTCCAGCAGGAGCTGACCTGCGAGACAGAGAAAGGAAACGTGGGATGAGCACCAATGCAGAAGCACAAGGCTGTGTCACCACCACGTCTTGCAGCCTTGGGAAGTCAGCTGCAACTGCAGCCTTGGTCAGAATTACAACGGGCACCGTAAATTAAGTGTGACCTCTGAAGTTGTTGCCATGATCAGAAATAGACGCTGAAATCGCTCACATAACTGTCGGTGGTTCCCTCCAAATTCTTTTGCTTTGGGGAACAGATGGACTCGGAATGGAAGGACACGAGAAAAATGACATCTGTTTGAGCTCAGCAGACTTGAGAGGTGGGCCTGGGTGAACCTCATGAGGTTCAGCACAGCCAAGTGCAAGGTTTGGCATTTGGGCCGGAGGAATCCCAGGCATTCTTTTGTCATCGTGGTGGTTTCCAATAGACCCCAACAATGAGACATCAGGTCGCCGTGTGGGCTCCTGGGTGACACTGCCATTTCCCAGCCATTGCAGCCTAGGGGCAAATAAAGTAAAATACTTCAGAAAGATCTCACACTGATTGCATATTTTACTGTTCTTTTACACAAAACAGAAGGGGAGGGCAGCAGATGCATGCAGCTGCATCAACACCCAGGCTGCTAAAGGAATGGAAAGACAGAAACATCAAATATCAATGCCTTATTCTAATGCAAGGAGGGAAGCTTTTTTCAATGTTACTTTTTATCATTTAAAATGAGCAGTTGGCACTCTTAAAGGAAAATCCTAGGCCCCAGGTTCTGGCAGTGTGGCAATCTGGCACGGACTCAGCTGTGAATGATCCAAACAGTCTGTTCCAGATTTTAACATCCCTTCTATGCATTCACAAGTTTTCTCTCTTGACTTCCCCTTACAGCCGTTAGATGCCAGCAAAACATCCCACAAACACTCCTTACCTCTGTGCACACAGGCACCCATCCAACCAGAGCCATCAGTCATTCCCAGCCATGCGCTCTTCCTCCAATCATGGTCAGCATCACACGGCCGTCACGCAGCTCACTTGACTCAGTTTTTCTCTTCTTTCTGGAGGTGTCCTTGCTTCTCAGCCTTACCTTCTCGTGATGTTTATCTCGCTCTGCAGCTCCTGCTCTGAATAGGCTTTCTTGGATTCCCGCATGACAGGCACAAAATGCAGCCACAGCCCCTGCCACCAAGGTCAGCTCTTCAGCACACATTACCTGAGGAGCACTTGGCAACTCATGCAACCTGAGCAGTGCCAGGAAGACTGTTTCACTTCTGCTTCTCCTGGCTCAGAAATTCATTTTCCTACCTAGAAAATGGGAAAAGAAAAGAAAGAAAAAAAATCCTGACATAAAGCAGACACAATTGATACTATGGAATTCTGGAAGGCAAGGGATTTGCCCTCTATGATGAGAAGTTGACTGCAAAGAACTCAGAAGAGCCATGAGCAGGTTGTGAACTTGTGGGTAAAATTAGGAAGTGCAGCAGTGCAGGGCTTCTGGAGGTGAGGGTCTGCTACAGCCGCCTGGAAAGAGAGCCTGTTGGTGGGAGCTGCTTACTGCAGCCAGCAGAAGCATCGCACTCACTGACTCTCATCCTGATGGGGGATTCCAGTCAGTCTGGGAAATCAGCATGGCTGGCTGCAAGCAATCTGACAGACTCCTGGAGTGCAGTGAGAATCACTCTGTGGTGCAGGCATTGGGCACAGCAAGCAGAAGGGAAGCATTGCTGGACATGGTGCACACCAGGGGTTACGACAGGAGGCGGTCAGGGCTGCAGTGACCATGCCCTCCTTGAGTTGGTGATCTCAAGGAATGCGGGCCTGGCAGGAAGCAAAGGCAGGAGCCTGAACTTCAGGAGAGCCAGCTGCAGGCTGTTCCAGGAATTCTTGGACGAGATCCTCTGGACAACTGTTTGTAGGGGCAAAGGGATGGAAAAGAGCTGGTCACTTTCTCAGAAAAAAACTTGCTCAGGTTGCACGCTGAGCTGCAGGAGAGGAAGGGGAGGAGGTGCCAGCACGGCTCTGCACGATGCTCTGCCACACTGGGCAGCTTGATCATGGCTCAGCAGTGGGATCAGACGAGGAGAAGGGGAGAAGGAAATCAAGGATGGGAGGGAACCATCAGACACAGTCAATAAGTGTCTGTGAAGTCTTGCAAACCAGAGATTCCCAGGTTGTTTCTGCTTTCGTAGCATCTTTGTGCTGCAGGGTGAGCAAAAGGTTCTGCTGCTTGATTCTTCTGCAGGAGCTGCCTAAAAGGGAAATGGCCACTGAGCTGCAGACCAAGCAGTACTGCCTGACGTTGGCCAGGGGGAGCTTCTCCTGCCGCAGTGTGATGATGACAGGTCTGGAGATGATCTGCAGGGCCAGTTCGTAGATGGGAGCCAGGAAAGGACATGATGGGAGGAGAGAGGTGTTAAAGAACAGCCAAGGCATGGAAATGCATCAGAAAGCCCTGAAAAGCATCACAAAGCCACAGCCAGGAAGCTTGGGAGTATCATGAGCAGCATCCAGGATGCGAGAGATTATTTGCTACCATGCCAAATGGTAGCAGAGCTCCCCCTGCAGACATCCCAAAGCCAGACAAAACAGGAACAAACCCGGAGCTGTGCTGCACGCACCCCACAGCCACAGCATTGCAAGCTGAGGTGCCTTGCTGTGTGCTGCATTCATCCCAGTCCATGTGAATGAAGACTCTGGAGGCAGTCAAGGCGTTGGTTGAGCACAAGTGTGCTTTTATTATTAAATAAAGGACAGGAGGGTGTGAGAGGTCCACGGTGAAGATGGGACTCATCCTGTCTTGTCATGGAGAGAGTGGCTCAGAGCTCTCAGTGCTGCTGTCCTGTGCCGGAGACTGGAGGCCTGATTGAAAGTCCCCCTGCAAGAGGCTCTGCTCCTCCTCACTGATGCTGACCTGCTCCTGCATGGAGGTGCTGCTGTCGGGGCACTCACACTGTGCTTGGGATGGGCTGCACTGCAGAAACTCCTGGTTACAATCCAGGCTGGTGACTGTGGTGTCTTGCAGGCCCAGGTCAGCAACTTCAGCAGAGCCAGGTGTAATGAGAGCATGGACTTCGATGAGCTCCTTCTCTCCATTAATGTTGTTAGATGGAAGGCTGCTGTTGGAACTGCAGCAATTTGTGCTTCCTAAGAGCTCTCCACTGATCGAAGCACAGAGAACATTGTTGCTACTTGCCCTGGATCTTCTGGCTTGGCAAGGGCTCGATTCACCTAGAAAGGATACACAGGGGTTAGTGTCAAACTTTCACAAGCTGAATTACAACAGTGGTTCTTGATCAGGGGTGAAGATTTAGGCAGGGGACTGAATGCTAGAAGGAGATAGAAGTGCACTGCAAGCTTGAATTCGATGTTCCTGAAAAGCAGGGATTTGGAAGCTGCATTTGCACCCTTACCTGCCAGGACTACTACTGCTGTTTCTGAGGGCTGCCTGGCATTGCGCTGCAGTTGGCGTTTGCTGCCAGAGGATGGCTTCCTGAGGCTGAAGCAGCAACACCAACTGCTAGCTGGTGATTCCTCACTCTTGCTGGGTGGATTTTGCCTGGAGAGAGAAAACAGCCAATGCTGTGAGTCGTGCGTGGTGCAGGGTGAGGGAAGAGCAGCATTGAGCTCTTGGCAGCAGTTTCTTGTTCCTGGGACTGGCTGGTTTCTGCAGAAACACAACTTAGAATCTCGCTCTGTTTCCAGCAGTTGAGGATGGCTCCGTTCTACAGCTCAGCCCTGAAGTCTTGCTGGCTAAATTCCCCTCAACTCTGTCAAGCAAGATGCAGAGCATGTGAGCAAAGGCTCCACAGCTGTACAGCACAGCATCCGAGGGATGGCTTTTAGTGAGCTGGCAGGCGTAACTGCTTTCTGAGGAACCATGCAGCCATAAAGGAAGTTCAGAAGCATCTCTGACTCTTACATTAGCACCTCATCAGCCTCATCTCGCTGCCATGTTTAATTTCTATTGCCAGCAAGTCTGACCAACAGCTCTGCTCAGAGGAGAACTGCAATTGGTTTCAGGTACGTGACCCTGACATCTGGAAAACCCCACCAGTAGCATAACTTAGTTTCAGCAAGTTTTGGCACTACAAATCATGGAAAGAAAAACACAAAAACCCACCCAAACAATGATGCTAGGTGCTGGAAAAGAAAGTCCTCTTTACCTTTCAGATGGAAAGTCGATGACGGTGTGGAATTTGCCCTGCCCAGCTGCAGGGCTTTCTTCCACTTCAATGTCCCGGCTGCTCTCTGTCACAGGGGGAGAGCTGCTGTGGCCTCGCCTCTGTGCCTGTGCCTCCTCCAGGCTGAGCAGCTTTGTGGCAGCAGAAGAGACCCCCACAGACTTGGGCCCTGGGAGAGAATTGTGCCCTGTCAGGGAAAACCACAGGTAAGAGCGAGGATCAGAAAGCAGCAGCACAGCCACCACAGTTCTGGGGGAGGTGCTGTATTTTTCTCAGGCTTGCTTATCCCAGCTACTGGAAGAAGAGGAGCCCAACATAACCATGTGGGCAGAGGTCTGTTTATGGCAAAGGACACGGTCATCATTAAGAGCAGCTTACTGTATCAAAACAGGCAAGGAAAAACCCAAGGAAATGGGGGCAGGGAACTGAGAAAGCTTCGCTGCCACACTTGCATCAAAGTTCTCCTGCATGCAAACCATAATAATGACGGTTTCCTCCTTGTGAAGTTTGGGCTTGGACATTCTCAGCATCCAGCAACAGGATGCCATACCCTAATGGAAGCCCAGAGGTCTGCTGTTCCCTTGATGGTAAAAGAGTATCTCAAAGGTCCTGGAGAAGGCCTGCATTTGATCAAGGTGTCAGGTCAAGATCAAGCTAATGGAGGAAGACACTCACCTGCTGCATCTGCGATGTCTGCTCCGGATTTGGAGCCGAAGAGGACGTCTGTGTGGTTGATGATGAATTCCACCACATCCGACTGCGTCTGCAGCTCCATGCAGGCAGCTCTTCCGCTGGTGCAAGCAGACTCGTTCTGCTCTGATCTGTAGAAAAGGCAGATTTTAGAAGTCATTTCTCCAAGACCGTTTCCCCGAGTCTGAATTGTTGCAGCCAAAAGCTGTCAGCTGAGGCTCTGGAGACTTCCGCAGTGGGCAATCAGTGATGCCACTGCAGAAATTCCCCTGGATGATCAAGGACACGTCAGTCCCATCTCAACAAGACTGCAGAAATTGTCACCTAGACATTGTGCCCGTGGGGTTGGAGAACAGCCCAGGCTCCTGCGCTTCTGTCAGCCACAGATTTTACAGGAGAAGAGCACATTTGATGGAGAAAAAGGGAGGACTGTTTTTTTTTTTCTGGAGAACAGATGTAAGCGTTGTGTTGAAACAGAACCAGAAGTTTACCTTAAGAGGTTTGGAGCCCACACAATGGCTAGGTTCTTGGCATGCATGTTTGTGATGGTGGAGCTCCCAGCCAGACACGCCAAGTGTCTCATCAGGAACTCCAGTGTCCTGGAAAACAAGAGAGGCAAACGTTCAGCACCAACAAGCATGCCGTGCTGCAATTCAGAAATACAAAGGCTGGAACCGCATCGTTGCCCTCTGCAATGCAGCAGGGCTGAGCTCAGCAGGCTGAGGGCAGCACTGACCTGTAGTGAGGAGCGGGCAGCTGCTGGATGACGTCCTGCATTCTGAGCAGCCGCTCCTCCTCTGTAGCGGCACCAACAGCATCCTGGAGTAGTGCAGAAAGGGAGCGAGACACCAATCAGGCTAGTACACCACTGCGAGTAAACCTCGTGGGGCTGACAGCAAAAGGGCCTCCGAGCTGGGGCACTGCTGCAGCCATCTGCCAAGAGGCCCAGGAAGAGGGAAATGAAAGACGTGGCCTTGTGCTTACCGAGAACTTGCCGTACAGCTGGTGGGTGAGCAGAGGGTTCGGGAGCTCCCTGAAGTACATCTTGCAGAGGGAGCTCACGCTGTGAATGTCACGGACGGTGAGCTCAGGAATCTGCTCCGACTCAAATTCCTGCCTGGAGAGAGGGACGCAAACCCGGTTGAGCGAGAGGAAGGCAAGCCCAAAGCCACACCAGATGCACTCAGGCTGTGTCAGTCGCAGCACTCTTACCGCAGTCTCTGGATGTTGGACGCGACGCCGGACAGGCGGTATATCCCCTGCACCACGCCGTGCTGCTCAATGAACTCAGCGCAGCTCTGGAGGACCTGGGGGACTGAAGAACACGTGCCAGACATCAGTGGAGCTCCTGATTCAATCGTGCTGCAGGCTGTGCTTCACATCCTATCCACTAAGCCCAGCCAGGCTTGGCTGAAGCAAATACAGATGTGCTTGTCTCTTAGGAGCATCCGCCTCACTTTATCCTTCAGCCATCAACTCCCATTACACGTGTCTCCACTGCTATCAGCCTGCCCCCTGCTAGATATGAGCTCCCTTTCATCTTCTTTAGATGCCCAGCAGAGGAAGATCTCAGGAATGGGCTGCTCCTTACCATCACGACCGGAGTGGAGAAGATGCTCTCCCAGGTCACTGCCAAACACCCTTTCCTTCTCCACCTCCCGCTCGGTCAGTTTCTTTGGGCGGGCCTTCACCAAGGAACGAAGGAAGCTGAGGATCTTGCTGCGTTTCTTGGGCACTGCACAACAAAAGGAAGAAACCAGGTCATTTCAGGTTTGGCTCCGTTGGACGAGGCCGAGCACAGCACATTCTACAGAGCACGTCAGAACGGGAAGAACATTACCAACCAGTACATACAAAAAGGGATTTTCCCCATCTCTGGAGGATCCCAAGGCCAGGCTGGATGGGGCCCTGGGCAGCCTGATCTAGTCTCACATTAACTGTGGGGGCTGGGAGACCATCCTGAGGCAGGAGGGTTGGAGCATGATGATCTCCGAAATCCCTTCCATCCCAAGCCATTCTATGAAGATTCTATAGTTTCCCCGAGTCCAATCATAAACACAGGAGGATTGGGCCAAATCCCTGCCCCATGGTATGCATGAAGGATCATCAATCCAGATGACAATGTGGGATGGATAAAGGAGGTATTAAGCACGGAACCACACCAAAAAAGACTTCATTTTGCTTCCCGACACCATCAAATGTAACATCCATACCTGGCTTTGGCACTGAGTTGATGAGTGCCTCAGGAATGTTCTTATTAATGAGTTCCACACACTCCCCTGGGAAAAATCCAACCTGTAACAAGAAGAAAAGAGAGGCCAACTATTGCATGCAGCACTTCTCAGATCTGAACTGTTAAACCAAAAGCCACGTAACATTTCCCTCGGAACGTGCTTGCCTGACGTTCCATAAGACTATCCAGCAGAAAATGGCCATAGTTCACAGCATAAAGGTAATAATTTTTCAACATTAGCAGCCAAAGGCAAGGTCCTCTGACACCGACACAGGGAAACTGTTTACGTCCTTTAGGCATCCTGAGCAGGCAGAGCAGCTCTAAGCTGAGATTTCTGCCTTTACTGAAGTTGCACTCTCCAGTCTGAAGCTTGTGCCTACCTGGAAGCCGAGCTTGCCTCTCCACCAGGGGGTCAGCTCCTTTGGTGGCATGTCGATGACACACACGATGTCTCCGACCTGCAAGAGATTGCAACATCAATCCCAGCTTCAGCACGGCTGGGAGGAAAGCACAGCTCAAATGACTGCATTCTTCTGCACTGCCAAACATCGCCAAGCATTAAAGCACTTGCACCAGTGCAGCTCTGAAGGCATTTGCCATTGTGAAACTGAGCAACAAGGAACGCCTTGAACTGCTTACCTCAAAGGAGAGTTCATCCGCTGCCTGGGCAACGTATCTCTTAATAGCATGGGCAGCAGCAATAGCTGGAACATTCACAGGTGCCACCTCATGGTCCAGCAGGGGCTTCCCCTTGTTCTCAGTCTGAAACAGAGAGCACAGGCCACGGTGAGGAGCTGGGAACCAACAAGGAGGACTTCAAGGTGAGGAGCACATCTGCAGAGAAAGCTGCAGGAAATGCACTCGGTCCTTATCATGGGCACTTCAGAAGGAACTGCAAGTCTAATAACGGCTGTTTCTCTCCCTGGTGTGCAGCAGGCACACGCCAGCAAAGATGCATCTCTCCCCACCCAGACTAATCAGCAATGGCACTGACGCAGACAGGTGGCCTTGTCCATTTTGCCCCCTCCTTTCCTGCGCTCTTTGTGCAGGAAGGCTGACTGTTTCAGATGCTAGGAGACCGTGAAGAGGGAAACCAAAGCTACGGCTGCAGTTACAAGGTGCAAACAGTGCCATTGCAAGCACCAAGCAGCTCTCTTGAGCAGTCCAACCAACAGCGAGGCCAAACAGAGCAGAGAATGATTGTTGTTTCTGCAGCCATTTCAAGGGAAAAGTCAGTAGAGGACAAACACAACAGCCGAGATGGCTCTGGTACTTTGATAAACTTGCCACGCTTGCACTACTGTCTTGCCACAGAGGAGCTCTCTTGGAAAGCAGGAGAGCACATCTGCGGCTCACTCTGCTGGCTGCAGTCAGGGAACAAAGACCAATCAGAGCTTCATACTCTACCTCTGTCCATGCCAGGTCAGGCCCACAGCTGATCTCGCTGCACGCCACGGCCATCAGCGTAGGTGTGACAAGCTGGAACTGAAAAGAAACACACTTTTATGTTCTCTGTTCACATCTCTGCTGTGCTCCCTACACCTGTCGGGCACACTCACACAGCCCAAGCACGCCTGCTGGTGTCCCTGGTGATGCTGTGCAGCTCTGCACAAGCTGGGGCTGGGACTCTTTGCCTAAGGGATTGCTTTCCATAAAACCAGCTGGTCACAGCACCACAGACAGCATCCTTCTGAGGGCTGAGCTGCAGAGCACGTGGAGAAAACCCACACGTGACCAGCGTCCCATCAAAGCTGGATGAGGCTGTGTTACTAAACACGGGGCGTCACAGGCTGCTAAAGCATGTGGGGGGACAAAGCATGGCAGGTACCTGGCAAGAGATCAGAACAAGGAAGAGAAATCTCACGAATCCGCAGCCGTTCCTTGTCACTTTGCTCTGATCTTCCACGAGCAAAAGCTGCAGCAGGGAAGCAGGCAGAGGGTGGAGAGAGGAGAGAGAAAGAGCAGGTCAGTTTGCTTCCACGGTTTAGCAAAGATTATGAGGGAAAATCCAAAATCTGCCCTCCCTCAACTTAAAAACTTAAGTTTTCAACTTAAAACCATTTCCCCTTGTTCTGCTGTTATCTACCCTTTCAAAGAGTTGATTCCCCTCCTCTTTTTAGGCTCCCTTTAGGTACTGAAGGCTGCCATGAGGTCACCCCACAGCCTTCATTTCTCCAGGCTGAACAAGCCCAGCTCCCTCAGCCTGTCTTTTCAGGGGAGGTGCTCCAGTCCCCTGATCATCTCTGTGGCTCGCCTCTGGACCCTCTCCAACAGCTCCCTGTCTTTCTGGACACTGTACTGCAGCTGGGGCCTCACAAGAGCAGAGCAGGGGGGGACGATCACCTCCCTGTCCCTCATGGCCACCCCTCTGCTGATGGAGATAATGTGATCCTATGAGCTCCGCCAGCCAGCAGTTCTCAGCACTCACTGTCCCCCCGTCTCTCCCACACTGTCTCAGCTTACCTACAAGGTGCTGCACAGGACGGTGTGAAGACAAAGGGACGCAGTCGGTGCACAAGTGCAACAAGCGAGCTGCTCAGTCAGAGCTCCAGCGCTCCAATGAAGGGACGCAGCACGCACTGCTCCTCCCCTCATTCTAGCCCTTATGACATCACTGAGGGCCACCAGGCTGCTCCACCACGACGGACAGGGTGGGGAGGCAAGACCAGTCACAAGGGCAGAAGATTCCAACAGCCCAGCCCAACGTTCTGGAATCAGGGGCTGCTTGGAATTCTACCCCAGCCAAATCCTGGAGAAGCTGGCACGGGGTCGTCATGACCAAAGCGCAGGACCTGGCGCTTGCTCTTGTTGAGCCTCGCACAACTGGCCTCAGTGCATCCCTCTGGAGGGCCTTCCTGCCCTCAGCCAGATGGACGCTTCCTCCCAGCAGCGTACCTTGCAGTGCTGGGCCCATGTCAAATCCACACTAGAGTGGGTTTTGTTACATTCAAGGGCATGTTGCAGCACCCATCTATTTCACCTGTAAGGAAATAAAGCAGGAGATGGGAGAAACACAGAACTGCTGCCAGGCTGCTTTATCCCTTTCTCAGCCCAACTTCCCTTGCCTCATCCCCTACCCCAACTCCTGGATGATGCCCACAGGCTGATAGTTGGATCTCAAATCCATAGGACTCCTTTCACAGGACTCCATCAAAAAGGCTGTCACACTTGTTCCGTACACTCACACTGACCCAGCAGTGGTATCACAGTCACTTAACACACACACAACAACCAAACCCCGAGCATGCACATCCCTTCCTGCGTGACTGCAGCCCACAGCTCCCCTTCACACCCCCGTGGATCTCTGGTGTTTTACACTGATGCAGCCTCGCTGCAGCTCCGTGGCTGTCACACAAGGCCTGCAGGACCTCTTTCTCTGCAAACCCCGTCTGCAGGCATTGGTTCACGAGGTTCACCTCCTGCCCTCCTGAGCAAAAACAAGCACTAAGAACAAGAGCAAAGCACGCTGGACTCGACCTGGCTGGATCCCCAGCCCTCAGTCCTGTCAGACGGACCCTGGTGTGGAGACTCATCCCCAAAGCCTGGCTGGACATCAGCACAGGCATCATTCTTCAAACGCCCCATCCAAGCAGCAAGGGATCAAAGCGTTGGCACATCTGAAACAGAAATGCTGTGTGAGTTTCCTGTTAGCACTGAGCAGGAACAAATCTACCGCTGAGCAGCAGGATGTGAGACAAGCAGCAGAAGACACCCAACCTGCAGAACCAGCTCGTTTGGGGTCGGTCCAGATGTTTGTCTGCTCCCTTCCCTGGCCCAGGCCAAGCTTGTGAGCTGCTCCTCCTTTGTGCAGGGGGAAATGGTGCAGATGCCATGTGGTGGCTATGCACAGCATGCCTTTCACTTGCTTTTCCTCTCTCCATCTGCCATTAGCAAACAGCATCTCCAGCTGCCAGAGATCACTGAGTCCAACCCCTGCACAACAGTGAAAAAAAAGATATGATAAGGGGTACTTAAAGCACAGCATCTGTAATCACATCAGACTCCTGCACTGTGAAGACTTCCATGAGTATTCCTGCAGAGTGCATCACTTAGTCTCTCTTTAGCCTTGTGTTCATGGTTTTCCTGTAAGAGCTTGTCTAAACACTGCCTATAATCGTGGTTATGCTAGAAGCATTTGGATTTATTGATCCTTAGTGTGATTTCAATTACAAATTTAGATGTTTTTTGTTAGGGACAGCTTTCAATTTATCAATTGCATTAGGTATTGACAACCACGGGGGTACAGTACAGAGAATTACAGGAAGATTGATTTCTCCATCTCCATGCTCCTAGACATTTATGATTACAGTGATGTAGTTATATACAAAGTTGCAAGATACCAAAGCTAGAATAACCTCTTGGTGCAGCAGGATGTCTGGAGCCCAAGTGCAGAGTCTCAGTGTTCCAAAGCCTTGAAGAGGTGCACCGTATGTGCTGGGGCTGATGACACAGACACTGGAGCAAGGCCAGTGTGATGTTAGAAACTTGACCAGCAGCTGATCTGTTGTCAGCCATTTCTGGACACAAACGGGATCTGGTCGACTTAGGACATGACCTTTGGGCTGGAGAGCAACTCCCCAAGGAATCACACAGCCACTGCAGACCGTTGGCAAGAATCCCATACCAAAACAGCTCATCTGCAATCAGTTTTTAATCTGTGCAGCAGTGATTGGAACAGGCGCACGCTCTCTGCAATTGCAGGAATGTTCACAAGTGGAATGGACATCACCTGTGTGCTCCAGCTCTTCTGTGTGCATGCTAGGAGCAGTGATCCCCCTGCACCCAGGGCTGCAATAAGGTCCTGCGGGCTTTCTAACCTGCCAGCCAGCAGCCCAGGCTGCCCAGAGCCACATCCAGCCTGGCCTTGGATGCCTGCAGGGATGGGGCATCCACAGCCTCCCTGGGCAACCTGTTCCAGTGCCTCACCACCCTCTGGCTGAAAAACTTCCTCCTCACATCCAACCTCAACCTCAACACCCCCTGTCTCAGTTTAAAGCCATTCCCCACTTGTCCCATCACTATCCACCCTCCAAAACAAAACACCTCGGCTGTTCAACACTGAAAGAGCAAAATAACCCACAGCTCTTACTTCCACTGTATGCATTTAATTCCAAACTTAAGGTCACAGGTTAATTACTCATGTGATCCTTCCTGACAGAAGAACTACTCGTAGTGATGTGTAGGAGTAAGGAACAGTTTGAAAAGGTCATGGACATATTAGAACTTGCAGCATTTATCTTAATAGATGCCTACATTGCAAAGCATTTTGTAAAACACACGTTACAAGTACTGTGCATTGGATTACACTATATCAAACTCTAAGTAACAATACAGGTTGCTTTTAAATCTACACTTACATGTTTTCTTCTAACTCCTTGATAAAATTCCTGACTGCCTTCAGTTTTATAGCCAAAGCAGTGTTTGAGCTGGTAATGTACTCTTGAACAGCACTGCTGCCTTTAGCATTTGTATGTTTAGATCTGAAAAGAGAATTTGGTCATTATTTCACGATGAGAGAATCTTATATGACAAAACAGAATTACAAAAATCTGACAATACTGTAAAATGCAAGCGTAAGAATGTGGCTTTGATTTTTTTTTTCTTTTTTCTTTTTTTTTTTTTTTTTGAAATGGTGAGTGTACCATTAATTCAAGACAAGAATTTTGTTTGTAAGTCGATCTCTATAACTGTTCTTGGCATCATTCTGTAGGATGAACTAGATACATGGAATTTGGCACTGGCTCCCCAGGGCAGTGGTTTGGCACTGAGCTGACAAAGGCCAAAGAGCATTTGCACAATGCTCTCAGACACAGGGCTTGACCCATAGGAGTACCGGTGTGGAACCAGGAGGTGGAATACATGACCCACGAGGTCCCTTCCAAATAAAGATATTCCATGATCCTCTAATACTTATATTCCCAAGTCCTGTACGCAGTGCTCAGATGCTTTATTGAGAGGTTCCATGAAACAGTGAGGTATCTATGTCCCTTTACCACTCAGTTATTCAATTTGCCACATGGATCTTTCATCCAGTCACATTAAAAAAACACTCAAAGTATTTCCTTCAGTCTTCCATTCTGATAGAGCTTTCTGGAGCAAATAAAGAGTTGCAACTCAGAATGTCCACACCTCCCTTCCTGCACCCTGCATACTTTTTTCATTGTACTGTGATTACGTACCATTCTATTGTCACCCTCATTCTGTCATTATCTAGGCAGTTTACTGCCATTAAATTTTCCAGCAACAGATGCCCACAAGTACAGCCAGCCTGGACTTATTTCCAATACTTACCTTTGTCCTGATGTCCTTGTAGGAGGTGGGACATTTCTCCATCTCAGCAGCAGAGGGCAGGAGGGGTCCAAGGTGAGGGCACGCTCTCCTCTATTTTTCTGGCACTCAAAGACAAAGGGAACAAGAAAACCAGATGTGTTTCCCTGCCCATGGCAAACACCAGCCTTTCCATCCTTACAGTCCTTCCTGCCATCAGCACAGACATTTTGCTTTCTTGTGCCACTTCATCCCTTTAGCATCTGGCATTCTAACAAAAAAGTACTTACAAAGAATTTTAATATTTTCATATTAAATGTCAGAATTAGAACCATTATGTTTACCAAATATTTAAAACGTTCAACCCAGTGAGAAGTGAATTGATGTTGCATTTAGCATTCAGATAAGAACTTGTAAAGGAAGTAAAAAGTGCTGCTTTCATAAACTATAGTCTCATTGTCAAGCCTTGCGCTGTCTCAGCAGATTATTACAAAATGTTCATTCAAGCAGGAATTAAGAGATGCGTCTGAATTGATAAGAACAACGAATAATTAAGAAAGCTTGACTGCAGTCTGCTTGAGGATTCCAGTCTGAAGTGTGTTCCACCTGATGACAACTGGGAATGTCTTTCTCTCACCATTAGAACCATTGCACCTCTGACTAAACACATAGCTAATCACCACTGAAAACTAACTACATGTTGATTAACATTCAGAGAGATTGTGCAGGTGTCCTTTTAGGAACTGGCCTACAGTATGCTAAGAGGGATGGATGTGGGGACATTAGGATAACGTGCCCTCTGCCTTTTAAGACAGCCCCAGCAGAGCAGGTCAGCAGGCTGAAGAGCTGAGTGGGTCACCAGGGCTCAGAGACTTCACTCGGCCATCTGAAAGTTGAGGGACTTCGCCCCAAGCTGCCCTTTTCCATGCAGGCAAGGAGGCCAAGAGAAGGTGGATCGGCACGGTTCTGGTGCAGACAGGGGCTGCAGTGTGAGCAGGCCTACACAGACAAGGCTGTGCCCACACAGAGTGACAGCAGCTTTCGCTGTGAGCAGATTCCCAGGGGGCCTGAGCCATGGCAGTTCTTGATGGCAGCATGTTCCAATCAGCCCTGGAAGTCTTCTCTGGACGTCTGTCGCATTCTGGAATCCACACTGAGGACGCAGTCGCTGTGTCAGAGCAGCTGGCAGAGTCACGGGGAACCGTGACGTAGTTGGCCCAGGGAGCAACAACAAGGCCTGCACTGCTCAGCCAGCCCAGGCCAAAGGGGAGCACGAGAGAGAGCAGAGGAGAGAGGGGGGGAAAGAGGGCCAGGAAGGAAAGGCCTGTGCCTGAATGGACGTGTAGCAGCAGCTGCTGACAGCAAACTCGGTGATGGCAGGGGCACAGCAGAGCAGTGCAATGCTGGCAGCTTCCTGTGTCTTTCACACAGGCACTGCAGACATGGCCAGCACTGGGAGATCAGCAGAACTGCTGCACACCTCTGCCAGCCCAGGCCAGAGGAGTGCAGAACAGTGAGCTGCTGCTGAGGGGAGAGAGGATGGCCTGAGAGCTGACCTGAGAGGCAGGGCTGGCTGTGTTACAGCAGCCTCTGTGTCCTCCTCCTGTGTCTGTGAGGGCCAGAGGGCCAGAAGAGAACATGCCCAGACAACGAAGCCCTGCTGTCCTCTGCTGCTCAGCTGGAGAGATGTTCCGCCTTCCTGAAGGACGCTGATCCAAAGGGAAGGAATCAAAGGAAGTCCAGGCTGGCTGTCCTTGTGGGCATCAGCTGCTGGCAGCTGCCTCTGTGCTGCCGTGGGCAGGGCACAGCACACACAGTGTTTGCAGTTCCCTGTGTGACACTGGCCCTGGTGACCTGACAGCCATAGGGAGACAACAGAAAGAGCTGCCTCCCTCTGCCAGATGAGGCAAAGGTGAGAATCCCAGAATCACAGCATGGCCCGGGTTGGAAAGGAGCTCAAGGTTCATGAATCTCCAACCCTTGGCTCTCCAAGGGTGCACAGGGGGCTTTGTTCTCCCTGTGGTGCAGCTTCAGTGCCAACTCACAGCTGAGCTGGTTGGCACACTGTGACAGCCTGCCGCTCTGAAGCTCTTGGGGCAGTGCTCAGTTCTTTCTGAAGTACTCTGGAAAATGCTGCTTCTCCTTCACCAAGTCAATGTCTGTTTCCAGACAGACGTCTTTTTCTCCTCTGTACACACAAACAGTATCTTGTAACTCCCTGGCACAGTGCTCAGAAGTGATACTTCTGGAAGCACGTCAGAGAAAAGTGGCCTTGTCCCAGTGGACTTTCAGAGCAGATGAGAACAAGTCTTGGTTGACGGCTTTCTTCTGCTTCTGGAACTGCACAGGCAGGTTGTGTGTTGTCATACTTTATGCCAGAGTGCCAAACTGAAGCAGTTTCTGCAACCTCTTTTTTTCATACTTGTCACTCTTTGCTGAGACCTTAACTTAGTCATTTTTAATGCGCTCTCATCTAAACTACTGTGTCCTCCAGTGTCAGTGTTGTATGAATCAGGACTGTGGGATTTCATCAGTGAAAGGATTCTGCTCTAATGACTGTCATTCTAAAGCTGATATTGTTTCTACCGCATCAGGCTTGCATGAAGCATCTCTGATCAACAGAGAAATCAGAAAAATTGCTTTTCCTATTGCAGTTTCCTTTTAACTAGTGATGAAAGCTGTCAGTTTATTTTTGGCACCTGAAATCCTGGGATGCAACCAGGTTAGATAAGAAGTGAAACTGAGTGCACAGTAAAGGAACACAGATGAGACAGCATCACACAGCTCTGGAAAAGATGTTCCAGCTCTGTGTGTACCTACACCTTCAGGAGATGAAAAGTACCGGCTTACTGAGGTGTCCTGGGTTGCAGGCTCTGTTAATCTCCATTTTTGGAAGAGCTGCTTGCAATAAATACCTTGTAAGGTGAATGAGCTTGATAGAAGTAGGGTGTGAAAGAGATGGATTTGCTGTTTCCCTGAAGGTGCAGGAGTATTGCTGTGCCTACAGTCAGTAAACAAGGCAGAAATCACTGTGTTCCTCAGAATGAAAAGGAATAAAAATCTTTTTGGGAGTGACAGCACGCCTGAATGAAGCATAAATCTAAACATTTAAAATAAGGGCTAGTGTCAAAGGGACTTGCAGTATTTCTCGTGAAGAAATATTTGATGCTTCTTTATGAAAGTCATCATAACAAAAGTGTACTGATGTCTTTGCTGAGGATTTCCTTGGTTCCAGCCTGAAGGTGTGCGCAGGCATGAGCAGGCAGTGCTGAGCTGCAGGTGAGTGCCTGTGTCCCACAGCAGCAAACCCGTGGATGTCTTCAGGGGGTTGAAATGGGCAGAGCTGTGAAACCTGCAGGCTTTCACTGAAATTGTCCCCTGCTTTATTTTGTAATCTTAGTTTCACCAATGCTTTCCAATATAATTTTCGTATGAATGCAGATACATGGGATAGGATTTAAAGTTTTTATGGTGCTGCTGTATAGTTTTCTGTGGTCATCATAAGCCAATAAAAAAAATAAATGGTAATCAGGCAATCTATTAACAACCTGTGGCACGTGTGAAACAATGAAATTCCTTGCAGGAAGACAATATTGCCATATAATAATGTGGCTATCCAAAACTGTTAATTATACTTGATGAAATGGAGATAAACCTGAAATGCAGGACTTTGATCTTAGCCAAGAATAATAAAACTTATTATCATTCTTAAATTGGCAGCTGCTATCAAAAGCCTGTGTCTTATTTCCCTTTTAGTAACACTGGCTAAATCAGAGAAACTGATAAAAGAATTTCATGATTGCAGCTTAGGGATTCTTTCCCACTTGACAAGAAGTAATCTATGTCCAAAAATGTCTGTAAATACATTTTCTATATTCTTTGGCCAGATGTATTGATATTTGAGATGAATGGCAAAAACATTTTGCGTACATAGATAAACAATGCAAATTTCCTGGGTTGATTTAGAGAAAAAAGCTCCGGTTATCTGATCGTTTCCATGCAGAAATAAGATTTACAGAAAAATTCTCATTATTACAATTCATGCTTGAATAAGTTCAAAAAAGAGACGTGGGGGATGTTGTTTCAATTCCGTCTGATTGTAGGAAGGACTGTCAGGATGGAAAGGCTAGTGTCTGCCATGGGCAAAGAAACACTTCTGGTTTTCATCTTCTCTTTGCCTTTGAGTGCAAGAGGCCATGAGGAGAGTGTGCCCTAAACTTGGACCCTTTTTGACCATTGCAGCAGAGATGGAGAAGTGTTCAACCTTCTAGAAGGACTTCAGGACAAAGATATGTAATGAAAATAAGTCCAGGTTGGCTGTCCTTGTGGGCATCAGCTGCTGACATCTGCATAGTTGTTGCTATGGGAATGGCAGAACAGCTGGAATGTTGCATTTCCTTGTGTGACACAAGCACTGGTGAATTCAAAGCCAGAGGGGTATAATAGAAAGAGCATCACCTCCCTTCCAGATTAGGCAAAGGTGAGTGGGATGTTGTTTCAATTAGTGCTGATGTCAGGAAGACTGTAAGGATGGAAAGGCTGGTGTTTGCCATGGGCAGGGAAACACATCTTGTTTTCATTTTCTCTTTCTCTTTGAGTGCCAGATAAACAGGGGAGAGTGTGCCCTCACATTGGAACTCTCCTGCCCCCTGCTCCTCAGAGGGAGAATGGCCAAGCTTGTAGAAGGACATCAGGACAAAGATATGTAATGAAAATAAGTCCAGGCTGGCTGTACTTGTGGGCATCAGCTGCTGGCATCTGGACGTCTGCAGCCATGAGCATGGCAAAGCAGGTAAAAGATTGCTTTTCCTTGTGTGACACAGGAGCTCTTGACTTGACAGCTAGAGGGATGCAATAGAAAGAGCTGCAACCTCTGCCAGACATGGCAAAGGTGAGTGGGATGTTGTTTCAATTATTACTGAAGTCAGGAAGACTGTAAGGATGGAAAGGCTGGTGTTTGCCATGGGCAGGGAAACACATCTGGTTTTCATTTTCTCTTTGTATTCCAGAAAAAGAGGAGAGTGTGCCCTCACCTTGGACCCATCCTGCCCTCTGCTGCTCAGAGGGTGAAATGTTCCAGCTTCTAGAAGGACATCAGGACAAAGATATGTAATGTAAATAAGTCCAGGCTGGCTGTCCTTGTGGGCATCAGCTGCTGGCATCTGCATTGCTGCTGCCATGAGCATGGCAAAGCAGGTAAAAGGTTGCTTTTCCTTGTGTCACAGGACCTCTTGACTTGAAAGCAAGAGGGATGCAATAGAAAGAGCTGCAACCTCTGCCAGACATGGCAAAGGTGAGTGGGATGTTGTTTCCATTGCTGCTGATGTCAGGAAGGACTGTAAGGATGGAAAGGCTGGTGTTTGCCATGGGCAGGGAAACACATCTGGTTTTTATTTTCTTTTTGTGTGCCAGAAAAAGAGCAGAGTGTGCCCTCACCTTGGACCCCTCCTGCCCTCTTCTGCTGAGATGGAGAAATGTTCCAGCTTGTAGAAGGACATCAGGACAAAGATGCGTAATGAACATAAGTCCAGGCTGGCTGTCCTTGTGGGCATCAGCTGCTGGCATCTGGACTTCTGCTGCCATGAGCATGGCACAGCAGGTAAAAGATTGCTTTTCCTTGTGTGACACAGGAGCTCTTGACTTGAAAGCTAGAGGGATGCAATAGAAAGAGCTGCAACCTCTGCCAGTCGTGGCAAAGGTGAGTGGGATGTTGTTTCAGTTGCTGCTGATGTCAGGAGGACTGTAAGGATGGAAAGTCTGGTGTTTGCCATGGGCAGGGAAACACATCTGGTTTTCATTTTCTCTTTCTCTTTGAGTGCCATATAAAGAGCAGAGTGTGCCCTCACCTTGGACGCATCCTGCTCTCTGCTGCTCAGAGGGAGAAATGTCCAAGCTTCTAGAAGGAAATCAGGACAAAGATATGTAATGAAAATAAGTCCAGGCTGGCTGTCCTTGTGGGCATCAGCTGCTGGCATCTGCATTGCTGCTGCCATGAGCATGGCACAGCAGGTAAAAGATTGCTTTTCCTTGTGTGACACAGGAGCTCTTGACTTGAAAGCTAGAGGGATGCAATAGAAAGAGCTGCAACCTCTGCCAGACGTGGCAAAGGTGAGTGGGATGTTGTTTCAATTATTCCTGAAGTCAGGAAGATTGTAAGGATGGAAAGTCTGGTGTTTGCCATGGGCTGGGAAACACATCTTATTTTCATTTTCTATTTCTCTTTGAGGGCCATATAAAGAGCAGAGTGTGCCCTCACCTTGGACGCATCCTGCTCTCTGCTGCTAAGAGGGAGAAATGTCCAAGCTTCTAGAAGGAAATCAGGACAAAGATATGTAATGAAAATAAGTCCAGGCTGGCTGTCCTTGTGGGCATCAGCTGCTGGCATCTGCATTGCTGCTGCCATGAGCATGGCACAGCAGGTAAAAGATTGCTTTTCCTTGTGTCACACAGGAGCTCTTGACTTGAAAGCTAGAGGGATGCAATAGAAAGAGCTGCAACCTCTGCCAGACATGGCAAAGGTGAGTGGGATGTTGTTTCAATTAGTGCTGACGTCAGGAAGGACTGTAAGGATGGAAAGGCTGGTGTTTGCCATGGGCAGGGAAACACAGCTGGTTTTCATTTTCTCTTTCTCTTTGAGTGCCAGATAAAGAGCAGAGTGTGCCCTCACCTTGGACCCCTCCTGCCCTCTTCTGCTGAGATGGAGAAATGTTCCAGCTTCTAGAAGGACATCAGGACAAGGATATGTAATGAAAATAAGTCCAGGCTGGCTGTCCTTGTGGGCATCAGCTGCTGGCATCTGGACTTCTGCTGCCATGAGCATGGCACAGCAGGTAAAAGATTGCTTTTCCTTGTGTCACACAGGAGCTCTTGACTTGACAGCTAGAGGGATGCAATAGAAAGAGCTGCAACCTCTGCCAGACATGGCAAAGGTGAGTGGGATGTTGTTTCAATTAGTGCTGATGTCAGGAAGGACTTTAAGGTGTGAAAGGCTGGTGTTTGCCATGGGCTGGGAAACACATCTTGTTTTTATTTTCTTTTTGTGTGCCAGATAAAGAGCAGAGTGTGCCCTAACCTTGGACCCCTCCTGCCCTCTTCTGCTGAGATGGAGAAATGTTCCAGCTTGTAGAAGGACATCAGGACAAAGATATGTAATGAAAATAAGTCCAGGCTGGCTGTCCTTGTGTGCATCAGCTGCTGGCATCTGCATTGCTGCTGCCATGAGCATGGCACAGCAGGTAAAAGATTGCTTTTCCTTGTGTGACACAGGAGTTCTTGACTTGACAGCTAGAGGGATGCAATAGAAAGAGCTGCAACCTCTGCCAGACATGGCAAAGGTGAGTGGGATGTTGTTTCAATTAGTGTTGCTGTCAGGAAGGACTTTAAGGATGGAAAGGCTGGTGTTTGCCATGGGCTGGGAAACACATCTTGTTTTTATTTTTTTTTTGTGTCCAAGAAAAAGAGCAGAGTGTGCCCTCACCTTGGACCCCTCCTGCCCTCTTCTGCTGAGATGGAAAAATGTTCCAGCTTCTAGAAGGACATCAGGACAAAGATATGTAATGAAAATAAGTCCAGGCTGGCTGTCCTTGTGGGCATCAGCTGCTGGCATCTGCATTGCTGCTGCCATGAGCATGGCACAGCAGGTAAAAGATTGCTTTTCCTTGTGTGACACAGGAGCTCTTGACTTGAAAGCTAGAGGGATGCAATAGAAAGAGCTGCAACCTCTGCCAGACATGGCAAAGGTGAGTGGGATGTTGTTTCAATTAGTGCTGACGTCAGGAAGGACTGGAAGGATGGAAAGGCTGATGTTTGCCATGGGCAGGGAAACACATCTGGTTTTCATTTTCTCTTTCTCTTTGTGTGCCAGATAAAGAGCAGACTGTGCCCTCGCCTTGGACCCATCCTGCCCTCTTCTTCTCAGAGGGAGAAATTTTCCAGCTTGTAGAAGGACATCCGGACAAGGATATGTAATGAAAATAAGTCCAGGCTGGCTGTCCTTGTGGGCATCAGCTGCTGGCATCTGCATTGCTGCTGCCATGAGCATGGCACAGCAGGTAAAAGATTGCTTTTCCTTGTGTGACACAGGAGCTCTTGACTTGACAGCTAGAGGGATGCAATAGAAAGAGCTGCAACCTCTGCCAGACATGGCAAAGGTGAGTGGGATGTTGTTTCAGTTAGTGCTGATGTCAGGAAGGACTGTAAGGATGGAAAGGCTGGTGTTTGTCATGGGCTGGGAAACACATCTTGTTTTCATTTTCTCTTTCTCTTTGAGTGCCAGATAAAGAGGAGAGTGTGCCCTCACCTTGGACCCCTCCTGCCCTCTTCTGCTGAGATGGAGAAATGTTCCAGCTTCTAGAAGGACATCAGGACAAAGATATGTAATGAAAATAAGTCCAGGCTGGCTGTCCTTGTGGGCATCAGCTGCTGGCATCTGGACTTCTGCTGCCATGAGCATGGCACAGCAGGTAAAAGATTGCTTTTCCTTGTGTGACACAGGAGCTCTTGTCTTGAAAGCTAGAGGGATGCAGTAGAAAGAGCTGCAACCTCTGCCAGACATGGCAAAGGTGAGTGGGATGTTGTTTCCATTGCTGATGATTGCAGGAAGGACTGTAAGGATGGAAAGGCTGGTGTTTGCCATGGGCAGGGAAACACATCTGGTTTTCATTTTCTCTTTCTCTTTGAGTGCCAGACAAAAAGGAGAGTGTACCCTCAACTTGGACCCCTCCTGCCCTCTTCTGCTGAGATGGAGAAATGTTACAGCTTGTAGAAGGACATCAGGACAAGGATATGTGATGAAAATAAGTCCAGGCTGGCTGTCCTTGTGGGCATCAGCTGCTGGCATCTGCATTGCTGCTGCCATGAGTATGGCACAGCAGGTAAAAGATTGCTTTTCCTTGTGTTACACAGGAGCTCTTGACTTGAAAGCTAGAGGGATGCAATAGAAAGAGCTGCAACCTCTGCCAGACATGGCAAAGGTGAGTGGGATGTTGTTTCAATTAGTGCTGACGTCAGGAAGGACTGGAAGGATGGAAAGGCTGATGTTTGCCATGGGCAGGGAAACACATCTGGTTTTCATTTTCTCTTTCTCTTTGTGTGCCAGATAAAGAGCAGACTGTGCCCTCGCCTTGGACCCATCCTGCCCTCTTCTTCTCAGAGGGAGAAATGTTCCAGCTTGTAGAAGGACATACGGACAAGGATATGTAATGAAAATAAGTCCAGGCTGGCTGTCCTTGTGGGCATCAGCTGCTGGCATCTGCATTGCTGCTGCCATGAGCATGGCACAGGAGGTAAAAGATTGCTTTTCCTTGTGTGACACAGGAGCTCTTGACTTGAAAGCTAGAGGGATGCAATAGAAAGAGCTGCAACCTCTGCCAGACATGGCAAAGGTGAGTGGGATGTTGTTTCAGTTAGTGCTGATGTCAGGAAGGACTGGAAGGATGGAAAGGCTGGTGTTTGCCATGGGCTGGGAAACACATCTTGTTTTCATTTTCTCTTTCTCTTTGAGTGCCAGATAAAGAGGAGAGTGTGCCCTCACCTTGGACCCCTCCTGCCCTCTTCTGCTGAGATGGAGAAATGTCCAATCTTCGAAAAGGACATCAGGACAAAGATATGTAATGAAAATAAGTCCAGGCTGGCTGTCCTTGTGTGCATCAGCTGCTGGCATCTGCATTGCTGCTGCCATGAGCATGGCACAGCAGGTAAAAGATTGCTTTTCCTTGTGTTGCACAGGAGCTCTTGTCTTGAAAGCTAGAGGGATGCAATAGAAAGAGCTGCAACCTCTGCCAGACATGGCAAAGGTGAGTGGGATGTTGTTTCAATTAGTGCTGACGTCAGGAAGGACTGGAAGGATGGAAAGGCTGATGTTTGCCATGGGCAGGGAAACACAGCTGGTTTTCATTTTCTCTTTCTGTTTGAGTGCCAGATGAAGAGCATAGTGTGCCCTCACCTTGGACCCCTCCTGCCCTCTTCTGCTGAGATGGAGAAATGTTCCAGCTTGTAGAAGGACAACAGGACAAGGATATGTAATGAAAATAAGTCCAGGCTGGCTGTCCTTGTGGGCATCAGCTGCTGGCATCTGCATTGCTGCTGCCATGAGCATGGCACAGCAGGTAAAAGATTGCTTTTCCTTGTGTGACACAGGAGCTCTTGACTTGACAGCTAGAGGGATGCAATAGAAAGAGCTGCAACCTCTGCCAGACATGGCAAAGGTGAGTGGGATGTTGTTTCAGTTAGTGCTGATGTCAGGAAGGACTGTAAGGATGGAAAGGCTGGTGTTTGTCATGGGCTGGGAAACACATCTTGTTTTCATTTTCTCTTTCTCTTTGAGTGCCAGATAAAGAGCAGAGTGTGCCCTCACCTTGGACCCATCCTGCCCTCTCCTGCTCAGAGGGTGAAATGTCCAATCTTCGAAAAGGACATCAGGACAAAGATATGTAATGAAAATAAGTCCAGGCTGGCTGTCCTTGTGTGCATCAGCTGCTGGCATCTGCATTGCTGCTGCCATGAGCATGGCACAGCAGGTAAAAGATTGCTTTTCCTTGTGTTGCACAGGAGCTCTTGTCTTGAAAGCTAGAGGGATGCAGTAGAAAGAGCTGCAACCTCTGCCAGACGTGGCAAAGGTGAGTGGGATGTTGTTTCAATTATTCCTGAAGTCAGGAAGATAGTAAGGATGGAAAGTCTGGTGTTTGCCATGGGCAGGGAAACACATCTGGTTTTCATTTTCTCTTTCTGTTTGAGTGCCAGATAAAGAGGAGAGTGTGCCCTAACCTTGGACCCCTCCTGCCCTCTTCTGCTGAGATGGAGAAATGTTCCAGCTTGTAGAAGGACATCAGGACAAGGATATGTAATGAAAATAAGTCCAGGCTGGCTGTCCTTGTGGGCATCAGCTGCTGGCATCTGGACATCTGCTGCCATGAGCATGGCACAGCAGGTAAAAGATTGCTTTTCCTTGTGTGACACAGGAGCTCTTGACTTGAAAGCTAGAGGGATGCAATAGAAAGAGCTGCAACCTCTGCCAGACATGGCAAAGGTGAGTGGGATGTTGTTTCAATTAGTGCTGACGTCAGGAAGGACTGTAAGGATGGAAAGGCTGGTGTTTGCCATGGGCAGGGAAACACAGCTGGTTTTCATTTTCTCTTTCTCTTTGAGTGCCAGATGAAGAGCAGAGTGTGCCCTCACCTTGGACCCCTCCTGCCCTCTTCTGCTGAGATGGAGAAATGTTCCAGCTTGTAGAAGGACAACAGGACAAGGATATGTAATGAAAATAAGTCCAGGCTGCCTGTCCTTGTGGGCATCAGCTGCTGGCATCTGCATTGCTGCTGCCATGAGCATGGCACAGCAGGTAAAAGATTGCTTTTCCTTGTGTTACACAGGAGCTCTTGTCTTGAAAGCTAGAGGGATGCAGTAGAAAGAGCTGCAACCTCTGCCAGACGTGGCAAAGGTGAGTGGGATGTTGTTTCAATTATTCCTGAAGTCAGGAAGATTGTAAGGATGGAAAGTCTGGTGTTTTCCATGGGCAGGGAAACACATCTGGTTTTCATTTTCTCTTTCTCTTTGAGTGCCAGATAAAGAGGAGAGTGTGCCCTAACCTTGGACCCCTCCTGCCCTCTTCTGCTGAGATGGAGAAATGTTCCAGCTTGTAGAAGGACATCAGGACAAGGATATGTAATGAAAATAAGTCCAGGCTGGCTGTCCTTGTGGGCATCAGCTGCTGGCATCTGCATTGCTGCTGGCATGAGCATGGCACAGCAGGTAAAAGATTGCTTTTCCTTGTGTGACACAGGAGCTCTTGACTTGACAGCTAGAGGGATGCAATAGAAAGAGCTGCAACCTCTGCCAGACATGGCAAAGGTGAGTGGGATGTTGTTTCCATTGCTGATGATTGCAGGAAGGACTGTAAGGATGGAAAGGCTGGTGTTTGCCATGGGCAGGGAAACACAGCTGGTTTTCATTTTCTCTTTCTCTTTGAGTGCCAGATGAAGAGCAGAGTGTGCCCTCACCTTGGACCCCTCCTGCCCTCTTCTGCTGAGATGGAGAAATGTTCCAGCTTGTAGAAGGACAACAGGACAAGGATATGTAATGAAAATAAGTCCAGGCTGGCTGTCCTTGTGGGCATCAGCTGCTGGCATCTGCATTGCTGCTGCCATGAGCATGGCACAGGAGGTAAAAGATTGCTTTTCCTTGTGTGACACAGGAGCTCTTGACTTGAAAGCTAGAGGGATGCAATAGAAAGAGCTGCAACGTCTGACAGACATGGCAAAGGTGAGTGGGATGTTGTTTCAATTAGTGTTGCTGTCAGGAAGGACTTTAAGGATGGAAAGGCTGGTGTTTGCCATGGGCTGGGAAACACAGCTGGTTTTCATTTTCTCTTTCTCTTTGAGTGCCAGATGAAGAGCAGAGTGTGCCCTCACCTTGGACCCCTCCTGCCCTCTTCTGCTGAGATGGAGAAATGTTCCAGCTTGTAGAAGGACATCAGGACAAGGATATGTAATGAAAATAAGTCCAGGCTGGCTGTCCTTGTGGGCATCAGCTGCTGGCATCTGGACTTCTGCTGCCATGAGCATGGCAAAGCAGGTAAAAGATTGCTTTTCCTTGTGTGACACAGGAGCTCTTGTCTTGAAAGCTAGAGGGAGGCAGTAGAAAGAGCTGCAACCTCTGCCAGACATGGCAAAGGTGAGTGGGATGTTGTTTCCATTGCTGATGATTGCAGGAAGGACTGTAAGGATGGAAAGGCTGGTGTTTCCCATGGGCAGGGAAACACATCTGGTTTTCATTTTCTCTTTCTCTTTGAGTGCCAGACAAAAAGCAGAGTGTGCCCTCAACTTGGACCCCTCCTGCCCTCTTCTGCTGAGATGGAGAAATGTTCCAGCTTCTAGAAGGACATCAGGACTAGGATATGTGATGAAAATAAGTCCAGGCTGGCTGTCCTTGTGGGCATCAGCTGCTGGCATCTGCATTGCTGCTGCCATGAGCATGGCACAGCAGGTAAAAGATTGCTTTTCCTTGTGTGACACAGGAGCTCTTGACTTGACAGCTAGAGGGATGCAATAGAAAGAGCTGCAACCTCTGCCAGACATGGCAAAGGTGAGTGGGAAGTTGTTTCAGTTGCTGCTGATGTCAGGAAGGACTGTAAGGATGGAAAGGCTGGTGTTTGCCATGGGCAGGGAAACACATCTGGTTTTCATTTTCTCTTTCTCTTTGAGTGCCAGATAAAGAGCAGAGTGTGCCCTCACCTTGGACCCCTCCTGCCCTCTGCTGCTGAGATGGAAAAATGTTCCAGCTTCTAGAAGGACATCATGAAAAGATGCGTAATGAACATAAGTCCAGGCTGGCTTTCCTTGTGGTCATCAGCTGCTGGCATCTGCATTGCTGCTGCCATGAGCATGGCACAGCAGGTAAAAGATTGCTTTTCCTTGTGTCACAGGAGCTCTTGACTTGAAAGCTAGAGGAATGCAATCGAAAGAGCTGCAACCTCTGCCAGACATGGCAAAGGTGAGTGGGATGTTGTTTCAATTAGTGCTGATGTCAGGAAGGACTGTAAGGATGGAAAGGCTGGTGTTTGCCATGGGCAGGGAAATACATCTGGTTTTCATTTTCTCTTTCTCTTTGAGTGCCAGATAAAGAGCAGAGTGTGCCCTCACCTTGGACCCATCCTGCCCTCTACTGCTCAGAGGGTGAAATGTCCAATCTTCGAAAAGGACATCAGGACAAAGATATGTAATGAAAATAAGTCCAGGCTGGCTGTCCTTGTGGGCATCAGCTGCTGGCATCTGCATTGCTGCTGCCATGAGCATGGCACAGCAGGTAAAAGATTGCTTTTCCTTGTGTGACACAGGAGCTCTTGACTTGAAAGCTAGAGGGATGCAATAGAAAGAGCTGCAACCTCTGCCACACATGGCAAAGGTGAGTGGGATGTTGTTTCAATTAGTGTTGCTGTCAGGAAGGACTTTAAGGATGGAAAGGCTGGTGTTTGCCATGGGCTGGGAAACACATCTTGTTTTTATTTTCTTTTTGTGTGCCAGATAAAGAGCAGAGTGTGCCCTCACCTTGGACCCCTCCTGCCCTCTTCTGCTGAGATGGAAAAATGTTCCAGCTTCTAGAAGGACATCAGGACAAAGATATGTAATGAAAATAAGTCCAGGCTGACTCTCCTTGTGGGCATCAGCTGCTGGCATCTGCATTGCTGCTGCCATGAGCATGGCAAAGCAGGTAAAAGATTGCGTTTCCTTGTGTGACACAGGAGCTCTTGACTTGAAAGCTAGAGGGATGCAATAGAAAGAGCTGCAACCTCTGCCAGACATGGCAAAGGTGAGTGGGATGTTGTTTCAATTAGTGCTGATGTCAGGAAGGACTGTAAGGATGGAAAGGCTGGTGTTTGCCATGGGCAGGAAACACATCTGGTTTTCATTTTCCCTTTGTGTGCCAGATAAAGAGCAGAGTGTGCCCTCACCTTGGACCCCTCCTGCCCTCTTCTGCTGAGATGGAGAAATGTTCCAGCTTGTAGAAGGACATCAGGACAAGGATATGTAATGAAAATAAGTCCAGGCTGGCTGTCCTTGTGGGCATCAGCTGCTGGCATCTGCATTGCTGCTGCCATGAGCATGGCACAGCAGGTAAAATATTGCTTTTCCTTGTGTGACATAGGAGCTCTTGACTTGAAAGCTAGAGGGATGCAATCGAAAGAGCTGCAACCTCTGCCAGACATGGCAAAGGTGAGTGGGATGTTGTTTCAATTAGTGCAGATGTCAGGAAGGACTGTAAGGATGGAAAGGCCGGTGTTTGCCATGGGCAGGGAAACACATCTTGTTTTCATTTTCTCTTTCTCTTTGAGTGCCAGATAAAGAGGAGAGTGTGCCCTCACCTTGGACCCCTCCTGCCCTCTTCTGCTGAGATGGAGAAATGTTCCAGCTTCTAGAAGGACATCAGGACAAAGATATGTAATGAAAATAAGTCCAGGCTGGCTGTCCTTGTGGGCATCAGCTGCTGGCATCTGGACTTCTGCTGCCATGAGCATGGCACAGCAGGTAAAAGATTGCTTTTCCTTGTGTGACACAGGAGCTCTTGTCTTGAAAGCTAGAGGGATGCAGTAGAAAGAGCTGCAACCTCTGCCAGACGTGGCAAAGGTGAGTGGGATGTTGTTTCAATTATTCCTGAAGTCAGGAAGATTGTAAGGATGGAAAGTCTGGTGTTTGCCATGGGCAGGGAAACACATCTGGTTTTCATTTTCTCTTTCTCTTTGAGTGCCAGATAAAGAGCAGAGTGTGCCCTCACCTTGGACCCATCCTGCCCTCTGCTGCTCAGAGGGAGAAATGTTCCAGCTTGTAGAAGGACATCAGGACAAGGATATGTAATGAAAATAAGTCCAGGCTGGCTGTCCTTGTGGGCATCAGCTGCTGGCATCTGCATTGCTGCTGCCATGAGCATGGCACAGCAGGTAAAAGATTGCTTTTCCTTGTGTCACACAGGAGCTCTTGACTTGACAGCTAGAGGGATGCAATAGAAAGAGCTGCAACCTCTGCCAGACATGGCAAAGGTGAGTGGGATGTTGTTTCAGTTAGTGCTGATGTCAGGAAGGACTGTAAGGATGGAAAGGCTGGTGTTTGTCATGGGCTGGGAAACACATCTTGTTTTCATTTTCTCTTTCTCTTTGAGTGCCAGATAAAGAGGAGAGTGTGCCCTCACCTTGGACCCCTCCTGCCCTCTTCTGCTGAGATGGAGAAATGTTCCAGCTTGTAGAAGGACAACAGGACAAGGATATGTAATGAAAATAAGTCCAGGCTGGCTGTCCTTGTGGGCATCAGCTGCTGGCATCTGCATTGCTGCTGCCATGAGCATGGCACAGCAGGTAAAAGATTGCTTTTCCTTGTGTGACACAGGAGCTCTTGACTTGACAGCTAGAGGGATGCAATAGAAAGAGCTGCAACCTCTGCCAGACATGGCAAAGGTGAGTGGGATGTTGTTTCAATTAGTGTTGCTGTCAGGAAGGACTTTAAGGATGGAAAGGCTGGTGTTTGCCATGGGCAGGGAAACACATCTGGTTTTCATTTTCTTTTTGTGTGCCAGAAAAAGAGCAGAGTGTGCCCTCACCTTGGACCCCTCCTGCCCTCTTCTGCTGAGATGGAGAAATGTTCCAGCTTCTAGAAGGACATCATGACAAAGATATGTAATGAAAATAAGTCCAGGCTGACTCTCCTTGTGGGCATCAGCTGCTGGCATCTGCATTGCTGCTGCCATGAGCATGGCACAGCAGGTAAAAGATTGCGTTTCCTTGTGTGACACAGGAGCTCTTGACTTGAAAGCTAGAGGGATGCAATAGAAAGAGCTGCAACCTCTGCCAGACATGGCAAAGGTGAGTGGGATGTTGTTTCAATTACTGCTGATGTCAGGAAGGACTGGAAGGATGGAAAGTCTGGTGTTTGCCATGGGCAGGGAAACACATCTGGTTTTCATTTTCTCTTTCTCTTTGTGTGCCAGATAAAGAGCAGAGTGTGCCTGCAACTTGAACCCCTCCTGCCCTCTTCTGCTGAGATGGAGAAATGTTCCAGCTTGTAGAAGGACATCAGGACAAGGATATGTAATGAAAATAAGTCCAGGCTGGCTGTCCTTGTGGGCATCAGCTGCTGGCATCTGCATTGCTGCTGCCATGAGCATGGCACAGCAGGTAAAAGATTGCTTTTCCTTGTGTGACACAGGAGCTCTTGACTTGAAAGCTAGAGGGATGCAATAGAAAGAGCTGCAACCTCTGCCAGACATGGCAAAGGTGAGTGGGATGTTGTTTCAATTAGTGCTGATGTCAGGAGGACTTTAAGGATGGAAAGTCTGGTGTTTGCCATGGGCAGGGAAACACATCTGGTTTTCATTTTCCCTTTGTGTGCCAGAAAAAGAGCAGAGTGTGCCCTCACCTTGGACCCCTCCTGCCCTCTTCTGCTGAGATGGAGAAATGTTCCAGCTTCTAGAAGGACATCAGGACAAAGATATGTAATGAAAATAAGTCCAGGCTGGCTGTCCTTGTGGGCATCAGCTGCTGGCATCTGGACTTCTGCTGCCATGAGCATGGCACAGCAGGTAAAAGATTGCTTTTCCTTGTGTGACACAGGAGCTCTTGACTTGACAGCTAGAGGGATGCAATAGAAAGAGCTGCAACCTCTGCCAGACATGGCAAAGGTGAGTGGGATGTTGTTTCAATTAGTGCTGACGTCAGGAAGGACTGGAAGGATGGAAAGGCTGGTGTTTGCCATGGGCAGGGAAACACAACTTGTTTTTATTTTCTTTTTGTGTGCCAGAAAAAGAGCAGAGTGTGCCCTCACCTTGGACCCATCCTGCCCTCTACTGCTCAGAGGGTGAAATGTCCAATCTTCGAAAAGGACATCAGGACAAAGATATGTAATGAAAATAAGTCCAGGCTGGCTGTCCTTGTGGGCATCAGCTGCTGGCATCTGCATTGCTGCTGCCATGAGCATGGCAAAGCAGGTAAAAGATTGCTTTTCCTTGTGTGACACAGGAGCTCTTGACTTGAAAGCTAGAGGGATGCAATAGAAAGAGCTGCAACCTCTGCCAGACATGGCAAAGGTGAGTGGGATGTTGTTTCAATTAGTGCTGATGTCAGGAGGACTTTAAGGATGGAAAGTCTGGTGTTTGCCATGGGCAGGGAAATACATCTGGTTTTCATTTTCTCTTTGTCTTTGAGTGCCAGATAAAGAGCAGAGTGTGCCCTCACCTTGGACCCATCCTGCCCTCTGCTGCTCAGAGGGTGAAATGTCCAATCTTCGAAAAGGACATCAGGACAAAGATATGTAATGAAAATAAGTCCAGGCTGGCTGTCCTTGTGTGCATCAGCTGCTGGCATCTGCATTGCTGCTGCCATGAGTATGGCACAGCAGGTAAAAGATTGCTTTTCCTTGTGTGACACAGGAGCTCTTGACTTGACAGCTAGAGGGATGCAATAGAAAGAGCTGCAACCTCTGCGAGACATGGCAAAGGTGAGTGGGATGTTGTTTCAATTAGTGTTGCTGTCAGGAAGGACTTTAAGGATGGAAAGGCTGGTGTTTGCCATGGGCTGGGAAACACATCTTGTTTTTATTTTCTTTTTGTGTGCCAGAAAAAGAGCAGAGTGTGCCCTCACCTTGGACCCCTCCTGCCCTCTTCTGCTGAGATGGAGAAATGTTCCAGCTTCTAGAAGGTCATCAGGACAAAGATATGTATTGAAAATAAGTCCAGGCTGACTCTCCTTGTGGGCATCAGCTGCTGGCATCTGCATTGCTGCTGCCATGAGCATGGCAAAGCAGGTAAAAGATTGCGTTTCCTTCTGTGACACAGGAGCTCTTGACTTGAAAGCTAGAGGGATGCAATAGAAAGAGCTGCAACCTCTGCCAGACATGGCAAAGGTGAGTGGGATGTTGTTTCAATTAGTGTAGATGTCAGGAAGGACTGTAAGGATGGAAAGTCTGGTGTTTGCCATGGGCAGGGAAACACAGCTGGTTTTCATTTTCTCTTTCTCTTTGAGTGCCAGATAAAGAGCAGAGTGTGCCCTCACCTTGGACCCATCCTGTCCTCTGCTGCTCAGAGGGAGAAATGTTCCAGCTTGTAGAAGGACATCAGGACAAAGATATGTAATGAAAATAAGTCCAGGCTGCCTGTCCTTGTGGGCATCAGTTGCTGGCATCTGCATTGCTGCTGCCATGAGCATGGCACAGCAGGTAAAGGATTGCTTTCCCTTGTGTGACGCAGCAGCTCTTGACTTGACAGCTAGAGGGATGTAATAGAAAGAGCTGCAACATTTGCCAGACATGGCAAAGGTGAGTGAGTGGGATGTTGTTTCAATTAGTACTGATGTCAGGAAGAACTGTAAGGATGGAAAGGCTGGTGTTTGCCATGGGCAGGGAAACACATCTGCTTTTCATCTTCTCTTTGTGTGCCAGAAAAAGAGGAGAGTGTGCCTGTAACTTGGACCCCTCCTGCACTCTTCTGCTGAGATGGTGACATGTTCCAGCTTGTAGAAGGACATCAGGACAAAGATATGTAATGAAAATAAGTCCAGGCTGGCTGTCCTTGTGGGCATCAGCTGCTGGCATCTGGACTTCTGCTGCCATGAGCATGGCACAGCAGGTAAAAGATTGCTTTTCCTTGTGTGACACAGGAGCTCTTGACTTGAAAGCTAGAGGGATGCAATAGAAAGAGCTGCAACCTCTGCCAGACATGGCAAAGGTGAGTGGGATGTTGTTTCAATTAGTGCTGATGTCATGAAGGACTGTAAGGATGGAAAGGCTGGTGTTTGCCATGGGCAGGGAAACACAGCTGATTTTCATTTTCTCTTTCTCTTTGAGTGCCAGATAAAGAGCAGAGTGTGCCCTCACCTTGGACCCCTCTTGCCCTCTTCTGCTGAGATGGAGAAATGTCCCAGGTTCTAGAAGGACATCAGGACAAAGATATGTAGTGAAAATAAGTCCAGGCTGGCTGTCCTTGTGGGCATCAGCTGCTGGCATCTGCATTGCTGCTGCCATGAGCATGGCACAGCAGGTAAGGGATTGCTTTTCCTTGTGGGACAGCTGTTAAGCCATTCTGATTCACCCTTTGCATCCACAGCATACAGTTTTATCCCACACTGCTGTTTCTATCCAGCAGTATGCATATGTGCAGTGCTACAGATGTTGGTGGCCCTGCCTGTGGCAGGGGGTTGGAGATTCCTGATCCTTGAGGTCCCTTCCAACCCGGGCCATTCTGTGTGTGTGTGTGTGACTGGCTAAACACCAATTGTTGCTAGCTCAGCAGGTATACTGCTAATTATTGAACGCCTGACAGCTGCTTATCAACACTTGGCCACTATTTCTGGACACCTGCTCATCCCTGAAGAGAGAGAAGTTTGGAAGGAGGACAGAGGGGAGTCTCTTGATGCCTGCCTGTTGCATCCCAACCTGCCCACAGAGTGAGTCAGTTCGGCCTTGTGTGGAGGCCCTGGCTTCTTTGGAGTCTGTTTTTCTTTTGCTGAGCTTCACCTATCCAAACAGAATGGCCTTACAACATGCTTTCTGGTCCTTAATACTAAACCCATGCAATTTGTAACTATTACAGTTCTGTAAGTGAGAATTGATCACATGATTGAACAACTGTATTTCTAAAATATGTTATGAAATAACTTCTTTTTACTAATACTAATAAAGTCTTTCTACTTTTTCAAACTGTTTCTAAGGGCAAATTACTAAACACATGGTGCTGTACTGCTTCAGAGCAATCCCACATTTGATAGCCAGTGCAGAAACAACATTCCATCCTACAGCATTAGCTAGTTCACAGGTACCAGACGTGTATCTGGATGTGGCTGTTGTGCATAACTGGGGCTGAGGGATCAGAAGTGACAGCTCCACTCTTGGAGACCACAGAACTAAAATGGAAAGATAAAATAGCTGCAGGGCAATTGTTCTCTGTGCCTGAAGCAGGGACCGATTTATGGGGGAGAGATTTAACAGTTAAATGAGGATTACAGCTGCAAGTCTGTGAAACAGATATCAGGGGTCAATGAATGTGTTATCAGCTGTGATGAGAAGAAATGAATCCAAAGGTGTGGGCAGGGGAAGGAAATCGGGGTGGACTCACAATTTTCCTTTACAAATAACTGCCCAAGGAGGGAGTGGAGCTGTGAAACAGCAACAATATCCCATAGCCTTAGAAGGGAGAGTGGGTCTAAAAGCTGTAACACAGACAGTGCTTAAGGATGGTCTTCTGGAACCTTGTCTGTGGCCTTATAACACCCCAATCCTGTCGGCACGGAAGGCAGACGGCACGTATCGGCTGGTGCAAGATGTAAGGAAATGACTGAACCCGTTCTCAAAAGACAGCCTGTGGTTCCTAACCCCTGTACCCTAATGAGTCAGATCCCACACGGACAGCAGTGGTTTGGTGTGAGAGACCTCAAAGATGCTTTCCGGACAGCCTTTGGACTCAGGGAGAAATGGCTGCGTTTGTATGAGGACACATTGTAATCCTATCGTGATTCGTGATGATACTGTAGATACTGGAACTCCTGCTAGTCCTTTGCAACATGTGAATCAAGTGACTGGTGCTGCTGTCATGCAGAAAGCTCCCTTCCAACCACTCAGCAAGCATTTGGATGAGACAGCTTCCTGCTGGGAGCCCTCCGACATCACTGCTGCCTCCTCCAGAACCATACCTGCAGATGCTTCAGAGCTCTTCAGCATGGACTTCCTTCCTCCCATCAGCAGCTGCTCCTGCACTGACCTTCATTCACACTGGGATACCATCTGCTTCCAGCAGGAGCTGACCTGCGAGACAGAGAAAGGAAACGTGGGATGAGCACCAATGCAGAAGCACAAGGCTGTGTCACCACCACGTCTTGCAGCCTTGGGAAGTCAGCTGCAACTGCAGCCTTGGTCAGAATTACAACGGGCACCGTAAATTAAGTGAGACCTCTGAAGTTGTTGTCATGATCAAGTTTTCTCTCTTGACTTCCCCTTACAGCCGTTAGATGCCAGCAAAACATCCCACAAACACTCCTTAACTCTGTGCACACAGGCACCCATCCAACCAGAGCCATCAGTCATTCCCAGCCATGCGCTCTTCCTCCAATCATGGTCAGCATCACACGGCCGTCACGCAGCTCACTTGACTCAGTTTTTCTCTTCTTTCTGGAGGTGTCCTTGCTTCTCAGCCTTCCCTTCTCGTGATGTTTATCTCGCTCTGCAGCTCCTGCTCTGAATAGGCTTTCTTGGATTCCCGCATGACAGGCACAAAATGCAGCCACAGCCCCTGCCACCAAGGTCAGCTCTTCAGCACACATTACCTGAGGAGCACTTGGCAACTCCTGCAACCTGAGCAGTGCCAGGAAGACTGTTTCACTTCTGCTTCTCCTGGCTCAGAAATTCATTTTCCTACCTAGAAAATGGAAAAAGAAAAGAAAGAAAAAAAATCCTGACATTAGCAGACACAATTGATACTATGGAATTCTGGAAGGCAAGGGATTTGCCCTCTATGATGAGAAGTTGAGTGCAAAGAACTCAGAAGAGCCATGAGCAGGTTGTGAACTTGTGGGTAAAATTAGGAAGTGCAGCAGTGCAGGGCTTCTGGAGGTGAGGGTCTGCTACAGCCGCCTGGAAAGAGAGCCTGTTGGTGGGAGCTGCTTACTGCAGCCAGCAGAAGCATCGCACTCACTGACTCTCATCCTGATGGGGGATTCCAGTCAGTCTGGGAAATCAGCATGGCTGGCTGCAAGCAATCTGACAGACTCCTGGAGTGCAGTGAGAATCACTCTGTGGTGCAGGCATTGGGCACAGCAAGCAGAAGGGAAGCATTGCTGGACATGGTGCACACCAGGGGTTACGACAGGAGGCGGTCAGGGCTGCAGTGACCATGCCCTCCTTGAGTTGGTGATCTCAAGGAATGCGGGCCTGGCAGGAAGCAAAGGCAGGAGCCTGAACTTCAGGAGAGCCAGCTGCAGGCTGTTCCAGGAATTCTTGGACGAGATCCTCTGGACAACTGTTTGTAGGGGCAAAGGGATGGAAAAGAGCTGGTCACTTTCTCAGAAAAAAACTTGCTCAGGTTGCAGGCTGAGCTGCAGGAGAGGAAGGGGAGGAGGTGCCAGCACGGCTCTGCACGATGCTCTGCCACACTGGGCAGCTTGATCATGGCTCAGCAGTGGGATCAGACGAGGAGAAGGGGAGAAGGAAATCAAGGATGGGAGGGAACCATCAGACACAGTCAATAAGTGTCTGTGAAGTCTTGCAAACCAGAGATTCCCAGGTTGTTTCTGCTTTTGCAGCATTTGTGTGGTGCAGGGTGAGCAAAAGGTTCTGCTGCTTGATTCTTCTGCAGGAGCCGCCTAAAAGGGAAATGGCCACTGAGCTGCAGACCAAGCAGTACTGCCTGACGTTGGCCAGGGGGAGCTTCTCCTGCCGCAGTGTGCTGATGACAGGTCTGGAGATGATCTGCAGGGCCAGTTCGTAGATGGGAGCCAGGAAAGGACATGATGGGAGGAGGGAGGTGTTAAGCAACATCCAAGGCATCAAAATGCATCAGAAGGCCCTGAAAAGCATCACAAAGCCACAGCCAGGAAGCTTGGGAGTATCATGAGCAGCATCCAGGATGCGAGAGATTATTTGCTACCATGCCAAATGGTAGCAGAGCTCCCCCTGCAGACATCCCAGAGCCAGACAAAACAGGAACAAACCCGGAGCTGTGCTGCACGCACCCCACAGCCACAGCATTGCAAGCTGGGGTGCCTTGCTGTGTGCTGCATTCATCCCAGTCCGTGTGAATGAAGACTCTGGAGGCAGTCAAGGCGTTGGTTGAGCACGAGTGTGCTTTTATTATTATATAAAGGACAGGAGGGTGTGAGAGGTCCACGGTGAAGATGGGACTCATCCTGTCTTGTCATGGAGAGAGTGGCTCAGAGCTCTCAGTGCTGCTGTCCGGTGCCTGGGACTGGAGGCCTGATTGAAAGTCCCCCTGCAAGAGGCTCTGCTCCTCTTCACTGATGCTGACCTGCTCCTGCATGGAGGTGCTGCTGTCGGGGCACTCACACTGTGCTTCAGATGGGCTGCACTGCAGAGACTCTGGGTTAAAATCCACACTTGTGACTGTGGTGTCTGGGAGGCTCAGGTCAGCAACTTCAGCAGAGCCAGGTGTAATGAGAGCATGGACTTCGATGAGCTCCTTCTCCCCATTAATGTTGTTAGATGGAAGGCTGCTATTAGAACTGCAGCAATTTGTGCTTCCTATGAGCTCTCCACTGATGGAAGCACACAGAGCATCCTCGCTACTTGCCCTGGATCTTATGGCTTGGCAAGGGCTCGATTCACCTAGAAAGGATACACAGGGGTTAGTGTCAAACTTTCACAAGCTGAATTACGACAGTGGTACTTGATCAGGGGTGAAGATTTAGGCACGGGATTGAACGCTAGAAAGAGATACATGTGCAGAGCAAGCTTGAATTCTATGTTCCTGAAAAGCAGGGATTTGGAAGCTGCATTTGCACCCTTACCTGCCAGGACTACCACTGCTGTTTCTGAGGGCTGCCTGGCATTGCGCTGCAGTTGGCGTTTGCTGCCAGAGGATGGCTTCCTGAGGCTGAAGCAGCAACACCAACTGCTAGCTGGTGATTCCTCAGTCTTGCTGGGTGGATTTTGTCTGGAGAGAGAAAACAGCCAATGCTGTGAGTCGTGCGTGGTGCAGGGTGAGGGAAGAGCAGCACTGAGCTCTTGGCAGCAGTTGCTTGTTCCTAGCACTGCCTGGTTTCTGCAGGAAAACACAAAAACCCACCCAAACAATGATGCTAGGTGCTGGAAAAGAAAGTCCTCTTTACCTGTCAGATGGAAAGTCAACGACGGTGTGGAATTTGCCCTGCCCAGCTGCAGGGCTTTCTTCCACTTCTATGTCCCGGCTGCTCTCTGTTACCACAGAAGAGGTGCTGTGGCCTCGCCTCTGTGCCTGTGCCTCCTCCAGGCTGAGCAGCTTTGTGGCAGCAGAAGAGACCCCCACAGACTTGGGCCCTGGGAGAGAATTGTGCCCTGTCAGGGAAAACCACAGGTAAGAGCGAGGATCAGAAAGCAGCAGCACAGCCACCACAGTTCTGGGGGAGGTGCTGTATTTTTCTCAGGCTTGCTTATCCGAGCCACTGGAAGAAGAGTAGCCCAAAATAACCATGTGGGAAGAGGTGTGTTTATGGCAAAGGACACGGTCTTACTGTATCAAAATAGGCAAGGAAAAACCCAAGGAAATGGGGGCAGGGAACTGAGAAAGCTTCGCTGCCACACTTGCATCAAGCTTTTCCTGCGTGCAAACCATAATAATGACGGTTTCCTCCTTGTGAAGTTTGGGCTTGGACATTCTCAGCATCCAGCAACAGGATGCCATACCCTAATGGAAGTCCAGAGGTCTGCTGTCCCCTTGATGGTAAAAGAGTATCTCAAACATCCTGGAGAAGGCCTGCATTTGGTCAAGGTGTCAGGTCAAGATCAAGGTAATGGAGGAAGACACTCACCTGCTGCATCTGCAATGTCTGCTCCGGATTTGGAGCCGAAGAGGACGTCGGTGTGGTTGATGATGAATTCCACCACATCCGACTGCGTCTGCAGCTCCATGCAGGCAGCTCTTCCGCTGGCGCAGGCAGACTCGTTCTGCTGTGATCTGTAGAAAAGGCAGATTTTAGAAGTCATTTCTCCAAGACCGTTTCCCCGAGTCTGAATTGTTGCAGCCAAAAGCTGTCAGCTGAGGCTCTGGAGACTTCTGCAGTGGGCAATCAGTGATGCCACTGCAGAAATTCCCCTGGATGATCAAGGACACGTCAGTCCCATCTCAACAAGACTGCAGAAATTGTCACCTAGACATTGTGCCCGTGGGGATGGAGAACAGCTCAGGCTTCTGCTCTTCTGTCAGCCACAGATTTTACAGGAGAAGAGCCCATTTGATGGAGAAAAAGGGAGCACTGTTTTTTTTTTTAATGGAGAACAGATGTAAGCGTTGTGTTGAAACAGAACCAGAAGTTTACCCTAAGAGGTTTGGAGCCCACACGATGGCTAGGTTCTTGGCATGCATGTTTGTTATCGTGGAGCTCCCAGCCAGACACGCCAAGTGTCTCATCAGATACTCCAGAGTCCTGGAAAACAAGAGAGGCAAACGTTCAGCACCAACGAGCATGCCGTGCTGCAATTCAGAAAGACAGAGCCTGGAACCGCATCGTTGCCCTCTGCAATGCAGCAGGGCTGAGCTCAGCAGGCTGAGGGCAGCACTGACCTGTAGTGAGGAGCGGGCAGCTGCTGGATGACGTCCTGCATTCTGAGCAGCCGCTCCTCCTCTGTAGCGGCACCAACAGCATCCTGGAGTAGTGCAGAAAGGGAGCGAGACACCAATCAGGCTAGTACAGCACTGCGAGTAAACCTCGTGGGGCTGACAGCAAAAGGGCCTCCGAGCTGGGGCACTGCTGCAGCCATCTGCCAAGAGGCCCAGGAAGAGGGAAATGAAAGACGTGGCCTTGTGCTTACCGAGAACTTGCCGTACAGCTGGTGAGTGAGCAGAGGGTTCGGGAGCTCCCTGAAGTACATCTTGCAGAGGGAGCTCACGCTGTGAATGTCCCGGACGGTGAGCTCAGGAATCTGCTCCGACTCAAATTCCTGCCTGGAGAGAGGGACGCAAACCCGGTTGAGCGAGAGGAAGGCAAGCCCAAAGCCACACCAGATGCACTCAGGCTGTGTCAGTCGCAGCACTCTTACCGCAGTCTCTGGATGTTGGACGCGACGCCGGACAGGCGGTATATCCCCTGCACCACGCCGTGCTGCTCAATGAACTCAGCGCAGCTCTGGAGGACCTGGGGGACTGAAGAACACGTGCCAGCCGTCAGTGGAGCTCCTGATTCAATCGTGCTGCAGGCTGTGCTCCCGGGAGTCACATCCCATCCACTAAGCCCAGCCAGGCTTGGCTGAAGCAAATACAGATGTGCTTGTCTCTTAGGAGCATCCGCCTCACTTTATCCTTCAGCCATCAACTCCCATTACACGTGTCTCCACTGCTATCAGCCTGCCCCCTGCTAGATATGAGCTCCCTTTCATCTTCTTTAGATGCCCAGCAGAGGAAGATCTCAGGAATGGGCTGCTCCTTACCATCACGACCGGAGTGGAGAAGATGCTCTCCCAGGTCACCGCCAAACACCCTTTCCTTCTCCACCTCCCGCTCGGTCGGTTTCTTTGGGCGGGCCTTCACCAAGGAACGAAGGAAGGTGAGGATCTTGCTGCGTTTCTTGGGCACTGCACAACAAAAGGAAGAAACCAGGTCATTTCAGGTCTGGCTCCGTTGGACGAGGCCGAGCACAGCACATTCTACAGAGCACGTCAGAACGGGAAGAACATTACCAACCAGTACATACAAAAAGGGATTTTCCCCATCTCTGGAGGAGCCCAAGGCCAGGTGGGATGGGGCCCTGGGCAGCCTGATCTAGTCTCACATTAAATGTGGGGGCTGGGAGACCATCCTGAGGCAGGAGGGTTGGAGCATGATGATCCCTGAGGTTCCTTTCCATCCCAAGCCATTCCATGAGTATTCTATAGTTTCCCCAAGTCCAGTCATAAAATCAGGAGGATTGGGCCAAATCTCTGCCCCATGGTGTGCATGAAGAATCATCAACCCAGAGGACAATGTGGGATGGATAAAGGAGGTACTAAACATGGAACGCACCCCCAAAAAGACTTCATTTTGCTTCCCCACACCATCAAATGTAACATCCCTACCTGGCTTTGGCACTGAGTTGATGAGTGCCTCAGGAATGTTCTTATTAATCAGTTCCACACACTCCCCTGGGAAAAATCCAACCTGTAACAAGAAGAGAAGCCAACTATTGCATGCAGCACTTCTCAGGTCTGAACTGTTAAACCAAAAGCCACATAACATTTCCCTCGGAACGTGCTTGCCTGACGTTCCATAAGACTATCCAGCAGAAAATGGCCATAGTTCAAAGCATAAAGGTAATAATTTTTCAACATTTGCAGCCAACGGCAAGGTCCCCTGACACCGACACAGGGAAACTGTTTACGTCCATTAGGCATCCTGTGCATGCAGAGCAGCTCTAAGCTAAGATTCCTGCCTTTACTGCAGTTGCACTCTCCAGTCTGAAGCTTGTGCCTACCTGGAAGCCGAGCTTGCCTCTCCACCAGGGGGTCAGCTCCTTTGGTGGCATGTCGATGACACACACGATGTCTCCGACCTGCAAGAGATTGCAACGTCAATCCCAGCTTCAGCACAGCTGGGAGGAAAGCACAGCTCAAATATCTGCATTCTTCTGCACTGCCAAACATCGCCGAGCATTAAAGCACTTGCACCAGTGCAGCTCTGAAGGCATTTGCCATTGTAAAATTGAGCAACAAGGAACGCCTTGAACTGCTTACCTCAAAGGAGAGTTCATCCGCTGCCTGGGCAACGTATCTCTTAATAGCATGGGCAGCAGCAATAGCTGGAACATTCACAGGTGCCACCTCATGGTCTAGCAGGGGCTTCCCCTTGTTCTCAGCCTGAAACAGAGAGCACAGGCCACGGTGAGGAGCTGGGAACCAACAAGGAGGATTTCAAGGTGAGGAGCACATCTGCAGAGAAAGCTGCAGGAAATGCACTCGGTCCTTATCATGGGCACTTCAGAAGGAACTGCAAGTCTAATAACGGCTGTTTCTCTCCCTGGTGTGCAGCAGGCACACGCCAGCAAAGATGCATCTCTCCCCATCCAGACTAATCAGCAATGGCACTGACGCAGACAGGTGGCCTTGTCCATTTTGCCCCCTCCTTTCCTGCGCTCTTTGTGCAGGAAGGCTGACTGTTTCAGATGCTAGGAGACCGTGAAGAGGGAAACCAAAGCTACGGCTGCAGTTACAAGGTGCAAACAGTGCCATTGCAAGCACCAAGCAGCTCTCTTGAGCAGTCCAACCAACAGCGAGGCCAAACAGAGCAGAGAATGATTGTTGTTTCTGCAGCCATTTCAAGGGAAAAGTCAGTAGAAGATATACACCACAACCTTCAACTCTTGCACTACTGTCTTGCCACAGTGGAGCTCTCTTGGAAAGCAGGAGAGCACATCTGCGGCTCACTCTGCTGGCTGCAGTCAGGGAACAAAGACCAATCAGAGCTTCATACTCTACCTCTGTCCATGCCAGGTCAGGCCCACAGCTGATCTCGCTGCACGCCACAGCCATCAGCGTAGGTGTGACAAGCTGGAACTGAAAAGAAACACACTTTTATTTTCTCTGTTCACATCTCTGCTGTGCTCCCTACAGCTGTCGGGCACACTCACACAGCCCAAGCACGCCTGCTGGTGTCCCTGGTGATGCTGTGCAGCTCTGCACAAGCTGGGGCTGGGACTCTTTGCCTAAGGGATTGGTTTCCTGTAGACCAGCTGGTCACAGCACCACAGACAGCATCCTTCTGAGGGCTGAGCTGCAGAGCACGTGGAGAAAACCCACACGTGACCAGCGTCCCATCAAAGCTGGATGAGGCTGTGTTACTAAACACAGGGCGTCACGGGCTGCTAAAGCATGTGGGGGGACAAACCATGGCAGGTACCTGGCAAGAGATCAGAACGAGGGAGAGAAATCTCTCGAATCCGCAGCCGTTCCTTGTCACTTTGCTCTGATCTTCCACGAGCAAAAGCTGCAGCAGGGAAGCAGGCAGAGGGTGGAGAGAGGAGAGAGAAAGAGCAGGTCAGTTTGCTTCCACGGTTTAGCAAAGACTACAAGGGAAAAACCAAAATCTGCCGTCCCTCAACTTAAAAACTTAAGTTTTCAACTTAAAACCATTTCCCCTTGTTCTGCTGTTATCTACCCTTTCAAAGAGGTGATTCCCCTCCTCTTTTTAGGCTCCCTTTAGGTACTGAAGGCTGCAATGAGGTCACCCCACTGCCTTCTTTTCTCCAGGCTGAACAAGCCCAGCTCCCTCAGCCTGTCTTTGCAGGGGAGGTGCTCCAGTCCCCTGATCATCTCTGTGGCTCGCCTCTGGACCCTCTCCAACAGCTCCCTGTCTTTCTGGACACTGTAGTGCAGCTGGGGCCTCACAAGAGCAGAGCAGGGGGGGACGATCACCTCCCTGTCCCTCATGGCCACCCCTCTGCTGATGGAGATAATGTGATCCTATGAGCTCCGCCAGCCAGCAGTTCTCAGCACTCACTGTCCCCCCGTCTCTCCCACACTGTCTCAGCTTACCTACAAGGTGCTGCACAGGACGGTGTGAAGACAAAGGGACGCAGTCGGTGCACAAGTGCAACAAGCGAGCTGCTCAGTCAGAGCTCCAGCGCTCCAATGAAGGGACGCAGCACGCACTGCTCCTCCCCTCATTCTAGCCCTTATGACATCACTGAGGGCCACCAGGCTGCTCCACCACGACGGACAGGGTGGGGAGGCAAGACCAGTCACAAGGGCAGAAGATTCCAACAGCCCAGCCCAACGTTCTGGAATCAGGGGCTGCTTGGAATTCTAGCCCAGCCAAATCCTGGAGAAGCTGGCACGGGGTCGTCATGACCAAAGCGCAGGACCTGGCGCTTGCTCTTGTTGAGCCTCGCACAACTGGCCTCAGTGCATCCCTCTGGAGGGCCTTCCTGCCCTCAGCCAGATGGACGCTTCCTCCCAGCAGCGTACCTTGCAGTGCTGGGCCCATGTCAAGTCCACACTAGAGTGGGTTTTGTTACATTCAAGGGCATGTTGCAGCACCCATCTCTTTCACCTGTAAGGAAATAAAGCAGGAGATGGGAGAAACACAGAACTACTGCCAGACTGCTTTATCACCTTCTTACACCACCTTCCCTTGCCTCATCCCCTACCCCAACTCCTGGATGATGCCCACAGGCTGATAGTTGGATCTCAAGTCCATAGGACTCCTTTCACAGGGCTCCATCAAAAAGGCTGTCACACTTGTTCCGTACACTCACACTGACCCAGCAGTGGTATCACAGTCACTTAACACACACACAACAACCAAACCCCGAGCATGCACATCCCTTCCTGCGTGACTGCAGCCCACAGCTCCCCTTCACACCTCCGTGGATCTCTGGTGTTTTACACGGATGCAGCCTCGCTGCAGCTCTGTGGCTGTCACACAAGGCCTGCAGGACCTCTTTCTCTGCAAACCCCGTCTGCAGGCATTGGTTCACGAGGTTCACCTCCTGCCCTCCTGAGCAAAAACAAGCACTAAGAACAAGAGCAAAGCACGCTGGACTCGACCTGGCTGGATCCCCAACCCTCAGTCCTGTCAGACGGACCCTGGTGTGGAGACTCATCCCCAAAGCCTGGCTGGACATCAGCACAGGCATCATTCTTCAAACGCCCCATCCAAGCAGCAAGGGATCAAAGCGTTGGCACAGCTGAAACAGAAATGCTGTGTGAGTTTCCTGTTAGCACTGAGCAGGAACAAATCTACCGCTGAGCAGCAGGATGTGAGACAAGCAGCAGAAGACACCCAACCTGCAGAACCAGCTCGTTTGGGGTCGGTCCAGATGTTTGTCTGCTCCCTTCCCTGGACCAGGCCAAGCTTGTGAGCTGCTCCTCCTTTGTGCAGGGGGAAATGGTGCAGATGCCATGTGGTGGCTATGCACAGCATGCCTTGGACTTGCTTTTCCTCTCTCCATCTGCCATTAGCAAACAGCATCTCCAGCCTCCAGAGATCACTGAGTCCAACCCCTGCACAACAGTGAAAAAAAAAGATATGATAAGGGGTACTTAAAGCACAGCATCTGTAATCAGATCAGACTCCTGCACTGTGAAGACTTCCATGAGTATTCCTGCAGAGTGCATCACTTAGTCTCTCCTAAGCCTTGTGTTCATGGTTTTCCTGTAAGAGCTTGTCTAAACACTGCCTGTAATCGTGGTTATGCTAGAAGCATTTGGATTTCTTGATCCTCAGTGTAATTTCAATAACAAATCCAGATGTTTTTTTGTTAGGGACAGCTTTCAATTTCTCAACTGAAATTTCAATATTGCATTAGGTGTTGACAACCACAGGGCTGCAGTACAGAGAATTACAGGAAGATTAATTTCTCCATCTCCATGCTCCTAGACATTTATGGTTACAGTGATGTAGTTATATACAAAGTTGCAAGATACCAAAGCTAGAATAACCTCTTGGTGCAGCAGGATGTCTGGAGCCCAAGTGCAGAGTCTCAGTGTTGCAAAGCCTTGAAGAGGTGCACCGTATGTGCTGGGGCTGATGACACAGACACTGGAGCAAGGCCAGTGTGATGTTAGAAACTTGACCAGCAGCTGATCTGTTGTCAGCCATTTCTGGACACAAACGGGATCTGGTCGACTTAGGACATGACCTTTGGGCTGGAGAGCAACTCCCCGAGGAATCACACAGCCACTGCAGACCGTTGGCAAGAACCCCATACCAAAACAGCTCATCTGCAATCAGTTTTTAATCTGTGCAGCAGTGAGTGGAACAGGCGCACGCTCTCTGCAATTGCAGGAATGTTCACAAGTGGAATGTACATCACCTGTGTGCTCCAGCTCTTCTGTGTGCATGCTAGGAGCAGTGATCCCCCTGCACCCAGGGCTGCAATAAGGTCCTGTGGGCTTTCTAACCTGCCCACCAGCAGCCCAGGCTGCCCAGAGCCACATCCAGCCTGGCCTTGGATGCCTGCAGGGATGGGGCATTCACAGCCTCCCTGGGCAACCTGTTCCAGTGCCTCACCACCCTCTGGCTGAAAAACTTCCTCCTCACATCCAACCTAAACCTCAACACCCCCCGTCTCAGTTTAAAGCCATTCCCCACTTGTCCCATCACTATCCACCCTCCAAAACAAAACACCTCGGCTGTTCAACACTGAAAGAGCAAAATAACCCACAGCTCTTACTTCCACTGTATGCATTTAATTCCAAACTTAAGGTCACAGGTTAATTACTCATGTGATCCTTCCTGACAGAAGAACTACTCGTAGTGATGTGTAGGAGTAAGGAACTGTTTGAAAAGGTCATGGACATATTAGAACTTGCAGCATTCATCTTAATAGATGCCTACATTGCAAAGCATTTTGTAAAACACACGTTACAAGTACTGTGCATTGGATTACACTATATCAAACTCTAAGTAACAATACAGGTTGCTTTTAAATCTACACTTACATGTTTTCTTCCAACTCCTTGATAAAATTCTTTACTACCTTCAGTTTTACAGCCAAAGCAGTGTTTGACCTGGTAATGTACTCTTGAACAGCACTGTTGCCTTTAACATTTGTATGTTTAGATCTGAAGAGAGAATTTGGTCATTATTTCATGATGAGAGAATCTTATATGACAAAACAGAATTACAAAAATCTGACAATACTGTAAAATGCCAGCGTAAGAATGTGGCTTTGATTTTTTTTCTTTTTTTTTCCTCTTTTTTCTTTTCTTTTTTTTTTTTTTTTTTTTTTTTTAAATGGTGAGTGTACCATTAATTCAAGATTGGAATTTTGTTTGTAAGTCGATCTCTATAACTGTTCTTGGCATCATTCTGTAGGATGAACTAGATACATGGAATTTGGCACTGGCTCCCCAGGGCAGTGGTTTGGCACTGAGCTGACAAAGGCCAAAGAGCATTTGCACAATGCTCTCAGACACAGGGCTTGACCCATAGGAGGTCCGGTGTGGAACCAGGAGGTGGAATACATGATCCTCGAGGTCCCTTCCAAATACAGATATTCCATGATCCTCTAATACTTATATTCCCAAGTCCTGTACACAGTGCTCAGGTGCTTAACTGAGAGGTTCCATGAAACAGTGAGGTATCTATGTCCCTTTACCACTCAGTTATTCAATTTGCCACATGGATCTTTCATCCAGTCACATTAGAAAACACTCAAAGTATTTCCTTCAGTCTTCCATTCTGATAGAGCTTTCTGGAGCAAATAAAGAGTTGCAACTCAGAATGTCCACACCTCCCTTCCTGCACCCTGCATACTTTTTTCATTGTACTGTGATTACGTACCATTCTATTGTCACCCTCATTCTGTCCTTATCTAGGCAGTTTAATGCCATTAAATTTTCCAGCAACAGATGCCCACAAGTACAGCCAGCCTGGAAATATTTTGATTACTTATCTTTGTCCTGATGTCCTTGTAGGAGGTGGGACATTTCTCCATCTCAGCAGCAGAGGGCAGGAGGGGTCCAAGGTGAGGGCACGCTCTCCTCTATTTTTCTGGCACTCAAAGACAAAGGGAACAAGAAAACCAGATGTGTTTCCCTGCCCATGGCAAACACCAGCCTTTCCATCCTTACAGTCCTTCCTGCCATCAGCACAGACATTTTGCTTTCTTGTGCCACTTCATCCCTTTAGCATCTGGCATTCTAACAAAAAAGTACTCTAACACTGGAATTTTAATATTTTCATATTAAATGTCAGAATTAAGGAACCATTATTATTACCAAATATTTAAAACATTCAACCCAGTGAGAAGTGAACTGATGTTGCATTTAGCATTCAGATAAGAACTTGACATTTCTCCGGGAAATTCTGTAATCATCATAGTGTTTCACAGTTTTCAGTTTATGAATACTAGTTAAGTCTTCACTAATACATTATCTTCTTCCCCCTTTATGCTTTCTATATTGCTTCTGAAGCAGACTTACCTCATGATTGAATAAATGTATAGTAACGTCCAAGGTGCTTGGATTGAACAAAAATAATCCCAGTATGGGGTTCAGTCAGACTTCTATAGAATAGGTGAATCTTATGCACTGGTGCCAGAGATTTCCAATAGACGACAGGAAGTTCAACAGATGAAAAGTGCACCTAAGTAAAAAGTGCTACTTTAATAAACTATAGTCTCATTGTCAAGCCTTGCACTGTCTCAGCAGATTATTACAAAATGTTCATTCAAGCAGGAATTAAGAGATGCGTCTGAATTGATAACAACAACGAGTAATTAAGAAAGCTTGACTGCAGTCTGCTTGAGGATTCCAGTCTGAAGTGTGTTCCACCTGATGACAACTGGGAATGTCTTTCTCTCACCATTAGAACCATTGCACCTCTGACTAAACACATAGCTAATCACCACTGAAAACTAACTACATGTTGATTAACATTCAGAGAGATTGTGCAGGTGTCCTTTTAGGAACTGGCCTACAGTATGCTAAGAGGGATGGATGTGGGGACATTAGGATAACGTGCCCTCTGCCTGTTAAGACAGCCCCAGCAGAGCAGGTCAGCAGGCTGAAGAGCTGCGTGGGTCACCAGGGCTCAGAGACTTCACTCGGCCATCTGCAAGTTGAGGGACTTCAGCCCAAGCTGCCCTTTTCCATGCAGGCAAGGAGGCCAAGAGAAGGTGGATCGGCACGGTTCTGGTGCAGACAGGGGCTGCAGTGTGAGCAGGCCTACACAGACAAGGCTGTGCCCACACAGAGTGACAGCAGCTTTCGCTGTGAGCAGATTCCCAGGGGGCCTGAGCCATGGCAGTTCTTGATGGCAGCATGTTCCAATCAGCCCTGGAAGTCTTCTCTGGACGTCTGTCGCATTCTGGAATCCACACTGAGGACGCAGTCGCTGTGTCAGAGCAGCTGGCAGAGTCACGGGGAACCGTGACGTAGTTGGCCCAGGGAGCAACAACAAGGCCTGCACTGCTCAGCCAGCCCAGGCCAAAGGGGAGCACGAGAGAGAGCAGAGGAGAGAGGGGGGGAAAGAGGGCCAGGAAGGAAAGGCCTGTGCCTGAATGGACGTGTAGCAGCAGCTGCTGACAGCAAACTCGGTGATGGCAGGGGCACAGCAGAGCAGTGCAATGCTGGCAGCTTCCTGTGTCTTTCACACAGGCACTGCAGACATGGCCAGCACTGGGAGATCAGCAGAACTGCTGCACACCTCTGCCAGCCCAGGCCAGAGGAGTGCAGAACAGTGAGCTGCTGCTGAGGGGAGAGAGGATGGCCTGAGAGCTGACCTGAGAGGCAGGGCTGGCTGTGTGACAGCAGCCTCTGTGTCCTCCTCCTGTGTCTGTGAGGGCCAGAGGGCCAGAAGAGAACATGCCCAGACAACGAAGCCCTGCTGTCCTCTGCTGCTCAGCTGGAGAGATGTTCCGCCTTCCTGAAGGACGCTGATCCAAAGGGAAGGAATCAAAGGAAGTCCAGGCTGGCTGTCCTTGTGGGCATCAGCTGCTGGCAGCTGCCTCTGTGCTGCCATGGGCAGGGCACAGCACACACAGTGTTTGCAGTTCCCTGTGTGACACTGGCCCTGGTGACCTGACAGCCATAGGGAGACAAGAGAAAGAGCTGCCTCCCTCTGCCAGATGAGGCAAAGGGGAGAATCCCAGAATCACAGCATGGCCCGGCTTGGAAAGGAGCTCAAGGTTCATGAATCTCCAACCCTTGGCTCTCCAAGGGTGCACAGGGGGCTTTGTTCTCCCTGTGGTGCAGCTTCAGTGCCAACTCACAGCTGAGCTGGTTGGCACACTGTGACAGCCTGCCGCTCTGAAGCTCTTGGGGCAGTGCTCAGTTCTTTCTGAAGTACTCTAGAAATGCTGCTTCTCCTTCACCAAGTCTGTTTCCAGACAGACGTCTTTTTCTCCTCTGTACACACAAACAGTATCTTGTAACTCCCTGGCACAGTGCTCAGAAGTGATACTTCTGGAAGCACGTCAGAGAAAAGTGGCCTTGTCCCAGTGGACTTTCAGAGCAGATGAGAACAAGTCTTGGTTGACGGCTTTCTTCTGCTTCTGGAACTGCACAGGCAGGTTGTGTGTTGTCATACTTTATGCCAGAGTGCCAAACTGAAGCAGTTTCTGCAACTTCTTTTTTTCATACTTGTCACTCTTTGCTGAGACCTTAACTTAGTCATTTTTAATGCGCTCTCATCTAAACTACTGTGTCCTCCAGTGTCAGTGTTGTATGAATCAGGACTGTGGGATTTCATCAGTGAAAGGATTCTGCTCTAATGACTGTCATTCTAAAGCTGATATTGATGCATCAGGCTTGCAGGAAGCATCTTTGATCAACAGAGAAATCAGAAAAATTGCTTTTCCTATTGCAGTTTCCTTTTAACTAGTGATGAAAGCTGTCAGTTTATTTTTGGCACCAGAAATCCTGGGATGCAACCAGGTTAGATAAGAAGTGACACTGAGTCAACAGTAAGGGAACACAGATGAGATAGCATCACACAGCTCTGGAAAAGATGTTCCAGCTCTGTGTCTACCTACACCTTCAGGAGATGAAAAGTACTGGCTTACTGAGGTGTCCTGGGTTGCAGGTTCTGTTAATCTCCATTTTTGGAAGAGCTGCTTGCAATAAATACCTTGTAAGGTGAATGAGCTTGATAGAAGTAGGGTGTGAAAGAGATGGATTTGCTGTTTCCCTGAAGGTGCAGGAGTATTGCTGTGCCTACAGTCAGTAAACAAGGCAGAAATCACTGTGTTCCTCAGAATGAAAAGGAATAAAAATCTTTTTGGGAGTGACAGCACGCCTGAATGAAGCACAAATCTAAACATTTAAAATAAGGGCTAGTGTCAAAGGGACTTGCAGTATTTCTCGTGAAGAAATATTTGATGCTTCTTCATGAAAGTCATCATAACAAAAGTGTCCTGATGTCTTTGCTGAGGATTTCCTTGGTTCCAGCCTGAAGGTGTGCGCAGGCATGAGCAGGCAGTGCTGAGCTGCAGGTGAGTGCCTGTGTCCCACAGCAGGAAACCCGTGGATGTCTTCAGGGGTTTGAAATGGGCAGAGCTGTGAAACCTGCAGGCTTTCACTGAAATTGTCCTCTGCTTTATTTTGTAATCTTAGTTTCACCAATGCTTTCCAATATGATTTTCGTATGAATGCAGATACATGGGATAGGATTTAAAGTTTTTATGGTGCTGCTGTATAATTTTCTGTAGTCATCATAAGCCAAAAAAAAAAAAAAAAAATGGTAATCAGGCAATCTATTAACAACCTGTGGCACGTGTCAAAACAATGAAATTCCTTGCAGGAAGACAATATTGCTATATAATATTGTGGCTATCCAAAACTGTTAATTATACTTGATGAGCTGGAGATAATCCTGAAATGCAGGACTTTGATCTTAGCCAAGAATAATAAAAGTTATTATCATTCTTAAATTGGCAGCTGCTATCAAAAGCCTGTGTCTTATTTACCTTTTAGTAACACTGGCTAAATCAGAGAAAGTGATAAAAGAATTTCATGATTGCAGCTTAGGGATTCTTTCCCACTTGACCAGAAGTAATCTATGTCCAAAAATGTCTGTAAATAATTTTTCTATCTTATTTTGCCAGATGAATTGATATTTGAGACGAATGGCAAAAACATTTTGCGTACATAGATAAGCAATGCAAATTTCCTGGGTTGTTTTAGAGAATAAAGCTCCGGTTATCAGATCGTTTCCATGCAGAAATAAGATTTACAGTAAAATTCTCATTATTATTATTCATGCATGAATAAGTTCAAAAAAGAGATGTGGGGGATGTTGCTTCAATTCCAAGTGATTGTAGGAAGGACTGTCAGGATGGAAAGGCTAGTGTCTGCCATGGGCAAAGAAACATTTCTGGTTTTCATGTTCCCTTTGTCTTTGAGTGCAAGAGGCCATGAGGAGAGAGTGCCCTAAACTTGGACCTTTTTTGAACATTGCAGCAGAGATGGAGAAGTGTTCAACCTTCTAGAAGGACTTCAGGACAAAGATATGTAATGAAAATAAGTCCAGGTTGGCTGTCCTTGTGGGCATCAGCTGCTGGCATCTGCATAGTTGTTGCTATGGGAATGGCAGAACAGCTGGAATGTTGCATTTCCTTGTGTGACACAAGCACTGGTGAATTCAAAGCCAGAGGGGTATAATAGAAAGAGCATCACCTGCCTGCCAGATTAGGCAAAGGTGAGTGGGATGTTGTTTCAATTAGTGCTGATGTCAAGAAGGACTGTAAGGATGGAAAGGCTGGTGTTTGCCATGGGCAGGGAAACACATCTGGTTTTCATCTTCTCTTTGTGTGCCAGAAAAAGAGGAGAGTGTGCGTGCAACTTGGACCCCTCCTGCCCTTTGCTGCTAAGAAAGAGAAATGTCCAAGCTTCTAGAAGGACACCAGGACAAAGATATGTAATGAAAATAAGTCCAGGCTGGCTGTCCTTGTGGGCATCAGCTGCTGGCATCTGCATTGCTGCTGCCATGAGCATGGCAAAGCAGGTAAAAGATTGCTTTTCCTTGTGTGACACAGGAGCTCTTGACTTGAAAGCTAGAGGGATGCAATAGACAGAGCTGCAACCTCTGCCAGACATGGCAAAGGTGAGTGGGATCTTGTTTCAATTAGTGCTGATGTCAGGAAGGACTGTAAGGATGGAAAGGCTGGTGTTTGCCATGGGCAGGGAAACACATCTGGTTTTCATTTTCTCTTTCTCTTTGAGTGCCAGATAAACAGGGGAGAGTGTGCCCTCACCTTGTAACTCCCCTGCCGTCTTCTGTTGAGATGGTGAAATGTCCCAGCTTCTGGAAGGACATCAGGACAAAGATATGTTATTAAAATAAGTCCAGGCTGGCAGTCCTTGTGGGCATCAGCTGCTGGCATCTGCATTGCTGCTGCCATGAGCATGGCAAAGCAGGTAAAAGATTGCTTTTCCTTGTGTGACACAGGAGCTCTTGACTTGACAGCTAGAGGGATGCAATAGACAGAGCTGCAACCTCTGCCAGACATGGCAAAGGTGAGTGGGATGTTGGTTCCATTGCTGCTGATGTCAGGAAGGACTGTAAGGATGGAAAGGCTGGTGTTTGCCATGGGCAGAAAAACAAATCTGGTTTTCATTTTCTCTTTCTCTTTGAGTGCCAGATAAACAGGCGAGAGTGTGCCCTCACCTTGTAACTCCCCTGCCCTCTTCTGCTGAGATGGTGAAATGTCCCAGCTTCTAGAAGGACATCAGGACAAAGATATGTAATGAAAATAAGTCCAGGCTGGCTGTCCTTGTGGGCATCAGCTGCTTGCATCTGCATTGCTGCTGCCATGAGCATGGCACAGCAGGTAACAGATTGCTTTTCCTTGTGTGACACAGGAGCTCTTGAGTTCAAAGCTAGAGGTATGCAATAGACAGAGCTGCAACCTCTGCCACACATGGCAAAGGTGAGTGGGATGTTGGTTCCATTGCTGCTTATGACGGGAAGGACTGTAAGGATGGAAAGGCTGGTGTTTGCCATGGGCAGGGAAACTCATCTGGTTTTCATTTTCTCTTTCTCTTTGAGTGCCAGATAAACTGGGGAGAGTGTGCCCTCACCTTTTAACACCCCTGCCCTCTTCTGATGAGATGGTGAAATGTCCCAGCTTCTAGAAGGACATCAGGACAAAGATATGTAATGAAAATAAGTCCAGGCTGGCAGTCCTTGTGGGCATCAGCTGCTGGCATCTGCATTGCTGCTGCCATGAGCATGGCAAAGCAGGTAACAGATTGCTTTTCCTTGTGTGACACAGGAGCTCTTGACTTGACAGCTAGAGGGATGCAATAGACAGAGCTGCAACCTCTGCCAGACATGGCAAAGGTGAGTGGGATGTTGTTTCAATTAGTGCTGATGTCAGGAAGGACTGTAAGGATGGAAAGTCTGCTGTTTGCCATGGGCAGGGAAACACATCTGGTTTTCATTTTCTCTTTCTCTTTGAGTGCCAGATAAACAGGGGAGAGTGTGCCCTCACCTTTTTAGTCCCCTGCCCTCTTCTGCTGAGATGGTGAAATGTCCCAGCTTCTGGAAGGACATCAGGACAAAGATATGTAATGAAAATAAGTCCAGGCTGGCTGTCCTTGTGGGCATCAGCTGCTGGCATCAGCATTGCTGCTGCCATGAGCATGGCAAAGCAGGTAAAAGGTTGCTTTTCCTTGTGTGACACAGGAGCTCTTGACTTGACAGCTAGAGGGATGCAATAGACAGAGCTGCAACCTCTGCCAGACATGGCAAAGGTGAGTGGGATGTTGTTTCAATTAGTGCTGATGTCAGGAAGGACTGTAAGGATGGAAAGGCTGGTGTTTGCCATGGGCAGGGAAACACATCTGGTTTTCATTTTCTCTTTCTCTTTTAGTGCCAGATAAACAGGGGAGAGTGTGCCCTCACCTTGCAACTCTCCTGCCCTCTGCTGCTGAGAGGGAGAAATGTCCCAGCTTCTGGAAGGACATCAGGACAAAGGTATGTAATGAAAATATGTCCAGGCTGGCTGTCCTTGTGGGCATCAGCTGCTGGCATCTGCATTGCTGCTGCCATGAGCATGGCAAAGCAGGTAAAAGGTTGCTTTTCCTTGTGTGACACAGGAGGTCTTGAGTTGAAAGCTAGAGGGATGCAATAGACAGAGCTTCAACCTCTGCCAGACATGGCAAAGGTGAGTGGGATGTTGTTTCAATTAGTGCTGATGTCAGGAAGGACTGTAAGGATGGAAAGGCTGGTGTTTGCCATGGGCAGGGAAACACATCTGGTTTTCATTTTCTCTTTCTCTTTTAGTGCCAGATAAACAGGGGAGAGTGTGCCCTCACCTTGCAACTCTCCTGCCCTCTGCTGCTGAGAGGGAGAAATGTCCCAGCTTCTGGAAGGACATCAGGACAAAGGTATGTAATGAAAATATGTCCAGGCTGGCTGTCCTTGTGGGCATCAGCTGCTGACATCTGCACTGCTGCTGCCATGAGCATGGCAAAGCAGGTAAAAGATTGCTTTTCCTTGACTGACACAGGAGCTCCTGACTTGAAAGCTAGAGGGATTTAATAGAAAGAGCTGCAACCTCTGCCAGACATGGCAAAGGTGAGTGGGATGTTGTTTCAATTAGTGCTGATGTCAGGAAGGACTGTAAGGATGGAAAGGCTGTTGTTTGCCCTGGGCAGGGAAACACATCTGGTTTTCATCTTCTCTTTGTCTTTGTGTGCCAGAAAAAGAGGAGAGTGTGCCCTCACCTTGCAATTCTCCTGCCCTCTTCTGCTGAGATGGAGAAATGTTCCAGCTTGTAGAAGGACATCAGGACAAAGATATGTAATGAAAGTAAGTCCAGGCTGGCTGTCCTTGTGGGCATCAGCTGCTGGCATCTGCATTGCTGCTGCCATGAGCATGGCAAAGCAGGTAAAAGATTCCTTTTCCTTGTGTGACACAGGAGCTCTTGACTTGAAAGCTAGAGGGATGCAATAGAAAGAGCTGCAACCACTGGCAGACATGGCAAAGGTGAGAGGGATGTTGTTTCCATTGCTGCTGATGTCAGGAAGGACTGTAAGGATGGAAAGGCTGGTGTTTGCCCTGGGCAGGGAAACACATCTGGTTTTCATCTTCTCTTTCTCTTTGTGTGCCAGAAAAAGAGGAGAGTGTGCCCTAACCTTGGACCCCTCCTGCCCTCTTCTGCTGAGATGGAGAAATGTTCCAGCTTCTAGAAGGACATCAGGACAAAGATATGTAATGAAAATAAGTCCAGGCTGGCTGTCCTTGTGGGCATCAGCTGCTGGCATCTGCATTGCTGCTGCCATGAGCATGGCAAAGCAGGTAAAAGATTGCTTTTCCTTGTGTGACACAGGAGCTCTTGACTTGAAAGCTAGAGGGATTTAATAGAAAGAGCTGCAACCTCTGCCAGACATGGCAAAGTGACTGGGATGTTGTTTCCATTGCTGCTGATGTCAGGAAGGACTGTCAGGATGGAAAGGCTGTTGTTTGCCCTGGGCAGGGAAACACATCTGGTTTTCATCTTCTCTTTCACTTTGTGTGACAGAAAAAGAGGAGAGTGTGCCCTAACCTTGGACCCCTCCTGCCCTCTTCTGCTGAGATGGAGAAATGTTCCAGCTTGTAGAAGGACATCAGGACAAAGATATGTAATGAAAATAAGTCCAGGCTGGCTCTCCTTGTGGGCATCAGCTGCTTGCATCTGCATTGCTTCTGCCATGAGCATGGCAGAGCAGGTAAAAGATTGCTTTTCCTTGTGTGACACAGGAGCTCTTGACTTGAAACTAGAGTGATGCAATAGAAAGAGCTGCAACCTCTGCCACACATGGCAAAGTGAATGGGATGTTGTTTCAATTAGTGCTGATGTCAGGAGGACTGTAAGGATGGAAAAGCTGGTGTTTGCCATGGGCAGGGAAACACATCTGGTTTTCATTTTCTGTTTCTCTTTGAGTGCCAGATAAACAGGGGAGAGTGTGCCCTAACCTTGGAACTCTCCTGCCCTCTTCTGCTGAGATGGAGAAATGTTCCAGCTTGTAGAAGGACATAAGGACAAAGATATGAAATGGAAATAAGTCCAGGCTGGCTGTCCTTGTGGGCATCAGCTGCTGGCATCTGCATTGCTGCTGCCATGAGCATGGCACAGCAGGTAACAGATTGCTTTTCCTTGTGTGACACAGGAGCTCTTGACTTGAAAGCTAGAGGGATGCAATAGAAAGAGCTGCAACCTCTGCCAGACATGGCAAAGGTGAGTGGGATGTTGTTTCCATTGCTGCTGATGTCAGGAAGGACTGCAAGGAGGGAACGTCTAGTGTTTGCCATGGGCAGGGAAACACATCTGGTTTTCATCTTCTCTTTCACTTTGTGTGACAGAAAAAGAGGAGAGTGTGCCTGCAACTTGGAACCCTCCTGCCCTCTTCTGCTGAGATGGAGAAATGTTCCAGCTTCTAGAAGGACATCAGGACAAAGATATGTAATGAAAATAAGTCCAGGCTGGCTGTCCTTGTGGGCATCAGCTGCTGGCATCTGCTTTGCTCTGCCATGAGCATGGCACAGCAGGTAAAAGATGCTTTTCCTTGTGTGACACAGGAGCTCTTGACTTGAAAGCTAGAGGGATTTAATAGAAAGAGCTGCAACCTCTGCCAGACATGGCAAAGTGACTGGGATGTTGTTTCCATTGCTGCTGATTTCAGGAAGGACTGTAAGGATGGAAAGGCTGTTGTTTGCCCTGGGCAGGGAAACACATCTGGTTTTCATCTTCTCTTTGTCTTTGTGTGCCAGAAAAAGAGGAGAGTGTGCCCTAACCTTGGACCCCTCCTGCCCTCTTCTGCTGAGATGGAGAAATGTTCGTGCTTCTAGAAGGACATCAGGACAAAGATATGTAATGAAAATAAGTCCCGGCTGGCTCTCCTTGCGGGCATCAGCTGCTGGCATCTGCATTGCTGCTGGCATGAGCAAGGCACAGCAGGTAAAAGATTGCTTTTCCTTGTGTGACACAGGAGCTTTTGACTTGAAAGCAAGAGGGATGCAATAGAAAGAGCTGCAACCTCTGCAAGACATGGCAAATGTGAGTGGGATGTTGTTTCCATTGCTGCTGATGTCAGGAAGGACTGCAAGGAGGGAAAGTCTAGTGTTTGCCCAGGGCAGGGAAACACATCTGGTTTTTAACTTCTCTTTGTGTGCCAGAAAAAGAGGAGAGTGTGCCTGGAACTTGGACCCCTCCTTCCCTCTGCTGCTCAGAGGGCGAAATGTTCCAGCTTCTAGAAGGACATCAGGGCAAAGATATGAAATGAAAATAAGTCCAGGCTGGCTGTCCTTGTGGGCAGCAGCTACTGGCATCTGCATTTCTGCTGCCATGAGCATGGCACAGCAGGTAAAAGACTGCATTTCCTTGTGTGACACAGGAGCTCTTGACTTGAAAGCAAGAGGTATGCAATAGAAAGAGCTGCAACCTCTGCCAGATATGGCAAAGGTGAGTGGGATTTTGTTTCGGTTGCTTCTGATGTCAGGAAGGACTGTCAGGATGGAAAGGCTGGTGTTTGCCATGGGCAGGGAAACACATCTGGTTTTCATCTTCTCTTTCACTTTGTGTGCCAGAAAAAGAGGAGAGTGTGCCCTAACCTTGGACCCCTCCTGCCCTCTTCTGCTGAGATGGAGAAATGTTCCAGCTTGTAGAAGGACATCAGGACAAAGATATGTAATGAAAATAAGTCCAGGCTGGCTGTCCTTGTGGGCATCAGCTGCTGGAAACTGCATTGCTTATGCCATGAGCATGGCAAAGCAGGTAAAAGATTGCTTTTCCTTGTGTGACACAGGATCTCTAGACTTGAAACTAGAGGGATGCAATAGAAAGAGCTGCAACCTCTGCCGGACATGTCAAAGGTGAGTTGGATGTTGTTTCCATTGCTGCTGATGGAGGAAGGGCTGTAAGGATGGAAAGTCTAGTGTTTGACCTGGGCAGGGAAACACATCTGGTTTTCATCTTCTCTTTCTCTTTGTGTGCCAGAAAAAGAGGAGAGTGTGCCCTAACCTTGGACCCCTCCTGCCCTCTTCTGCTGAGATGGAGAAATGTTCTAGCTTGTAGAAGGACATCAGGACAAAGATATGTAATGAAAATAAGTCCAGGCTGGCTGTCCTTGTGGGCATCAGCTTCTTGCATCTGCACTGCTGCTGCCATGAGCATGGCACAGCAGGTAAGGGATTGCTTTTCCTTGTGGGACAGGTGTTAAGCCATTCTGATTCACCCTTTGCATCCACAGCATATAGTTTTTTCCCACACTGCTGTTTCTATCCAGCAATGTGCATATGTGCAGTGGTACAGAGGTTGGTGGCCCTGCCTGTGGCATGGAGTTGGAGATTCCTGATCCTTGAGGTCCCTTCCAACCCGGGCCATTCTGTGTGTGTGTGTGTGACTGGCTAAACACCAATTGTTGCTAGCTCAGCAGGTATACTCCTAATTATTGAACGTCTGACAGCTGCTTATCAACACTTGGCCACTATTTCTGGACACCTGCTCATCCCTGAAGAGAGAGAAGTTTGGAAGGAGGACAGAGGGGAGTCTCTTGATGCCTGCCTGTTGCATCCCAACCTGCCCACAGAGTGAGTCAGTTCGGCCTTGTGTGGAGGCCCTGGCTTCTTTGGAGTCTGTTTTTCTTTTGCTGAGCTTCTCCTATCCAAACAGAATGGCCTTACAACATGCTTTCTGGTCCTTAATACTAAACCCATGCAATTTGTAACTATTACAGTTCTGTAAGTGAGAATTGATCATATGATTGAACAACTGTATTTCTAAAATATGTTAAGAAATAACTTCTTTTTACTAATACTAATAAAGTCTTTCTAGTTTTTCAAACTGTTTCTAAGGGCAAATTACAAAACACATTGTGCTGTACTGCTTCAGAGCAATCCCACATTTGATAGCCAGTGCAGAAACAACATTCCATCCTACAGCATTAGCTAGTTCAGAGGTACCAGACGTGTATCTGGATGTGGCTGTTGTGCATAACTGGGGCTGAGGGATCAGAAGTGACAGCTCCACTCTTGGAGACCACAGAACTAAAATGGAAAGATAAAATAGTTGCAGGGCAATTGTTCTGTGTGCCTGATGCAGGGACTGATTTATGGGGGAGAGATTTAACAGTTAAATGAGGATTACAGCTGCAAGTCTGTGAAACAGATGTCAGGTGTCAATGAATGTGTTAACAGCTGTGATGAAGAAGAAATGAATCCAAAGCTGTGGGCAGGGGAAGGAAATCGGGGTGGACTCACAATTTTCCCTTACAAATAACTGCCCAAGGAGGGAGTGGAGCTGTGAAACAGCAACAATATCCCATAGCCTTAGAAGGGAGAGTGGGTCTAAAAGCTGTAACACAGACAGTGGTTAAGGATGGTCTTCTAGAACCTTGTCTGTGGCCTTATAACACCCCAATGCTGTCGGCACGGAAGGCAGACGGCACGTATCGGCTGGTGCAAGATGTAAGGAAATGACTGAACCCGTTCTCAAAAGACAGCCTGTGGTTCCTAACCCCTATACCCTAATGAGTCAGATCCCACACGGACAGCAGTGGTTTGGTGTGAGAGACCTCAAAGATGCTTTCCGGACAGCCTTTGGACTCAGAGAGAAATGGCTGCGTTTGTATGAGGACACATTGTAATCCTATCGTGATTCGTGATGATACTGTAGATACTGGAACTCCTGCTAATCCTTGTCTTTGCAGCGTTTGAAGCAAGCAACTGGTGCTGCTGTCATGCAGAAAGCTCCCTTCCAACCACTCAGCAAGCATTTGGATGAGACAGCTTCCTGCTGGGGAGCCCTCCGGCATCACTGCTGCCTCCTCCAGAACCATACCTGCAGATGCTTCAGAGCTCTTCAGCATGGACTTCCTTCCTCCCATCAGCAGCTGCTCCTGCACTGACCTTCATTCACACTGGGATACCATCTGCTTCCAGCAGGAGCTGACCTGCGAGACAGAGAAAGGAAACGTGGGATGAGCACCAGTGCAGAAGCACAAGGCTGTGTCACCACCACGTCTTGCAGCCTTGGGAAGTCAGCTGCAACTGCAGCCTTGGTCAGAATTACAACGGGCACCGTAAATTAAGTGAGACCTCTGAAGTTGTTGCCATGATCAGAAATAGACGCTGAAATCGCTCACATAACTGTCGGTGGTTCCCTCCAAATTCTTTTGCTTTGGGGAACAGATGGACTCGGAATGGAAGGACACGAGAAAAATGACATCTGTTTGAGCTCAGCAGACTTGAGAGGTGGGCCTGGGTAAACCTCATGAGGTTCAGCACAGCCAAGTGCAAGGTTTGGCATTTGGGCCGGAGGAATCCCAGGCATTCTTTTGTCATCGTGGTGGTTTCCAATAGACCCCAACAATGAGACATCAGGTCGCCGTGTGGGCTCCTGGGTGACACTGCCATTTCCCAGCCATTGCAGCCTAGGGGCAAATAAAGTAAAATACTTCAGAAAGATCTCACACTGATTGCATATTTTACTGTTCTTTTACACAAAACAGAAGGGGAGGGCAGCAGATGCATGCAGCTGCATCAACACCCAGGCTGCTAAAGGAATGGAAAGACAGAAACATCAAATATCAATGCCTTATTCTAATGCAAGGAGGGAAGCTTTTTTCAAAGTTACTTTTTATCACTTAAAATAAGCAGTTGGCACTCTTAAAGGAAAATCTTGGGCCCCAGGTTCTGGCAGTGTGGCAATCTGGCACGGACTCAGCTGTGAATGATCCAAACAGTCTGTTCCAGATTTTAACATCCCTTCTATGCATTCACAAGTTTTCTCTCTTGACTTCCCCTTACAGCCGTTAGATGCCAGCAAAACATCCCACAAACACTCCTTACCTCTGTGCACACAGGCACCCATCCAACCAGAGCCATCAGTCATTCCCAGCCATGCGCTCTTCCTCCAATCATGGTCAGCATCACACGGCCGTCACGCAGCTCACTTGACTCAGTTTTTCTCTTCTTTCTGGAGGTGTCCTTGCTTCTCAGCCTTACCTTCTCGTGATGTTTATCTCGCTCTGCAGCTCCTGCTCTGAATAGGCTTTCTTGGATTCCCGCATGACAGGCACAAAATGCAGCCACAGCCCCTGCCACCAAGGTCAGCTCTTCCGCACACATTACCTGAGGAGCACTTGGCAACTCCTGCAACCTGAGCAGTGCCAGGAAGACTGTTTCATTTCTGCTTCTCCTGGCTCAGAAATTAATTTTCCTACCTAGAAAATGGAAAAAGAAAAGAAAGAAAAAAAATCCTGACATAAAGCAGACACAATTGATACTATGGAATTCTGGAAGGCAAGGGATTTGCCCCCTATGATGAGAAGTTGACTGCAAAGAACTAAGAAGAGCCATGAGCAGGTTGTGAACTTGTGGGTAAAATTAGGAAGTGCAGCAGTGCAGGGCTTCTGGAGGTGAGGGTCTGCTACAGCCGCCTGGAAAGAGAGCCTGTTGGTGGGAGCTGCTTACTGCAGCCAGCAGAAGCATCGCACTCACTGACTCTCATCCTGATGGGGGATTCCAGTCAGTCTGGGAAATCAGCATGGCTGGCTGCAAGCAATCTGACAGACTCCTGGAGTGCAGTGAGAATCACTCTGTGGTGCAGGCATTGGGCACAGCAAGCAGAAGGGAAGCAGTGCTGGACATGGTGCACACCAGGGGTTACGACAGGAGGCGGTCAGGGCTGCAGTGACCATGCCCTCCTTGAGTTGGTGATCTCAAGGAATGCGGGCCTGGCAGGAAGCAAAGGCAGGAGCCTGAACTTCAGGAGAGCCAGCTGCAGGCTGTTCCAGGAATTCTTGGACGAGATCCTCTGGACAACTGTTTGTAGGGGCAAAGGGATGGAAAAGAGATGGTCACTTTCTCAGAAAAAAACTTGCTCAGGTTGCACGCTGAGCTGCAGGAGAGGAAGGGGAGGAGGTGCCAGCACGGCTCTGCACGATGCTCTGCCACACTGGGCAGCTTGATCATGGCTCAGCAGTGGGATCCGACGAGGAGAAGGGGAGAAGGAAATCAAGGATGGGAGGGAACCCTCAGACACAGTCGGTGAGTGTCTGTGAAGTCTTGCAGACCCAGAGATTCCCATGTTGTTTCTGCTTTTGCAGCATTTGTGTGGTGCAGGGTGAGCAAAAGGTTCTGCTGCTTGATTCTTCTGCAGGAGCCGCCTAAAAGGGAAATGGCCACTGAGCTGCAGACCAAGCAGTACTGCCTGACGTTGGCCAGGGGGAGCTTCTCCTGCCGCAGTGTGCTGATGACAGGTCTGGAGATGATCTGCACGGCCAGCTCGTAGGTGGGAGCCAGGAAAGGACATGATGGGAGGAGAGAGGTGTTAAGGAGCGGGCAAGGCATGAAAATGCATCAGAAAGCCCTGAAAATCATCACAAAGCCACAGCCAGGAAGCTTGGGAGTATCATGAGCAGCATCCAGGATGCGAGAGATTATTTGCTACCATGCCAAATGGTAGCAGAGCTCCCCCTGCAGACATCCCAAAGCCAGACAAAACAGGAACAAACCCGGAGCTGTGCTGCACGCACCGCACAGCCACAGCATTGCAAGCTGGGGTGCCTTGCTGTGTGCTGCATTCATCCCAGTCCGTGTGAATGAAGACTCTGGAGGCAGTCAAGGCGTTGGTTGAGCACGAGTGTGCTTTTATTATTGTATAAAAGACAGGAGGGTGGGAGAGGTCCACGGTGACTTAGGGACTCATCCTGTCTTGTCATGGAGAGAGTGGCTCAGAGCTCTCAGTGCTGCTGTCCGGTTCCTGGGACTGGAGGCCTGATTGAAAGTCCTCCTGCAAGAGGCTCTGCTCCTCCTCCCTGACACTGACCTGCTCCTGCATGGAGGTGCTGCTGTCGGGGCACTCACAGTGCTCTTGGGATGGGCTGCACTGCAGACACACTGGGTGACAGACTACACTTGTGACTGTGGTGTCTGGGAGGCTCAGGTCAGCAACTTCAGCAGAGCCAGGTGTGATGAGAGCATGGACTTCGATGATCTCCTTCTCTCCATTAATGTTGTTAGATGGAAGGCTGCTGTTGGAACTGCAGCAGTTTGTGCTTCCTAAGAGCCCTCCACTGATCGAAGCACAGAGAGCATCCTCGCTGCTTGCCCTGGATCTTATGGGTTGGCAAGGGCTCGATTCACCTAGAAAGGATACACAGGGGTTAGTGTCAAACTTTCAGAAGCTGAATTACGACAGTGGTTCTTGATCAGGGGTGAAGATGCTAGGCAGGGGCTGGAATGCCAGAAGGAGATACAAGTGCACTGCAAGCTTGAATTCGATGTTCCTGAAAAGCAGGGATTTGGAAGCTGCATTTGCATTCTTACCTGCCAGGACTACCACTGCTGTTTCTGAGGTCTGCCTGGCATTGCGCTGCAGTTGGCGTTTGCTCCCAGAGGATGGCTTTCTGAGGCTGAAGCAGCAACACCAACGGCTAGCTGGTGATTCCTCATTCTTGCTGGGTGAATTTTGCCTGGAGAGAGAAAACAGCCAATGCTGTGAGTCGTGCGTGGTGCAGGGTGAGGGAAGAGCAGCACTGAGCTCTTGGCAGCAGTTGCTTGTTCCTAGCACTGCCTGGTTTCTGCAGAAAAACAGAAAAACCCACCCAAACGATGATGCTAGGTGCTGGAAAAGAAAGTCCTCTTTACCTTTCAGATGGAAAGTCGATGACTGTGTGGAATTTGCCCTGCCCAGCTGCAGGGCTTTCTTCCACTTCAATGTCGTGGCTGCTCTCTGTCACAGGGGGAGAGCTGCTGTGGCCTCGCCTCTGTGCCTGTGCCTCCTCCAGAGTGAGCAGCTTTGTGGCAGCAGAAGAGACCCCCACAGACTTGGGCCCTGGGAGAGAATTGTGCCCTGTCAGGGAAAACCACAGGTAAGAGCGAGGATCAGAAAGCAGCAGCACAGCCACCACGGTTCTGGGGGAGGTGCTGTATTTTTCTCAGGCTTGCTTATCCGAGCCACTGGAAGAAGAGGAGCCCAAAATAACCATGTGGGCAGAGGTGTGTTGATGGCAAAGGACACGGTCATCATTAAGAGCAGCTTACTGTATCAAAACAGGCAAGGAAAAACCCAAGGAAATGGGGGCAGGGAACTGAGAAAGCTTCGCTGCCACACTTGCATCAAGCTTTTCCTGCATGCAAACCATAATAATGACGGTTTCCTCCTTGTAAAGTTTGGGCTTGGACATTCTCAGCATCCAGCAACAGGATGCCACACCCTAATGGAAGCCCAGAGGTCTGCTGTCCCCTTGATGGTAAAAGAGTATCTCAAAGGTCCTGGAGAAGGCCTGCATTTGATCAAGGTGTCAGGTCAAGATCAAGCTAATGGAGGAAGACACTCACCTGCTGCATCTGCAATGTCTGCTCTGGATTTGGAGCAGAAGAGGACGTCTGTGTGGTTGATGAGAAATTCTACCACATCCGACTGCGTCTGCAGCTCCATGCAGGCAGCTCTTCCGCTGGCGCAGGCAGACTCGTTCTGCTGTGATCTGTAGAAAAGGCAGATTTTAGAAGTCATTTCTCCAAGACCGTTTCCCCGAGTCTGAATTGTTGCAGCCAAAAGCTGTCAGCTGAGGCTCTGGAGACTTCCGCAGTGATGCCACTGCAGAAATTCCCCTGGATGATCAAGGACACGTCAGTCCCATCTCAACAAGACTGCAGAAATTGTCACCTAGACATTGTGCCCGTGGGGTTGGAGAACAGCCCAGGCTCCTGCGCTTCTGTCAGCCACAGATTTTACAGGAGAAGAGCACATTTGATGGAGAAAAAGGGAGGACTGTTTTTCTTAACTGGAGAACAGAGGAAGTGTTGAAACAGAACCAGAAGTTTACCTTAAGAGGTTTGGAGCCCACACAATGGCTAGGTTCTTGGCGTGCATGTTTGTGATGGTGGAGCTCCCAGCCAGACACGCCAAGTGTCTCATCAGGAACTCCAGTGTCCTGGAAAACAAGAGAGGCAAACGTTCAGCACCAACGAGCATGCCGTGCTGCAATTCAGAAAGCAAACCTCCATTCATGCTACTTCTTGTGATTGCTACTGTCACCGAAGATGAAGTAGATCCAACTTGACTGAGTGCCACGCTGCAGCACCAAGCCCCAGCACAGCACAGCCGCAGCCATCAGCTGCACCAAGCGTGCCCCCGTGCCCAGGAACTGACCCCATAAAGTAAGCCCATGGAGCCTTCAACCCTTCAGCATACACAGGCATCGTGTTGCCGGCGTGAGACAGAGCCTGGAACCGCATCGTTGCCCTCTGCAATGCAGCAGGGCTGAGCTCAGCAGGCTGAGGGCAGCACTGACCTGTAGTGAGGAGCGGGCAGCTGCTGGACGACGTCCTGCATTCTGAGCAGCCGCTCCTCCTCTGTAGCGGCACCAACAGCATCCTGGAGTAGTGCAGAAAGGGAGCGAGACACCAATCAGGCTAGTACACCACTGCGAGTAAACCTCGTGGGGCTGACAGCAAAAGGGCCTCCGAGCTGGGGCACTGCTGCAGCCATCTGCCAAGAGGCCCAGGAAGAGGGAAATGAAAGACGTGGCCTTGTGCTTACCGAGAACTTGCCGTACAGCTGGTGGGTGAGCAGAGGGTTCGGGAGCTCCCTGAAGTACATCTTGCAGAGGGAGCTCACGCTGTGAATGTCACGGACGGTGAGCTCAGGAATCTGCTCCGACTCAAATTCCTGCCTGGAGAGAGGGACGCAAACCCGGTTGAGCGAGAGGAAGGCAAGCCCAAAGCCACACCAGATGCACTCAGGCTGTGTCAGTCGCAGCACTCTTACCGCAGTCTCTGGATGTTGGACGCGACGCCGGACAGGCGGTATATCCCCTGCACCACGCCGTGCTGCTCAATGAACTCAGCGCAGCTCTGGAGGACCTGGGGGACTGAAGAACACGTGCCAGCCGTCAGTGGAGCTCCTGATTCAATCGTGCTGCAGGCTGTGCTTCACATCCCATCCACTAAGCCCAGCCAGGCTTGGCTGAAGCAAATACAGATGTGCTTGTCTCTTAGGAGCATCCGCCTCACTTGATCCTTCAGCCATCAACTCCCATTACACGTGTCTCCACGGCTATCAGCCTGCCCCCTGCTAGATATGAGCTCCCTTTCATCTTCTTTAGATGCCCAGCAGAGGAAGATCTCAGGAATGGGCAGCTCCTTACCATCACGACCGGAGTGGAGAAGATGCTCTCCCAGGTCACCGCCAAACACCCTTTCCTTCTCCACCTCCCGCTCGGTCGGTTTCTTTGGGCGGGCCTTCACCAAGGAACGAAGGAAGGTGAGGATCTTGCTGCGTTTCTTGGGCACTGCACAACAAAAGGAAGAAACCAGGTCATTTCAGGTCTGGCTCCGCTGGACGAGGCCGAGCACAGCACATTCTACAGAGCACGTCAGAACGGGAAGAACATTACCAACCAGTACATACAAAAAGGGATTTTCCCCATCTCTGGAGGAGCACAAGGCCAGGCTGGATGGGGCCCTGGGCAGCCTGATCTAGTCTCACATTAAATGTGGGGGCTGGGAGACCATCCTGAGGCGGGAGGGTTGGAGCATGATGATCCCTGAGGTCCCTTCCATCCCAAGCCATTCTATGAAGATTCTATAGTTTTGCCAAGTCCAATCATAAACACAGGAGGATTGGGCCAAATCTCTGCCCCATGGTGTGCATGAAGAATCATCAACCCAGAGGACAATGTGGCATCGATAAAGGAGGTACTAAACATGGAACACACCCCAAAAAAGACTTCATTTTGCTTCCCCACACCATCAAATGTAACATCCCTACCTGGCTTTGGCACAGAATTGATGAGTGCCTCAGGAATGTTCTTATTAATGAGTTCCACACACTCCCCTGGGAAAAATCCAACCTGTAACAAGAAGAAAAGAGAGGCCAACTATTGCATGCAGCACTTCTCAGATCTGAACTGTTAAACCAAAAGCCACGTAACATTTCCCTCGGAACGTGCTTGCCTGACGTTCCATAAGACTATCCAGCAGAAAATGGCCATAGTTCACAGCATAAAGGTAACAATTTTTCAACATTTGCAGCCAAAGACAAGGTCCTCTGACACCGACACAGGGAAACTGTTTATGTCCTTTAGGCATCCTGAGCAGGCAGAGCAGCTCTAAGCTGAGATTCCTGCCTTTACTGCAGTTGCACTCTCCAGTCTGAAGCTTGTGCCTACCTGGAAGCCGAGCTTGCCTCTCCACCAGGGGGTCAGCTCCTTTGGTGGCATGTCGATGACACACACGACGTCTCCCACCTGCAAGAGATTGCAGTGTCAGTCCCAGCTTCAGCACGGCTGGGAGGAAAGCACAGCTCAAATGACTGCATTCTTCTGCACTGCCCAACATCGCCGAGCTTGAGAGCACTTGCACCAGTGCAGCTCTGAAGGCATTTGCCACTGTAAAATTGAACAACAAGGAACGCCTTGAACTGCTTACCTCAAAGGAGAGTTCATCCGCTGCCTGGGCAACGTATCTCTTAACGACATGGGCAGCAGCAATAGCTGGAACATTCACAGGTGCCACCTCATGGTCCAGCAGGGGCTTCCCCTTGTTCTCAGTCTGAAACAGAGAGCACAGGCCACAGTGAGGAGCTGGGAACCAACAAGGAGGACTTCAAGGTGAGGAGCACATCTGCAGAGAAAGCTGCAGGAAATGCACTCGGTCCTTATCGTGGGCACTTCAGAAGGAACTGCAAGTCTAATAACGGCTGTTTCTCTCCCTGGTGTGCAGCAGGCACACGCCAGGCAATGCAAAGATGCATCTCTCCCCACCCAGACTAATCAGCAATGGCACTGACGCAGACAGGTGGCCTTGTCCATTTTGCCCCCTCCTTTCCTGCGCTCTTTGTGCAGGAAGGCTGACTGTTTCAGATGCTAGGAGACCGTGAAGAGGGAAACCAAAGCTACGGCTGCAGTTACAAGGTGCAAACAGTGCCATTGCAAGCACCAAGCAGCTCTCTTGAGCAGTCCAACCAACAGCAAGGCCAAACAGAGCAGAGAATGATTGTTGTTTCTGCAGCCATTTCAAGGGAAAAGTCAGTAGAGGACAAACACAACAGCCGAGATGGCTCTCGTACTTTTATAAACTTGCCACACTTGCACTGCTGTCTTGCCACAGAGGAGCTCTCTTGGAAAGCAGGAGAGCACATCTGCGGCTCACTCTGCTGGCTGCAGTCAGGGAACAAAGACCAATCAGAGCTTCATACTCTACCTCTGTCCATGCCAGGTCAGGCCCACAGCTGATCTCGCTGCACGCCACAGCCATCAGCATAGGTGTGACAAGCTGGAACTGAAAAGAAACACACTCTTATTTTCTCTGTTCACATCTCTGCTGTGCTCCCTACAGCTGTCGGGCACACTCACACAGCCCAAGCACGCCTGCTGGTGTCCCTGGTGATGCTGTGCAGCTCTGCACAAGCTGGGGCTGGGACTCTTTGCCTAAGGGATTGGTTTCCTGTAGACCAGCTGGTCACAGCACCACAGACAGCATCCTTCTGAGGGCTGAGCTGCAGAGCACGTGGAGAAAACCCACACGTGACCAGCGTCCCATCAAAGCTGGATGAGGCTGTGTTACTAAACACGGGGCGTCACGGGCTGCTAAAGCATGTAAGCATGTGGGGGGACAAACCATGGCAGGTACCTGGCAAGAGATCAGAACGAGGGAGAGAAATCTCACGAATCCGCAGCCTTTCCTTGTCACTTTGCTCTGATCTTCCACGAGCAAAAGCTGCAGCAGGGAAGCAGGCAGAGGGTGGAGAGAGGAGAGAGAAAGAGCAGGTCAGTTTGCTTCCACGGTTTAGCAAAGACTACGAGGGAAAAACAAAAATCTGCCCTCCCTCAACTTAAAAACTTAAGTTTTCAACTTAAAACCATTTCCCTTTGTCCTGCTGTTATCTACCCTTTCAAAGAGTTGATTCCCCTCCTCTTTTTAGGCTCCCTTTAGGTACTGAAGGCTGCCATGAGGTCACCCCACAGCCTTCATTTCTCCAGGCTGAACAAGCCCAGCTCCCTCAGCCTGTCTTTGCAGGGGAGGTGCTCCTGTCCCCTGATCATCTCTGTGGCTCGCCTCTGGACCCTCTCCAACAGCTCCCTGTCTTTCTGGACACTGTACTGCAGCTGGGGCCTCACAAGAGCAGAGCAGGGGGGGACGATCACCTCCCTGTCCCTCATGGCCACCCCTCTGCTGATGGAGATAATGTGATCCTATGAGCTCCGCCAGCCAGCAGTTCTCAGCACTCACTGTCCCCCCGTCTCTCCCACACTGTCTCAGCTTACCTACAAGGTGCTGCACAGGACGGTGTGAAGACAAAGGGACGCAGTCGGTGCACAAGTGCAACAAGCGAGCTGCTCAGTCAGAGCTCCAGCGCTCCAATGAAGGGACGCAGCACGCACTGCTCCTCCCCTCATTCTAGCCCTTATGACATCACTGAGGGCCACCAGGCTGCTCCACCACGACGGACAGGGTGGGGAGGCAAGACCAGTCACAAGGGCAGAAGATTCCAACAGCCCAGCCCAACGTTCTGGAATCAGGGGCTGCTTGGAATTCTAGCCCAGCCAAATCCTGGAGAAGCTGGCACGGGGTCGTCATGACCAAAGCGCAGGACCTGGCGCTTGCTCTTGTTGAGCCTCGCACAACTGGCCTCAGTGCATCCCTCTGGAGGGCCTTCCTGCCCTCAGCCAGATGGACGCTTCCTCCCAGCAGCGTACCTTGCAGTGCTGGGCCCATGTCAAGTCCACACTAGAGTGGGTTTTGTTACATTCAAGGGCATGTTGCAGCACCCATCTCTTTCACCTGTAAGGAAATAAAGCAGGAGATGGGAGAAACACAGAACTACTGCCAGACTGCTTTATCACCTTCTTACACCACCTTCCCTTGCCTCATCCCCTACCCCAACTCCTGGATGATGCCCACAGGCTGATAGTTGGATCTCAAGTCCATAGGACTCCTTTCACAGGGCTCCATCAAAAAGGCTGTCACACTTGTTCCGTACACTCACACTGACCCAGCAGTGGTATCACAGTCACTTAACACACACACAACAACCAAACCCCGAGCATGCACATCCCTTCCTGCGTGACTGCAGCCCACAGCTCCCCTTCACACCTCCGTGGATCTCTGGTGTTTTACACGGATGCAGCCTCGCTGCAGCTCTGTGGCTGTCACACAAGGCCTGCAGGACCTCTTTCTCTGCAAACCCCGTCTGCAGGCATTGGTTCACGAGGTTCACCTCCTGCCCTCCTGAGCAAAAACAAGCACTAAGAACAAGAGCAAAGCACGCTGGACTCGACCTGGCTGGATCCCCAACCCTCAGTCCTGTCAGACGGACCCTGGTGTGGAGACTCATCCCCAAAGCCTGGCTGGACATCAGCACAGGCATCATTCTTCAAACGCCCCATCCAAGCAGCAAGGGATCAAAGCGTTGGCACAGCTGAAACAGAAATGCTGTGTGAGTTTCCTGTTAGCACTGAGCAGGAACAAATCTACCGCTGAGCAGCAGGATGTGAGACAAGCAGCAGAAGACACCCAACCTGCAGAACCAGCTCGTTTGGGGTCGGTCCAGATGTTTGTCTGCTCCCTTCCCTGGACCAGGCCAAGCTTGTGAGCTGCTCCTCCTTTGTGCAGGGGGAAATGGTGCAGATGCCATGTGGTGGCTATGCACAGCATGCCTTGGACTTGCTTTTCCTCTCTCCATCTGCCATTAGCAAACAGCATCTCCAGCCTCCAGAGATCACTGAGTCCAACCCCTGCACAACAGTGAAAAAAAAAGATATGATAAGGGGTACTTAAAGCACAGCATCTGTAATCAGATCAGACTCCTGCACTGTGAAGACTTCCATGAGTATTCCTGCAGAGTGCATCACTTAGTCTCTCCTAAGCCTTGTGTTCATGGTTTTCCTGTAAGAGCTTGTCTAAACACTGCCTGTAATCGTGGTTATGCTAGAAGCATTTGGATTTCTTGATCCTCAGTGTAATTTCAATAACAAATCCAGATGTTTTTTTGTTAGGGACAGCTTTCAATTTCTCAACTGAAATTTCAATATTGCATTAGGTGTTGACAACCACAGGGCTGCAGTACAGAGAATTACAGGAAGATTAATTTCTCCATCTCCATGCTCCTAGACATTTATGGTTACAGTGATGTAGTTATATACAAAGTTGCAAGATACCAAAGCTAGAATAACCTCTTGGTGCAGCAGGATGTCTGGAGCCCAAGTGCAGAGTCTCAGTGTTGCAAAGCCTTGAAGAGGTGCACCGTATGTGCTGGGGCTGATGACACAGACACTGGAGCAAGGCCAGTGTGATGTTAGAAACTTGACCAGCAGCTGATCTGTTGTCAGCCATTTCTGGACACAAACGGGATCTGGTCGACTTAGGACATGACCTTTGGGCTGGAGAGCAACTCCCCGAGGAATCACACAGCCACTGCAGACCGTTGGCAAGAACCCCATACCAAAACAGCTCATCTGCAATCAGTTTTTAATCTGTGCAGCAGTGAGTGGAACAGGCGCACGCTCTCTGCAATTGCAGGAATGTTCACAAGTGGAATGTACATCACCTGTGTGCTCCAGCTCTTCTGTGTGCATGCTAGGAGCAGTGATCCCCCTGCACCCAGGGCTGCAATAAGGTCCTGTGGGCTTTCTAACCTGCCCACCAGCAGCCCAGGCTGCCCAGAGCCACATCCAGCCTGGCCTTGGATGCCTGCAGGGATGGGGCATTCACAGCCTCCCTGGGCAACCTGTTCCAGTGCCTCACCACCCTCTGGCTGAAAAACTTCCTCCTCACATCCAACCTAAACCTCAACACCCCCCGTCTCAGTTTAAAGCCATTCCCCACTTGTCCCATCACTATCCACCCTCCAAAACAAAACACCTCGGCTGTTCAACACTGAAAGAGCAAAATAACCCACAGCTCTTACTTCCACTGTATGCATTTAATTCCAAACTTAAGGTCACAGGTTAATTACTCATGTGATCCTTCCTGACAGAAGAACTACTCGTAGTGATGTGTAGGAGTAAGGAACTGTTTGAAAAGGTCATGGACATATTAGAACTTGCAGCATTCATCTTAATAGATGCCTACATTGCAAAGCATTTTGTAAAACACACGTTACAAGTACTGTGCATTGGATTACACTATATCAAACTCTAAGTAACAATACAGGTTGCTTTTAAATCTACACTTACATGTTTTCTTCCAACTCCTTGATAAAATTCTTTACTACCTTCAGTTTTACAGCCAAAGCAGTGTTTGACCTGGTAATGTACTCTTGAACAGCACTGTTGCCTTTAACATTTGTATGTTTAGATCTGAAGAGAGAATTTGGTCATTATTTCATGATGAGAGAATCTTATATGACAAAACAGAATTACAAAAATCTGACAATACTGTAAAATGCCAGCGTAAGAATGTGGCTTTGATTTTTTTTCTTTTTTTTTCCTCTTTTTTCTTTTCTTTTTTTTTTTTTTTTTTTTTTTTTTTAAATGGTGAGTGTACCATTAATTCAAGATTGGAATTTTGTTTGTAAGTCGATCTCTATAACTGTTCTTGGCATCATTCTGTAGGATGAACTAGATACATGGAATTTGGCACTGGCTCCCCAGGGCAGTGGTTTGGCACTGAGCTGACAAAGGCCAAAGAGCATTTGCACAATGCTCTCAGACACAGGGCTTGACCCATAGGAGGTCCAGTGTGGAACCAGGAGGTGGAATACATGATCCTCGAGGTCCCTTCCAAATACAGATATTCCATGATCCTCTAATACTTATATTCCCAAGTCCTGTACACAGTGCTCAGGTGCTTAACTGAGAGGTTCCATGAAACAGTGAGGTATCTATGTCCCTTTACCACCCAGTTATTCAATTTGCCACATGGATCTTTCATCCAGTCACATTAGAAAACACTCAAAGTATTTCCTTCAGTCTTCCATTCTGATAGAGCTTTCTGGAGCAAATAAAGAGTTGCAACTCAGAATGTCCACACCTCCCTTCCTGCACCCTGCATACTTTTTTCATTGTACTGTGATTACGTACCATTCTATTGTCACCCTCATTCTGTCCTTATCTAGGCAGTTTACTGCCATTAAATTTTCCAGCAACAGATGCCCACAAGTACAGCCAGCCTGGAAATATTTTGATTACTTATCTTTGTCCTGATGTCCTTGTAGGAGGTGGGACATTTCTCCATCTCAGCAGCAGAGGGCAGGAGGGGTCCAAGGTGAGGGCACGCTCTCCTCTATTTTTCTGGAACTCAAAGACAAAGGGAACAAGAAAACCAGATGTGTTTCCCTGCCCATGGCAAACACCAGCCTTTCCATCCTTACAGTCCTTCCTGCCATCAGCAGAGATATTTTGCTTTCTTGTGCCACTTCATCCCTTTAGCATCTGGCATTCTAACAAAAAAGTACTCTAACACTGGAATTTTAATATTTTCATATTAAATGTCAGAATTAAGGAACCATTATTATTACCAAATATTTAAAACATTCAACCCAGTGAGAAGTGAACTGATGTTGCATTTAGCATTCAGATAAGAACTTGACATTTCTCCGGGAAATTCTGTAATCATCATAGTGTTTCACAGTTTTCAGTTTATGAATACTAGTTAAGTCTTCACTAATACATTATCTTCTTCCCCCTTTATGCTTTCTATATTGCTTCTGAAGCAGACTTACCTCATGATTGAATAAATGTATAGTAACGTCCAAGGTGCTTGGATTGAACAAAAATAATCCCAGTATGGGGTTCAGTCAGACTTCTATAGAATAGGTGAATCTTATGCACTGGTGCCAGAGATTTCCAATAGACGACAGGAAGTTCAACAGATGAAAAGTGCACCTAAGTAAAAAGTGCTACTTTAATAAACTATAGTCTCATTGTCAAGCCTTGCACTGTCTCAGCAGATTATTACAAAATGTTCATTCAAGCAGGAATTCAGAGATGCGTCTGAATTGATAACAACAACGAGTAATTAAGAAAGCTTGACTGCAGTCTGCTTGAGGATTCCAGTCTGAAGTGTGTTCCACCTGATGACAACTGGGAATGTCTTTCTCTCACCATTAGAACCATTGCACCTCTGACTAAACACATAGCTAATCACCACTGAAAACCTAGGTGCAATTTCTGCAGTGCACAGACCAACTACGCGTTGATTAACATTCAGAGAGATTGTGCAGGTGTCCTTTTAGGAACTGGCCTACAGTATGCTAAGAGGGATGGATGTGGGGACATTAGGATAACGTGCCCTCTGCCTTTTAAGACAGCCCCAGCAGAGCAGGTCAGCAGGCTGAAGAGCTGCGTGGGTCACCAGGGCTCAGAGACTTCACTCGGCCATCTGCAAGTTGAGGGACTTCAGCCCAAGCTGCCCTTTTCCATGCAGGCAAGGAGGCCAAGAGAAGGTGGATCGGCACGGTTCTGGTGCAGACAGGGGCTGCAGTGTGAGCAGGCCTACACAGACAAGGCTGTGCCCACACAGAGTGACAGCAGCTTTCGCTGTGAGCAGATTCCCAGGGGGCCTGAGCCATGGCAGTTCTTGATGGCAGCATGTTCCAATCAGCCCTGGAAGTCTTCTCTGGACGTCTGTCGCATTCTGGAATCCACACTGAGGACGCAGTCGCTGTGTCAGAGCAGCTGGCAGAGTCACGGGGAACCGTGACGTAGTTGGCCCAGGGAGCAACAACAAGGCCTGCACTGCTCAGCCAGCCCAGGCCAAAGGGGAGCACGAGAGAGAGCAGAGGAGAGAGGGGGGAAAGAGGGCCAGGAAGGAAAGGCCTGTGCCTGAATGGACGTGTAGCAGCAGCTGCTGACAGCAAACTCGGTGATGGCAGGGGCACAGCAGAGCAGTGCAATGCTGGCAGCTTCCTGTGTCTTTCACACAGGCACTGCAGACATGGCCAGCACTGGGAGATCAGCAGAACTGCTGCACACCTCTGCCAGCCCAGGCCAGAGGAGTGCAGAACAGTGAGCTGCTGCTGAGGGGAGAGAGGATGGCCTGAGAGCTGACCTGAGAGGCAGGGCTGGCTGTGTTACAGCAGCCTCTGTGTCCTCCTCCTGTGTCTGTGAGGGCCAGAGGGCCAGAAGAGAACATGCCCAGACAACGAAGCCCTGCTGTCCTCTGCTGCTCAGCTGGAGAGATGTTCCGCCTTCCTGAAGGACGCTGATCCAAAGGGAAGGAATCAAAGGAAGTCCAGGCTGGCTGTCCTTGTGGGCATCAGCTGCTGGCAGCTGCCTCTGTGCTGCCATGGGCAGGGCACAGCACACACAGTGTTTGCAGTTCCCTGTGTGACACTGGCCCTGGTGACCTGACAGCCAGAGGGAGACAAGAGAAAGAGCTGCCTCCCTCTGCCAGATGAGGCAAAGGTGAGAATCCCAGAATCACAGCATGGCCCGGCTTGGAAAGGAGCTCAAGGTTCATGAATCTCCAACCCTTGGCTCTCCAAGGGTGCACAGGGGGCTTTGTTCTCCCTGTGGTGCAGCTTCAGTGCCAACTCACAGCTGAGCTGGTTGGCACACTGTGACAGCCTGCCGCTCTGAAGCTCTTGGGGCAGTGCTCAGTTCTTTCTGAAGTACTCTGGAAAATGCTGCTTCTCCTTCACCAAGTCTGTTTCCAGACAGACGTCTTTTTCTCCTTTGTACACATAAACAGTATCTTGGTAACTCCCTGGCACAGTGCTCAGAAGTGATACTTCTGGAAGCACGTCAGAGAAAAGTGGCCTTGTCCCAGTGGACTTTCAGAGCAGATGAGAACAAGTCTTGGTTGACGGCTTTCTTCTGCTTCTGGAACTGCACAGGCAGGTTGTGTGTTGTCATACTTTATGCCAGAGTGCCAAACTGAAGCAGTTTCTGCAACTTCTTTTTTTCATACTTGTCACTCTTTGCTGAGACCTTAACTTAGTCATTTTTAATGCGCTCTCATCTAAACTACTGTGTCCTCCAGTGTCAGTGTTGTATGAATCAGGACTGTGGGATTTCATCAGTGAAAGGATTCTGCTCTAATGACTGTCATTCTAAAGCTGATATTGTTTCTACCGCATCAGGCTTGCATGAAGCATCTCTGATCAACAGAGAAATCAGAAAAATGGCTTTTCCTATTGCAGTTTCCTTTTAACTAGTGATGAAAGCTGTCAGTTTATTTTTGGCACCAGAAATCCTGGGATGCAACCAGGTTAGATAAGAAGTGACACTGAGTCAACAGTAAGGGAACACAGATGAGATAGCATCACACAGCTCTGGAAAAGATGTTCCAGCTCTGTGTCTACCTACACCTTCAGGAGATGAAAAGTACTGGCTTACTGAGGTGTCCTGGGTTGCAGGTTCTGTTAATCTCCATTTCTGGAAGAGCTGCTTGCAATAAATACCTTGTAAGGTGAATGAGCTTGATAGAAGTAGGGTGTGAAAGAGATGGATTTGCTGTTTCCCTGAAGGTGCAGGAGTATTGCTGTGCCTACAGTCAGTAAACAAGGCAGAAATCACTGTGTTCCTCAGAATGAAAAGGAATAAAAATCTTTTTGGGAGTGACAGCACGCCTGAATGAAGCATAAATCTAAACATTTAAAATAAGGGCTAGTGTCAAAGGGACTTGCAGTATTTCTCGTGAAGAAATATTTGATGCTTCTTCATGAAAGTCATCATAACAAAAGTGTCCTGATGTCTTTGCTGAGGATTTCCTTGGTTCCAGCCTGAAGGTGTGCGCAGGCATGAGCAGGCAGTGCTGAGCTGCAGGTGAGTGCCTGTGTCCCACAGCAGGAAACCCGTGGATGTCTTCAGGGGTTTGAAATGGGCAGAGCTGTGAAACCTGCAGGCTTTCACTGAAATTGTCCTCTGCTTTATTTTGTAATCTTAGTTTCACCAATGCTTTCCAATATGATTTTCGTATGAATGCAGATACATGGGATAGGATTTAAAGTTTTTATGGTGCTGCTGTATAATTTTCTGTAGTCATCATAAGCCAAAAAAAAAAAAATAAATGGTAATCAGGCAATCTATTAACAACCTGTGGCACGTGTCAAAACAATGAAATTCCTTGCAGGAAGACAATATTGCTATATAATATTGTGGCTATCCAAAACTGTTAATTATACTTGATGAGCTGGAGATAATCCTGAAATGCAGGACTTTGATCTTAGCCAAGAATAATAAAAGTTATTATCATTCTTAAATTGGCAGCTGCTATCAAAAGCCTGTGTCTTATTTACCTTTTAGTAACACTGGCTAAATCAGAGAAAGTGATAAAAGAATTTCATGATTGCAGCTTAGGGATTCTTTCCCACTTGACCAGAAGTAATCTATGTCCAAAAATGTCTGTAAATAATTTTTCTATCTTATTTTGCCAGATGAATTGATATTTGAGACGAATGGCAAAAACATTTTGCGTACATAGATAAGCAATGCAAATTTCCTGGGTTGTTTTAGAGAATAAAGCTCCGGTTATCAGATCGTTTCCATGCAGAAATAAGATTTACAGTAAAATTCTCATTATTATTATTCATGCATGAATAAGTTCAAAAAAGAGATGTGGGGGATGTTGCTTCAATTCCAAGTGATTGTAGGAAGGACTGTCAGGATGGAAAGGCTAGTGTCTGCCATGGGCAAAGAAACATTTCTGGTTTTCATGTTCCCTTTGTCTTTGAGTGCAAGAGGCCATGAGGAGAGAGTGCCCTAAACTTGGACCTTTTTTGAACATTGCAGCAGAGATGGAGAAGTGTTCAACCTTCTAGAAGGACTTCAGGACAAAGATATGTAATGAAAATAAGTCCAGGTTGGCTGTCCTTGTGGGCATCAGCTGCTGGCATCTGCATAGTTGTTGCTATGGGAATGGCAGAACAGCTGGAATGTTGCATTTCCTTGTGTGACACAAGCACTGGTGAATTCAAAGCCAGAGGGGTATAATAGAAAGAGCATCACCTCCCTGCCAGATTAGGCAAAGGTGAGTGGGATGTTGTTTCAATTAGTGCTGATGTCAAGAAGGACTGTAAGGATGGAAAGGCTGGTGTTTGCCATGGGCAGGGAAACACATCTGGTTTTCATCTTCTCTTTGTGTGCCAGAAAAAGAGGAGAGTGTGCGTGCAACTTGGACCCCTCCTGCCCTTTGCTGCTAAGAAAGAGAAATGTCCAAGCTTCTAGAAGGACACCAGGACAAAGATATGTAATGAAAATAAGTCCAGGCTGGCTGTCCTTGTGGGCATCAGCTGCTGGCATCTGCATTGCTGCTGACATGAGCATGGCAAAGCAGGTAACAGATTGCTTTTCCTTGTGTGACACAGGAGCTCTTGAGTTGAAAGCTAGAGGGATGCAATAGACAGAGCTGGAACCTCTGCCAGACATGGCAAAGGTGAGTGGGATGTGGTTTCAATTAGTGCTGATGTCAGGAAGGACTGTAAGGATGGAAAGGCTGGTGTTTGCCATGGGCAGGGAAACACATCTGGTTTTCATTTTCTGTTTCTCTTTGAGTGCCAGATAAACAGGGGAGAGTGTGCCCTCACCTTGCAACTCTCCTGCCCTCTTCTGCTGAGATGGTGAAATGTCCCAGCTTCTGGAAGGACATCAGGACAAAGATATGTAATGAAAATAAGTCCAGGCTGGCAGTCCTTGTGGGCATCAGCTGCTGGCATCTGCATTGCTGCTGCCATGAACATGGCAAAGCAGGTAAAAGATTGCTTTTCCTTGTGTGACACAGGAGCTCTTGACTTGAAAGCTAGAGGGATGCAATAGCAAGAGCTGCAACCTCTGCCAGACATGGCAAAGGTGAGTGGGATGTTGTTTCAATTACTGCTGATGTCAGGAAGGACTGTAAGGATGGAAAGGCTGGTGTTTGCCATGGGCAGGGAAACACATCTGGTTTTCATTTTCTCTTTCTCTTTGAGTGCCAGATAAACAGGGGAGAGTGTGCCCTCACCTTGCAATTCTCCTGCCCTCTGCTGCTGAGAGAGAGAAAAATCCCAGCTTCTAGAAGGACATCAGGACAAAGGTATGTAATGAAAATAAGTCCAGGCTGGCTTTCCTTGTGGGCATCAGCTGCTGGCATCTGCATTGCTGCTGCCATGAGCATGGCACAGCAGGTAACAGATTGCTTTTCCTTGACTGACACAGGAGCTCTTGACTTGAAAGTTAGAGGGATGCAATAGACAGAGCTGCAACCTCTGCCAGACATGGCAAAGGTGAGTGGGATGTTGTTTCAATTAGTGCTGATGTCAGGAAGGACTGTAAGGATGGAAAGGCTGGTGTTTGCCATGGGCAGGGAAACACATCTGGTTTTCATTTTCTCTTTCTCTTTGAGTGCCAGATAAGCAGGGGAGAGTGTGCCCTCACCTTGCAACAATCCTGCCCTCTGCTGCTGAGAGGGAGAAATGTCCCAGCTTCTGGAAGGACATCAGGACAAAGATATGTAATGAAAATAAGTCCAGGCTGGCTGTCCTTGTGGGCATCAGCTGCTGGCATCTGCATTGCTGCTGCCATGAGCATGGCAAAGCTGGTAACAGATTGCTTTTCCTTGTGTGACACAGGAGCTCTTGAGTTGAAAGCTAGAGGGATGCAATAGACAGAGCTGGAACCTCTGCCAGACATGGCAAAGGTGAGTGGGATGTTGGTTCCATTGCTGCTTATGACGGGAAGGACTGTAAGGATGGAAAGGCTGGTGTTTGCCATGGGCAGGGAAACACATCTGGTTTTCATTTTCTCTTTCTCTTTGAGTGCCAGATAAACAGGGGAGAGTGTGCCCTCACCTTGCAACTCTCCTGCCCTCTGCTGCTGAGAGGGAGAAATGTCCCAGCTTCTGGAAGGACATCAGGACAAAGATATGTTATAAAAATAAGTCCAGGCTGGCAGTCCTTGTGGGCATCAGCTGCTGGCATCTGCATTGCTGCTGACATGAGCATGGCACAGCAGGTAACAGATTGCTTTTCCTTGTGTGACACAGGAGCTCTTGAGTTGAAAGCTAGAGGGATGCAATAGCAAGAGCTGCAACCTCTGCCAGACATGGCAAAGGTGAGTGGGATGTTGTTTCAATTAGTGCTGATGTCAGGAAGGACTGTAAGGATGGAAAGGCTGGTGTTTGCCATGGGCAGGGAAACACATCTGGTTTTCATTTTCTCTTTCTCTTTGAGTGCCAGATAAACAGGGGAGAGTGTGCCCTCACCTTGGACCCCTCCTGCCCTCTTCTGCTGAGATGGAGAAATGTTCCAGCTTCTAGAAGGACATCAGAACAAAGATGTGTAATGAAAATAAGTCCAGGCTGGCTGTCCTTGTGGGCATCAGCTGCTGGCATCTGCATTGCTGTTGTCATGAGCATGGCAAAGCAGGTAACAGATTGCTTTTCCTTGTGTGACACAGGAGCTCTTGACTTGACAGCTAGAGGGATGCAATAGACAGAGCTGCAACCTCTGCCAGACATGGCAAAGGTGAGTGGGATGTTGTTTCAATTAGTGCTGATGTCAGGAAGGACTGTAAGGATGGAAAGACTGGTGTTTGCCATGGGCAGGGAAACACATCTGGTTTTCATTTTCTCTTTCTCTTTGAGTGCCAGATATACAGGGGAGAGTGTGCCCTCACCTTTTATCTCCCCTGCCCTCTTCTGCTGAGATGGTGAAATGTCCCAGCTTCTAGAAGGACATCAAGACAAAGATATGTAATGAAAATATGTCCAGGCTGGCTGTCCTTGTGGGCATCAGCTGCTGGCATCTGCTTTGCTGCTGACATGAGCATGGCAAAGCAGGTAACAGATTGCTTTTCCTTGTGTGACACAGGAGCTCTTGACTTGACAGCTAGAGGGATGCAATAGGAAGAGCTGCAACCTCTGCCAGACATGGCAAAGGTGAGTGGGATGTTGTTTCAATTAGTGCTGATGTAAGAAAGGACTTTAAGGATGGAAAGGCTGGTGTTTGCCATGGGCAGGGAAACACATCTGGTTGTCATTTTCTCTTTCTCTTTGAGTGCCAGATAAACAGGGGAGAGTGTGCCCTCACCTTGCAATTCTCCTGCCCTCTGCTGCTGAGAGAGAGAAAAATCCCAGCTTCTAGAAGGACATCAGGACAAAGGTATGTAATGAAAATAAGTCCAAGCTGGCAGTCCTTGTGGACATCAGCTGCTGGCATCTGCATTGCTGCTGACATGAGCATGGCACAGCAGGTAACAGATTGCTTTTCCTTGTGTGACACAGGAGCTCTTGAGTTGAAAGCTAGAGGGATGCAATAGACAGAGCTGCAACCTCTGCCAGACATGGCAAGGGTGAGTGGGATGTTGTTTCAGTTGCTGCGGATGTCAGGAAGGACTGTAAGGATGGAAAGGCTGGTGTTTGCCATGGGCAGGGAAACACATCTGGTTTTCATTTTCTCTTTCTCTTTGAGTGCCAGATAAACAGGGGAGAGTGTGCCCTCACCTTTTAACTCCCCTGCCCTCTTCTGCTGAGATGGTGAAATGTCCCAGCTTCTAGAAGGACATCAGGACAAAGATATGTAATGAAAATATGTCCAGGCTGGCAGTCCTTGTGGGCATCAGCTGCTGGCATCTGCTTTGCTGCTGACATGAGCATGGCACAGCAGGTATCAGATTGCTTTTCCTTGTGTGACACAGGAGCTCTTGAGTTGAAAGCTAGAGGGATGCAATAGACAGAGCTGCAACCTCTGCCAGACATGGCAAAGGTGAGTGGGATGTTGTTTCAATTAGTGCTGATGTAAGAAAGGACTTTAAGGATGGAAAGTCTGGTGTTTGCCATGGGCAGGGAAACACATCTGGTTTTCATTTTCTCTTTCTCTTTGAGTGCCAGATAAACAGGGGAGAGTGTGCCCTCACCTTGCAATTCTCCTGCCCTCTGCTGCTGAGAGAGAGAAAAATCCCAGCTTCTAGAAGGACATCAGGACAAAGGTATGTAATGAAAATAAGTCCAAGCTGGCAGTCCTTGTGGACATCAGCTGCTGGCATCTGCATTGCTGCTGACATGAGCATGGCACAGCAGGTAACAGATTGCTTTTCCTTGTGTGACACAGGAGCTCTTGACTTGACAGCTAGAGGGATGCAATAGCAAGAGCTGCAACCTCTGCCAGACATGGCAAGGGTGAGTGGGATGTTGTTTCAGTTGCTGCGGATGTCAGGAAGGACTGTAAGGATGGAAAGGCTGGTGTTTGCCATGGGCAGGGAAACACATCTGGTTTTCGTTTTCTCTTTCTCTTTGAGTGCCAGATAAACAGGGGAGAGTGTGCCCTCACCTTGCAACTCTCCTGCCCTCTGCTGCTGAGTGGGAGAAATGTCCCAGCTTCTGGAAGGACATCAGGACAAAGATATGTTATTAAAATAAGTCCAGGCTGGCAGTCCTTGTGGGCATCAGCTGCTGGCATCTGCATTGCTGTTGCCATGAGCATGGCAAAGCAGGTAAAAGGTTGCTTTTCCTTGTGTGACACAGGAGCTCTTGAGTTGAAAGCTAGAGGGATGCAATAGCAAGAGCTGCAACCTCTGCCAGACATGGCAAAGTTGAGTGGGATGTTGTTTCAATTAGTGCTGATGTCAGGAAGGACTGTAAGGATGGAAAGGCTGGTGTTTGCCATGGGCAGGGAAACACATCTGGTTTTCATCTTCTCTTTCTCTTTGAGTGCCAGATAAACAGGGGAGAGTGTGCCCTCAACTTTTAAGTCCCCTGCCCTCTTCTGCTGAGATGGAGAAATGTCCAAGCTTCTAGAAGGACATCAGGACAAAGATATGTAATGAAAATAAGTCCAGGCTGGCTGTCCTTGTGGGCATCAGCTGCTGGCATCTGCATTGCTGCTGACATGAGCATGGCACAGCAGGTAACAGATTGCTTTTCCTTGTGTGACACAGGAGCTCTTGACTTGACAGCTAGAGGGATGCAATAGACAGAGCTGCAACCTCTGCCAGACATGGCAAAGGTGAGTGGGATGTTGTTTCAATTAGTGCTGATTTAAGAAAGGACTTTAAGGATGGAAAGGCTGGTGTTTGCCATGGGCAGGGAAACACATCTGGTTTTCATTTTCTCTTTCTCTTTGAGTACCAGATAAACAGGGGAGAGTGTGCCCTCACCTTGCAACTCTCCTGCCCTCTGCTGCTGAGAGGGAGAAATGTCCCAGCTTCTGGAAGGACATCAGGACAAAGATATGTAATGAAAATAAGTCCAAGCTGGCAGTCCTTGTGGACATCAGCTGCTGGCATCTGCATTGCTGCTGACATGAGCATGGCACAGCAGGTAACAGATTGCTTTTCCTTGTGTGACACAGGAGCTCTTGAGTTCAAAGATAGAGGGATGCAATAGACAGAGCTGCAACCTCTGCCAGACATGGCAAGGGTGAGTGGGATGTTGTTTCAGTTGCTGCGGATGTCAGGAAGGACTGTAAGGATGGAAAGGCTGGTGTTTGCCATGGGCAGGGAAACACATCTGGTTTTCATTTTCTCTTTCTCTTTGAGTGCCAGATAAACAGGGGAGAGTGTGCCCTCACCTTGGACCCCTCCTGCCCTTTGCTGCTGAGATGGAGAAATGTCCCAGCTTCTAGAAGGACATCAGAACAAAGATGTGTAATGAAAATAAGTCCAGGCTGGCTGTCCTTGTGGGCATCAGCTGCTGGCATCTGCATTGCTGTTGTCATGAGCATGGCAAAGCAGGTAACAGATTGCTTTTCCTTGTGTGACACAGGAGCTCTTGACTTGACAGGTAGAGGGATGCAATAGACAGAGCTGCAACCTCTGCCAGACATGGCAAAGGTGAGTGGGATGTTGTTTCAATTAGTGCTGATGTCAGGAAGGACTGTAAGGATGGAAAGGCTGGTGTTTGCCATGGGCAGGGAAACACATCTGGTTTTCATTTTCTCTTTCTCTTTGAGTGCCAGATATACAGGGGAGAGTGTGCCCTCACCTTTTAACTCCCCTGCCCTCTTCTGCTGAGATGGTGAAATGTCCCAGCTTCTAGAAGGACATCAAGACAAAGATATGTAATGAAAATATGTCCAGGCTGGCAGTCCTTGTGGGCATCAGCTGCTGGCATCTGCTTTGCTGCTGCCATGAGCATGGCACAGCAGGTATCAGATTGCTTTTCCTTGTGTGACACAGGAGCTCTTGACTTGACAGCTAGAGGGATGCAATAGAAAGAGCTGCAACCTCTGCCAGACATGGCAAAGGTGAGTGGGATGTTGTTTCAATTAGTGCTGATGTCAGGAAGGACTGTAAGGATGGAAAGGCTGGTGTTTGCCATGGGCAGGGAAACACATCTGGTTTTCATTTTCTCTTTCTCTTTGAGTGCCAGATAAACAGGGGAGAGTGTGCCCTCACCTTGCAATTCTCCTGCCCTCTGCTGCTGAGAGTGAGAAAAATCCCAGCTTCTAGAAGGACATCAGGACAAAGGTATGTAATGAAAATAAGTCCAGGCTGGCTGTCCATGTGGGCATCAGCTGCTGGCATCTGCATTGCTGTTGTCATGAGCATGGCAAAGCAGGTAACAGATTGCTTTTCCTTGTGTGACACAGGAGCTCTTGACTTGACAGGTAGAGGGATGCAATAGACAGAGCTGCAACCTCTGCCAGACATGGCAAAGGTGAGTGGGATGTTGTTTCAATTAGTGCTGATGTCAGGAAGGACTGTAAGGATGGAAAGGCTGGTGTTTTCCATGGGCAGGGAAACACATCTGGTTTTCATTTTCTCTTTCTCTTTGAGTGCCAGATATACAGGGGAGAGTGTGCCCTCTCCTTTTAACTCCCCTGCCCTCTTCTGCTGAGATGGTGAAATGTCCCAGCTTCTAGAAGGACATCAGGACAAAGATATGTAATGAAAATATGTCCAGGCTGGCAGTCCTTGTGGGCATCAGCTGCTGGCATCTGCTTTGCTGCTGACATGAGCATGGCACAGCAGGTATCAGATTGCTTTTCCTTGTGTGACACAGGAGCTCTTGAGTTGAAAGCTAGAGGGATGCAATAGCAAGAGCTGCAACCTCTGCCAGACATGGCAAAGGTGAGTGGGATGTTGTTTCAATTAGTGCTGATGTCAGGAAGGACTGTAAGGATGGAAAGGCTGGTGTTTGCCATGGGCAGGGAAACACATCTGGTTTTCATTTTCTCTTTCTCTTTGAGTGCCAGATAAACAGGGGAGAGTGTGCCCTCACCTTGCAATTCTCCTGCCCTCTGCTGCTGAGAGTGAGAAAAATCCCAGCTTCTGGAAGGACATCAGGACAAAGGTATGTAATGAAAATAAGTCCAGGCTGGCTGTCCTTGTGGGCATCAGCTGCTGGCATCTGCATTGCTGCTGACATGAGCATGGCACAGCAGGTAACAGATTGCTTTTCCTTGTGTGACACAGGAGCTCTTGACTTGACAGCTAGAGGGATGCAATAGACAGAGCTGCAACCTCTGCCAGACATGGCAAGGGTGAGTGGGATGTTGTTTCAGTTGCTGCGGATGTCAGGAAGGACTGTAAGGATGGAAAGGCTGGTGTTTGCCATGGGCAAGGAAACACATCTGGTTTTCGTTTTCTCTTTCTCTTTGAGTGCCAGATAAACAGGGGAGAGTGTGCCCTCACCTTGCAACTCTCCTGCCCTCTGCTGCTGAGTGGGAGAAATGTCCCAGCTTCTGGAAGGACATCAGGACAAAGATATGTAATGAAAATAAGTCCAGGCTGGCTGTCCTTGTGGGCATCAGCTGCTGGCATCTGCTTTGCTGCTGACATGAGCATGGCACAGCAGGTAACAGATTGCTTTTCCTTGTGTGACACAGGAGCTCTTGACTTGACAGCTAGAGGGATGCAATAGCAAGAGCTGCAACCTCTGCCAGACATGGCAAAGGTGAGTGGGATGTTGTTTCAATTAGTGCTGATGTAAGAAAGGACTTTAAGGATGGAAAGGCTGGTGTTTGCCATGGGCAGGGAAACACATCTGGTTTTCATTTTCTCTTTCTCTTTGAGTGCCAGATAAACAGGGGAGAGTGTGCCCTCACCTTGCAACTCTCCTGCCCTCTGCTGCTGAGAGGGAGAAATGTCCCAGCTTCTGGAAGGACATCAGGACAAAGATATGTAATGAAAATAAGTCCAGGCTGGCTGTCCTTGTGGGCATCAGCTGCTGGCATCTGCATTGCTGCTGACATGAGCATGGCACAGCAGGTAACAGATTGCTTTTCCTTGTGTGACACAGGAGCTCTTGAGTTCAAAGATAGAGGGATGCAATAGACAGAGCTGCAACCTCTGCCAGACATGGCAAGGGTGAGTGGGATGTTGTTTCAGTTGCTGCGGATGTCAGGAAGGACTGTAAGGATGGAAAGGCTGGTGTTTGCCATGGGCAGGGAAACACATCTGGTTTTCATTTTCTCTTTCTCTTTGAGTGCCAGATAAACAGGGGAGAGTGTGCCCTCACCTTTTAAGTCCCCTGCCCTCTTCTGCTGAGATGGTGAAATGTCCCAGCTTCTAGAAGGACATCAGGACAAAGATATGTAATGAAAATATGTCCAGGCTGGCAGTCCTTGTGGGCATCAGCTGCTGGCATCTGCATTGCTGCTGACATGAGCATGGCACAGCAGGTAACAGATTGCTTTTCCTTGTGTGACACAGGAGCTCTTGAGTTGAAAGCTAGAGGGATGCAATAGCAAGAGCTGCAACCTCTGCCAGACATGGCAAAGGTGAGTGGGATGTTGTTTCAATTAGTGCTGATGTCAGGAAGGACTGTAAGGATGGAAAGGCTGGTGTTTGCCATGGGCAGGGAAACACATCTGGTTTTCATTTTCTCTTTCTCTTTGAGTGCCAGATAAACAGGGGAGAGTGTGCCCTCACCTTGCAACTCTCCTGCCCTCTGCTGCTGAGAGGGAGAAATGTCCCAGCTTCTGGAAGGACATCAGAACAAAGATATGTAATGAAAATAAGTCCAGGCTGGCAGTCCTTGTGGGCATCAGCTGCTGGCATCTGCTTTGCTGCTGACATGAGCATGGCACAGCAGGTATCAGATTGCTTTTCCTTGTGTGACACAGGAGCTCTTGACTTGACAGCTAGAGGGATGCAATAGCAAGAGCTGCAACCTCTGCCAGACATGGCAAAGGTGAGTGGGATGTTGTTTCAATTAGTGCTGATGTCAGGAAGGACTGTAAGGATGGAAAGGCTGGTGTTTGCCATGGGCAGGGAAACACATCTGGTTTTCATTTTCACTTTCTCTTTGAGTGCCAGATAAACAGGGGAGAGTGTGCCCTCACCTTGGAACTCTCCTGCCCTCTGCTGCTGAGAGGGAGAAATTTCCCAGCTTCTGGAAGGACATCAGGACAAAGATATGTAATGAAAATAAGTCCAGGCTGGCAGTCCTTGTGGGCATCAGCTGCTGGCATCTGCATTGCTGCTGACATGAGCATGGCAAAGCAGGTAAAAGGTTGCTTTTCCTTGTGTGACACAGGAGCTCTTGACTTGACAGCTAGAGGGATGCAATAGACAGAGCTGCAACCTCTGCCAGACATGGCAAAGGTGAGTGGGATGTTGTTTCAATTAGTGCTGATGTCAGGAAGGACTGTAAGGATGGAAAGGCTGGTGTTTGCCATGGGCAGGGAAACACATCTGGTTTTCATTCTCTCTTTCTCTTTGAGTGCCAGATAAACAGGGGAGAGTGTGCCCTCACCTTTTAACTCCCCTGCCCTCTTCTGCTGAGAGGGAGAAATGTCCCAGCTTCTGGAAGGACATCAGGACAAAGATATGTTATTAAAATAAGTCCAAGCTGGCAGTCCTTGTGGGCATCAGCTGCTGGCATCTGCATTGCTGCTGACATGAGCATGGCACAGCAGGTAACAGATTGCTTTTCCTTGTGTGACACAGGAGCTCTTGACTTGAAAGCTAGAGGGATGCAATAGATAGAGCTGCAACCTCTGCCAGACATGGCAAAGGTGAGTGGGATGTTGTTTCAATTAGTGCTGATGTCAGGAAGGACTGTAAGGATGGAAAGGCTGGTGTTTGCCATGGGCAGGGAAACACATCTGGTTTTCATTTTCTCTTTCTCTTTGAGTGCCAGATAAACAGGGGAGAGTGTGCCCTCACCTTGCAACTCTCCTGCCCTCTGCTGCTGAGTGGGAGAAATGTCCCAGCTTCTGGAAGGACATCAGGACAAAGATATGTTATAAAAATAAGTCCAGGCTGGCAGTCCTTGTGGGCATCAGCTGCTGGCATCTGCATTGCTGCTGACATGAGCATGGCAAAGAAGGTAAAAGGTTGCTTTTCCTTGTGTGACACAGGAGCTCTTGACTTGACAGCTAGAGGGATGCAATCGACAGAGCTGCAACCTCTGCCAGACATGGCAAAGGTGAGTGGGATGTTGTTTCAATTAGTGCTGATGTCAGGAAGGACTGTAAGGATGGAAAGGCTGGTGTTTGCCATGGGCAGGGAAACACATCTGGTTTTCATTTTCTCTTTCTCTTTGAGTGCCAGATAAACAGGGGAGAGTGTGCCCTCACCTTGCAATTCTCCTGCCCTCTGCTGCTGAGAGTGAGAAAAATCCCAGCTTCTAGAAGGACATCAGGACAAAGGTATGTAATGAAAATAAGTCCAGGCTGGCAGTCCTTGTGGGCATCAGCTGCTGTCATCTGCATTGGTGTTGCCATGAGCATGTCACAGCAGGTAAGGGATTGCTTTTCCTTGTGGGACTGCTGTTAAGCCATTCTGATTCACCCTTTTCATCCACATCATACAGATTTTTCCCACACTGCTGTTTCTATCCAGCAATGTGCATATGTGCAGTGCTACAGAGGTTGGTGGCCCTGCCTGTGGCAGGGAGTTGGAGATTCCTGATCCTTGAGGTCCCTTCCAACCCTGGCCTTTCTGTGTGTGTGTGTGTGACTGGCTAAACTCCAATTGTTGCTAGCTCAGCAGGTATACTGCTAATTATTGAACGTCTGACAGCTGCTTATCAACACTTGGCCACTATTTCTGGACACCTGCTCATCCCTGAAGAGAGAGAAGTTTGGAAGGAGGACAGAGGGGAGTCTCTTGATGCCTGCCTGTTGCATCCCAACCTGCCCACAGAGTGAGTCAATTCGGCCTTGTGTGGAGGCCCTGGCTTCTTTGGAGTCTGTTTTTCTTTTGCTGAGCTTCTCCTATCCAAACAGAATGGCCTTACAACATGCTTTCTGGTCCTTAATGCTATACCCATGCAATTTGTAACTATTACAGTTCTGTAGGTGAGAATTGATCACATGATTGAACAACTGTATTTCTAAAATATGTTATGAAATAACTTCTTTTTACTAATACTAATGAAGTCTTTCTACTTTTTCAAACTGTTTCTAAGGGCAAATTACAAAACACATTGTGCTGGACTGCTTCAGAGCAATCCCACATTTGATAGCCAGTGCAGAAACAACATTCCATCCTACAGCATTAGCTAGTTCAGAGGTACCAGGCGTGTATCTGGATGTGGCTGTTGTGCATAACTGGGGCTGAGGGATCAGAAATGACAGCTCCACTCTTGGAGACCACAGAACTGAAATGGAAAGATAAAATAGTTGCAGGGCAATTGTTCTCTGGGCCTGAAGCAGGGACCGATTTATGGGGGAGAGATTTAACAGTCAAATGAGGATTACAGCTGCAAGTCTGTGAAACAGGTATCAGGTGTCAATGAATGTGTTATCAGCTGTGATGAAGAAGAAATGAATCCAAAGCTGTGGGCAGGGGAAGGAAATCGGGGTGGACTCACAATTTTCCCTTACAAAGAACTGCCCAAGGAGGGAGTGGAGCTGTGAAACAGCAACAATATCCCATAGCCTTAGAAGGGAGAGTGGGTCTAAAAGCTGTAACACAGACACTGGTTAAGGATGGTCTTCTGGAACCTTGTCTGTGGCCTTATAACACCCCAATCCTGTCGGCACGGAAGGCAGATGGCACGTATCGGCTGGTGCAAGATGTAAGGAAATGACTGAACCCGTTCTCAAAAGACAGCCTGTGGTTCCTAACCCCTATACCCTAATGAGTCAGATCCCACACGGACAGCAGTGGTTTGGTGTGAGAGACCTCAAAGATGCTTTCCGGACAGCCTCTGGACTCCGCGAGAAATGGCTGCGTTTGTATGAGGACACATTGTAATCCTATCGTGATTCCTGATGATACTGTAGATACTGGAACTAATCCTTGTCTTTGCAGCATTTGAAGCAAGCAGCTGGTGCTGCTGTCATGCAGAAAGCTCCCTTCCAACCACTCAGCAAGCATTTGGATGAGACAGCTTCCTGCTGGGGAGCCCTCCGGCATCACTGCTGCCTCCTCCAGAACCATACCTGCAGATGCTTCAGAGCTCTTCAGCATGGACTTCCTTCCTCCCATCAGCAGCTGCTCCTGCACTGACCTTCATTCACACTGGGATACCATCTGCTTCCAGCAGGAGCTGACCTGCGAGACAGAGAAAGGAAACGTGGGATGAGCACCAATGCAGAAGCACAAGGCTGTGTCACCACCACGTCTTGCAGCCTTGGGAAGTCAGCTGCAACTGCAGCCTTGGTCAGAATTACAACGGGCACCGTAAATTAAGTGAGACCTCTGAAGTGGTTGCCATGATCAGAAATAGACGCTGAAATCGCTCACATAACTGTCGGTGGTTCCCTCCAAATTCTTTTGCTTTGGGGAACAGATGGACTCGGAATGGAAGGACACGAGAAAAATGACATCTGTTTGAGCTCAGCAGACTTGAGAGGTGGGCCTGGGTGAACCTCATGAGGTTCAGCACAGCCAAGTGCAAGGTTTGGCATTTGGGCCGGAGGAATCCCAGGCATTCTTTTGTCATCGTGGTGGTTTCCAATAGACCCCAACAATGAGACATCAGGTCGCCGTGTGGGCTCCTGGGTGACACTGCCATTTCCCAGCCATTGCAGCCTAGGGGCAAATAAAGTAAAATACTTTGAAAATATCTCACACTGATTGCATATTTTACTGTTCTTTTACACAAAACAGAAGGGGAGGGCAGCAGATGCATGCAGCTGCATCAACACCCAGGCTGCTAAAGGAATGGAAAGACAGAAACATCAAATATCAATGCCTTATTCTAATGCAAGGAGGGAAGCTTTTTTCAATGTTACTTTTTATCACTTAAAATAAGCAGTTGGCACTCTTAAAGGAAAATCTTGGGCCCCAGGTTCTGGCAGTGTGGCAATCTGGCACGGACTCAGCTGTGAATGATCCAAACAGTCTGTTCCAGATTTTAACATCCCTTCTATGCATTCACAAGTTTTCTCTCTTGACTTCCCCTTACAGCCGTTAGATGCCAACAAAACATCCCACAAACACTCCTTGCCTCTGTGCACACAGGCACCCATCCAACCAGAGCCATCAGTCATTCCCAGCCATGCGCTCTTCCTCCAATCATGGTCAGCATCACACGGCCGTCACGCAGCTCACTTGACTCAGTTTTTCTCTTCTTTCTGGAGGTGTCCTTGCTTCTCAGCCTTACCTTCTCGTGATGTTTATCTCGCTCTGCAGCTCCTGCTCTGAATAGGCTTTCTTGGACTCCCGCATGACAGGCACAAAATGCAGCCACAGCCCCTGCCACCAAGGTCAGCTCTTCCGCACACATTACCTGAGGAGCACTTGGCAACTCCTGCAACCTGAGCAGTGCCAGGAAGACTGTTTCATTTCTGCTTCTCCTGGCTCAGAAATTCATTTTCCTACCTAGAAAATGGAAAAAGAAAAGAAAGAAAAAAAATCCTGACATAAAGCAGACACAGTTGATACTATGGAATTCTGGAAGGCAAGGGATTTGCCCCCTATGATGAGAAGTTGACTGCAAAGAACTAAGAAGAGCCATGAGCAGGTTGTGAACTTGTGGGTAAAATTAGGAAGTGCAGCAGTGCAGGGCTTCTGGAGGTGAGGGTCTGCTACAGCCGCCTGGAAAGAGAGCCTGTTGGTGGGAGCTGCTTACTGCAGCCAGCAGAAGCATCGCACTCACTGACTCTCATCCTGATGGGGGATTCCAGTCAGTCTGGGAAATCAGCATGGCTGGCTGCAAGCAATCTGACAGACTCCTGGAGTGCAGTGAGAATCACTCTGTGGTGCAGGCATTGGGCACAGCAAGCAGAAGGGAAGCAGTGCTGGACATGGTGCACACCAGGGGTTACGACAGGAGGCGGTCAGGGCTGCAGTGACCATGCCCTCCTTGAGTTGGTGATCTCAAGGAATGCGGGCCTGGCAGGAAGCAAAGGCAGGAGCCTGAACTTCAGGAGAGCCAGCTGCAGGCTGTTCCAGGAATTCTTGGACGAGATCCTCTGGACAACTGTTTGTAGGGGCAAAGGGATGGAAAAGAGATGGTCACTTTCTCAGAAAAAAACTTGCTCAGGTTGCACGCTGAGCTGCAGGAGAGGAAGGGGAGGAGGTGCCAGCACGGCTCTGCACGATGCTCTGCCACACTGGGCAGCTTGATCATGGCTCAGCAGTGGGATCCGACGTGGAGAAGGGGAGAAGGAAATCAAGGATGGGAGGGAACCATCAGACACAGCCGGTGAGTGTCTGTGAAGTCTTGCAGACCCAGAGATTCCCATGTTGTTTCTGCTTTCGTAGCATTTGTGTGCTGCAGGGTGAGCAAAAGGTTCTGCTGCTTGATTCTTCTGCAGGAGCCGCCTAAAAGGGAAATGGCCACTGAGCTGCAGACCAAGCAGTACTGCCTGACGTTGGCCAGGGGGAGCTTCTCCTGCCGCAGTGTGCTGATGACAGGTCTGGAGATGATCTGCACGGCCAGCTCGTAGGTGGGAGCCAGGAAAGGACATGATGGGAGGAGAGAGGTGTTAAGGAGCGGCCAAGGCATGAAAATGCATCAGAAAGCCCTGAAAAGCATCACAAAGCCACAGCCAGGAAGCTTGGGAGTATCATGAGCAGCATCCAGGATGCGAGAGATTATTTGCTACCATGCCAAATGGTAGCAGAGCTCCCCCTGCAGACATCCCAAAGCCAGACAAAACAGGAACAAACCCGGAGCTGTGCTGCACGCACCCCACAGCCACAGCATTGCAAGCTGGGGTGCCTTGCTGTGTGCTGCATTCATCCCAGTCCGTGTGAATGAAGACTCTGGAGGCAGTCAAGGCGTTGATTGAGCACGAGTGTGCTTTTATTATTGTATAAAAGACAGGAGGGTGGGAGAGGTCCACGGTGACTTAGGGACTCATCCTGTCTTGTCATGGAGAGAGTGGCTCAGAGCTCTCAGTGCTGCTGTCTGGTGCCTGGGACTGGAGGCCTGATTGACAGTCCCCCTGCAAGAGGCTCTGCTCCTCCTCACTGACACTGACCTGCTCCTGCATGGAGGTGCTGCTGTCAGGGCACTCACACAGTGCCTGGGCTGGGCTGCACTGCAGAGACTCTGGGTGACAGACCTCACTTGTGACTGTGGTGTCTGGGAGGCTCACGTCACCAATTTCAGCAGAGCCAGGTGTAATGAGAGCTTGAACTTCGATGAGCTCCTTCTCTCCATCACTGTTGTCATGTGTAAGGCTGCTGTTGGAACTGCAGCGATTCGTGCTCCCTATGAGCTCTCCACTGATGGAAGCACAGAGAGCATCCTCGCTACTTGCCCTGGATCTTGTGGGTTGGCAAGGGCTCAATTCACCTAGAAAGGATACACAGGGGTTAGTGTCAAACTTTCACAAGCTGAATTACGACAGTAGTTCTTGATCAGGGGTGAACTGAAGATGCTAGGCAGGGGCTGGAATGCCAGAAGGAGCTACAAGTGCACTGCAAGCTTGAATTCGATGTTCCTGAAAAGCAGGGATTTGGAAGCTGCATTTGCACCCTTACCTGCCAGGACTACCACTGCTGTTTCTGAGGGCTGCCTGGCATTGCGCTGCAGTTGGCATTTGCTCCCAGAGGATGGCTTTCTGAGGCTGAAGCAGCAACACCAACTGCTAGCTGGTGATTCCTCATTCTTGCTGGGTGGATTTTGCCTGGAGAGAGAAAACAGCCAATGCTGTGAGTCGTGCGTGGTGCAGGGTGAGGGAAGAGCAGCACTGAGCTCATGGCAGCAGTTGCTTGTTCCTAGCACTGCCTGGTTTCTGCAGAAAAACAGAAAAACCCACCCAAACAATGATGCTAGGTGCTGGAAAAGAAAGTCCTCTTTACCTGTCAGATGGAAAGTCGATGACGGTGTGGAATTTGCCCTGCCCAGCTGCAGGGCTTTCTTCCACTTCAATGTCCCGGCTGCTCTCTGTCACAGGGGGAGAGCTGCTGTGGCCTCGCCTCTGTGCCTGTGCCTCCTCCAGGCTGAGCAGCTTTGTGGCAGCAGAAGAGACCCCCACAGACTTGGGCCCTGGGAGAGAATTGTGCCCTGTCAGGGAAAACCACAGGTAAGAGCGAGGATCAGAAAGCAGCAGCACAGCCACCACAGTTCTGGGGGAGGTGCTGTATTTTTCTCAGGCTTGCTTATCTGAGCCACTGGAAGAAGAGGAGCTCAAAATAACCATGTGGGCAGAGGTGTGTTTATGGCAAAGAACACGGTCATCATTAGGAGCAGCTTACTGTATCAAAATAGGCAAGGAAAAACCCAAGGAAATGGGGGCAGGGAACTGAGAAAGCTTCGCTGCCACACTTGCATCAAGCTTCTCCTGCTTGCAAACCATAATAATGACGGTTTCCTCCTTGTGAAGTTTGGGCTTGGACATTCTCAGCATCCAGCAACAGGATGCCATACCCTAATGGAAGCCCAGAGGTCTGCTGTCCCCTTGATGGTAAAAGAGTATCTCAAAGGTCCTGGAGAAGGCCTGCATTTGATCAAGGTGTCAGGTCAAGATCAAGCTAATGGAGGAAGACACTCACCTGCTGCATCTGCGATGTCTGCTCTGGATTTGGAGCAGAAGAGGACGTCTGTGTGGTTGATGATGAATTCCACCACATCCGACTGTGTCTGCAGCTCCATGCAGGCAGCTCTTCCGCTGGCGCAGGCAGACTCGTTCTGCTGTGATCTGTAGAAAAGGCAGATTTTAGAAGTCATTTCTCCAAGACCGTTTCCCCGAGTCTGAATTGATGCAGCCAAAAGCTGTCAGCTGAGGCTCTGGAGACTTCCGCAGTGGGCAATCATTGATGCCACTGCAGAAATTCCTCTGGATGATCAAGGACACGTCAGTCCCATCTCAACAGGACTGCAGAAATTGTCACCTAGACATTGTGCCCGTGGGATTGGAGAACAGCCCAGGCTCCTGCGCTTCTGTCAGCCACAGATTTTACAGGAGAAGAGCACATTTGATGGAGAAAAAGGGAGGATTGGTTTTTTTTCTGGAGAACAGATGAAGCGTTGTGTTGAAACAGAACCAGAAGTTTACCTTAAGAGGTTTGGAGCCCACACAATGGCTAGGTTCTTGGCATGCATGTTTGTGGTGGTGGAGCTCCCAGCCAGACACACCAAGTGTCTCATCAGGTACTCCAGTGTCCTGGAAAACAAGAGAGGCAAACGTTCAGCACCAACGAGCATGCCGTGCTGCAATTCAGAAAGCAAACCTCCATTCATGCTACTTCTTGTGATTGCTACTGTCACCGAAGATGAAGTAGATCCAACTTGACTGAGTGCCACGCTGCAGCACCAAGCCCCAGCACAGCACAGCCGCAGCCATCAGCTGCACCAAGCGTGCCCCCGTGCCCAGGAACTGACCCCATAAAGTAAGCCCATGGAGCCTTCAACCCTTCAGCATACACAGGCATCGTGTTGCCGGCGTGAGACAGAGCCTGGAACCGCATCGTTGCCCTCTGCAATGCAGCAGGGCTGAGCTCAGCAGGCTGAGGGCAGCACTGACCTGTAGTGAGGAGCGGGCAGCTGCTGGATGACGTCCTGCATTCTGAGCAGCCGCTCCTCCTCTGTAGCGGCACCAACAGCATCCTGGAGTAGTGCAGAAAGGGAGCGAGACACCAATCAGGCTAGTACACCACTGCGAGTAAACCTCGTGGGGCTGACAGCAAAAGGGCCTCCGAGCTGGGGCACTGCTGCAGCCATCTGCCAAGAGGCCCAGGAAGAGGGAAATGAAAGACGTGGCCTTGTGCTTACCGAGAACTTGCCGTACAGCTGGTGGGTGAGCAGAGGGTTCGGGAGCTCCCTGAAGTACATCTTGCAGAGGGAGCTCACGCTGTGAATGTCACGGACGGTGAGCTCAGGAATCTGCTCCGACTCAAATTCCTGCCTGGAGAGAGGGACGCAAACCCGGTTGAGCGAGAGGAAGGCAAGCCCAAAGCCACACCAGATGCACTCAGGCTGTGTCAGTCGCAGCACTCTTACCGCAGTCTCTGGATGTTGGACGCGACGCCGGACAGGCGGTATATCCCCTGCACCACGCCGTGCTGCTCAATGAACTCAGCGCAGCTCTGGAGGACCTGGGGGACTGAAGAACACGTGCCAGCCGTCAGTGGAGCTCCTGATTCAGTCGTGCTGCAGGCTGTGCTTCACATCCCATCCACTAAGCCCAGCCAGGCTTGGCTGAAGCAAATACAGATGTGCTTGTCTCTTAGGAGCATCCGCCTCACTTGATCCTTCAGCCATCAACTCCCATTACACGTGTCTCCACGGCTATCAGCCTGCCCCCTGCTAGATATGAGCTCCCTTTCATCTTCTTTAGATGCCCAGCAGAGGAAGATCTCAGGAATGGGCAGCTCCTTACCATCACGACCGGAGTGGAGAAGATGCTCTCCCAGGTCACCGCCAAACACCCTTTCCTTCTCCACCTCCCGCTCGGTCGGTTTCTTTGGGCGGGCCTTCACCAAGGAACGAAGGAAGGTGAGGATCTTGCTGCGTTTCTTGGGCACTGCACAACAAAAGGAAGAAACCAGGTCATTTCAGGTCTGGCTCCGTTGGACGAGGCCGAGCACAGCACATTCTACAGAGCACGTCAGAACGGGAAGAACATTACCAACCAGTACATACAAAAAGGGATTTTCCCCATGCCTGGAAGAGCCCAAGGCCAGGATGGATGGGGCCCTGGGCAGCCTGGTCTAATCTGACAATAAATGTGGGGGCTGGCAGCACAGGCTGATGCAGGGAAGTGGAAGCCTAAGATCCTTGCAGACCCTTCCATCACAAGCCATTCTGTGAAGATTCTATAGTTTCCACAAGTCCAGTCATAAACACAGGAAGATTGCACCAAATCCCTGCCCCATGGTGTGCATGAAGGATCATCAACCCAGAGGACAATGTGGGATGGATAAAGGAGGTACTAAACATGGAACACACCCCCAAAAAGACTTCATTTTGCTTCCCCACACCATCAACTGTAACATCCGTACCTGGCTTTGGCACAGAATTGATGAGTGCCTCAGGAATGTTCTTATTAATGAGTTCCACACACTCCCCTGGGAAAAAACCAACCTGTAACAAGAAGAAAAGAGAGGCCAACTATTGCATGCAGCACTTCTCAAAACTGAACTGTTAAACCAAAAGCCACATAACATTTCCCTCGAAATGGCCATAGTTCACAGCATAATGGTAATAATTTTTCAACATTTGCAGCCAAAGGCAAGGTCCTCTGACACCGACACAGGGAAACTGTTTATGTCCACTAGGCATCCTGTGCAGGCAGAGCAGCTCTAAGCTGAGATTCCTGCCTTTACTGAAGTTGCACTCTCCAGTCTGAAGCTTTTGCCTACCTGGAAGCCGAGCTTGCCTCTCCACCAGGGGGTCAGCTCCTTTGGTGGCATGTCGATGACACAGATGATGTCTCCCACCTGCAAGAGATTGCAACGTCAATCCCAGCTTCAGCACGGCTGGGAGGAAAGCACAGCTCAATGTCTGCATTCTTCTGCACTGCCAAACATCGCCGAGCATGAGAGCACTTGCACCAGTGCAGCTCTGAAGGCATTTGCCATTGTAAAATTGAGCAACAAGGAACGCCTTCAACTGCTTACCTCAAAGGAGAGTTCATCCGCTGCCTGGGCAACGTATCTCTTAATGACATGGGCAGCAGCAATAGCTGGAACATTCACAGGTGCCACCTCATGGTCCAGCAGGGGCTTCCCCTTGTTCTCAGTCTGAAACAGAGAGCACAGGCCACGGTGAGGAGCTGGGAACCAACAAGGAGGATTTCAAGGTGAGGAGCACATCTGCAGAGAAAGCTGCAGGAAATGCACTCGGTCCTTATCATGGGCACTTCAGAAGGAACTGCAAGTCTAATAACGGCTGTTTCTCTCCCTGGTGTGCAGCAGGCACACGCCAGCAAAGATGCATCTCTCCCCACCCAGACTAATCAGCAATGGCACTGACGCAGACAGGTGGCCTTGTCCATTTTGCCCCCTCCTTTCCTGCGCTCTTTGTGCAGGAAGGCTGACTGTTTCAGATGCTAGGAGACCGTGAAGAGGGAAACCAAAGCTACGGCTGCAGTTACAAGGTGCAAACAGTGCCATTGCAAGCACCAAGCAGCTCTCTTGAGCAGTCCAACCAACAGCGAGGCCAAACAGAGCAGAGAATGATTGTTGATTCTGCAGCCATTTCAAGGGAAAAGTCAGTAGAGGACAAACCCCACAGCCGAGATGACTCTGGTACTTTTATAAACTTGCCACACTTGCACTACTGTCTTGCCACAGAGGAGCTCTCTTGGAAAGCAGGAGAGCACATCTGCGGCTCACTCTGCTGGCTGCAGTCAGGGAACAAAGACCAATCAGAGCTTCATACTCTACCTCTGTCCATGCCAGGTCAGGCCCACAGCTGATCTCGCTGCACGCCACAGCCATCAGCGTAGGTGTGACAAGCTGGAACTGAAAAGAAACACACTTTTATTTTCTCTGTTCACATCTCTGCTGTGCTCCCTACAGCTGTCGGGCACACTCACACAGCCCAAGCACGCCTGCTGGTGTCCCTGGTGATGCTGTGCAGCTCTGCACAAGCTGGGGCTGGGACTCTTTGCCTAAGGGATTGGTTTCCTGTAGACCAGCTGGTCACAGCACCACAGACAGCATCCTTCTGAGGGCTGAGCTGCAGAGCACGTGGAGAAAACCCACACGTGACCAGCGTCCCATCAAAGCTGGATGAGGCTGTGTTACTAAACGCGGGGCGTAATGGGCTGCTAAAGCATGTGGGGGGACAAACCATGGCAGGTACCTGGCAAGAGATCAGAACGAGGGAGAGAAATCTCACGAATCCGCAGCCGTTCCTTGTCACTTTGCTCTGATCTTCCACGAGCAAAAGCTGCAGCAGGGAAGCAGGCAGAGGGTGGAGAGAGGAGAGAGAAAGAGCAGGTCAGTTTGCTTCCACGGTTTAGCAAAGATTACGAGGGAAAAACCAAAATCTGCCCTCCCTCAACTTAAATACTTAAGTTTTCAACTTAAAACCATTTCCCCTTGTCCTGCTGTTGTCTACCCTTTCAAAGAGTTGATTCCCCTCCTCTTTTGAGGCTCCCTTTAGGTACTGAAGGCTGCCATGAGGTCACCCCACAGCCTTCATTTCTCCAGGCTGAACAAGCCCAGCTCCCTCAGCTTGTCTTTGCAGGGGAGGTGCTCCTGTCCCCTGATCATCTCTGTGGCTCGCCTCTGGACCCTCTCCAGCAGCTCCCTGTCTTTCTGGACACTGTACTGCAGATGGGGCCTCACAAGAGCACAGCAGGGGGGGACGATCACCTCCCTGTCCCTCATGGCCACCCCTCTGCTGATGGAGATAATGTGATCCTATGAGCTCCGCCAGCCAGCAGTTCTCAGCACTCACTGTCCCCCCGTCTCTCCCACACTGTCTCAGCTTACCTACAAGGTGCTGCACAGGACGGTGTGAAGACAAAGGGACGCAGTCGGTGCACAAGTGCAACAAGCGAGCTGCTCAGTCAGAGCTCCAGCGCTCCAATGAAGGGACGCAGCACGCACTGCTCCTCCCCTCATTCTAGCCCTTATGACATCACTGAGGGCCACCAGGCTGCTCCACCACGACGGACAGGGTGGGGAGGCAAGACCAGTCACAAGGGCAGAAGATTCCAACAGCCCAGCCCAACGTTCTGGAATCAGGGGCTGCTTGGAATTCTACCCCAGCCAAATCCTGGAGAAGCTGGCACGGGGTCGTCATGACCAAAGCGCAGGACCTGGCGCTTGCTCTTGTTGAGCCTCGCACAACTGGCCTCAGTGCATCCCTCTGGAGGGCCTTCCTGCCCTCAGCCAGATGGACGCTTCCTCCCAGCAGCGTACCTTGCAGTGCTGGGCCCATGTCAAGTCCACACTAGAGTGGGTTTTGTTACATTCAAGGGCATGTTGCAGCACCCATCTCTTTCACCTGGAAGGAAATAAAGCAGGAGATGGGAGAAACACAGAACTGCTGCCAGACTGCTTTATCCCTTTCTCAGCCCAACTTCCCTTGCCTCATCCCCTACCCCAACTCCTGGATGATGCCCACGGGCTGACAGTTGGATCTCAATTCCATAGGACTCCTTTCACAGGACTCCATCAAAAGGCTGTCACACTTGTTCCGTACACTCACACTGACCCAGCAGTGGTATCACAGTCACTTAACACACACACAACAACCAAACCCCGAGCATGCACATCCCTTCCTGCGTGACTGCAGCCCACAGCTCCCCTTCACACCTCCGTGGATCTCTGGTGTTTTACACTGATGCAGCCTCGCTGCAGCTCCGTGGCTGTCACACAAGGCCTGCAGGACCTCTTTCTCTGCAAACCCCGTCTGCAGGCACTGGTGCACGAGGTTCACCTCCTGCCCTCCTGAGCAAAAACAAGCACTAAGAAGAAGAGCAAAGCGCACTGGACTCGACCTGGCTGGATCCCCAACCCTCAGTCCTGTCAGACGGACCCTGGTGTGGAGACTCATCCCCAAAGCCTGGCTGGACATCAGCACAGGCATCATTCTTCAAACGCCCCATCCAAGCAGCAAGGGATGAAAGCGTTGGCACAGCTGAAACAGAAATGCTGTGTGAGTTTCCTGTTAGCACTGAGCAGGAACAAATCTACCGCTGAGCAGCAGGATGTGAGACAAGCAGCAGAAGACACCCAACCTGCAGAACCAGCTCGTTTGGGGTCGGTCCAGATGCTTGTCTGCTCCCTTCCCTGGCCCAGGCCAAGCTTGTGAGCTGCTCCTCCTTTGTGCAGGGGGAAATGGTGCAGATGCCATGTGGTGGCTATGCACAGCATGCCTTGGACTTGCTTTTCCTCTCTCCATCTTCCATCTTCCATTAAAAAACAGCATCTCAAAACTTTCCTTGATAAAAAAAATCACTTAGTTAAAAAAGAACTTGCAGGCTTGCTTTTTAAACTACCTTACTTATGCAGCTTGATCCTTTAAAGCAGAAGCTCACCAAGCAAGGAGCTACCTTAGACAAGCTCAGCCTGCAGGGAAAAGTGATTCCTCTGCGTCTGCAGACTTTGCACACATTTCCAGGTGCAGCAGTCAGCCCAGATCTCAGCACAGCTTTACCAACCACAGAAATCCAGCTGATTTTTTCTCTCTTCTGAAACACTGCACTGCTGCAAAAAGCAAGGATTAAAACCACAGAATCAAGAACTGGGCTTGGAAGGGACCTCCAGAGATCACTGAGTCCAACCCCTGCACAACGGGCTCCCTACAGCAGGATGCACAGCTGGGCGTCCAGGCGGCTCTGGAACATCTCCAGAGAAGGAGAACCCACAGCCTCCCTGGGCAGCCTGTTCCATGCTCACCGTGAAGAGGTTCCTTCTCTTACAAAGAAGGAAAATAGGACTCTTGTTGGGAGGGAGGTCACAGAAATCTCCGACCAACAACCCTCCAAACATTTGAGATCTTTAGACGTATAAGAACGATGTAAGTGTTCTTTCTTATTGGTATCTGATACCCCGAGTTTAGGATGTTTTCCTAAGAATAGTGAAAAAAAAAAAGATATGATAAGGGGGTACTTGAAGCACAGCATCTGTAATCAGACCATACTCCTGCACTGTGAATACTTCCATGAGTATTCCTGCAGAGTGCATCACTTAGTCTCTCTTAAGCCTTGTGTTCACGGTTTTCCTGTAAGAGCTTGTCTAAACACTGCCTATAATCGTGGTTATGCTAGAAGCATTTGGATTTCTTGATCCTTACTGTGATTTCTATAACAAATGCAGATGCTTTTTTGTTAAGGGCAGCTTTCAATTTCTCAACTGAAATTTCAATATTGCATTAGGTGTTGACAACCACGGGGCTGCAGTACAGAGAATTACAGGAAGATTAATTTCTCCATCTCCATGCTCCTAGACATTTATGATTACAGTGATGTAGTTATATACAAAGTTGCAAGATACCAAAGCTAGAATAACCTCTTGGTGCAGCAGGATGTCTGGAGCCCAAGCGCAGAGTCTCAGTGCTCCAAAGCCTTGAAGAGGTGCACCGTATGTGCTGGGGCTGATGACACAGACACTGGAGCAAGGCCAGTGTGATGTTAGAAACTTGACCAGCAGCTGATCTGCTGTCAGCCATTTCTGGACACAAACGGGATCTGGTCGACTTAGGACATGACCTTTGGGCTGGAGAGCAACTCCCCGAGGAATCACACAGCCACTGCAGACCGTTGGCAAGAACCCCATACCAAAACAGCTCATCTGCAATCAGTTTTTAATCTGTGCAGCAGTGATTGGAACAGGCGCACGCTCTCTGGAATTGCAGGAATGTTCACAAGTGGAATGTACATCACCTGTGTGCTCCAGCTCTTCTGTGTGCATGCTAGGAGCAGCGATCCCCCTGCACCCAGGGCTGCAATAAAGTCCTGTGGGCTTTCTAACCTGCCAGCCAGCAGCCCAGGCTGCCCAGAGCCACATCCAGCCTGGCCTTGGATGCCTGCAGGGATGGGGCATCCACAGCCTCCCTGGGCAACCTGTTCCAGTGCCTCACCACCCTCTGGCTGAAAAGCTTCCTCCTCACATCCAACCTAAACCTCAACACCCCCCGTCTCAGTTTAAAGCCATTCCCCACTTGTCCCATCACCATCCACCCTCCAAAACAAAACACCTCGGCTGTTCAACTCTGAAAGAGCAAAATAACCCACAGCTCTTACTTCCACTGTATGCATTTAATTCCAAACTTAAGGTCACAGGTTAATTACTCATGTGATCCTTCCTGACAGAAGAACTACTCGTAGTGATGTGTAGGAGTAAGGAACAGTTTGAAAAGGTCATGGACATATTAGAACTTGCAGCATTTATCTTAATAGATGCCTACATTGCAAAGCATTTTGTAAAACACACGTTACAAGTACTGTGCATTGGATTACACTATATCAAACTCTAAGTAACAATACAGGTTGCTTTTAAATCTACACTTACATGTTTTCTTCTAACTCCTTGATAACATTCCTTACTACCTTCAGTTTTATAGCCAAAGCAGTGTTTGAGCTGGTAATGTACTCTTGAACAGCACTGTTGCCTTTAACATTTGTATGTTTAGATCTGAAAAGAGAATTTGGTCATTATTTCATGATGAGAGAATCTTATATGACAAAACAGAATTACAAAAATCTGATAATATTGTAAAATGCCAGTGTAAGAATTACTTATCTTTGTCCTGATGTCCTTGTAGGAGGTGGGACATTTCTCCATCTCAGCAGCAGAGGGCAGGAGGGGTCCAAGGTGAGGGCACTCTCTCCTCTATTTTTTCTGGCACTCAAAGACAAAGGGAACAAGAAAACCAGACGTGTTCCCTTCCCACGGCAAACACCAGCCTTTCCATCCTTACAGTCCTTCCTGCCATCAGCAGAGATATTTTGCTTTCTTGTGCCACTTCATCCCTTTAGCATCTGGCATTCTAACAAAAAAGTACTCTAACACAGGAATTTTAATATTTTCATATTAAATGCCAGAATTAAGGAACCATTATTATTACCAAATATTTAAAACATTCAACCCAGTGAGAAGTGAACTGATGTTGCATTTAGCATTCAGATAAGAACTTGACATTTCTCCGGGAAATTCTGTAATCATCATAGTGTTTCACAGTTTTCAGTTTATGAATACTAGTTAAGTCTTCACTAATACATTATCTTCTTCCCCCTTTATGCTTTCTATATTGCTTCTGAAGCAGACTTACCTCATGATTGAATAAATGTATAGTAACGTCCAAGGTGCTTGGATTGAACAAAAATAATCCCAGTATGGGGTTCAGTCAGACTTCTATAGAATAGGTGAATCTTATGCACTGGTGCCAGAGATTTCCAATAGACGACAGGAAGTTCAACAGATGAAAAGTGCACCTAAGTAAAAAGTGCTACTTTAATAAACTATAGTCTCATTGTCAAGCCTTGCACTGTCTCAGCAGATTATTACAAAATGTTCATTCAAGCAGGAATTCAGAGATGCGTCTGAATTGATAACAACAACGAGTAATTAAGAAAGCTTGACTGCAGTCTGCTTGAGGATTCCAGTCTGAAGTGTGTTCCACCTGATGACAACCGGGAATGTCTTTCTCTCACCATTAGAACCATTGCACCTCTGACTAAACACATAGCTAATCACCACTGAAAACTAACTACATGTTGATTAACATTCAGAGAGATTGTGCAGGTGTCCTTTTAGGAACTGGCCTACAGTATGCTAAGAGGGATGGATGTGGGGACATTAGGATAACGTGCCCTCTGCCTGTTAAGACAGCCCCAGCAGAGCAGGTCAGCAGGCTGAAGAGCTGCGTGGGTCACCAGGGCTCAGAGACTTCACTCGGCCATCTGCAAGTTGAGGGACTTCAGCCCAAGCTGCCCTTTTCCATGCAGGCAAGGAGGCCAAGAGAAGGTGGATCGGCACGGTTCTGGTGCAGACAGGGGCTGCAGTGTGAGCAGGCCTACACAGACAAGGCTGTGCCCACACAGAGTGACAGCAGCTTTCGCTGTGAGCAGGTTCCCAGGGGGCCTGAGCCATGGCAGTTCTTGATGGCAGCATGTTCCAATCAGCCCTGGAAGTCTTCTCTGGACGTCTGTCGCATTCTGGAATCCACACTGAGGACGCAGTCGCTGTGTCAGAGCAGCTGGCAGAGTCACGGGGAACCGTGACGTAGTTGGCCCAGGGAGCAACAACAAGGCCTGCACTGCTCAGCCAGCCCAGGCCAAAGGGGAGCACGAGAGAGAGCAGAGGAGAGAGGGGGGGAAAGAGGGCCAGGAAGGAAAGGCCTGTGCCTGAATGGACGTGTAGCAGCAGCTGCTGACAGCAAACTCGGTGATGGCAGGGGCACAGCAGAGCAGTGCAATGCTGGCAGCTTCCTGTGTCTTTCACACAGGCACTGCAGACATGGCCAGCACTGGGAGATCAGCAGAACTGCTGCACACCTCTGCCAGCCCAGGCCAGAGGAGTGCAGAACAGTGAGCTGCTGCTGAGGGGAGAGAGGATGGCCTGAGAGCTGACCTGAGAGGCAGGGCTGGCTGTGTGACAGCAGCCTCTGTGTCCTCCTCCTGTGTCTGTGAGGGCCAGAGGGCCAGAAGAGAACATGCCCAGACAACGAAGCCCTGCTGTCCTCTGCTGCTCAGCTGGAGAGATGTTCCGCCTTCCTGAAGGACGCTGATCCAAAGGGAAGGAATCAAAGGAAGTCCAGGCTGGCTGTCCTTGTGGGCATCAGCTGCTGGCAGCTGCCTCTGTGCTGCCATGGGCAGGGCACAGCACACACAGTGTTTGCAGTTCCCTGTGTGACACTGGCCCTGGTGACCTGACAGCCATAGGGAGACAAGAGAAAGAGCTGCCTCCCTCTGCCAGATGAGGCAAAGGGGAGAATCCCAGAATCACAGCATGGCCCGGCTTGGAAAGGAGCTCAAGGTTCATGAATCTCCAACCCTTGGCTCTCCAAGGGTGCACAGGGGGCTTTGTTCTCCCTGTGGTGCAGCTTCAGTGCCAACTCACAGCTGAGCTGGTTGGCACACTGTGACAGCCTGCCGCTCTGAAGCTCTTGGGGCAGTGCTCAGTTCTTTCTGAAGTACTCTGGAAATGCTGCTTCTCCTTCACCAAGTCTGTTTCCAGACAGACGTCTTTTTCTCCTCTGTACACACAAACAGTATCTTGTAACTCCCTGGCACAGTGCTCAGAAGTGATACTTCTGGAAGCACGTCAGAGAAAAGTGGCCTTGTCCCAGTGGACTTTCAGAGCAGATGAGAACAAGTCTTGGTTGACGGCTTTCTTCTGCTTCTGGAACTGCACAGGCAGGTTGTGTGTTGTCATACTTTATGCCAGAGTGCCAAACTGAAGCAGTTTCTGCAACTTCTTTTTTTCATACTTGTCACTCTTTGCTGAGACCTTAACTTAGTCATTTTTAATGCGCTCTCATCTAAACTACTGTGTCCTCCAGTGTCAGTGTTGTATGAATCAGGACTGTGGGATTTCATCAGTGAAAGGATTCTGCTCTAATGACTGTCATTCTAAAGCTGATATTGTTTCTACCGCATCAGGCTTGCATGAAGCATCTCTGATCAACAGAGAAATCAGAAAAATGGCTTTTCCTATTGCAGTTTCCTTTTAACTAGTGATGAAAGCTGTCAGTTTATTTTTGGCACCAGAAATCCTGGGATGCAACCAGGTTAGATAAGAAGTGACACTGAGTCAACAGTAAGGGAACACAGATGAGATAGCATCACACAGCTCTGGAAAAGATGTTCCAGCTCTGTGTCTACCTACACCTTCAGGAGATGAAAAGTACTGGCTTACTGAGGTGTCCTGGGTTGCAGGTTCTGTTAATCTCCATTTCTGGAAGAGCTGCTTGCAATAAATACCTTGTAAGGTGAATGAGCTTGATAGAAGTAGGGTGTGAAAGAGATGGATTTGCTGTTTCCCTGAAGGTGCAGGAGTATTGCTGTGCCTACAGTCAGTAAACAAGGCAGAAATCACTGTGTTCCTCAGAATGAAAAGGAATAAAAATCTTTTTGGGAGTGACAGCACGCCTGAATGAAGCACAAATCTAAACATTTAAAATAAGGGCTAGTGTCAAAGGGACTTGCAGTATTTCTCGTGAAGAAATATTTGATGCTTCTTCATGAAAGTCATCATAACAAAAGTGTCCTGATGTCTTTGCTGAGGATTTCCTTGGTTCCAGCCTGAAGGTGTGCGCAGGCATGAGCAGGCAGTGCTGAGCTGCAGGTGAGTGCCTGTGTCCCACAGCAGGAAACCCGTGGATGTCTTCAGGGGTTTGAAATGGGCAGAGCTGTGAAACCTGCAGGCTTTCACTGAAATTGTCCTCTGCTTTATTTTGTAATCTTAGTTTCACCAATGCTTTCCAATATGATTTTCGTATGAATGCAGATACATGGGATAGGATTTAAAGTTTTTATGGTGCTGCTGTATAATTTTCTGTAGTCATCATAAGCCAAAAAAAAAAAAAATAAATGGTAATCAGGCAATCTATTAACAACCTGTGGCACGTGTCAAAACAATGAAATTCCTTGCAGGAAGACAATATTGCTATATAATATTGTGGCTATCCAAAACTGTTAATTATACTTGATGAGCTGGAGATAATCCTGAAATGCAGGACTTTGATCTTAGCCAAGAATAATAAAAGTTATTATCATTCTTGAATTGGCAGCTGCTATCAAAAGCCTGTGTCTTATTTCCCTTTTAGTAACACTGGCTAAATCAGAGAAAGTGATAAAAGAATTTCATGATTGCAGCTTAGGGATTCTTTCCCACTTGACCAGAAGTAATCTATGTCCAAAAATGTCTGTAAATAATTTTTCTATCTTATTTTGCCAGATGAATTGATATTTGAGACGAATGGCAAAAACATTTTGCGTACATAGATAAGCAATGCAAATTTCCTGGGTTGTTTTAGAGAATAAAGCTCCGGTTATCAGATCGTTTCCATGCAGAAATAAGATTTACAGTAAAATTCTCATTATTATTATTCATGCATGAATAAGTTCAAAAAAGAGATGTGGGGGATGTTGCTTCAATTCCAAGTGATTGTAGGAAGGACTGTCAGGATGGAAAGGCTAGTGTCTGCCATGGGCAAAGAAACATTTCTGGTTTTCATGTTCCCTTTGTCTTTGAGTGCAAGAGGCCAGGAGGAGAGAGTGCCCTAAACTTGGACCTTTTTTGAACATTGCAGCAGAGATGGAGAAGTGTTCAACCTTCTAGAAGGACTTCAGGACAAAGATATGTAATGAAAATAAGTCCAGGTTGGCTGTCCTTGTGGGCATCAGCTGCTGGCATCTGCAAAGTTGTTGCTATGGGAATGGCAGAACAGCTGGAATGTTGCATTTCCTTGTGTGACACAAGCACTGGTGAATTCAAAGCCAGAGGGGTATAATAGAAAGAGCATCACCTCCCTGCCAGATTAGGCAAAGGTGAGTGAGATGTTGTTTCAATTAGTGCTGATGTCAAGAAGGACTGTAAGGATGGAAAGGCTGGTGTTTGCCATGGGCAGGGAAACACATCTGGTTTTCATCTTCTCTTTGTGTGCCAGAAAAAGAGGAGAGTGTGCGTGCAACTTGGACCCCTCCTGCCCTTTGCTGCTAAGAAAGAGAAATGTCCAAGCTTCTAGAAGGACACCAGGACAAAGATATGTAATGAAAATAAGTCCAGGCTGGCTGTCCTTGTGGGCATCAGCTGCTGGCATCTGCATTGCTGCTGACATGAGCATGGCACAGCGGGTAACAGATTGCTTTTCCTTGTGTGACACAGGAGCTCTTGAGTTGAAAGCTAGAGGGATGCAATAGACAGAGCTGGAACCTCTGCCAGACATGGCAAAGGTGAGTGGGATGTGGTTTCAATTAGTGCTGATGTCAGGAAGGACTGTAAGGATGGAAAGGCTGGTGTTTGCCATGGGCAGGGAAACACATCTGGTTTTCATTTTCTGTTTCTCTTTGAGTGCCAGATAAACATGGGAGAGTGTGCCCTCACCTTGCAACTCTCCTGCCCTCTTCTGCTGAGATGGTGAAATGTCCCAGCTTCTGGAAGGACATCAGGACAAAGATATGTAATGAAAATAAGTCCAGGCTGGCAGTCCTTGTGGGCATCAGCTGCTGGCATCTGCATTCCTGCTGCCATGAACATGGCAAAGCAGGTAAAAGATTGCTTTTCCTTGTGTGACACAGGAGCTCTTGACTTGAAAGCTAGAGGGATGCAATAGCAAGAGCTGCAACCTCTGCCAGACATGGCAAAGGTGAGTGGGATGTTGTTTCAATTACTGCTGATGTCAGGAAGGACTGTAAGGATGGAAAGGCTGGTGTTTGCCATGGGCTGGGAAACACATCTGGTTTTCATTTTCTCTTTCTCTTTGAGTGCCAGATAAACAGGGGAGAGTGTGCCCTCACCTTGCAATTCTCCTGCCCTCTGCTGCTGAGAGAGAGAAAAATCCCAGCTTCTAGAAGGACATCAGGACAAAGGTATGTAATGAAAATAAGTCCAGGCTGGCTTTCCTTGTGGGCATCAGCTGCTGGCATCTGCATTGCTGCTGCCATGAGCATGGCACAGCAGGTAACAGATTGCTTTTCCTTGTGTGACACAGGAGCTCTTGACTTGAAAGTTAGAGGGATGCAATAGACAGAGCTGCAACCTCTGCCAGACATGGCAAAGGTGAGTGGGATGTTGTTTCAATGAGTGCTGATGTCAGGAAGGACTGTAAGGATGGAAAGGCTGGTGTTTGCCATGGGCAGGGAAACACATCTGGTTTTCATTTTCTCTTTCTCTTTGAGTGCCAGATAAGCAGGGGAGAGTGTGCCCTCACCTTGCAACAATCCTGCCCTCTGCTGCTGAGAGGGAGAAATGTCCCAGCTTCTGGAAGGACATCAGGACAAAGATATGTAATGAAAATAAGGCCAGGCTGGCTGTCATTGTGGGCATCAGCTGCTGGCATCTGCATTGCTGCTGACATGAGCATGGCACAGCGGGTAACAGATTGCTTTTCCTTGTGTGACACAGGAGCTCTTGACTTGAAAGCTAGAGGGATGCAATAGACAGAGCTGCAAGCTCTTCCAGACATAGCAAAGGTGAGTGGGATGTTGTTTCAGTTGCTGCTGATGTCAGGAAGGACTGTAAGGATGGAAAGGCTGGTGTTTGCCATGGGCAGGGAAACACATCTGGTTTTCATTTTCTCTTTCTCTTTGAGTGCCAGATAAACAGGGGAGAGTGTGCCTTCACCTTTTATCTCCCCTGCCCTCTGATGCTGAGATGGTGAAATGTCTCAGCTTCTAGAAGGACATCAGGACAAAGATATGTAATGAAAATAAGTCCAGGCTGGCTGTCCTTGTGGGCATCAGCTGCTGGCATCTGCATTGCTGCTGCCATGAGCATGGCAAAGCAGGTAACAGATTGCTTTTCCTTGTGTGACACAGGAGCTCTTGAGTTGAAAGCTAGAGGGATGCAATAGACAGAGCTGCAACCTCTGCCAGACATGGCAAAGGTGAGTGGGATGTTGTTTCAATTAGTGCTGATGTAAGAAAGGACTTTAAGGATGGAAAGGCTGGTGTTTGCCCTGGGCAGGGAAACACATCTGGTTTTCATTTTCTCTTTCTCTTTGAGTGCCAGATAAACAGGGGAGAGTGTGCCCTCACCTTGTAACTCCCCTGCCCTCTTCTGCTGAGATGGTGAAATGTCCCAGCTTCTAGAAGGACATCAGGACAAAGATATGTAATGAAAATAAGTCCAGGCTGGCTGTCCTTGTGGGCATCAGCTGCTAGCATCTGCATTGCTGCTGACATGAGCATGGCAAAGCAGGTAACAGATTGCTTTTCCTTGTGTGACACAGGAGCTCTTGACTTGACAGCTAGAGGGATGCAATAGCAAGAGCTGCAACCTCTGCCAGACATGGCAAAGGTGAGTGGGATGTTGTTTCAATTAGTGCTGATGTCAGGAAGGACTGTAAGGATGGAAAGGCTGGTGTTTGCCATGGGCAGAAAAACAAATCTGGTTTTCATTTTCTCTTTCTCTTTGAGTGCCAGATAAACAGGGGAGAGTGTGCCCTCACCTTGTAACTCCCCTGCCCTCTTCTGCTGAGATGGTGAAATGTCCCAGCTTCTAGAAGGACATCAGGACAAAGATATGTAATGAAAATAAGTCCAGGCTGGCTGTCCTTGTGGGCATCAGCTGCTTGCATCTGCATTGCTGCTGACATGAGCATGGCACAGCAGGTAACAGATTGCTTTTCCTTGTGTGACACAGGAGCTCTTGAGTTCAAAGCTAGATGTATGCAATAGACAGAGCTGCAACCTCTGCCAGACATGGCAAAGGTGAGTGGGATGTTGGTTCCATTGCTGCTTATGACGGGAAGGACTGTAAGGATGGAAAGGCTGGTGTTTGCCATGGGCAGGGAAACACATCTGGTTTTCATTTTCGCTTTCTCTTTGAGTGCCAGATAAACAGGGGAGAGTGTGCCCTCACCTTTTAACACCCCTGCCCTCTTCTGATGAGATGGTGAAATGTCCCAGCTTCTAGAAGGACATCAGGACAAAGATATGTAATGAAAATAAGTCCAGGCTGGCAGTCCTTGTGGGCATCAGCTGCTGGCATCTGCATTGCTGCTGCCATGAGCATGGCAAAGCAGGTAACAGATTGCTTTTCCTTGTGTGACACAGGAGCTCTTGACTTGACAGCTAGAGGGATGCAATAGACAGAGCTGCAACCTCTGCCAGACATGGCAAAGGTGAGTGGGATGTTGTTTCAATTAGTGCTGATGTCAGGAAGGACTGTAAGGATGGAAAGTCTGCTGTTTGCCATGGGCAGGGAAACACATCTGGTTTTCATTTTCTCTTTCTCTTTGAGTGCCAGATAAACAGGGGAGAGTGTGCCCTCACCTTTTAAGTCCCCTGCCCTCTTCTGCTGAGATGGTGAAATGTCCCAGCTTCTGGAAGGACATCAGGACAAAGATATGTTATTAAAATAAGTCCAGGCTGGCTGTCCTTGTGGGCATCAGCTGCTGGCATCAGCATTGCTGCTGCCATGAGCATGGCAAAGCAGGTAAAAGGTTGCTTTTCCTTGTGTGACACAGGAGCTCTTGACTTGACAGCTAGAGGGATGCAATAGCAAGAGCTGCAACCTCTGCCAGACATGGCAAAGGTGAGTGGGATGTAGTTTCAATTAGTGCTGATGTAAGTATGGACTTTAAGGATGGAAAGTCTGGTGTTTGCCATGGGCAGGGAAACACATCTGGTTTTAATTTTCTCTTTCTCTTTGAGTGCCAGATAAACAGGGGAGAGTGTGCCCTCACCTTTTAACTCCCCTGCCCTCTTCTGCTGAGATGGTGAAATGTCCCAGCTTCTGGAAGGACATCAGGACAAAGGTATGTAATGAAAATATGTCCAGGCTGGCTGTCCTTGTGGGCATCAGCTGCTGGCATCTGCATTGCTGCTGACATGAGCATGGCAAAGCAGGTAAAAGGTTGCTTTTCCTTGTGTGACAGAGGAGGTCTTGAGTTGAAAGCTAGAGGGATGCAATAGACAGAGCTGCAACCTCTGCCAGACATGGCAAAGGTGAGTGGGATGTTGTTTCAATTAGTGCTGATGTCAGGAAGGACTGTAAGGATGGAAAGGCTGGTGTTTGCCATGGGCAGGGAAACACATCTGGTTTTCATTCTCTCTTTCTCTTTGAGTGCCAGATAAACAGGGGAGAGTGTGCCCTCACCTTTTAACTCACCTGCCCTCTGCTGCTGAGAGGGAGAAATGTCCCAGCTTCTGGAAGGACATCAGGACAAAGGTATGTAATGAAAATAAGTCCAGGCTGGCAGTCCTTGTGGGCATCAGCTGCTGGCATCTGCATTGCTGCTGACATGAGCATGGCACAGCAGGTAACAGATTGCTTTTCCTTGTGTGACACAGGAGCTCTTGACTTGACAGCTAGAGGGATGCAATAGACAGAGCTGCAACCTCTGCCAGACATGGCAAAGGTGAGTGGGATGTTGTTTCAATTAGTGCTGATGTCAGGAAGGACTGTAAGGATGGAAAGGCCGGTGTTTGCCGTGGGCAGGGAAACACATCTGGATTTCAACTTCTCTTTCTCTTTGAGTGCCAGATAAACATGGGAGAGTGTGCCCTCACCTTGCAATTCTCCTGCCCTCTGCTGCTGAGAGAGAGAAAAATCCCAGCTTCTAGAAGGACATCAGGACAAAGGTATGTAATGAAAATAAGTCCAAGCTGGCAGTCCTTGTGGACATCAGCTGCTGGCATCTGCATTGCTGCTGACATGAGCATGGCACAGCAGGTAACAGATTGCTTTTCCTTGTGTGACACAGGAGCTCTTGAGTTCAAAGATAGAGGGATGCAATAGACAGAGCTGCAACCTCTGCCAGACATGGCAAGGGTGAGTGGGATGTTGTTTCAGTTGCTGCGGATGTCAGGAAGGACTGTAAGGATGGAAAGTCTGGTGTTTGCCATGGGCAGGGAAACACATCTGGTTTTCATTTTCTCTTTCTCTTTGAGTGCCAGATAAACAGGGGAGAGTGTGCCCTCACCTTTTAACTCCCCTGCCCTCTTCTGCTGAGATGGTGAAATGTCCCAGCTTCTAGAAGGACATCAGGACAAAGATATGTAATGAAAATATGTCCAGGCTGGCAGTCCTTGTGGGCATCAGCTGCTGGCATCTGCTTTGCTGCTGACATGAGCATGACACAGCAGGTATCAGATTGCTTTTCCTTGTGTGACACAGGAGCTCTTGAGTTGAAAGCTAGAGGGATGCAATAGACAGAGCTGCAACCTCTGCCAGACATGGCAAAGGTGAGTGGGATGTTGTTTCAATTAGTGCTGATGTAAGAAAGGACTTTAAGGATGGAAAGGCTGGTGTTTGCCATGGGCAGGGAAACACATCTGGTTTTCATTTTCTCTTTCTCTTTGAGTGCCAGATAAACAGGGGAGAGTGTGCCCTCACCTTGCAATTCTCCTGCCCTCTGCTGCTGAGAAAGAGAAAAATCCCAGCTTCTAGAAGGACATCAGGACAAAGGTATGTAATGAAAATAAGTCCAAGCTGGCAGTCCTTGTGGACATCAGCTGCTGGCATCTGCATTGCTGCTGACATGAGCATGGCACAGCAGGTAACAGATTGCTTTTCCTTGTGTGACACAGGAGCTCTTGACTTGACAGCTAGAGGGATGCAATAGACAGAGCTGCAACCTCTGCCAGACATGGCAAAGGTGAGTGGGATGTTGTTTCAATTAGTGCTGATGTCAGGAAGGACTGTAAGGATGGAAAGGCTGGTGTTTGCCATGGGCAGGGAAACACATCTGGTTTTCATTTTCTCTTTCTCTTTGAGTGCCAGATAAACAGGGGAGAGTGTGCCCTCACCTTGCAATTCTCCTGCCCTCTGCTGCTGAGAGTGAGAAAAATCCCAGCTTCTGGAAGGACATCAGGACAAAGGTATGTAATGAAAATAAGTCCAGGCTGGCTGTCCTTGTGGGCATCAGCTGCTGGCATCTGCATTGCTGCTGACATGAGCATGGCACAGCAGGTAACAGATTGCTTTTCCTTGTGTGACACAGGAGCTCTTGACTTGACAGCTAGAGGGATGCAATAGACAGAGCTGCAACCTCTGCCAGACATGGCAAGGGTGAGTGGGATGTTGTTTCAGTTGCTGCGGATGTCAGGAAGGACTGTAAGGATGGAAAGGCTGGTGTTTGCCATGGGCAGGGAAACACATCTGGTTTTCGTTTTCTCTTTCTCTTTGAGTGCCAGATAAACAGGGGAGAGTGTGCCCTCACCTTGCAACTCTCTTGCCCTCTGCTGCTGAGTGGGAGAAATGTCCCAGCTTCTGGAAGGACATCAGGACAAAGATATGTTATTAAAATAAGTCCAGGCTGGCAGTCCTTGTGGGCATCAGCTGCTGGCATCTGCATTGCTGTTGCCATGAGCATGGCAAAGCAGGTAAAAGGTTGCTTTTCCTTGTGTGACACAGGAGCTCTTGAGTTGAAAGCTAGAGGGATGCAATAGCAAGAGCTGCAACCTCTGCCAGACATGGCAAAGTTGAGTGGGATGTTGTTTCAATTAGTGCTGATGTCAGGAAGGACTGTAAGGATGGAAAGGCTGGTGTTTGCCCTGGGCAGGGAAACACATCTGGTTTTCATCTTCTCTTTCTCTTTGAGTGCCAGATAAACAGGGGAGAGTGTGCCCTCAACTTTTAAGTCCCCTGCCCTCTTCTGCTGAGATGGAGAAATGTCCAAGCTTCTAGAAGGACATCAGGACAAAGATATGTAATGAAAATAAGTCCAGGCTGGCTGTCCTTGTGGGCATCAGCTGCTGGCATCTGCATTGCTGCTGCCATGAGCATGGCACAGCGGGTAACAGATTGCTTTTCCTTGTGTGACACAGGAGCTCTTGACTTGAAAGCTAGAGGGATGCAATAGACAGAGCTGCAAGCTCTTCCAGACATGGCAAAGGTGAGTGGGATGTTGTTTCAGTTGCTGCTGATGTCAGGAAGGACTGTAAGGATGGAAAGGCTGGTGTTTGCCATGGGCAGGGAAACACATCTGGTTTTCATTTTCTCTTTCTCTTTGAGTGCCAGATAAACAGGGGAGAGTGTGCCTTCACCTTTTATCTCCCCTGCCCTCTGATGCTGAGATGGTGAAATGTCTCAGCTTCTAGAAGGACATCAGGACAAAGATATGTAATGAAAATAAGTCCAGGCTGGCTGTCCTTGTGGGCATCAGCTGCTGGCATCTGCATTGCTGCTGCCATGAGCATGGCAAAGCAGGTAACAGATTGCTTTTCCTTGTGTGACACAGGAGCTCTTGAGTTGAAAGCTAGAGGGATGCAATAGACAGAGCTGCAACCTCTGCCAGACATGGCAAAGGTGAGTGGGATGTTGTTTCAATTAGTGCTGATGTAAGAAAGGACTTTAAGGATGGAAAGGCTGGTGTTTGCCCTGGGCAGGGAAACACATCTGGTTTTCATTTTCTCTTTCTCTTTGAGTGCCAGATAAACAGGGGAGAGTGTGCCCTCACCTTGTAACTCCCCTGCCCTCTTCTGCTGAGATGGTGAAATGTCCCAGCTTCTAGAAGGACATCAGGACAAAGATATGTAATGAAAATAAGTCCAGGCTGGCTGTCCTTGTGGGCATCAGCTGCTAGCATCTGCATTGCTGCTGACATGAGCATGGCAAAGCAGGTAACAGATTGCTTTTCCTTGTGTGACACAGGAGCTCTTGACTTGACAGCTAGAGGGATGCAATAGCAAGAGCTGCAACCTCTGCCAGACATGGCAAAGGTGAGTGGGATGTTGTTTCAATTAGTGCTGATGTCAGGAAGGACTGTAAGGATGGAAAGGCTGGTGTTTGCCATGGGCAGAAAAACAAATCTGGTTTTCATTTTCTCTTTCTCTTTGAGTGCCAGATAAACAGGGGAGAGTGTGCCCTCACCTTGTAACTCCCCTGCCCTCTTCTGCTGAGATGGTGAAATGTCCCAGCTTCTAGAAGGACATCAGGACAAAGATATGTAATGAAAATAAGTCCAGGCTGGCTGTCCTTGTGGGCATCAGCTGCTAGCATCTGCATTGCTGCTGACATGAGCATGGCACAGCAGGTAACAGATTGCTTTTCCTTGTGTGACACAGGAGCTCTTGAGTTCAAAGCTAGATGTATGCAATAGACAGAGCTGCAACCTCTGCCAGACATGGCAAAGGTGAGTGGGATGTTGGTTCCATTGCTGCTTATGACGGGAAGGACTGTAAGGATGGAAAGGCTGGTGTTTGCCATGGGCAGGGAAACACATCTGGTTTTCATTTTCGCTTTCTCTTTGAGTGCCAGATAAACAGGGGAGAGTGTGCCCTCACCTTTTAACACCCCTGCCCTCTTCTGATGAGATGGTGAAATGTCCCAGCTTCTAGAAGGACATCAGGACAAAGATATGTAATGAAAATAAGTCCAGGCTGGCAGTCCTTGTGGGCATCAGCTGCTGGCATCTGCATTGCTGCTGCCATGAGCATGGCAAAGCAGGTAACAGATTGCTTTTCCTTGTGTGACACAGGAGCTCTTGACTTGACAGCTAGAGGGATGCAATAGACAGAGCTGCAACCTCTGCCAGACATGGCAAAGGTGAGTGGGATGTTGTTTCAATTAGTGCTGATGTCAGGAAGGACTGTAAGGATGGAAAGTCTGCTGTTTGCCATGGGCAGGGAAACACATCTGGTTTTCATTTTCTCTTTCTCTTTGAGTGCCAGATAAACAGGGGAGAGTGTGCCCTCACCTTTTAAGTCCCCTGCCCTCTTCTGCTGAGATGGTGAAATGTCCCAGCTTCTGGAAGGACATCAGGACAAAGATATGTTATTAAAATAAGTCCAGGCTGGCTGTCCTTGTGGGCATCAGCTGCTGGCATCAGCATTGCTGCTGCCATGAGCATGGCAAAGCAGGTAAAAGGTTGCTTTTCCTTGTGTGACACAGGAGCTCTTGACTTGACAGCTAGAGGGATGCAATAGACAGAGCTGCAACCTCTGCCAGACATGGCAAAGGTGAGTGGGATGTAGTTTCAATTAGTGCTGATGTAAGTATGGACTTTAAGGATGGAAAGTCTGGTGTTTGCCATGGGCAGGGAAACACATCTGGTTTTAATTTTCTCTTTCTCTTTGAGTGCCAGATAAACAGGGGAGAGTGTGCCCTCACCTTTTAACTCCCCTGCCCTCTTCTGCTGAGATGGTGAAATGTCCCAGCTTCTGGAAGGACATCAGGACAAAGCTATGTAATGAAAATATGTCCAGGCTGGCTGTCCTTGTGGGCATCAGCTGCTGGCATCTGCATTACTGCTGACATGAGCATGGCAAAGCAGGTAACAGATTGCTTTTCCTTGTGTGACAGAGGAGGTCTTGAGTTGAAAGCTAGAGGGATGCAATAGACAGAGCTGCAACCTCTGCCAGACATGGCAAAGGTGAGTGGGATGTTGTTTCAATGAGTGCTGATGTCAGGAAGGACTGTAAGGATGGAAAGGCTGGTGTTTGCCATGGGCAGGGAAACACATCTTGTTTTCATTTTCTCTTTCTCTTTGAGTGCCAGATAAACAGGGGAGAGTGTGCCCTCACCTTTTAACTCCCCTGCCCTCTGCTGCTGAGAGGGAGAAATGTCCCAGCTTCTGGAAGGACATCAGGACAAAGGTATGTAATGAAAATAAGTCCAGGCTGGCAGTCCTTGTGGGCATCAGCTGCTGGCATCTGCATTGCTGCTGACATGAGCATGGCACAGCAGGTAACAGATTGCTTTTCCTTGTGTGACACAGGAGCTCTTGACTTGACAGCTAGAGGGATGCAATAGACAGAGCTGCAACCTCTGCCAGACATGGCAAAGGTGAGTGGGATGTTGTTTCAATTAGTGCTGATGTCAGGAAGGACTGTAAGGATGGAAAGGCCGGTGTTTGCCATGGGCAGGGAAACACATCTGGATTTCAACTTCTCTTTCTCTTTGAGTGCCAGATAAACATGGGAGAGTGTGCCCTCACCTTGCAATTCTCCTGCCCTCTGCTGCTGAGAGAGAGAAAAATCCCAGCTTCTAGAAGGACATCAGGACAAAGGTATGTAATGAAAATAAGTCCAAGCTGGCAGTCCTTGTGGACATCAGCTGCTGGCATCTGCATTGCTGCTGACATGAGCATGGCACAGCAGGTAACAGATTGCTTTTCCTTGTGTGACACAGGAGCTCTTGACTTGACAGCTAGAGGGATGCAATAGACAGAGCTGCAACCTCTGCCAGACATGGCAAAGGTGAGTGGGATGTTGTTTCAATTAGTGCTGATGTCAGGAAGGACTGTAAGGATGGAAAGGCTGGTGTTTGCCATGGGCAGGGAAACACATCTGGTTTTCATTTTCTCTTTCTCTTTGAGTGCCAGATAAACAGGGGAGAGTGTGCCCTCACCTTGCAATTCTCCTGCCCTCTGCTGCTGAGAGTGAGAAAAATCCCAGCTTCTGGAAGGACATCAGGACAAAGATATGTTATTAAAATAAGTCCAGGCTGGCAGTCCTTGTGGGCATCAGCTGCTGGCATCTGCATTGCTGTTGCCATGAGCATGGCAAAGCAGGTAAAAGGTTGCTTTTCCTTGTGTGACACAGGAGCTCTTGAGTTGAAAGCTAGAGGGATGCAATAGCAAGAGCTGCAACCTCTGCCAGACATGGCAAAGTTGAGTGGGATGTTGTTTCAATTAGTGCTGATGTCAGGAAGGACTGTAAGGATGGAAAGGCTGGTGTTTGCCCTGGGCAGGGAAACACATCTGGTTTTCATCTTCTCTTTCTCTTTGAGTGCCAGATAAACAGGGGAGAGTGTGCCCTCAACTTTTAAGTCCCCTGCCCTCTTCTGCTGAGATGGAGAAATGTCCAAGCTTCTAGAAGGACATCAGGACAAAGATATGTAATGAAAATAAGTCCAGGCTGGCTCTCCTTGTGGGCATCAGCTGCTGGCATCTGCATTGCTGCTGCCATGAGCATGGCACAGCGGGTAACAGATTGCTTTTCCTTGTGTGACACAGGAGCTCTTGACTTGAAAGCTAGAGGGATGCAATAGACAGAGCTGCAAGCTCTTCCAGACATGGCAAAGGTGAGTGGGATGTTGTTTCAGTTGCTGCTGATGTCAGGAAGGACTGTAAGGATGGAAAGGCTGGTGTTTGCCATGGGCAGGGAAACACATCTGGTTTTCATTTTCTCTTTCTCTTTGAGTGCCAGATAAACAGGGGAGAGTGTGCCTTCACCTTTTATCTCCCCTGCCCTCTGATGCTGAGATGGTGAAATGTCTCAGCTTCTAGAAGGACATCAGGACAAAGATATGTAATGAAAATAAGTCCAGGCTGGCTGTCCTTGTGGGCATCAGCTGCTGGCATCTGCATTGCTGCTGCCATGAGCATGGCAAAGCAGGTAACAGATTGCTTTTCCTTGTGTGACACAGGAGCTCTTGAGTTGAAAGCTAGAGGGATGCAATAGACAGAGCTGCAACCTCTGCCAGACATGGCAAAGGTGAGTGGGATGTTGTTTCAATTAGTGCTGATGTAAGAAAGGACTTTAAGGATGGAAAGGCTGGTGTTTGCCCTGGGCAGGGAAACACATCTGGTTTTCATTTTCTCTTTCTCTTTGAGTGCCAGATAAACAGGGGAGAGTGTGCCCTCACCTTGTAACTCCCCTGCCCTCTTCTGCTGAGATGGTGAAATGTCCCAGCTTCTAGAAGGACATCAGGACAAAGATATGTAATGAAAATAAGTCCAGGCTGGCTGTCCTTGTGGGCATCAGCTGCTAGCATCTGCATTGCTGCTGACATGAGCATGGCAAAGCAGGTAACAGATTGCTTTTCCTTGTGTGACACAGGAGCTCTTGACTTGACAGCTAGAGGGATGCAATAGCAAGAGCTGCAACCTCTGCCAGACATGGCAAAGGTGAGTGGGATGTTGTTTCAATTAGTGCTGATGTCAGGAAGGACTGTAAGGATGGAAAGGCTGGTGTTTGCCATGGGCAGAAAAACAAATCTGGTTTTCATTTTCTCTTTCTCTTTGAGTGCCAGATAAACAGGCGAGAGTGTGCCCTCACCTTGTAACTCCCCTGCCCTCTTCTGCTGAGATGGTGAAATGTCCCAGCTTCTAGAAGGACATCAGGACAAAGATATGTAATGAAAATAAGTCCAGGCTGGCTGTCCTTGTGGGCATCAGCTGCTTGCATCTGCATTGCTGCTGACATGAGCATGGCACAGCAGGTAACAGATTGCTTTTCCTTGTGTGACACAGGAGCTCTTGAGTTCAAAGCTAGATGTATGCAATAGACAGAGCTGCAACCTCTGCCACACATGGCAAAGGTGAGTGGGATGTTGGTTCCATTGCTGCTTATGACGGGAAGGACTGTAAGGATGGAAAGGCTGGTGTTTGCCATGGGCAGGGAAACACATCTGGTTTTCATTTTCGCTTTCTCTTTGAGTGCCAGATAAACAGGGGAGAGTGTGCCCTCACCTTTTAACACCCCTGCCCTCTTCTGATGAGATGGTGAAATGTCCCAGCTTCTAGAAGGACATCAGGACAAAGATATGTAATGAAAATAAGTCCAGGCTGGCAGTCCTTGTGGGCATCAGCTGCTGGCATCTGCATTGCTGCTGCCATGAGCATGGCAAAGCAGGTAACAGATTGCTTTTCCTTGTGTGACACAGGAGCTCTTGACTTGACAGCTAGAGGGATGCAATAGACAGAGCTGCAACCTCTGCCAGACATGGCAAAGGTGAGTGGGATGTTGTTTCAATTAGTGCTGATGTCAGGAAGGACTGTAAGGATGGAAAGTCTGCTGTTTGCCATGGGCAGGGAAACACATCTGGTTTTCATTTTCTCTTTCTCTTTGAGTGCCAGATAAACAGGGGAGAGTGTGCCCTCACCTTTTAAGTCCCCTGCCCTCTTCTGCTGAGATGGTGAAATGTCCCAGCTTCTGGAAGGACATCAGGACAAAGATATGTTATTAAAATAAGTCCAGGCTGGCTGTCCTTGTGGGCATCAGCTGCTGGCATCAGCATTGCTGCTGCCATGAGCATGGCAAAGCAGGTAAAAGGTTGCTTTTCCTTGTGTGACACAGGAGCTCTTGACTTGACAGCTAGAGGGATGCAATAGACAGAGCTGCAACCTCTGCCAGACATGGCAAAGGTGAGTGGGATGTAGTTTCAATTAGTGCTGATGTAAGTATGGACTTTAAGGATGGAAAGTCTGGTGTTTGCCATGGGCAGGGAAACACATCTGGTTTTAATTTTCTCTTTCTCTTTGAGTGCCAGATAAACAGGGGAGAGTGTGCCCTCACCTTTTAACTCCCCTGCCCTCTTCTGCTGAGATGGTGAAATGTCCCAGCTTCTGGAAGGACATCAGGACAAAGGTATGTAATGAAAATATGTCCAGGCTGGCTGTCCTTGTGGGCATCAGCTGCTTGCATCTGCATTGCTGCTGACATGAGCATGGCACAGCAGGTAAAAGATTGCTTTTCCTTGTGTGACACAGGAGCTCTTGAGTTCAAAGCTAGATGTATGCAATAGACAGAGCTGCAACCTCTGCCAGACATGGCAAAGGTGAGTGGGATGTTGGTTCCATTGCTGCTTATGACGGGAAGGACTGTAAGGATGGAAAGGCTGGTGTTTGCCATGGGCAGGGAAACACATCTGGTTTTCATTTTCTCTTTCTCTTTGAGTGCCAGATAAACAGGGGAGAGTGTGCCCTCACCTTGTAACTCCCCTGCCCTCTGCTGCTGAGATGGTGAAATGTCCCAGCTTCTAGAAGGACATCAGGACAAAGATATGTAATGAAAATAAGTCCAGGCTGGCTCTCCTTGTGGGCATCAGCTGCTTGCATCTGCATTGCTTCTGCCATGAGCATGGCAGAGCAGGTAAAAGATTGCTTTTCCTTGTGTGACACAGGAGCTCTTGACTTGACAGCTAGAGGGATGCAATAGACAGAGCTGCAACCTCTGCCAGACATGGCAAAGGTGAGTGGGATGTTGTTTCAATTAGTGCTGATGTCAGGAAGGACTGTAAGGATGGAAAGGCTGGTGTTTGCCATGGGCAGGGAAACACATCTGGTTTTCATTTTCTCTTTCTCTTTGAGTGCCAGAAAAATAGAGGAGAGTGTGCCCTAACCTTGGACTCCACCTGCCCTCTTCTGCTGAGATGGAGAAATGTTCCAGCTTGTAGAAGGACATCAGGACAAAGATATGTAATGAAAGTAAGTCCAGGCTGGCTGTCCTTGTGGGCATCAGCTGCTGGCATCTGCATTGCTGCTGCCATGAGCATGGCAAAGCAGGTAAAAGATTCCTTTTCCTTGTGTGACACAGGAGCTCTTGACTTGAAAGCTAGAGGGATGCAATAGAAAGAGCTGCAACCACTGGCAGACATGGCAAAGGTGAGAGGGATGTTGTTTCCATTGCTGCTGATGTCAGGAAGGACTGTAAGGATGGAAAGGCTGTTGTTTGCCCTGGGCAGGGAAACACATCTGGTTTTCATCTTCTCTTTCACTTTGTGTGACAGAAAAAGAGGAGAGTGTGCCCTAACCTTGGACCCCTCCTGCCCTCTTCTGCTGAGATGGAGAAATGTTCCAGCTTCTAGAAGGACATCAGGACAAAGATATGTAATGAAAATAAGTCCAGGCTGGCTCTCCTTGTGGGCATCAGCTGCTTGCATCTGCATTGCTTCTGCCATGAGCATGGCAGAGCAGGTAAAAGATTGCTTTTCCTTGTGTGACACAGGAGCTCTTGACTTGAAACTAGAGTGATGCAATAGAAAGAGCTGCAACCTCTGCCACACATGGCAAAGTGAATGGGATGTTGTTTCAATTAGTGCTGATGTCAGGAGGACTGTAAGGATGGAAAAGCTGGTGTTTGCCATGGGCAGGGAAACACATCTGGTTTTCATTTTCTGTTTCTCTTTGAGTGCCAGATAAACAGGGGAGAGTGTGCCCTAACCTTGGAACTCTCCTGCCCTCTTCTGCTGAGATGGAGAAATGTTCCAGCTTGTAGAAGGACATAAGGACAAAGATATGAAATGGAAATAAGTCTAGGCTGGCTGTCCTTGTGGGCATCAGCTGCTGGCATCTGCATTGCTGCTGCCATGAGCATGGCACAGCAGGTAACAGATTGCTTTTCCTTGTGTGACACAGGAGCTCTTGACTTGAAAGCTAGAGGGATGCAATAGAAAGAGCTGCAACCTCTGCCAGACATGGCAAAGGTGAGTGGGATGTTGTTTCCATTGCTGCTGATGTCAGGAAGGACTGCAAGGAGGGAACGTCTAGTGTTTGCCATGGGCAGGGAAACACATCTGGTTTTCATCTTCTCTTTCACTTTGTGTGCCAGAAAAAGAGGAGAGTGTGCCTGGAACTTGGACCCCTCCTTCCCTCTGCTGCTCAGAGGGCGAAATGTTCCAGCTTCTAGAAGGACATCAGGGCAAAGATATGAAATGAAAATAAGTCCAGGCTGGCTGTCCTTGTGGGCAGCAGCTACTGGCATCTGCATTTCTGCTGCCATGAGCATGGCACAGCAGGTAAAAGACTGCATTTCCTTGTGTGACACAGGAGCTCTTGACTTGAAAGCAAGAGGTATGCAATAGAAAGAGCTGCAACCTCTGCCAGATATGGCAAAGGTGAGTGGGATTTTGTTTCGGTTGCTTCTGATGTCAGGAAGGACTGTCAGGATGGAAAGGCTGGTGTTTGCCATGGGCAGGGAAACACATCTGGTTTTCATCTTCTCTTTCTCTTTGTGTGCCAGAAAAAGAGGAGAGTGTGCCCTAACCTTGGACCCCTCCTGCCCTCTGCTGCTGAGATGAAGAAATGTTCCAGCTTCTAGAAGGACATCAGGACAAAGATATGTAATGAAAATAAGTCCAGGCTGGCTGTCCTTGTGGGGATAAGCTCCTGACATCTGCATTGGTGTTTTCATGAGCATGGCACAGCAGGTAAAAATTGCTTTTCCTTGTGTGACACAGGTTCTGTTGACTTGAAAGCAAGAGGGATGCAATAGAAAGAGCTGCAACCTCTGCCAGACATGGCAAAGGTGAGTGGGATGTTGTTTCCATTGCTGCTGATGTCGGGATGGACTGTAAGGAATGAAAGTCTAGTGTTTGCCCTGGGCAGGGAAACACATCTGCTTTTCATCTTCTCTTTGTCTTTGTGTGCCAGAAAAAGAGGAGAGTGTGCCCTAACCTTGGACCCCTCCTGCCCTCTTCTGCTGAGATCGAGAAATGTTCTAGCTTGTAGAAGGACATCAGGACAAAGATATGTAATAAGTCCAGGCTGGCTGTCCTTGTGGGCATCAGCTTCTTGCATCTGCACTGCTGCTGCCATGAGCATGGCACAGCAGGTAAAAGATTGCTTTTCCTTGTGTGACACAGGAGCTCTTGACTTGAAAGCTAGACGGATGCAATAGAAAGAGCTGCCACCTCTGCCAGACATGGCAAAGGTGAGTTGGATGTTGTTTCCATTGCTGCTGATGGCAGGAAGGGCTGTAAGGATGGAAAGTCTATTGTTTGCCCAGGGCAGGGAAACACATCTGGTTTTCATCTTCTCTTTCTCTTTGTGTGCCAGAAAAAGAGGAGAGTGTGCCCTAACCTTGGACCCCTCCTGCCCTCTTCTGCTGAGATGGAGCAATGTTCCAACTTGTAGAAGGACATCAGGACAAAGATATGTAATGAAAATAAGTCCAGGCTGGCTGTCCTTGTGGGCATCAGCTGCTGGCATCTGCATTGCTGCTGCCATGAGCATGGCACAGCAGGAAAAAGATTGCTTTTCCTTGTGTGACACAGGATCTCTAGACTTGAAACTAGAGGGATGCAATAGAAAGACCTGCAACCTCTGCCAGACATGTCAAAGGTGAGTTGGATGTTGTTTCCATTGCTGCTGATGGAGGAAGGGCTGTAAGGATGGACAGTCTAGTGTTTGACCTGGGCAGGGAAACACATCTGGTTTTCATCTTCTCTTTATCTTTGTGTGCCAGAAAAAGAGGAGAGTGTGCCCTAACCTTGGACCCCTCCTGCCCTCTGCTGCTGAGATGGAGAAATGTTCCAGCTTCTAGAAGGACATCAGGACAAAGATATGTAATGAAAATAAGTCCAGGCTGGCTGTCCTTGTGGGCATCAGCTTCTTGCATCTGCACTGCTGCTGCCATGAGCATGGCACAGCAGGTAAGGGATTGCTTTTCCTTGTGGGACAGGTGTTAAGCCATTCTGATTCACCCTTTGCATCCACAGCATATAGTTTTTTCCCACACTGCTGTTTCTATCCAGCAATGTGCATATGTGCAGTGGTACAGAGGTTGGTGGCCCTGCCTGTGGCATGGAGTTGGAGATTCCTGATCCTTGAGGTCCCTTCCAACCCGGGCCATTCTGTGTGTGTGTGTGTGACTGGCTAAACACCAATTGTTGCTAGCTCAGCAGGTATACTGCTAATTATTGAACGTCTGACAGCTGCTTATCAACACTTGGCCACTATTTCTGGACACCTGCTCATCCCTGAAGAGAGAGAAGTTTGGAAGGAGGACAGAGGGGAGTCTCTTGATGCCTGCCTGTTGCATCCCAACCTGCCCACAGAGTGAGTCAGTTCGGCCTTGTGTGGAGGCCCTGGCTTCTTTGGAGTCTGTTTTTCTTTTGCTGAGCTTCTCCTATCCAAACAGAATGGCCTTACAACATGCTTTCTGGTCCTTAATACTAAACCCATGCAATTTGTAACTATTACAGTTCTGTAAGTGAGAATTGATCATATGATTGAACAACTGTATTTCTAAAATATGTTAAGAAATAACTTCTTTTTACTAATACTAATAAAGTCTTTCTAGTTTTTCAAACTGTTTCTAAGGGCAAATTACAAAACACATTGTGCTGTACTGCTTCAGAGCAATCCCACATTTGATAGCCAGTGCAGAAACAACATTCCATCCTACAGCATTAGCTAGTTCAGAGGTACCAGACGTGTATCTGGATGTGGCTGTTGTGCATAACTGGGGCTGAGGGATCAGAAGTGACAGCTCCACTCTTGGAGACCACAGAACTAAAATGGAAAGATAAAATAGTTGCAGGGCAATTGTTCTGTGTGCCTGATGCAGGGACTGATTTATGGGGGAGAGATTTTACAGTTAAATGAGGATTACAGCTGCAAGTCTGTGAAACAGATGTCAGGTGTCAATGAATGTGTTAACAGCTGTGATGAAGAAGAAATGAATCCAAAGCTGTGGGCAGGGGAAGGAAATCGGGGTGGACTCACAATTTTCCCTTACAAATAACTGCCCAAGGAGGGAGTGGAGCTGTGAAACAGCAACAATATCCCATAGCCTTAGAAGGGAGAGTGGGTCTAAAAGCTGTAACACAGACAGTGGTTAAGGATGGTCTTCTAGAACCTTGTCTGTGGCCTTATAACACCCCAATGCTGTCGGCACGGAAGGCAGACGGCACGTATCGGCTGGTGCAAGATGTAAGGAAATGACTGAACCCGTTCTCAAAAGACAGCCTGTGGTTCCTAACCCCTATACCCTAATGAGTCAGATCCCACACGGACAGCAGTGGTTTGGTGTGAGAGACCTCAAAGATGCTTTCCGGACAGCCTTTGGACTCAGAGAGAAATGGCTGCGTTTGTATGAGGACACACTGTAATCCTATCGTGATTCGTGATGATACTGTAGATACTGGAACTCCTGCTAATCCTTGTCTTTGCAGCGTTTGAAGCAAGCAACTGGTGCTGCTGTCATGCAGAAAGCTCCCTTCCAACCACTCAGCAAGCATTTGGATGAGACAGCTTCCTGCTGGGGAGCCCTCCGGCATCACTGCTGCCTCCTCCAGAACCATACCTGCAGATGCTTCAGAGCTCTTCAGCATGGACTTCCTTCCTCCCATCAGCAGCTGCTCCTGCACTGACCTTCATTCACACTGGGATACCATCTGCTTCCAGCAGGAGCTGACCTGCGAGACAGAGAAAGGAAACGTGGGATGAGCACCAATGCAGAAGCACAAGGCTGTGTCACCACCACGTCTTGCAGCCTTGGGAAGTCAGCTGCAACTGCAGCCTTGGTCAGAATTACAACGGGCACCGTAAATTAAGTGAGACCTCTGAAGTTGTTGCCATGATCAGAAATAGACGCTGAAATCGCTCACATAACTGTCGGTGGTTCCCTCCAAATTCTTTTGCTTTGGGGAACAGATGGACTCGGAATGGAAGGACACGAGAAAAATGACATCTGTTTGAGCTCAGCAGACTTGAGAGGTGGGCCTGGGTGAACCTCATGAGGTTCAGCACAGCCAAGTGCAAGGTTTGGCATTTGGGCCGGAGGAATCCCAGGCATTCTTTTGTCATCGTGGTGGTTTCCAATAGACCCCAACAATGAGACATCAGGTCGCCGTGTGGGCTCCTGGGTGACACTGCCATTTCCCAGCCATTGCAGCCTAGGGGCAAATAAAGTAAAATACTTTGAAAATATCTCACACTGATTGCATATTTTACTGTTCTTTTACACAAAACAGAAGGGGAGGGCAGCAGATGCATGCAGCTGCATCAACACCCAGGCTGCTAAAGGAATGGAAAGACAGAAACATCAAATATCAATGCCTTATTCTAATGCAAGGAGGGAAGCTTTTTTCAATGTTACTTTTTATCACTTAAAATAAGCAGTTGGCACTCTTAAAGGAAAATCTTGGGCCCCAGGTTCTGGCAGTGTGGCAATCTGGCACGGACTCAGCTGTGAATGATCCAAACAGTCTGTTCCAGATTTTAACATCCCTTCTATGCATTCACAAGTTTTCTCTCTTGACTTCCCCTTACAGCCGTTAGATGCCAACAAAACATCCCACAAACACTCCTTGCCTCTGTGCACACAGGCACCCATCCAACCAGAGCCATCAGTCATTCCCAGCCATGCGCTCTTCCTCCAATCATGGTCAGCATCACACGGCCGTCACGCAGCTCACTTGACTCAGTTTTTCTCTTCTTTCTGGAGGTGTCCTTGCTTCTCAGCCTTACCTTCTCGTGATGTTTATCTCGCTCTGCAGCTCCTGCTCTGAATAGGCTTTCTTGGACTCCCGCATGACAGGCACAAAATGCAGCCACAGCCCCTGCCACCAAGGTCAGCTCTTCCGCACACATTACCTGAGGAGCACTTGGCAACTCCTGCAACCTGAGCAGTGCCAGGAAGACTGTTTCATTTCTGCTTCTCCTGGCTCAGAAATTCATTTTCCTACCTAGAAAATGGAAAAAGAAAAGAAAGAAAAAAAATCCTGACATAAAGCAGACACAGTTGATACTATGGAATTCTGGAAGGCAAGGGATTTGCCCCCTATGATGAGAAGTTGACTGCAAAGAACTAAGAAGAGCCATGAGCAGGTTGTGAACTTGTGGGTAAAATTAGGAAGTGCAGCAGTGCAGGGCTTCTGGAGGTGAGGGTCTGCTACAGCCGCCTGGAAAGAGAGCCTGTTGGTGGGAGCTGCTTACTGCAGCCAGCAGAAGCATCGCACTCACTGACTCTCATCCTGATGGGGGATTCCAGTCAGTCTGGGAAATCAGCATGGCTGGCTGCAAGCAATCTGACAGACTCCTGGAGTGCAGTGAGAATCACTCTGTGGTGCAGGCATTGGGCACAGCAAGCAGAAGGGAAGCAGTGCTGGACATGGTGCACACCAGGGGTTACGACAGGAGGCGGTCAGGGCTGCAGTGACCATGCCCTCCTTGAGTTGGTGATCTCAAGGAATGCGGGCCTGGCAGGAAGCAAAGGCAGGAGCCTGAACTTCAGGAGAGCCAGCTGCAGGCTGTTCCAGGAATTCTTGGACGAGATCCTCTGGACAACTGTTTGTAGGGGCAAAGGGATGGAAAAGAGATGGTCACTTTCTCAGAAAAAAACTTGCTCAGGTTGCACGCTGAGCTGCAGGAGAGGAAGGGGAGGAGGTGCCAGCACGGCTCTGCACGATGCTCTGCCACACTGGGCAGCTTGATCATGGCTCAGCAGTGGGATCCGACGTGGAGAAGGGGAGAAGGAAATCAAGGATGGGAGGGAACCATCAGACACAGCCGGTGAGTGTCTGTGAAGTCTTGCAGACCCAGAGATTCCCAGGTTGTTTCTGCTTTCGTAGCATTTGTGTGCTGCAGGGTGAGCAAAAGGTTCTGCTGCTTGATTCTTCTGCAGGAGCCGCCTAAAAGGGAAATGGCCACTGAGCTGCAGACCAAGCAGTACTGCCTGACGTTGGCCAGGGGGAGCTTCTCCTGCTGCAGTGTGCTGATGACAGGTCTGGAGATGATCTGCACGGCCAGCTCGTAGGTGGGAGCCAGGAAAGGACATGATGGGAGGAGAGAGGTGTTAAGGAGCGGCCAAGGCATGAAAATGCATCAGAAAGCCCTGAAAAGCATCACAAAGCCACAGCCAGGAAGCTTGGGAGTATCATGAGCAGCATCCAGGATGCGAGAGATTATTTGCTACCATGCCAAATGGTAGCAGAGCTCCCCCTGCAGACATCCCAAAGCCAGACAAAACAGGAACAAACCCGGAGCTGTGCTGCACGCACCCCACAGCCACAGCATTGCAAGCTGGGGTGCCTTGCTGTGTGCTGCATTCATCCCAGTCCGTGTGAATGAAGACTCTGGAGGCAGTCAAGGCGTTGGTTGAGCACGAGTGTGCTTTTATTATTGTATAAAGGACAGGAGGATGTGAGAGGTCCATGGTGAAGATGGGACTCATCCTGTCTTGTCATGGAGAGAGTGGCTCAGAGCTCTCAGTGCTGCTGTCCGGTGCCTGGGACTGGAGGCCTGATTGAAAGTCCTCCTGCAAGAGGCTCTGCTCCTCCTCCCTGACACTGACCTGCTCCTGCATGGAGGTGCTGCTGTCGGGGCACTCACAGTGCTCTTGGGATGGGCTGCACTGCAGACACACTGGGTGACAGACTACACTTGTGACTGTGGTGTCTGGGAGGCTCAGGTCAGCAACTTCAGCAGAGCCAGGTGTGATGAGACCATGGACTTCGATGATCTCCTTCTCTCCATTAATGTTGTTAGATGGAAGGCTGCTGTTGGAACTGCAGCAGTTTGTGCTTCCTAAGAGCCCTCCACTGATCGAAGCACAGAGAGCATCCTCGCTGCTTGCCCTGGATCTTATGGGTTGGCAAGGGCTCGATTCACCTAGAAAGGATACACAGGGGTTAGTGTCAAACTTTCAGAAGCTGAATTATGACAGTGGTTCTTGATCAGGGGTGAAGATGCTAGGCAGGGGCTGGAATGCCAGAAGGAGATACAAGTGCACTGCAAGCTTGAATTCGATGTTCCTGAAAAGCAGGGATTTGGAAGCTGCATTTGCATTCTTACCTGCCAGGACTACCACTGCTGTTTCTGAGGTCTGCCTGGCATTGCGCTGCAGTTGGCGTTTGCTCCCAGAGGATGGCTTTCTGAGGCTGAAGCAGCAACACCAACTGCTAGCTGGTGATTCCTCATTCTTGCTGGGTGAATTTTGCCTGGAGAGAGAAAACAGCCAATGCTGTGAGTCGTGCGTGGTGCAGGGTGAGGGAAGAGCAGCACTGAGCTCTTGGCAGCAGTTGCTTGTTCCTAGCACTGCCTGGTTTCTGCAGAAAAACAGAAAAACCCACCCAAACGATGATGCTAGGTGCTGGAAAAGAAAGTCCTCTTTACCTTTCAGATGGAAAGTCGATGACAGTGTGGAATTTGCCCTGCCCAGCTGCAGGGCTTTCTTCCACTTCAATGTCGTGGCTGCTCTCTGTCACAGGGGGAGAGCTGCTGTGGCCTCGCCTCTGTGCCTGTGCCTCCTCCATAGTGAGCAGCTTTGTGGCAGCAGAAGAGACCCCCACAGACTTGGGCCCTGGGAGAGAATTGTGCCCTGTCAGGGAAAACCACAGGTAAGAGCGAGGATCAGAAAGCAGCAGCACAGCCACCACGGTTCTGGGGGAGGTGCTGTATTTTTCTCAGGCTTGCTTATCCGAGCCACTGGAAGAAGAGGAGCTCAAAATAACCATGTGGGCAGAGGTCTGTTGATGGCAAAGGACACGGTCATCATTAAGAGCAGCTTACTGTATCAAAATAGGCAAGGAAAAACCCAAGGAAATGGGGGCAGGGAACTGAGAAAGCTTCGCTGCCACACTTGCATCAAGCTTTTCCTGCATGCAAACCATAATAATGACGGTTTCCTCCTTGTAAAGTTTGGGCTTGGACATTCTCAGCATCCAGCAACAGGATGCCACACCCTAATGGAAGCCCAGAGGTCTGCTGTCCCCTTGATGGTAAAAGAGTATCTCAAAGGTCCTGGAGAAGGCCTGCATTTGATCAAGGTGTCAGGTCAAGATCAAGCTAATGGAGGAAGACACTCACCTGCTGCATCTGCAATGTCTGCTCCGGATTTGGAGCCGAAGAGGACGTCGGTGTGGTTGATGATGAATTCCACCACATCCGACTGCGTCTGCAGCTCCATGCAGGCAGCTCTTCCGCTGGCGCAGGCAGACTCGTTCTGCTGTGATCTGTAGAAAAGGCAGATTTTAGAAGTCATTTCTCCAAGACCGTTTCCCCGAGTCTGAATTGTTGCAGCCAAAAGCTGTCAGCTGAGGCTCTGGAGACTTCCGCAGTGATGCCACTGCAGAAATTCCCCTGGATGATCAAGGACACGTCAGTCCCATCTCAACAAGACTGCAGAAATTGTCACCTAGACATTGTGCCCGTGGGGTTGGAGAACAGCCCAGGCTCCTGCGCTTCTGTCAGCCACAGATTTTACAGGAGAAGAGCACATTTGATGGAGAAAAAGGGAGGACTGTTTTTCTTAACTGGAGAACAGAGGAAGTGTTGAAACAGAACCAGAAGTTTACCTTAAGAGGTTTGGAGCCCACACAATGGCTAGGTTCTTGGCGTGCATGTTTGTGATGGTGGAGCTCCCAGCCAGACACGCCAAGTGTCTCATCAGGAACTCCAGTGTCCTGGAAAACAAGAGAGGCAAACGTTCAGCACCAACGAGCATGCCGTGCTGCAATTCAGAAAGCAAACCTCCATTCATGCTACTTCTTGTGATTGCTACTGTCACCGAAGATGAAGTAGATCCAACTTGACTGAGTGCCACGCTGCAGCACCAAGCCCCAGCACAGCACAGCCGCAGCCATCAGCTGCACCAAGCGTGCCCCCGTGCCCAGGAACTGACCCCATAAAGTAAGCCCATGGAGCCTTCAACCCTTCAGCATACACAGGCATCGTGTTGCCGGCGTGAGACAGAGCCTGGAACCGCATCGTTGCCCTCTGCAATGCAGCAGGGCTGAGCTCAGCAGGCTGAGGGCAGCACTGACCTGTAGTGAGGAGCGGGCAGCTGCTGGACGACGTCCTGCATTCTGAGCAGCCGCTCCTCCTCTGTAGCGGCACCAACAGCATCCTGGAGTAGTGCAGAAAGGGAGCGAGACACCAATCAGGCTAGTACACCACTGCGAGTAAACCTCGTGGGGCTGACAGCAAAAGGGCCTCCGAGCTGGGGCACTGCTGCAGCCATCTGCCAAGAGGCCCAGGAAGAGGGAAATGAAAGACGTGGCCTTGTGCTTACCGAGAACTTGCCGTACAGCTGGTGGGTGAGCAGAGGGTTCGGGAGCTCCCTGAAGTACATCTTGCAGAGGGAGCTCACGCTGTGAATGTCCCGGACGGTGAGCTCAGGAATCTGCTCCGACTCAAATTCCTGCCTGGAGAGAGGGACGCAAACCCAGTTGAGCGAGAGGAAGGCAAGCCCAAAGCCACACCAGATGCACTCAGGCTGTGTCAGTCGCAGCACTCTTACCGCAGTCTCTGGATGTTGGACGCGACGCCGGACAGGCGGTATATCCCCTGCACCACGCCGTGCTGCTCAATGAACTCAGCGCAGCTCTGGAGGACCTGGGGGACTGAAGAACACGTGCCAGCCGTCAGTGGAGCTCCTGATTCAATCGTGCTGCAGACTGTGCTTCACATCCCATCCACTAAGCCCAGCCAGGCTTGGCTGAAGCAAATACAGATGTGATTGTCTCTTAGGAGCATCCGCCTCACTTTATCCTTCAGCCATCAACTCCCTTTACACGTGTCTCCACTGCTATCAGCCTGCCCCCTGCTAGATATGAGCTCCCTTTCATCTTCTTTAGATGCCCAGCAGAGGAAGATCTCAGGAATGGGCAGCTCCTTACCATCACGACCGGAGTGGAGAAGATGCTCTCCCAGGTCACCGCCAAACACCCTTTCCTTCTCCACCTCCCGCTCGGTCGGTTTCTTTGGGCGGGCCTTCACCAAGGAACGAAGGAAGGTGAGGATCTTGCTGCGTTTCTTGGGCACTGCACAACAAAAGGAAGAAACCGGGTCATTTCAGGTTTGGCTCCGTTGGACGAGGCCGAGCACAGCACATTCTACAGAGCACGTCAGAACGGGAAGAACATTACCAACCAGTACATACTAAAAGGGATTTTCCCCATCTCTGGAGGAGCCCAAGGCCAGGTTGGATGGGGCCCTGGGCAGCCTGATCTAGTCTCACATTAAATGTGGGAGCTGGGAGACCATCCTGAGGCAGGAGGGTTGGAGCATGATGATCCCTGAGGTCCCTTCCATCCCAAGCCATTCTATGAAGATTCTATAGTTTCCCCAAGTCCAATCATAAACACAGGAGGATTGGGCCAAATCTCTGCCCCATGGTGTGCATGAAGGATCATCAACCCAGAGGACAATGTGGGATGGATAAAGGAGGTACTAAACATGGAACGCACCCCCAAAAAGACTTCATTTTGCTTCCCCACACCATCAAATGTAACATCCCTACCTGGCTTTGGCACTGAGTTGATGAGTGCCTCAGGAATGTTCTTATTAATGAGTTCCACACACTCCCCTGGGAAAAATCCAACCTGTAACAAGAAGAGAAGCCAACTATTGCATGCAGCACTTCTCAGGTCTGAACTGTTAAACCAAAAGCCACATAACATTTCCCTCGGAACGTGCTTGCCTGACGTTCCATAAGACTATCCAGCAGAAAATGGCCATAGTTCAAAGCATAAAGGTAATAATTTTTCAACATTTGCAGCCAACGGCAAGGTCCCCTGACACCGACACAGGGAAACTGTTTATGTCCATTAGGCATCCTGTGCAGGCAGAGCAGCTATAAGCTGAGATTCCTGCCTTTACTGCAGTTGCACTCTCCAGTCTGAAGCTTGTGCCTACCTGGAAGCCGAGCTTGCCTCTCCACCAGGGGGTCAGCTCCTTTGGTGGCATGTCGATGACACAGATGATGTCTCCCACCTGCAAGAGATTGCAACGTCAATCCCAGCTTCAGCACGGCTGGGAGGAAAGCACAGCTCAAATGTCTGCATTCTTCTGCACTGCCAAACATGGCCGAGCATGAGAGCACTTGCACCAGTGCAGCTCTGAAGGCATTTGCCATTGTAAAATTGAACAACAAGGAACGCCTTGAACTGCTTACCTCAAAGGAGAGTTCATCCGCTGCCTGGGCAACGTATCTCTTAACGACATGGGCAGCAGCAATAGCTGGAATGTTCACAGCTGTCTCCCCATGGTCCAGCAGGGGCTTCCCCTTGTTCTCAGTCTGAAACAGAGAGCACAGGCCACGGTGAGGAGCTGGGAACCAACAAGGAGGATTTCAAGGTGAGGAGCACATCTGCAGAGCAAGCTGCAGGAAATGCACTCGGTCCTTATCATGGGCACTTCAGAAGGAACTGCAAGTCTAATAACGGCTGTTTCTCTCCCTGGTGTGCAGCAGGCACACGCCAGCAAAGATGCATCTCTCCCCATCCAGACTAATCAGCAATGGCATTGACGCAGACAGGTGGCCTTGTCCATTTTGCCCCCTCCTTTCCTGCGCTCTTTGTGCAGGAAGGCTGGCAGTTTAAGATGCTAGGAGACCGTGAAGAGGGAAACCAAAGCTACGGCTGCAGTTACAAGGTGCAAACAGTGCCATTGCAAGCACCAAGCAGCTCTCTTGAGCAGTCCAACCAACAGCGAGGCCAAACAGAGCAGAGAATGATTGTTGTTTCTGCAGCCATTTCAAGGGAAAAGTCAGTAGAGGACAAACACCACAGCCGAGATGGCTCTGGTACTTTGATAAACTTGCCACGCTTGCACTACTGTCTTGCCACAGAGGAGCTCTCTTGGAAAGCAGGAGAGCACATCTGCGGCTCACTCTGCTGGCTGCAGTCAGGGAACAAAGACCAATCAGAGCTTCATACTCTACCTCTGTCCATGCCAGGTCAGGCCCACAGCTGATCTCGCTGCATGCCACGGCCATCAGCGTAGGTGTGACAAGCTGGAACTGAAAAGAAACACACTTTTATTTTCTCTGTTCACATCTCTGCTGTGCTCCCTACAGCTGTCGGGCACACTCACACAGCCCAAGCACGCCTGCTGGTGTCCCTGGTGATGCTGTGCAGCTCTGCACAAGCTGGGGCTGGGACTCTGTGCCTAAGGGATTGGTTTCCTGTAGACCAGCTGGTCACAGCACCACAGACAGCATCCTTCTGAGGGCTGAGCTGCAGAGCACGTGGAGAAAACCCACACGTGACCAGTGTCCCATCAAAGCTGGATGAGGCTGTGTTACTAAACACGGGGCGTCACGGGCTGCTAAAGCATGTGGGGGGACAAACCATGGCAGGTACCTGGCAAGAGATCAGAACGAGGGAGAGAAATCTCTCGAATCCGCAGCCGTTCCTTGTCACTTTGCTCTGATCTTCCACGAGCAAAAGCTGCAGCAGGGAAGCAGGCAGAGGGTGGAGAGAGGAGAGAGAAAGAGCAGGTCAGTTTGCTTCCATGGTTTAGCAAAGACTACGAGGGAAAAACCAAAATCTGCCCTCCCTCAACTTAAAAACTCAAGTTTTCAACTTAAAACCATTTCCCTTGTCCTGCTGTTATCTACCCATTCAAAGAGTTGGTTCCCTCCTCTTTTTAGGCTCCCTTTAGGTACTGAAGGCTGCCATGAGGTCACCCCACTGCCTTCTTTTCTCCAGGCTGAACAAGCCCAGCTCCCTCAGCCTGTCTTGGCAGGGGAGGTGCTCCTGTCCCCTGATCATCTCTGTGGCTCGCCTCTGGACCCTCTCCAACAGCTCCCTGTCTTTCTGGACACTGTACTGCAGCTGGGGCCTCACAAGAGCAGAGCAGGGGGGGACGATCACCTCCCTGTCCCTCATGGCCACCCCTCTGCTGATGGAGATAATGTGATCCTATGAGCTCCGCCAGCCAGCAGTTCTCAGCACTCACTGTCCCCCCGTCTCTCCCACACTGTCTCAGCTTACCTACAACGTGCTGCACAGGACGGTGTGAAGACAAAGGGACGCAGTCGGTGCACAAGTGCAACAAGCGAGCTGCTCAGTCAGAGCTCCAGCGCTCCAATGAAGGGACGCAGCACGCACTGCTCCTCCCCTCATTCTAGCCCTTATGACATCACTGAGGGCCACCAGGCTGCTCCACCACGACGGACAGGCTGGGGAGGCAAGACCAGTCACAAGGGCAGAAGATTCCAACAGCCCAGCCCAACGTTCTGGAATCAGGGGCTGCTTGGAATTCTAGCCCAGCCAAATCCTGGAGAAGCTGGCACGGGGTCGTCATGACCAAAGCGCAGGACCTGGCGCTTGCTCTTGTTGAGCCTCGCACAACTGGCCTCAGTGCATCCCTCTGGAGGGCCTTCCTGCCCTCAGCCAGATGGACGCTTCCTCCCAGCAGCGTACCTTGCAGTGCTGGGCCCATGTCAAATCCACACTAGAGTGGGTTTTGTTACATTCAAGGGCATGTTGCAGCACCCATCTATTTCACCTGGAAGGAAATAAAGCAGGAGATGGGAGAAACACAGAACTACTGCCAGACTGCTTTATCCCTTTCTCAGCCCAACTTCCCTTGCCTCATCCCCTACCCCAACTCCTAAATGATGCCCACAGGCTGATAGTTGGATCTCAAGTCCATAGGACTCCTTTCACAGGGCTCCATCAAAAAGGCTGTCACACTTGTTCCGTACACTCACACTGACCCAGCAGTGGTATCACAGTCACTTAACACACACACAGCAACCAAACCCCGAGCATGCACATCCCTTCCTGCGTGACTGCAGCCCGCAGCTCCCCTTCACACCTCCGTGGATCTCTGGTGTTTTACACTGATGCAGCCTCGCTGCAGCTCCGTGGCTGTCACACAAGGCCTGCAGGACCTCTTTCTCTGCAAACCCCGTCTGCAGGCATTGGTTCATGAGGTTCACCTCCTGCCCTCCTGAGCAAAAACAAGCACTAAGAACAAGAGCAAAGCACGCTGGACTCGACCTGGCTGGATCCCCAACCCTCAGTCCTGTCAGACGGACCCTGGTGTGGAGACTCATCCCCAAAGCCTGGCTGGACATCAGCACAGGCATCATTCTTCAAACGCCCCATCCAAGCAGCAAGGGATGAAAGCGTTGGCACAGCTGAAACAGAAATGCTGTGTGAGTTTCCTGTTAGCACTGAGCAGGAACAAATCTACCGCTGAGCAGCAGGATGTGAGACAAGCAGCAGAAGACACCCAACCTGCAGAACCAGCTTGTTTGGGGTCGGTCCAGATGTTTGTCTGCTCCCTTCCCTGGCCCAGGCCAAGCTTGTGAGCTGCTCCTCCTTGGTGCAGGGGGAAATGGTGCAGATGCCATGTGGTGGCTATGCACAGCATGCCTTTCACTTGCTTTTCCTCTCTCCATCTGCCATCTTCCATTAGCAAACAGCATCTCCAGCCTCCAGAGATCACTGAGTCCAACCCCTGCACAACAGTGAAAGAAAAGATATGATAAGGGGTACTTAAAGCACAGCATCTGTAATCAGATCAGACTCCTGCACTGTGAAGACTTCCCTGAGTATTCCTGCAGAGTGCATCACTTAGTCTCTCTTTAGCCTTGTGTTCATGGTTTTCCTGTAAGAGCTTGTCTAAACACTGCCTATAATCGTGGTTATGCTAGAAGCATTTGGATTCATTGATCCTTACTGTAATTTCAATTACAAATTTAGATGTTTTTTTGTTAGGGACAACTTTCAATTTCTCAACTGAAATTTCAATATTGCATTAGGTGTTGACAACCACGGGGCTGCAGTACAGAGAATTACAGGAAGATTCATTTCTCCATCTCCATGCTCCTAGACATTTATGATTACAGTGATGTAGTTATATACAAAGTTGCAAGATACCAAAGCTAGAATAACCTCTTGGTGCAGCAGGATGTCTGGAGCCCAAGTGCAGAGTCTCAGTGTTCCAAAGCCTTGAAGAGGTGCACCGTATGTGCTGGGGCTGATGACACAGACACTGGAGCAAGGCCAGTGTGCTGTTAGAAACTTGACCAGCAGCTGATCTGTTGTCAGCCATTTCTGGACACAAACGGGATCTGGTCGACTTAGGACATGACCTTTGGGCTGGAGAGCAACTCCCCGAGGAATCACACAGCCACTGCAGACCGTTGGCAAGAACCCCATACCAAAACAGCTCATCTGCAATCAGTTTTTAATCTGTGCAGCAGTGATTGGAACAGGCGCACGCTCTCTGGAATTGCAGGAATGTTCACAAGTGGAATGTACATCACCTGTGTGCTCCAGCTCTTCTGTGTGCATGCTAGGAGCAGTGATCCCCCTGCACCCAGGGCTGCAATAAAGTCATGTTGGGTTTCTAACCTGCCAACCAGCAGCCCAGGCTGCCCAGAGCCACATCCAGCCTGGCCTTGGATGCCTGCAGGGATGGGGCATCCACAGCCTCCTTGGGCAACCTGTTCCAGTGCCTCACCACCCTCTGGCTGAAAAACTTCCTCCTCACATCCAACCTAAACCTCAACACCCCCCGTCTCAGTTTAAAGCCATTCCCCACTTGTCCCATCACTATCCACCCTCCAAAACAAAACACCTCGGCTGTTCAACACTGAAAGAGAAAGAAAATAACCCACAGCTCTTACTTCCACTGTATGCATTTAATTCCAGACTTAAGGTCACAGGTTAATTACTCATGTGATCCTTCCGGACAGAAGAACTCGTAGTGATGTGTAGGAGTAAGGAACAGTTTGAAAAGGTCATGGACATATTAGAACTTGCAGCATTTATCTTAATAGATGCCTACATTGCAAAGCATTTTGTAAAACACACGTTACAAGTACTGTGCATTGGATTACACTATATCAAACTCTAAGTAACAATACAGGTTGCTTTTAAATCTACACTTATATGTTTTCTTCTAACTCCTTGATAAAATTCCTTACTACCTTCAGTTTTATAGCCAAAGCAGTGTTTGAGCTGGTAATGTACTCTTGAACAGCACTGTTGCCTTTAACATTTGTATGTTTAGATCTGAAAGGAGAATTTGGTCATTATTTCATGATGAGAGAACCTTGATCTGACACATCAGAATTACAAAAATCTGACAATACTGTAAAATGCCAGCGTAAGAATGTGGCTTTGATTTCTTTTTCTTTTCTTTTTTTTTTTTTTTTAATGGTGAGTGTACCATTAATTCAAGACAAGAATTTTGTTTGTAAGTCGATCTCTATAACTGTTCTTGGCATCATTCTGTAGGATGAACTAGATACATGGAATTTGGCACTGGCTCCCCAGGGCAGTGGTTTGGCACTGAGCTGACAAAGGCCAAAGAGCATTTGCACAATGCTCTCAGACACAGGGCTTGACCCATAGGAGGTCCAGTGTGGAACCAGGAGGTGGAATACATGATCCTCGAGGTCCCTTCCAAATACAGATATTCCATGATCCTCTAATACTTATATTCCCAAGTCCTGTACACAGTGCTCAGGTGCTTAACTGAGAGGTTCCATGAAACAGTGAGGTATCTATGTCCCTTTACCACCCAGTTATTCAATTTGCCACATGGATCTTTCATCCAGTCACATTAGAAAACACTCAAAGTATTTCCTTCAGTCTTCCATTCTGATAGAGCTTTCTGGAGCAAATAAAGAGTTGCAACTCAGAATGTCCACACCTCCCTTCCTGCACCCTGCATACTTTTTTCATTGTACTGTGATTACGTACCATTCTATTGTCACCCTCATTCTGTCCTTATCTAGGCAGTTTACTGCCATTAAATTTTCCAGCAACAGATGCCCACAAGTACAGCCAGCCTGGAAATATTTTGATTACTTATCTTTGTCCTGATGTCCTTGTAGGAGGTGGGACATTTCTCCATCTCAGCAGCAGAGGGCAGGAGGGGTCCAAGGTGAGGGCACGCTCTCCTCTATTTTTCTGGAACTCAAAGACAAAGGGAACAAGAAAACCAGATGTGTTTCCCTGCCCATGGCAAACACCAGCCTTTCCATCCTTACAGTCCTTCCTGCCATCAGCAGAGATATTTTGCTTTCTTGTGCCACTTCATCCCTTTAGCATCTGGCATTCTAACAAAAAAGTACTCTAACACAGGAATTTTAATATTTTCATATTAAATGTCAGAATTAAGGAACCATTATTATTACCAAATATTTAAAACATTCAACCCAGTGAGAAGTGAACTGATGTTGCATTTAGCATTCAGATAAGAACTTGACATTTCTCCGGGAAATTCTGTAATCATCATAGTGTTTCACAGTTTTCAGTTTATGAATACTAGTTAAGTCTTCACTAATACATTATCTTCTTCCCCCTTTATGCTTTCTATATTGCTTCTGAAGCAGACTTACCTCATGATTGAATAAATGTATAGTAACGTCCAAGGTGCTTGGATTGAACAAAAATAATCCCAGTATGGGGTTCAGTCAGACTTCTATAGAATAGGTGAATCTTATGCACTGGTGCCAGAGATTTCCAATAGACGACAGGAAGTTCAACAGATGAAAAGTGCACCTAAGTAAAAAGTGCTACTTTAATAAACTATAGTCTCATTGTCAAGCCTTGCACTGTCTCAGCAGATTATTACAAAATGTTCATTCAAGCAGGAATTCAGAGATGCGTCTGAATTGATAACAACAACGAGTAATTAAGAAAGCTTGACTGCAGTCTGCTTGAGGATTCCAGTCTGAAGTGTGTTCCACCTGATGACAACTGGGAATGTCTTTCTCTCACCATTAGAACCATCGCACCTCTGACTAAACACATAGCTAATCACCACTGAAAACCTAGGTGCAATTTCTGCAGTGCACAGACCAACTACGCGTTGATTAACATTCAGAGAGATTGTGCAGGTGTCCTTTTAGGAACTGGCCTACAGTATGCTAAGAGGGATGGATGTGGGGACATTAGGATAACGTGCCCTCTGCCTTTTAAGACAGCCCCAGCAGAGCAGGTCAGCAGGCTGAAGAGCTGCGTGGGTCACCAGGGCTCAGAGACTTCACTCGGCCATCTGCAAGTTGAGGGACTTCAGCCCAAGCTGCCCTTTTCCATGCAGGCAAGGAGGCCAAGAGAAGGTGGATCGGCACGGTTCTGGTGCAGACAGGGGCTGCAGTGTGAGCAGGCCTACACAGACAAGGCTGTGCCCACACAGAGTGACAGCAGCTTTCGCTGTGAGCAGATTCCCAGGGGGCCTGAGCCATGGCAGTTCTTGATGGCAGCATGTTCCAATCAGCCCTGGAAGTCTTCTCTGGACGTCTGTCGCATTCTGGAATCCACACTGAGGACGCAGTCGCTGTGTCAGAGCAGCTGGCAGAGTCACGGGGAACCGTGACGTAGTTGGCCCAGGGAGCAACAACAAGGCCTGCACTGCTCAGCCAGCCCAGGCCAAAGGGGAGCACGAGAGAGAGCAGAGGAGAGAGGGGGGGAAAGAGGGCCAGGAAGGAAAGGCCTGTGCCTGAATGGACGTGTAGCAGCAGCTGCTGACAGCAAACTCGGTGATGGCAGGGGCACAGCAGAGCAGTGCAATGCTGGCAGCTTCCTGTGTCTTTCACACAGGCACTGCAGACATGGCCAGCACTGGGAGATCAGCAGAACTGCTGCACACCTCTGCCAGCCCAGGCCAGAGGAGTGCAGAACAGTGAGCTGCTGCTGAGGGGAGAGAGGATGGCCTGAGAGCTGACCTGAGAGGCAGGGCTGGCTGTGTGACAGCAGCCTCTGTGTCCTCCTCCTGTGTCTGTGAGGGCCAGAGGGCCAGAAGAGAACATGCCCAGACAACGAAGCCCTGCTGTCCTCTGCTGCTCAGCTGGAGAGATGTTCCGCCTTCCTGAAGGACGCTGATCCAAAGGGAAGGAATCAAAGGAAGTCCAGGCTGGCTGTCCTTGTGGGCATCAGCTGCTGGCAGCTGCCTCTGTGCTGCCATGGGCAGGGCACAGCACACACAGTGTTTGCAGTTCCCTGTGTGACACTGGCCCTGGTGACCTGACAGCCATAGGGAGACAAGAGAAAGAGCTGCCTCCCTCTGCCAGATGAGGCAAAGGGGAGAATCCCAGAATCACAGCATGGCCCGGCTTGGAAAGGAGCTCAAGGTTCATGAATCTCCAACCCTTGGCTCTCCAAGGGTGCACAGGGGGCTTTGTTCTCCCTGTGGTGCAGCTTCAGTGCCAACTCACAGCTGAGCTGGTTGGCACACTGTGACAGCCTGCCGCTCTGAAGCTCTTGGGGCAGTGCTCAGTTCTTTCTGAAGTACTCTGGAAAATGCTGCTTCTCCTTCACCAAGTCTGTTTCCAGACAGACGTCTTTTTCTCCTCTGTACACACAAACAGTATCTTGTAACTCCCTGGCACAGTGCTCAGAAGTGATACTTCTGGAAGCACGTCAGAGAAAAGTGGCCTTGTCCCAGTGGACTTTCAGAGCAGATGAGAACAAGTCTTGGTTGACGGCTTTCTTCTGCTTCTGGAACTGCACAGGCAGGTTGTGTGTTGTCATACTTTATGCCAGAGTGCCAAACTGAAGCAGTTTCTGCAACTTCTTTTTTTCATACTTGTCACTCTTTGCTGAGACCTTAACTTAGTCATTTTTAATGCGCTCTCATCTAAACTACTGTGTCCTCCAGTGTCAGTGTTGTATGAATCAGGACTGTGGGATTTCATCAGTGAAAGGATTCTGCTCTAATGACTGTCATTCTAAAGCTGATATTGTTTCTACCGCATCAGGCTTGCAGGAAGCATCTTTGATCAACAGAGAAATCAGAAAAATTGCTTTTCCTATTGCAGTTTCCTTTTAACTAGTGATGAAAGCTGTCAGTTTACTTTTGGCACCAGAAATCCTGGGATGCAACCAGGTTAGATAAGAAGTGAAACTGAGTCAACAGTAAAGGAACACAGATGAGATAGCATCACACAGCTCTGGAAGAGATGTTCCAGCTCTGTGTCTACCTACACCTTCAGGAGATGAAAAGTACTGGCTTACTGAGGTGTCCTGGGTTGCAGGCTCTGTTAATCTCCATTTTTGGAAGAGCTGCTTGCAATAAATACCTTGTAAGGTGAATGAGCTTGATAGAAGTAGGGTGTGAAAGAGATGGATTTGCTGTTTCCCTGAAGGTGCAGGAGTATTGCTGTGCCTACAGTCAGTAAACAAGGCAGAAATCACTGTGTTCCTCAGAATGAAAAAGAATACAAATCTTTTTGGGAGTGACAGCACGCCTGAATGAAGCACAAATCTAAACATTTAAAATAAGGGTTAGTGTCAAAGGGACTTGCAGTACTTCTCGTGAAGAAATATTTGATGCTTCTTTATGAAAGTCATCATAACAAAAGTGTACTGATGTCCTTGCTGAGGATTTCCTTGGTTCCAGCCTGAAGGTGTGCGCAGGCATGAGCAGGCAGTGCTGAGCTGCAGGTGAGTGCCTGTGTCCCACAGCAGGAAACCCGTGGATGTCTTCAGGGGTTTGAAATGGGCAGAGCTGTGAAACCTGCAGGCTTTCACTGAAATTGTCCTCTGCTTTATTTTGTAATCTTAGTTTCACCAATGCTTTCCAATATGATTTTCGTATGAATGCAGATACATGGGATAGGATTTAAAGTTTTTATGGTGCTGCTGTATAATTTTCTGTAGTCATCATAAGCCAATAAAAAAAAAAAAAAAAAGGTAATCAGGCAATCTATTAACAACCTGTGGCACATGTCAAAACAATGAAATTCCTTGCAGGAAGACAATATTGCTATATAATAATGTGGCTATCCAAAACTGTTAATTATACTTGATGAGCTGGAGATAATCCTGAAATGTGGGACTTTGATCTTAGCCAACAATAATAAAACTTATTATCATTCTTGAATTCGCAGCTGCTATCAAAAGCCTGTGTCTTATTTCCCTTTTAGTAACACTGGCTAAATCAGAGAAAGTGATAAAAGAATTTCATGATTGCAGCTTAGTGATTCTTTCCCACTTGACCAGAAGTAATCTATGTCCAAAAATGTCTGTAAATACTTTTTCTATCTTATTTTGCCAGATGTATTGATATTTGAGATGAATGGCAAAAACATTTTGCGTACATAGATAAGCAATGCAAATTTCCTGGATTGTTTTAGAGAAAAAAGCTCGGGTTATCAGATCGTATCCATGCAGAAATAAGATTTACAGTAAAATTCTCATTATTATTATTCATGCATGAATAAGTTCAAAAAAGAGATGTGGGGGATGTTGTTTCAATTCCAGCTGATTTTAGGAAGCACTGTCAGGATGGAAAGGCTAGTGTTTGCCATGGGCAAAGAAACACTTCTGGTTTTCATGTTCCCTTTGTCTTTGAGTGCAAGAGGCCATGAGGAGAGTGTGCCCTAAACTTGGACCCTTTTTGACCATTGCAGCAGAGATGGAGAAGTGTTCAACCTTCTAGAAGGATTTCAGGACAAAGATATGTAATGAAAATAAGTCCAGGCTGGCTGTCCTTGTGGGCATCAGCTGCTGACATCTGCATAGTTGTTGCTATGGGAATGGCAGAACAGCTGGAATGTTGCATTTCCTTGTGTGACACAAGCACTGGTGAATTCAAAGCCAGAGGGGTATAATAGAAAGAGCATCACCTCCCTGCCAGATTAGGCAAAGGTGAGTGGGATGTTGTTTCAATTAGTGCTGATGTCAGGAAGGACTGTAAGGATGGAAAGGCTGGTGTTTGCCATGGGCAGGGAAACACATCTGGTTTTCACCTTCTCTTTGTGTTCCAGAAAAAGAGCAGAGTGTGCCTGTAACTTGGACCCATCCTGCCCTCTGCTGCTCAGAGGGAGAAATGTTCCAGCTTCTAGAAGGACATCAGGACAAGGATATGTAATGAAAATAAGTCCACGCTGGCTGTCCTTGTGGGCATCAGCTGATGGCATCTGCATTGCTGCTGCCATGAGCATGGCACAGCAGGTAAAAGATTGCTTTTCCTTGTGTGACACACTCTGTTGACTTGAAAGCAAGAGGGATGCAATAGAAAGAGCTGCAACCTCTGCCAGACATGGCAAAGGTGAGTGGGATGTTGTTTCCATTGCTGATGATGTCAGGAAGGACTGTAAGGATGGAAGGGCTGGTGTTTGCCATGGGCAGGGAAACACATCTGGTTTTCATTTTGTCTTAATCTTTCAAGGCTAGATAAGTAGAGGTGAGTGTGCCCTCACCATGGACCCCTCCTGCCCTCTTATGCTGAGATTCAGAAATGTTCCAGCTTCTAGAAGGACATCAAGGGAAAGATATGTAATGAAAATAAGTCCCGGCTGGCTGTCCTTGTGGGCATCAGCTGCTGGCATCTGCATTGGTGTTGCCATGAGCATGGCAAAGCAGGTAAATATTGCTTTTCCTTGTGTGTCACAGGAGCTTTTGACTTGACAGCTAGAGGGATGCAATAGAAAGAGCTGCAACCTCTGCCAGACATGGGAAAGGTGAGTGGGATGTTGTTTCAATTAGTGCTGATGTCAGGAAGACTTTAAGGATGGAAAGGCTGGTGTTTGCCATGGGCTGGGAAACACATCTTGTTTTCATTTTCTCTTTCTCTTTGAGTGCCAGATAAACAGGGGAGAGTGTGCCCTCACCTAGGAGCCATCCTGCCCTCTGCTGCTCAGAGGGAGAATTGCCAAGCTTGTAGAAGGACATCAGGAGAAAGATATATAATGAAAATAAGTCCAGGCTGGCTGTCCTTGTGGGCATCAGCTGCTGGCATCTGGACTTCTGCTGCCATGAGCATGGCACAGCAGGTAAAAGATTGCTTTTCCTTGTGTGACACAGGAGCGCTTGACTTGAAAGCTAGAGGGATGCAATAGAAAGAGCTGCAACCTCTGCCAGACATGGCAAAGGTGAGTGGGATGTTGTTTCAATTAGTGCTGATGTCAGGAAGGACTGTAAGGATGGAAAGGCTGGTGTTTGCCATGGGCAGGGAAACACATCTGGTTTTCATTTTCTCTTTCTCTTTGAGTGCCAGATAAAGAGGAGAGTGTGCCCTCACCTTGTAACTCCCCTGCCCTCTTCTGCTGAGATGGTGAAATGTCCCAGCTTCTAGAAGGACATCAGGACAAAGATATGTAATGAAAATAAGTCCAGGCTGGCTGTCCTTGTGGGCATCAGCTGCTGGCATCTGCATTGCTGCTGCCATGAGCATGGCAAAGCAGGTAAAAGATTGCTTTTCCTTGTGTGACACAGGAGCTCTTGAGCTGACAGCTAGAGGGATGCAATAGAAAGAGCTGCAACCTCTGCCAGACATGGAAAAGGTGAGTGGGATGTTGTTTCCATTGCTGCTGATGGTAGGAAGGACTGTAAGGATGGAAAGGCTGGTGTTTGCCATGGGCAGGGAAACACATCTGGTATTCATTTTCTCTTTCTTTTTGAGAGCCAGATAAACAGGGGAGAGTGTGCCCTCACCTTGCAACTCTCCTGCCCTCTGCTGCTGAGAGGGAGAAATGTTCCAGCTTGTAGAAGGACATCAGGACAAAGATATGTAATGAAAATAAGTCCAGGCTGGCTGTCCTTGTGGACATCCTTGTGGACAATCCTTGATTGCCGAGGATCGCCGCTTCGGAGCTGGTCCAGCCAGAAGCGCAGCGACTGATCGCGAGGTACAAGGGGGTTTCTGTCGGTTCCCTCACTCAGGGATCCCCGGGAGAGCAGAGTAGCCGGGCAGCTCTCGGCCGGGAAGTTCTTGCGAGAGCGGACGTCGCGGCTGGGGCGTTGCCAGGGCAACGGTTCCGCACCCACCCCTTCTTGCTTTAAAAAGCCTCGGGGAGGGCAGCGACGTGTCGCTGCCCACCAGAGAAGGTGTGTGGGAAACACCTGGGCTTATCTGTCGAGGAGAATCAGTAAGCCACTCCTGCACGGAACTCCCCAGCCTAGGACGGTTGACATTGCCAGGGTGAGTGATAAGTGCGGGGGCTCCTGTTAACGACCCGGCAACGGTGCGGGGGCAGCGCCAGCACTACCGGCAGCAGGGCGGGCCTGATCAGGCACACCCCGTTAAGGCTATCTAATAGTGTTGGTGTGCCTGCTGGTTGGCAATGCCTGCACCCCGGAGGAAGGCTAATAGCACAAGAATTGTGGAGTCCCAGGTGGAAGTCCCATGCTCCCGCAGAAAAAAGGCTGCGGCCATAAAGAGTGTGGAGACTCAGACTGAGGCCCCAACGCGAGATGCTAGTACACAGGTCGCTGGCTGTTATGAGTGCCAGAGCCTGGCCTTTGCAGTGCTGGGTGATGACAGTGGTAGATGTATAAGATGTGACCAACTGCATGACTTACTCAGCCTTGTGGTTGACCTGAAAGAGGAGGTAGAGAGGCTGAGGACCATAAAAGAGTGTGAGAAGGAGATTGACTGGTGGTGCCAGTCCCTATCGGCCCCGAGATCTGGGCGCATAACTGAGGCATCATGTGGAGCTTGTCACCCCCCCCTGCCTCATAAACAGGTGGGAGAGGGGAAGCGGCATGTGGGTGCGGGGAGCCGGCGGGCTGACGGTGCTGCAGTGAGCCTCCTGTCCTCTCCTCCTCCTAAGAACAATTCAAGAAAGGGGGATGAGTGGAAACATATACCGGCTCGACAAAGTAGGCGTCCCCCATCCCGACCATCCTCGGCTCCCCAGGTGCCTCTGAGTAATAGGTTTGAGGCCCTGGAACTCGAGGGAGAGGTGAGTGAGGATGTAGGGGGAGGTCAACCTGTGAGGTTGCCTCGGGAAAAGCACTTGGCCCCACGCCTCAAGACTGCCTCTGCCCGGAAGGACAGAAGAGTGGTTGTTGTAGGAGACTCCCTGCTGAGAGGAACAGAAGGTCCCATATGTCGGCCTGACCCTACCCGCAGGGAGGTGTGCTGCCTCCCTGGGGCACGGGTCAGAGACATTTCTAGGAGACTTCCTGGTCTGATTCGCCCTTCCGATTATTACCCGTTATTGATAATCCAGGCTGGCAGTGACGAAGTTGCAGAGAGGAGTCTCAGAGCTATCAAGAAAGACTTCAGGGGACTGGGGCGGGTAGTCGAGGGAGCGGGTGTGCAGGTGGTGTTTTCTTCCATACCTTCAGTGGCAGGGCGGGATACCGAGAGATACCAAAAAACACACCTCATAAATAAATGGCTCAAAAGTTGGTGCAAATCCAGGGATTTTGGGTTTTTTGACCATGGGGAAACTTACTCAGCACCTGGCATGATGGCAGCAAATGAAAGTAGTCTGTCTCTGAGGGGGAGGAGGATCTTAGCTGAGGAACTAGCAGGACTCATTGACAGGTCTTTAAACTAGGTATGAAGGGGGAAGGGAGCAAAATCAGGGATGTTGAGCTTGAGCGAATCATTCCAGGGCTCGTACCAAACCTGCTGGGCGACGACAGTCAAGTACGAAGGGATGGACTGGGGCAGGGGGGTGTTGGGGATGCTGCTGTTCTAGGGGAACCTAGACCATCTATAAAGGCGGTGCGATGGAAAGCCGAGCTGAAGTGCCTTTATACTAATGCACGCAGCCTGGGAAACAAGCAGGATGAGTTGGAAACCGTGATGTGCTTAGAAAATTACGACCTTGTTGCTATCACGGAAACGTGGTGGGATGATTCCCATAACTGGAATACCACCACTGAGGGCTATCGGCTCTTTAGAAGAGATAGGCTAGGTAGGAAGGGTGGGGGAGTAGCCCTCTATGTCAAAGAGTGGATAGACTGTGAGGAGCTTCCTCTGAGAAACAGTCATGATCAGGTTGAGAGCCTGTGGGTTAGAATTAGGAATGGGTCTAACAAAGGCCAGCTGGTGATAGGAGTATACTATAGGCCACCTGATCAAGGGGAGACTGTTGACGAGGCTTTCTTGCTTCAGATGCGGGAGGCTTCGTGCTCACGGGCTCTTGTCCTGATGGGGGACTTCAACCATCCGGATATCTCCTGGATAGATCACACGGCGAGTTGCAAGAGGTCCAGGAGGCTCTTGGAATGTGTTGATGATAACTTTCTGGTCCAGGTGTTGGACAGACCGACCAGAGGTGAAGCGCTGCTGGACCTGCTGCTCACCAATGTGGAGGAAATAATTAATGGTGTTAAGGTCGGAGGCAGCCTGGGTTGCAGTGACCACGCTCTGATTGAGTTTGTGATCTCGAGAACTGTGGGCCTGGTGAAGAGTGGCATCAGGACCCTGAACTTTGGGAGAGCAAACTTTAAGCTGTTCAATGGACTGTTGGCCGAGATCCCCTGGGATGCTCTCTTTAAAAACAAAAATGCTGAAGAGAGCTGGTTACTCTTCAAGGATGCCTTCCTAAGAGCGCAAGAACTCTCTGTCCCACTGAACAAGAAAGCGGGCAGAGGAGGGAGGATGCCAGCGTGGCTCAGTAAGGACCTGCTGAGAGAGCTGAGGGCGAAGAAAGGTGTGTACAAACTCTGGAAACAAGGGCATGCCACCTGGGAAGAATACAGGGATGTTGTCCGGACTTGCAGATGTGGGATCAGGAAAGCCAAGGCGCAGGTGGAACTGAACTTGGCGAGGGACGTGAAAAACAACAGGAAGACTTTCTATAGGTACATTAGCCAGAAGAGACAGGCCAAAGCGAGTGTACCTCCTTTGGTAAACGTAAAAGGAGAACTGGTTTCAACGGACGAAGAGAAGGCCGAGGTACTGAATGAGTTCTTTGCCTCGGTCTTCACTGGCGGCCAGGACTCCAGTACTCCTTCCGTCCCTGTGCCCTGCATCCCTACACCTCTGGGTGGGGACTGGGGTGGTAAATCCCCCCCTGCTGTGAGGACAGAGCAGGTCCGAGACCGCCTCATGAGACTGAATGTGTACAAGTCTATGGGGCCGGATGGCATGCATCCCAGGGTTCTGAAGGAGCTGGCTGAGGTGGTTGCCGAGCCGCTCTCCATCATATTTGAGAAGTCGTGGCTGTCTGGTGTGGTCCCGGATGACTGGAGGAAGGGTCACGTCACTCCCATTTACAAGAAAGGGAGCAAGGAGGACCCTGGGAACTACAGGCCGGTGAGTCTCACCTCTGTGCCTGGGAAGATCATGGAACAGATCATCCTGGATGACATGCTTGATCACATGAGGAAAGGGCGTGTGATCCGTGACAGCCAGCACGGCTTCACCAGAGGAAGGTCATGCTTGACCAATCTGGTGGCCTTTTATGATGGAGTGACGGCATCGGTGGACAAGGGAAAGGCGACCGATGTCATTTACCTGGACTTGAGCAAGGCCTTTGACATGGTCCCCCACCACATCCTTCTCTCCAAACTGGAGGGATGTGGATTTGATGGGTGGACCACTCGATGGATAAGAAACTGGTTGAAAGGCCGCAGACAGAGGGTGGTCATCAATGGCTCCATGTCCAGGTGGAGGCTGGTAACGAGCGGCGTCCCCCAGGGGTCTGTCTTGGGACCGGTGCTCTTTAACATCTTTATCAATGACATTGATGACGGAATTGAGTGCACCCTCAGCAAGTTTGCTGACGACACCAAGCTGAGTGGTGTGGTTGACACAGTTGAAGGACGGGATGCCATTCAGAGGGACCTCGAGAGGCTAGAAAGGTGGGCCAGGGTGAACCTGATGAGGTTCAACACTGCAAAGTGCAGAGTTTTGCACTTGGGCCGGAGGAATCCCAAGCATCCCTACAGACTGGAAGGAGAGGTCCTTGAGAGCAGCCCTGTGGAGAAGGACCTGGGGGTCTTGGTAGACGAAAAACTTAACATGAGCCAGCAGTGTGCCCTTGCGGCTCGGAAGGCAAATGGGATCCTGGGCTCCATCAGAAGAGGGGTGGCCAGCAGGGACAGAGAGGTGATTGTTCCCCTCTACTCTGCTCTTGTGAGGCCCCATCTGGAATACTGCGTCCAGGTCTGGAGCCCCCAGTACAAGAAAGACAGGGAGCTGTTGGAGAGGGTCCAGAGGAGGGCCACAAAGATGATCAGGGGACTGGAGCACCTCCCCTATGAGGACAGGCTGAGGGAGCTGGGCTTGTTCAGCCTGGAGAAAAGAAGGCTGCGGGGTGACCTCATTGCAGCCTGTCAGTACCTAAAGGGAGCCTACAAAGAGGAGGGGAATCAACTCTTTGAAAGGGTAAGTGACAGCAGGACAAGGGGAAATGGTTTTAAGCTGAGGGAAGGGAGATATAGGTTGGATGTCAGGGGGAAATTCTTTACGGAGAGAGTGGTGAGGTACTGGAACAGCTGCCCAGGGAGGTTGTGGATGCCCCGTCCCTGGAGGTGTTCAAAGCCAGATTGGATGGGGCCCTGGGCAGTCTGGTCTAGCATTAGGTGGAATGGTGGTGGCCCTGCATGTGGCAGGGGGGTTGGAGATTCATGATCCTTGAGGTCCCTTCCAACCCTGGCAATTCTGTGATTCTGTGAAATCACTGTGTTCCTCAGAATGAAAAGCAAAAGAATAAAAATCTTTTTGTGAGTGACAGCACGCCTGAATGAAGCACAAATCTAAACATTTAAAATAAGGGCTAGTGTCAAAGGGACTTGCAGTATTTCTCGTGAAGAAATATTTGATGCTTCTTCATGAAAGTCATCATAACAAAAGTGTCCTGATGTCTTTGCTGAGGATTTCCTTGGTTCCAGCCTGAAGGTGTGCGCAGGCATGAGCAGGCAGTGCTGAGCTGCAGGTGAGTGCCTGTGTCCCACAGCAGGAAACCCGTGGATGTCTTCAGGGGTTTGAAATGGGCAGAGCTGTAAAACCTGCAGGCTTTCACTGAAATTGTCCTCTGCTTTATTTTGTAATCTTAGTTTCACCAATGCTTTCCAATATGATTTTCGTATGAATGCAGATACATGGGATAGGATTTAAAGTTTTTATGGTGCTGCTGTATAATTTTCTGTAGTCATCATAAGCCAATAAAAAAAATAAATGGTAATCAGGCAATCTATTAACAACCTGTGGCACGTGTCAAAACAATGAAATTCCTTGCAGGAAGACAATATTGCTATACAATAATGTGGCAATCCAAAACTGTTAATTATACTTGATGAGCTGGAGATAATCCTGAAATGCGGGACTTTGATCTTAGCCAAGAATAATAAAAGTTATTATCATTCTTAAATTGGCAGCTGCTATCAAAAGCCTGTGTCTTATTTCCCTTTTAGTAACACTGGCTAAATCAGAGAAACTGATAAAAGAATTTCATGATTGCAGCTTAGGGATTCTTTCCCACTTGACCAGAAGTAATCTATGTCCAAAAATGTCTGTAAAAACTTTTTCTATATTATTTGGCCAGATGTATTGATATTTGAGATGAATGGCAAAAACATTTTGCGTACATAGATAAGCAATGCAAATTTCCTGGATTGTTTTAGAGAAAAAAGCTCCGGTTATCTGATCAGACTCCTGAGATTTACAGAAGAATTCTCATTACTATTATTCATGCATGAATAAGTTCAAAAAAGAGATGTGGGGGATGTTGTTTCAATTCAAGCTGATTGTAGGAAGGACTATAAGGATGGAAAGGCTAGTGTTTGCCATGGGCAGGGAAACACATCGGGTTTTCATTTTCTCTTTCACTTTCAGTGCCAGATAAACAGGGGAGTGTGTGCCTGCAACTTGGACCCATCCTGCCCTCTTCTGCTGAGATGGAGAAATGTTCCAGCTTCTAGAAGGACATCAGGACAAAGATATGTAATGAAAATAAGTCCAGGCTGGCTGTCCTTGTGGGCATCAGCTGCTGGCATCTGCATTGCTGCTGCCATGAGCACGGCAAAGCAGGAAAAAGATTGCTTTTCCTTGTGTGACACAGGAGCTCTTGACTTGAAAGCTAGAGGGATGCAATAGAAAGAGCTGCAACCTCTGCCAGACATGGCAGAGGTGAGTGGGATGTTGTTTCCATTGCTGATGATTGCAGGAAGGACTGTAAGGATGGAAAGGCTGGTGTTTGCCATGGGCAGGGAAACACATCTGGTTTTCATTTTCATTTTCTCTTTGTGTGCCAGAAAAAGAGCAGAGTGTGCCCTCACCTTGGACCCCTCCTGCCCTCTTCTGCTGAGATGGAGAAATGTTCCAGCTTGTAGAAGGACATCAGGACAAAGATATGTAATGAAAATAAGTCCAGGCTGGCTGTCCTTGTGGGCATCAGCTGCTGGCATCTGCATTGCTGCTGCCATGAGCATGGCACAGCAGGTAAAAGACTGCTTTTCCTTGTGTGACACAGGAGCTCTTGACTTGAAAGCTAGAGGGATGCAATAGAAAGAGCTGCAACCTCTGCCAGACATGGCAAAGGTGAGTGGGATGTTGTTTCCATTGCTGATGATTGCAGGAAGGACTGTAAGGATGGAAAGGCTGGTGTTTGCCATGGGCAGGGAAACACATCTGGTTTTCATTTTCTCTTTGTATTCCAGAAAAACAGGAGAGTGTGCCCTCACCTTGGACCCCTCCTGCCCTCTTCTGCTGAGATGGAGAAATGCTCCAGCTTCTAGAAGGACATCAGGACAAAGATATGTAATGAGAATAAGTCCAGGCTGGCTGTCCTTGTGGGCATCAGCTGCTGGCATCTGCATTGCTGCTGCCATGAGCATGGCAAAGCAGGTAAAAGATTGCTTTTCCTTGTGTGACACAGGAGCTCTTGACTTGAAAACTAGAGGGATGCAATAGAAAGACCTGCAACCTCTGCCAGACATGGCAAAGGTGAGTGGGATGTTGTATCAATTACTGCTGAGGTCAGGAAGACTGTAAGGATGGAAAGGCTGGTGTTTGCCATGGGCAGTCAAACACATCTAGTTTTCATCTTCTCTTTGTGTGCCAGAAAAAGAGGAGAGTGTGCCCACAGCTTGGACCCCTCCTGCCCACTTCTACTTAGATGGTGAAATGTCCCAGCTTCTAGAAGGACATCAGGACAAAGATATGTAATGAAAATAAGTCCAGGCTGGCTGTCCTTGTGGGCATCAGCGGCTGGCATCTGCAATGGTGTTGCCATGAGCATGGAAAAGCAGGTAAAAGGTTGCTTTTCCTTGTGTGACACAGGAGCTCTTGACTTGAAAGCTAGAGGGATGCAATAGAAAGAGCTGCAACCTCTGCCAGACATGGCAAAAGTGAGTGTGATGTTGTTTCAATTAGTGCTGATGTCAGGAAGGACTGTAAGGATGGAAAGGCTGGTGTTTGCCATGGGCTGGGAAACACATCAGGTTTTCATTTTCTCTTTGAGTGCCAGATAAAGAGCAGAGTGTGCCCTCACCTTGGACCCCTCCTGCCCTCTTCTGCTGAGATGGAAAAATGTTCCAGCTTCTAGAAAGACATCAGGACAAAGATATGTAATGAAAATAAGTCCAGGCTGGCTGTCCTTGTGGGCATCAGCTGCTGGCATCTGCATTGCTGCTGCCATGAGCATGGCACAGGAGGTAACAGATTGCTTTTCCTTGTGTGACACAGGAGCTCTTGACTTGAAAGCTAGAGGGATGCAATAGAAAGAGCTGCAACCTCTGCCAGACATGGCAAAGGTGAGTGGGATGTTGTTTCAATTAGTGCAGATGTCAGGAAGGACTGTAAGGATGGAAAGGCTGGTGTTTGCCATGGGCAGGGAAACACATCTGGTTTTCATTTTCTCTTTCTCTTTGAGTGCCAGTTAAAGAGCAGAGTGTGCCCTCACCTTGGACCCATCCTGACCTCTGCTGCTCAGAGTGAGAAATGTCCCAGCTTCTAGAAGGACATCAGGACAAAGATATGTGATGAAAATAAGTCCAGGCTGGCTGTCCTTGTGGGCATCAGCTGCTGGCATCTGGACTTCTGCTGCCATGAGCGTGGCACAGGAGGTAAAAGATTGCGTTTCCTTGTGTGACACAGGAGCTCTTGACTTGACAGCTAGAGGGATGCAATAGAAAGAGCTGCAACCTCTGCCAGACATGGCAAAGGTGAGTGGGATGTTGTTTCAATTAGTGCTGATGTCAGGAGGACTTTAAGGATGGAAAGTCTGGTGTTTGCCATGGGCAGGGAAACAAATCTTGTTTTCATTTACTCTTTGTGTTCCAGAAAAAGAGGAGAGTGTGCCCTCAGCTTGGACCCATCCTGCCCTCTTCTGCTGAGATGGAAAAATGTTCCAGCTTCTAGAAAGACATCAGGACAAAGATATGTAATGAAAATAAGTCCAGGCTGGCTGTCCTTGTGGGCATCAGCTGCTGGCATCTGCATTGCTGCTGCCATGAGCATGGCAAAGAAGGTAAAAGATTGCTTTTCCTTGTGTGACACAGGAGCTCTTGATTTGAAAGCTAGAGGGATGCAATAGAAAGAGCTGCAACCTTTGCCAGACATGGGAAAGGTGAGTGGGATGTTGTTTCCATTGCTGATGATTGCAGGAAGGACTGTAAGGATGGAAAGGCTGGTGTTTGCCATGGGCTGGGAAACACATCAGGTTTTCATTTTCTCTTTGTGTTCCAGAAAAAGAGCAGAGTGTGCCCTCACCTTGGACCCATCCTGCCCTCCTCTGCTGAGATGGAAAAATGTTCCAGCTTCTAGAAAGACATCAGGACAAGGATATGTAATGAAAATAAGTCCAGGCTGGCTGTACTTGTGGGCATCAGCTGCTGGCATCTGCATTGCTGCTGCCATGAGCATGGCAAAGCAGGTAACAGATTGCTTTTCCTTGTGGGACAGCTGTTAAGCCATTCTGATTCACCCTTTGCATCCACAGCATACAGTTTTTTCCCACACTGCTGTTTCTATCCAGCAGTGTGCATATGTGCAGTCGTACAGATGTTGGTGGTCCTTCCTGTGGCAGGGGCTTGGAGATTCCTGATCCTTGAGGTCCCTTCCAACCCAGGCTATTCTGTGTGTGTGTGTGTGACTGGCTAAACACCAACTCTTGCTAGCTCAGCAGGTATACTGCTAATTATTGAACGTCTGACAGCTGCTTATCAACACTTGGCCACTATTTCTGGACACCTGCTCATCCCTGAAGAGAGAGAAGTTTGGAAGGAGGACAGAGGGGAGTCTCTTGATGCCTGCCTGTTGCATCCCAACCTGCCCACAGAGTGAGTCAGTTCGGCCTTGTGTGGAGGCCCTGGCTTCTTTGGAGTCTGTTTTTCTTTTGCTGAGCTTCTCCTATCCAAACAGAATGGCCTTACAACATGCTTTCTGGTCCTTAATACTAAACCCATGCAATTTGTAACTATTACAGTTCTGTAAGTGAGAATTGATCACATGATTGAACAACTGTATTTCTAAAATATGTTATGAAATAACTTCTTTTTACTAATACTAATAAAGTCTTTCTACTTTTTCAAACTGTTTCTAAGGGCAAATTACTAAAGACATTGTGCTGTACTGCTTCAGAGCAATCCCACATTTGATAGCCAGTGCAGAAACAACATTCCATCCTACAGCATTAGCTAGTTCAGAGGTACCAGACGTGTATCTGGATGTGGCTGTTGTGCATAACTGGGGTGAGGGATCAGAAGTGACAGCTCCACTCTTGGAGACCACAGAACTAAAATGGAAAGATAAAATAGTTGCAGGGCAATTGTTCTGTGTGCCTGAAGCAGGGACCGATTTATGGGGGAGAGATTTTACAGTTAAATGAGGATTACAGCTGCAAGTCTGTGAAACAGATATCAGGGGTCAATGAATGTGTTATCAGCTGTGATGAGAAGAAATGAATCCAAAGGTGTGGGCAGGGGAAGGAAATCGGGGTGGACTCACAATTTTCCCTTACAAAAAACTGCCCAAGGAGGGAGTGGAGCTGTGAAACAGCAACAATATCCCATAGCCTTAGAAGGGAGAGTGGGTCTAAAAGCTGTAACACAGACAGTGGTTAAGGATGGTCTTCTGGAACCTTGTCTGTGGCCTTATAACACCCCAATCCTGTCGGCACGGAAGGCAGACGGCACGTATCGGCTGGTGCAAGATGTAAGGAAATGACTGAACCCGTTCTCAAAAGACAGCCTGTGGTTCCTAACCCCTATACCCTAATGAGTCAGATCCCACACGGACAGCAGTGGTTTGGTGTGAGAGACCTCAAAGATGCTTTCCGGACAGCCTTTGGACTCAGAGAGAAATGGCTGCGTTTGTATGAGGACACATTGTAATCCTATCGTGATTCGTGATGATACTGTAGATACTGGAACTCGTGCTAATCCTTGTCTTTGCAGCATTTGAAGCAAGCAACTGGTGCTGCTGTCATGCAGAAAGCTCCCTTCCAACCACTCAGCAAGCATTTGGATGAGACAGCTTCCTGCTGGGAGCCCTCCGACATCACTGCTGCCTCCTCCAGAACCATACCTGCAGATGCTTCAGAGCTCTTCAGCATGGACTTCCTTCCTCCCATCAGCAGCTGCTCCTGCACTGACCTTCATTCACACTGGGATACCATCTGCTTCCAGCAGGAGCTGACCTGCGAGACAGAGAAAGGAAACGTGGGATGAGCACCAATGCAGAAGCACAAGGCTGTGTCACCACCACGTCTTGCAGCCTTGGGAAGTCAGCTGCAACTGCAGCCTTGGTCAGAATTACAACGGGCACCGTAAATTAAGTGTGACCTCTGAAGTTGTTGCCATGATCAGAAATAGACGCTGAAATCGCTCACATAACTGTCGGTGGTTCCCTCCAAATTCTTTTGCTTTGGGGAACAGATGGACTCGGAATGGAAGGACACGAGAAAAAGGACATCTGTTTGAGCTCAGCAGACTTGAGAGGTGGGCCTGGGTGAACCTCATGAGGTTCAGCACAGCCAAGTGCAAGGTTTGGCATTTGGGCCGGAGGAATCCCAGGCATTCTTTTGTCATCGTGGTGGTTTCCAATAGACCCCAACAATGAGACATCAGGTCGCCGTGTGGGCTCCTGGGTGACACTGCCATTTCCCAGCCATTGCAGCCTAGGGGCAAATAAAGTAAAATCCTTCAGAAAGATCTCACACTGATTGCATATTTTACTGTTCTTTTACACAAAACAGAAGGAGAGGGCAGCAGATGCATGCAGCTGCATCAACACCCAGGCTGCTAAAGGAATGGAAAGACAGAAACATCAAATATCAATGCCTTATTCTAATGCAAGGAGGGAAGCTTCTATCAATGTTACTTTTTATCATTTAAAATGAGCAGTTGGCACTCTTAAAGGAAAATCCTAGGCCCCAGGTTCTGACAGTGTGGCGATCTGGACTCAGCTGTGACTGATCCAAACAGTCTGTTCCAGATTTTAACATCCCTTCTATGCATTCACAAGTTTTCTCTCTTGACTTCCCCTTACAGCCGTTAGATGCCAGCAAAACATCCCACAAACACTCCTTACCTCTGTGCACACAGGCACCCATCCAACCAGAGCCATCAGTCATTCCCAGCCATGCGCTCTTCCTCCAATCATGGTCAGCATCACACGGCCGTCACGCAGCTCACTTGACTCAGTTTTTCTCTTCTTTCTGGAGGTGTCCTTGCTTCTCAGCCTTCCCTTCTCGTGATGTTTATCTCGCTCTGCAGCTCCTGCTCTGAATAGGCTTTCTTGGATTCCCGCATGACAGGCACAAAATGCAGCCACAGCCCCTGCCACCAAGGTCAGCTCTTCAGCACACATTACCTGAGGAGCACTTGGCAACTCCTGCAACCTGAGCAGTGCCAGGAAGACTGTTTCACTTCTGCTTCTCCTGGCTCAGAAATTCATTTTCCTATCTAGAAAATGGAAAAAGAAAGGAAAGAAAAAAAATCCTGACATAAAGCAGACACAATTGATACTATGGAATTCTGGAAGGCAAGGGATTTGCCCTCTATGATGAGAAGTTGAGTGCAAAGAACTAAGAAGAGCCATGAGCAGGTTGTGAACTTGTGGGTAAAATTAGGAAGTGCAGCAGTGCAGGGCTTCTGGAGGTGAGGGTCTGCTACAGCCGCCTGGAAAGAGAGCCTGTTGGTGGGAGCTGCTTACTGCAGCCAGCAGAAGCATCGCACTCACTGACTCTCATCCTGATGGGGGATTCCAGTCAGTCTGGGAAATCAGCATGGCTGGCTGCAAGCAATCTGACAGACTCCTGGAGTGCAGTGAGAATCACTCTGTGGTGCAGGCATTGGGCACAGCAAGCAGAAGGGAAGCATTGCTGGACATGGTGCACACCAGGGGTTACGACAGGAGGCGGTCAGGGCTGCAGTGACCATGCCCTCCTTGAGTTGGTGATCTCAAGGAATGCGGGCCTGGCAGGAAGCAAAGGCAGGAGCCTGAACTTCAGGAGAGCCAGCTGCAGGCTGTTCCGGGAATTCTTGGACGAGATCCTCTGGACAACTGTTTGTAGGGGCAAAGGGATGGAAAAGAGCTGGTCACTTTCTCAGAAAAAAACTTGCTCAGGTTGCAGGCTGAGCTGCAGGAGAGGAAGGGGAGGAGGTGCCAGCACGGCTCTGCACGATGCTCTGCCACACTGGGCAGCTTGATCATGGCTCAGCAGTGGGATCAGACGAGGAGAAGGGGAGAAGGAAATCAAGGATGGGAGGGAGCCATCAGACACAGCCGGTGAGTGTCTGTGAAGTCTTGCAGACCCAGAGATTCCCAGGTTGTTTCTGCTTTCGTAGCATTTGTGTGCTGCAGGGTGAGCAAAAGGTTCTGCTGCTTGATTCTTCTGCAGGAGCCGCCTAAAAGGGAAATGGCCACTGAGCTGCAGACCAAGCAGTACTGCCTGACGTTGGCCAGGGGGAGCTTCTCCTGCCGCAGTGTGCTGATGACAGGTCTGGAGATGATCTGCAGGGCCAGTTCGTAGATGGGAGCCAGGAAAGGACATGATGGGAGGAGGGAGGTGTTAAGCAACATCCAAGGCATCAAAATGCATCAAAAAGCCCTGAAAAGCGTCACAAAGCCACAGCCAGGAAGCTTGGGAGTATCATGAGCAGCATCCAGGATGCAAGAGATTATTTGCTACCATGCCAAATGGTAGCAGAGCTCCCCCTGCAGACATCCCAAAGCCAGACAAAACAGGAACAAACCTGGAGCTGTGCTGCACGCACCCCACAGCCACAGCATTGCAAGCTGGGGTGCCTTGCTGTGTGCTGCATTCATCCCAGTCCGTGTGAATGAAGACTCTGGAGGCAGTCAAGGCGTTGATTGAGCACGAGTGTGCTTTTATTATTATATAAAGGACAGGAGGGTGGGAGAGGTCCACGGTGACTTAGGGACTCATCCTGTCTTGTCATGGAGAGAGTGGCTCAGAGCTCTCAGTGCTGCTGTCCGGTGCCTGGGACTGGAGGCCTGATTGAAAGTCCCCCTGCAAGAGGCTCTGCTCCTCTTCACTGATGCTGACCTGCTCCTGCATGGAGGTGCTGCTGTCGGGGCACTCACACTGTGCTTCAGATGGGCTGCACTGCAGAGACTCTGGGTTAAAATCCACACTTGTGACTGTGGTGTCTGGGAGGCTCACGTCACCAACTTCAGCAGAGCCAGGTGTAATGAGAGCATGGACTTCGATGAGCTCCTTCTCTCCATTAATGTTGTTAGATGGAAGGCTGCTATTAGAACTGCAGCAATTTGTGCTTCCTATGAGCTCTCCACTGATGGAAGCACACAGAGCATCCTCGCTACTTGCCCTGGATCTTATGGCTTGGCAAGGGCTCGATTCACCTAGAAAGGATACACAGGGGTTAGTGTCAAACTTTCACAAGCTGAATTACGACAGTGGTTCTTGATCAGGGGTGAAGATGCTAGGCAGGGGCTGGAATGCCAGAAGGAGATAGAAGTGCACTGCAAGCTTGAATTCTATGTCCCTGAAAAGCAGGGATTTGGAAGCTGCATTTGCACCCTTACCTGCCAGGACTACCACTGCTGTTTCTGAGGGCTGCCTGGCATTGCGCTGCAGTTGGCGTTTGCTGCCAGAGGATGGCTTCCTGAGGCTGAAGCAGCAACACCAACTGCTAGCTGGTGATTCCTCACTCTTGCTGGGTGGATTTTGTCTGGAGAGAGAAAACAGCCAATGCTGTGAGTCGTGCGTGGTGCAGGGTGAGGGAAGAGCTGCACTGAGCTCTTGGCAGCAGTTGCTTGTTCCTAGCACTGCCTGGTTTCTGCAGGAAAACACAAAAACCCACCCAAACAATGATGCTGGGTGCTGGAAAAGAAAGTCCTCTTTACCTGTCAGATGGAAAGTCGATGACGGTGTGGAATTTGCCCTGCCCAGCTGCAGGGCTTTCTTCCACTTCAATGTCCCGGCTGCTCTCTGTCACAGGGGGAGAGCTGCTGTGGCCTCGCCTCTGTGCCTGTGCCTCCTCCAGGCTGAGCAGCTTTGTGGCAGCAGAAGAGACCCCCACAGACTTGGGCCCTGGGAGAGAATTGTGCCCTGTCAGGGAAAACCACAGGTAAGAGCGAGGATCAGAAAGCAGCAGCACAGCCACCACAGTTCTGGGGGAGGTGCTGTATTTTTCTCAGGCTTGCTTATCCGAGCCGCTGGAAGAAGAGGAGCTCAAAATAACCATGTGGGCAGAGGTCTGTTTATGGCAAAGGACACGGTCATCATTAAGAGAGCTCACCCCTAGATAAAAGGGGCAGGGAACTGAGAAAGCTTCGCTGCCACACTTGCATCAAGCTTTTCCTGCGTGCAAACCATAATAATGACGGTTTCCTCCTTGTGAAGTTTGGGCTTGGACATTCTCAGCATCCAGCAACAGGATGCCATACCCTAATGGAAGTCCAGAGGTCTGCTGTCCCCTTGATGGTAAAAGAGTATCTCAAACATCCTGGAGAAGGCCTGCATTTGGTCAAGGTGTCAGGTCAAGATCAAGCTAATGGAGGAAGACACTCACCTGCTGCATCTGCAATGTCTGCTCCGGATTTGGAGCCGAAGAGGACGTCGGTGTGGTTGATGATGAATTCCACCACATTTGACTGTGTCTGCAGCTCCATGCAGGCAGCTCTTCCGCTGGCGCAGGCAGACTCGTTCTGCTGTGATCTGTAGAAAAGGCAGATTTTAGAAGTCATTTCTCCAAGACCGTTTCCCCGAGTCTGAATTGTTGCAGCCAAAAGCTGTCAGCTGAGGCTCTGGAGACTTCCGCAGTGGGCAATCAGTGATGCCACTGCAGAAATTCCCCTGGATGATCAAGGACACGTCAGTCCCATCTCAACAAGACTGCAGAAATTGTCACCTAGACATTGTGCCCGTGGGGATGGAGAACAGCCCAGGCTCCTGCGCTTCTGTCAGCCACAGATTTTACAGGAGAAGAGCACATTTGATGGAGAAAAAGGGAGCACTGTTTTTTTTTTAATGGAGAACAGATGTAAGCGTTGTGTTGAAACAGAACCAGAAGTTTACCTTAAGAGGTTTGGAGCCCACACGATGGCTAGGTTCTTGGCATGCATGTTTGTGATGGTGGAGCTCCCAGCCAGACACGCCAAGTGTCTCATCAGATACTCCAGAGTCCTGGAAAACAAGAGAGGCAAACGTTCAGCACCAACGAGCATGCCGTGCTGCAATTCAGAAAGACAGAGCCTGGAACCGCATCGTTGCCCTCTGCAATGCAGCAGGGCTGAGCTCAGCAGGCTGAGGGCAGCACTGACCTGTAGTGAGGAGCGGGCAGCTGCTGGATGACGTCCTGCATTCTGAGCAGCCGCTCCTCCTCTGTAGCGGCACCAACAGCATCCTGGAGTAGTGCAGAAAGGGAGCGAGACACCAATCAGGCTAGTACACCACTGCGAGTAAACCTCGTGGGGCTGACAGCAAAAGGGCCTCCGAGCTGGGGCACTGCTGCAGCCATCTGCCAAGAGGCCCAGGAAGAGGGAAATGAAAGACGTGGCCTTGTGCTTACCGAGAACTTGCCGTACAGCTGGTGGGTGAGCAGAGGGTTCGGGAGCTCCCTGAAGTACATCTTGCAGAGGGAGCTCACGCTGTGAATGTCGCGGACGGTGAGCTCAGGAATCTGCTCCGACTCAAATTCCTGCCTGGAGAGAGGGACGCAAACCCGGTTGAGCGAGAGGAAGGCAAGCCCAAAGCCACACCAGATGCACTCAGGCTGTGTCAGTCGCAGCACTCTTACCGCAGCCTCTGGATGTTGGACGCGACGCCGGACAGGCGGTATATCCCCTGCACCACGCCGTGCTGCTCAATGAACTCAGCGCAGCTCTGGAGGACCTGGGGGACTGAAGAACACGTGCCAGCCGTCAGTGGAGCTCCTGATTCAATCGTGCTGCAGGCTGTGCTTCACATCCCATCCACTAAGCCCAGCCAGGCTTGGCTGAAGCAAATACAGATGTGCTTGTCTCTTAGGAGCATCCGCCTCACTTGATCCTTCAGCCATCAACTCCCATTACACGTGTCTCCACGGCTATCAGCCTGCCCCCTGCTAGATATGAGCTCCCTTTCATCTTCTTTAGATGCCCAGCAGAGGAAGATCTCAGGAATGGGCAGCTCCTTACCATCACGACCGGAGTGGAGAAGATGCTCTCCCAGGTCACCGCCAAACACCCTTTCCTTCTCCACCTCCCGCTCGGTCGGTTTCTTTGGGCGGGCCTTCACCAAGGAACGAAGGAAGGTGAGGATCTTGCTGCATTTCTTGGGCACTGCACAACAAAAGGAAGAAACCAGGTCATTTCAGGTCTGGCTCCGTTGGACGAGGCCGAGCACAGCACATTCTACAGAGCACGTCAGAACGGGAAGAACATTACCAACCAGTACATACAAAAAGGGATTTTCCCCATCTCTGGAGGAGCACAAGGCCAGGCTGGATGGGGCCCTGGGCAGCCTGATCTAGTCTCACATTAAATGTGGGGGCTGGGAGACCACCCTGAGGCGGGAGGGTTGGAGCATGATGATCCCTGAGGTCCCTTCCATCCCAAGCCATTCTATGAAGATTCTATAGTTTTGCCAAGTCCAATCATAAACACAGGAGGATTGGGCCAAATCTCTGCCCCATGGTGTGCATGAAAGATCATACATCCAGATGACAATGTGGGATGGATAAAGGAGGTATTAAACACGGAACCACCCCAAAAAAGACTCCCTTTTGCTTCCCCACACCATCAAATGTAACATCCGTACCTGGCTTTGGCACAGAATTGATGAGTGCCTCAGGAATGTTCTTATTAATGAGTTCCACACACTCCCCTGGGAAAAATCCAACCTGTAACAAGAAGAGAGGCCAACTATTGCATGCAGCACTTCTCAGATCTGAACTGTTAAACCAAAAGCCACATAACATTTCCCTCGGAACGTGCTTGCCTGACGTTCCATAAGACTATCCAGCAGAAAATGGCCATAGTTCACAGCATAAAGGTAACAATTTTTCAACATTAGCAGCCAAGGGCAAGGTCCTCTGACACCAACACAGGGAAACTGTTTATGTCCATTAGGCATCCTGTGCAGGCAGAGCAGCTCTAAGCTGAGATTCCTGCCTTTACTGAAGTTGCACTCTCCAGTCTGAAGCTTGTGCCTACCTGGAAGCCGAGCTTGCCTCTCCACCAGGGGGTCAGCTCCTTTGGTGGCATGTCGATGACACACACGATGTCTCCCACCTGCAAGAGATTGCAACGTCAATCCCAGCTTCAGCACAGCTGGGAGGAAAGCACAGCTCAAATGTCTGCATTCTTCTGCACTGCCAAACATGGCCGAGCATGAGAGCACTTGCACCAGTGCAGCTCTGAAGGCATTTGCCATTGTAAAATTGAACAACAAGGAACGCCTTGAACTGCTTACCTCAAAGGAGAGTTCATCCGCTGCCTGGGCAACGTATCTCTTAATAGCATGGGCAGCAGCAATAGCTGGAATGTTCACAGCTGACTCCCCATGGTCCAGCAGGGGCTTCCCCTTGTTCTCAGCCTGAAACAGAGAGCACAGGCCACGGTGAGGAGCTGGGAACCAACGAGGAGGATTTCAAGGTGAGGAGCACATCTGCAGAGAAAGCTGCAGGAAATGCACTCGGTCCTTATCATGGGCACTTCAGAAGGAACTGCAAGTCTAATAACGGCTGTTTCTCTCCCTGGTGTGCAGCAGGCACACGCCAGCAAAGATGCATCTCTCCCCACCCAGACTAATCAGCAATGGCACTGACGCAGACAGGTGGCCTTGTCCATTTTGCCCCCTCCTTTCCTGCGCTCTTTGTGCAGGAAGGCTGACTGTTTCAGATGCTAGGAGACCGTGAAGAGGGAAACCAAAGCTACGGCTGCAGTTACAAGGTGCAAACAGTGCCACTGCAGGCACAAAGCAGCTCTCTTGAGCAGTCCAACCAACAGCGAGGCCAAACAGAGCAGAGAATGATTGTTGTTTCTGCAGCCATTTCAAGGGAAAAGTCAGTAGAGGACAAACACCACAGCCGAGATGGCTCTGGTAGTTTTATAAACTTGCCACGCTTGCACTGCTGTCTTGCCACAGAGGAGCTCTCTTGGAAAGCAGGAGAGCACATCTGCGGCTCACTCTGCTGGCTGCAGTCAGGGAACAAAGACCAATCAGAACTTCATACTCTACCTCTGTCCATGCCAGGTCAGGCCCACAGCTGATCTCGCTGCACGCCACAGCCATCAGCGTAGGTGTGACAAGCTGGAACTGAAAAGAAACACACTTTTATTTTCTCTGTTCACATCTCTGCTGTGCTCCCTACAGCTGTCGGGCACACTCACACAGCCCAAGCACGCCTGCTGGTGTCCCTGGTGATGCTGTGCAGCTCTGCACAAGCTGGGGCTGGGACTCTTTGCCTAAGGGATTGGTTTCCTGTAGACCAGCTGGTCACAGCACCACAGACAGCATCCTTCTGAGGGCTGAGCTGCAGAGCACGTGGAGAAAACCCACACGTGACCAGCGTCCCATCAAAGCTGGATGAGGCTGTGTTACTAAACACGGGGCGTCACGGGCTGCTAAAGCATGTGGGGGGACAAACCATGGCAGGTACCTGGCAAGAGATCAGAACGAGGGAGACAAATCTCACGAATCCGCAGCCGTTCCTTGTCACTTTGCTCTGATCTTCCACGAGCAAAAGCTGCAGCAGGGAAGCAGGCAGAGGGTGGAGAGAGGAGAGAGAAAGAGCAGGTCAGTTTGCTTCCACGGTTTAGCAAAGACTACGAGGGAAAAACCAAAATCTGCCCTCCCTCAACTTAAAAACTTAAGTTTTCAACTTAAAACAATTTCCCCTTGCCATGAGGTCTCCCCACAGCCTCCATTTCTCCAGGCTGAACAAGCCCAGCTCCCTCAGCCTGTCTTTGCAGGGGAGGTGCTCCTGTCCCCTGATCATCTCTGTGGCTCGCCTCTGGACCCTCTCCAACAGCTCCCTGTCTTTCTGGACACTGTACTGCAGCTGGGGCCTCACAAGAGCAGAGCAGGGGGGGACGATCACCTCCCTGTCCCTCATGGCCACCCCTCTGCTGATGGAGATAATGTGATCCTATGAGCTCCGCCAGCCAGCAGTTCTCAGCACTCACTGTCCCCCCGTCTCTCCCACACTGTCTCAGCTTACCTACAAGGTGCTGCACAGCACGGTGTGAAGACAAAGGGACGCAGTCGGTGCACAAGTGCAACAAGCGAGCTGCTCAGTCAGAGCTCCAGCGCTCCAATGAAGGGACGCAGCACGCACTGCTCCTCCCCTCATTCTAGCCCTTATGACATCACTGAGGGCCACCAGGCTGCTCCACCACGACGGACAGGGTGGGGAGGCAAGACCAGTCCCAAGGGCAGAAGATTCCAACAGCCCAGCCCAACGTTCTGGAATCAGGGGCTGCTTGGAATTCTACCCCAGCCAAATCCTGGAGAAGCTGGCACGGGGTCGTCATGACCAAAGCGCAGGACCTGGCGCTTGCTCTTGTTGAGCCTCGCACAACTGGCCTCAGTGCATCCCTCTGGAGGGCCTTCCTGCCCTCAGCCAGATGGACGCTTCCTCCCAGCAGCGTACCTTGCAGTGCTGGGCCCATGTCAAGTCCACACTAGAGTGGGTTTTGTTACATTCAAGGGCATGTTGCAGCACCCATCTCTTTCACCTGGAAGGAAATAAAGCAGGAGATGGGAGAAACACAGAACTACTGCCAGACTGATTTATCCCTTTCTCAGCCCAACTTCCCTTGTCTCATCCCCTACCCCAACTCCTAAATGATGCCCACGGGCTGACAGTTGGATCTCAAGTCCATAGGACTCCTTTCACAGGACTCCATCAAAAAGGCTGTCACACTTGTTCCGTACACTCACACTGACCCAGCAGTGGTATCACAGTCACTTAACACACACACAACAACCAAACCCCGAGCATGCACATCCCTTCCTGCGTGACTGCAGCCCACAGCTCCCCTTCACACCTCCGTGGATCTCTGGTGTTTTACACTGATGCAGCCTCGCTGCAGCTCCGTGGCTGTCACACAAGGCCTGCAGGACCTCTTTCTCTGCAAACCCTGTCTGCAGGCATGGGTTCACGAGGTTCACCTCCTGCCCTCCTGAGCAAAAAAAGCACTAAGAACAAGAGCAAAGCACACTGGACTCGACCTGGCTGGATCCCCAACCCTCAGTCCTGTCAGACGGACCCTGGTGTGGAGACTCATCCCCAAAGCCTGGCTGGACATCAGCACAGGCATCCTTCTTCAAACGCCCCATCCAAGCAGCAAGGGATCAAAGCGTTGGCACAGCTGAAACAGAAATGCTGTGTGAGTTTCCTGTTAGCACTGAGCAGGAACAAATCTACCGCTGAGCAGCAGGATGTGAGACGAGCAGCAGGATGTGAGACAAGCAGCAGAAGACACCCAACCTGCAGAACCAGCTCGTTTGGGGTCGGTCCAGATGCTTGTCTGCTCCCTTCCCTGGCCCAGGCCAAGCTTGTGAGCTGCTCCTCCTTTGTGCAGGGGGAAATGGTGCAGATGCCATGTGGTGGCTATGCACAGCATGCCTTTCACTTGCTTTTCCTCTCTCCATCTTCCATCTTCCATGAGCAAACAGCATCTCCAGCCTCCAGAGATCACTGAGTCCAACCCCTGCACAACAGTGAAAAAAAAGATATGATAAGGGGTACTTAAAGCACAGCATCTGTAATCAGATCAGACTCCTGCACTGTGAAGACTTCCATGAGTATTCCTGCAGAGTGCATCACTTAGTCTCTCTTTAGCCTTGTGTTCATGGTTTTCCTGTAAGAGCTTGTCTTAAACACTGCCTATAATCGTGGTTATGCTAGAAGCATTTGGATTTCTTGATCCTCAGTGTAATTTCAATAACAAATCCAGATGTTTTTTTGTTAGGGACAGCTTTCAATTTCTCAACTGAAATTTCAATATTGCATTAGGTGTTGACAACCACAGGGCTGCAGTACAGAGAATTACAGGAAGATTAATTTCTCCATCTCCATGCTCCTAGACATTTATGGTTACAGTGATGTAGTTATATACAAAGTTGCAAGATACCAAAGCTAGAATAACCTCTTGGTGCAGCAGGATGTCTGGAGCCCAAGTGCAGAGTCTCAGTGTTGCAAAGCCTTGAAGAGGTGCACCGTATGTGCTGGGGCTGATGACACAGACACTGGAGCAAGGCCAGTGTGCTGTTAGAAACTTGACCAGCAGCTGATCTGTTGTCAGCCATTTCTGGACACAAACGGGATCTGGTCGACTTAGGACATGACCTTTGGGCTGGAGAGCAACTCCCCGAGGAATCACACAGCCACTGCAGACCGTTGGCAAGAACCCCATACCAAAACAGCTCATCTGCAATCAGTTTTTAATCTGTGCAGCAGTGATTGGAACAGGCGCACGCTCTCTGGAATTGCAGGAATGTTCACAAGTGGAATGTACATCACCTGTGTGCTCCAGCTCTTCTGTGTGCATGCTAGGAGCAGTGATCCCCCTGCACCCAGGGCTGCAATAAAGTCCTGTGGGCTTTCTAACCTGCCAACCAGCAGCCCAGGCTGCCCAGAGCCACATCCAGCCTGGCCTTGGATGCCTGCAGGGATGGGGCATCCACAGCCTCCCTGGGCAACCTGTTCCAGTGCCTCACCACCCTCTGGCTGAAAAACTTCCTCCTCACATCCAACCTAAACCTCAACACCCCCCGTCTCAGTTTAAAGCCATTCCCCACTTGTCCCATCACTATCCACCCTCCAAAACAAAACACCTCGGCTGTTCAACACTGAAAGAGCAAAATAACCCACAGCTCTTACTTCCACTGTATGCATTTAATTCCAAACTTACGGTCACAGGTTAATTACTCATGTGATCCTTCCTGACAGAAGAACTACTCGTAGTGATGTGTAGGAGTAAGGAACAGTTTGGAAAGGTCATGGACATATTAGAACTTGCAGCATTTATCTTAATAGATGCCTACATTGCACAGCATTTTGTAAAACACACGTTACAAGTACTGTGCATTGGATTACACTATATCAAACTCTAAGTAACAATACAGGTTGATTTTAAATCTACACTTACATGTTTTCTTCCAACTCCTTGATAAAGTTCTTTACTACCTTCAGTTTTATAGCCAAAGCAGTGTTTGAGCTGGTAATGTACTCTTGAACAGCACTGTTGCCTTTAACATTTGTATGTTTAGATCTGAAAAGAGAATTTGGTCATTATTTCATGATGAGAGAATCTTATATGACAAAACAGAATTACAAAAATCTGATAATATTGTAAAATGCCAGTGTAAGAATTACTTATCTTTGTCCTGATGTCCTTGTAGGAGGTGGGACATTTCTCCATCTCAGCAGCAGAGGGCAGGAGGGGTCCAAGGTGAGGGCACTCTCTCCTCTATTTTTTCTGGCACTCAAAGACAAAGGGAACAAGAAAACCAGACGTGTTCCCTTCCCACGGCAAACACCAGCCTTTCCATCCTTACAGTCCTTCCTGCCATCAGCAGAGATATTTTGCTTTCTTGTGCCACTTCATCCCTTTAGCATCTGGCATTCTAACAAAAAAGTACTCTAACACAGGAATTTTAATATTTTCATATTAAATGTCAGAATTAAGGAACCATTATTATTACCAAATATTTAAAACATTCAACCCAGTGAGAAGTGAACTGATGTTGCATTTAGCATTCAGATAAGAACTTGACATTTCTCCGGGAAATTCTGTAATCATCATAGTGTTTCACAGTTTTCAGTTTATGAATACTAGTTAAGTCTTCACTAATACATTATCTTCTTCCCCCTTTATGCTTTCTATATTGCTTCTGAAGCAGACTTACCTCATGATTGAATAAATGTATAGTAACGTCCAAGGTGCTTGGATTGAACAAAAATAATCCCAGTATGGGGTTCAGTCAGACTTCTATAGAATAGGTGAATCTTATGCACTGGTGCCAGAGATTTCCAATAGACGACAGGAAGTTCAACAGATGAAAAGTGCACCTAAGTAAAAAGTGCTACTTTAATAAACTATAGTCTCATTGTCAAGCCTTGCACTGTCTCAGCAGATTATTACAAAATGTTCATTCAAGCAGGAATTCAGAGATGCGTCTGAATTGATAACAACAACGAGTAATTAAGAAAGCTTGACTGCAGTCTGCTTGAGGATTCCAGTCTGAAGTGTGTTCCACCTGATGACAACCGGGAATGTCTTTCTCTCACCATTAGAACCATTGCACCTCTGACTAAACACATAGCTAATCACCACTGAAAACTAACTACATGTTGATTAACATTCAGAGAGATTGTGCAGGTGTCCTTTTAGGAACTGGCCTACAGTATGCCAATAGGGATGTATGTGGGGACATTAGGATAACGTGCCCTCTGCCTTTTAAGACAGCCCCAGCAGAGCAGGTCAGCAGGCTGAAGAGCTGAGTGGGTCACCAGGGCTCAGAGACTTCACTCGGCCATCTGCAAGTTGAGGGACTTCAGCCCAAGCTGCCCTTTTCCATGCAGGCAAGGAGGCCAAGAGAAGGTGGATCGGCACGGTTCTGGTGCAGACAGGGGCTGCAGTGTGAGCAGGCCTACACAGACAAGGCTGTGCCCACACAGAGTGACAGCAGCTTTCGCTGTGAGCAGATTCCCAGGGGGCCTGAGCCATGGCAGTTCTTGATGGCAGCATGTTCCAATCAGCCCTGGAAGTCTTCTCTGGACGTCTGTCGCATTCTGGAATCCACACTGAGGACGCAGTCGCTGTGTCAGAGCAGCTGGCAGAGTCACGGGGAACCGTGACGTAGTTGGCCCAGGGAGCAACAACAAGGCCTGCACTGCTCAGCCAGCCCAGGCCAAAGGGGAGCACGAGAGAGAGCAGAGGAGAGAGGGGGGGAAAGAGGGCCAGGAAGGAAAGGCCTGTGCCTGAATGGACGTGTAGCAGCAGCTGCTGACAGCAAACTCGGTGATGGCAGGGGCACAGCAGAGCAGTGCAATGCTGGCAGCTTCCTGTGTCTTTCACACAGGCACTGCAGACATGGCCAGCACTGGGAGATCAGCAGAACTGCTGCACACCTCTGCCAGCCCAGGCCAGAGGAGTGCAGAACAGTGAGCTGCTGCTGAGGGGAGAGAGGATGGCCTGAGAGCTGACCTGAGAGGCAGGGCTGGCTGTGTGACAGCAGCCTCTGTGTCCTCCTCCTGTGTCTGTGAGGGCCAGAGGGCCAGAAGAGAACATGCCCAGACAACGAAGCCCTGCTGTCCTCTGCTGCTCAGCTGGAGAGATGTTCCGCCTTCCTGAAGGACGCTGATCCAAAGGGAAGGAATCAAAGGAAGTCCAGGCTGGCTGTCCTTGTGGGCATCAGCTGCTGGCAGCTGCCTCTGTGCTGCCATGGGCAGGGCACAGCACACACAGTGTTTGCAGTTCCCTGTGTGACACTGGCCCTGGTGACCTGACAGCCATAGGGAGACAAGAGAAAGAGCTGCCTCCCTCTGCCAGATGAGGCAAAGGTGAGAATCCCAGAATCACAGCATGGCCCGGCTTGGAAAGGAGCTCAAGGTTCATGAATCTCCAACCCTTGGCTCTCCAAGGGTGCACAGGGGGCTTTGTTCTCCCTGTGGTGCAGCTTCAGTGCCAACTCACAGCTGAGCTGGTTGGCACACTGTGACAGCCTGCCGCTCTGAAGCTCTTGGGGCAGTGCTCAGTTCTTTCTGAAGTACTCTGGAAAACGCTGCTTCTCCTTCACCAAGTCTGTTTCCAGACAGACGTCTTTTTCTCCTCTGTACACACAAACAGTATCTTGTAACTCCCTGGCACAGTGCTCAGAAGTGATACTTCTGGAAGCACGTCAGAGAAAAGTGGCCTTGTCCCAGTGGACTTTCAGAGCAGATGAGAACAAGTCTTGGTTGACGGCTTTCTTCTGCTTCTGGAACTGCACAGGCAGGTTGTGTGTTGTCATACTTTATGCCAGAGTGCCAAACTGAAGCAGTTTCTGCAACCTCTTTTTTTCATACTTGTCACTCTTTGCTGAGACCTTAACTTAGTCATTTTTAATGCGCTCTCATCTAAACTACTGTGTCCTCCAGTGTCAGTGTTGTATGAATCAGGACTGTGGGATTTCATCAGTGAAAGGATTCTGCTCTAATGACTGTCATTCTAAAGCTGATATTGTTTCTGCCGCATCAGGCTTGCATGAAGCTTCTTTGATCAACAGGGAAATCAGAAAAATTGCTTTTCCTATTGCAGTTTCCTTTTAACTAGTGATGAAAGCTGTCAGTTTATTTTTGGCACCAGAAATCCTGGGATGCAACCAGGTTAGATAAGAAGTGACACTGAGTCAACAGTAAAGGAACACAGATGAGATAGCATCACACAGCTCTGGAAAAGATGTTCCAGCTCTGTGTCTACCTACACCTTCAGGAGATGAAAAGTACTGGCTTACTGAGGTGTCCTGGGTTGCAGGCTCTGTTAATCTCCATTTTCGGAAGAGCTGCTTGCAATAAATACCTTGTAAGGTGAATGAGCTTGATAGAAGTAGGGTGTGAAAGAGATGGATTTGCTGTTTCCCTGAAGGTGCAGGAGTATTGCTGTGCCTACAGTCAGTAAACAAGGCAGAAATCACTGTGTTCCTCAGAATGAAAAGCAAAAGAATAAAAATCTTTTTGGGAGTGACAGCACGCCTGAATGAAGCACAAATCTAAACATTTAAAATAAGGGCTAGTGTCAAAGGGACTTGCAGTATTTCTCGGGAAGAAATATTTGATGCTTCTTTAGGAAAGTCATCCTAACAAAAGTGTACTGATGTCTTTGCTGAGGATTTCCTTGGTTCCAGCCTGAAGGTGTGCGCAGGCATGAGCAGGCAGTGCTGAGCTGCAGGTGAGTGCCTGTGTCCCACAGCAGGAAACCCGTGGATGTCTTCAGGGGTTTGAAATGGGCAGAGCTGTGAAACCTGCAGGCTTTCACTGAAATTGTCCTCTGCTTTATTTTGTAATCTTAGTTTCACCAATGCTTTCCAATATGATTTTCGTATGAATGCAGATACATGGGATAGGATTTAAAGTTTTTATGGTGCTGCTGTATAATTTTCTGTGGTCATCATAAGCCAATAAAAAAAAATAAATGGTAATTAGGCAATCTATTAACAACCTGTGGCACGTGTCAAAACAATGAAATTCCTTGCAGGAAGACAATATTCTGTATAATAATGTGGCTATCCAAAACTGTTAATTATACTTGATTAGCTGGAGATAATCCTGAAATGCAGCACTTTGATCGTAGCCAAGAATAATAAAACTTATTATCGTTCTTAAATTGGCAGCTGCGATAAAAAGCCTGTGTCTTATTTCCCTTTTAGTAACACTGGCTAAATCAGAGATAGTGATAAAAGAATTTCATGATTGCAGCTTAGGGATTCTTTCCCACTTGACCAGAAGTAATCAATGTCCAAAAATGTCTGTAAATACTTTTTCTATCTTATTTTGCCAGATGTATTGATATTTGAGATGAATGGCAAAAACATTTTGCGTACATAGATAAGCAATGCAAATTTGCAGGATTGTTTTAGAGAAAAAAGCTCCGGTTATCAGATCGATTCCATGCAGAAATAAGATTTACAGAAAAATTCTCATTATTATTATTCATGCATGAATAAGTACAAAACAGAGATGTGTGGGATGATGTTTCAATTCCAGGTGATTGTAGGAAGGACTGTCAGGATGGAAAGGCTAGTGTCTGTCATGTGCAAAGAAACACTTCTGGTTTTCATGTTCCCTTTGTCTTTGAGTGCAAGAGGCCATGAGGAGAGTGTGCCCTAAACTTGGACCTTTTTTGAACATTGCAGCAGAGATGGAGAAGTGTTCAACCTTCTAGAAGGACATCAGGACAAAGATATGTAATGAAAATAAGTCCAGGTTGGCTGTCCTTGTGGGCATCAGCTGCTGGCATCTGCATAGTTGTTGCTATGGGAATGGCAGAACAGCTGGAATGTTGCATTTCCTTGTGTGACACAAGCACTGGTGAATTCAAAGCCAGAGGGGTATAATAGAAAGAGCATCACCTCCCTGCCAGAGATGGCAAAGGTGAGTGGGATGTTGTTTCAATTAGTGCTGATGTCAGGAAGGACTGTAAGGATGGAAAGGCTGGTGTTTGCCATGGGCAGGGAAACACATCTGGTTTTCATCTTCTCTATTTCTTTGTGTGCAAGAAAAAGAGGAGAGTGTACCTGCAACTTGGAACTCTCCTGCCCTCTTCTGCTGAGAGGGAGAAATGTCCCAGCTTCTGGAAGGACATCAGGACAAAGGTATGTAATGAAAATAAGTCCAGGCTGGCAGTCCTTGTGGGCATCAGCTGCTGGCATCTGCATTGGTGTTGCCATGAGCATGGCAAAGCAGGTAAAAGATTGCTTTTCCTTGTGTGACACAGGAGCTCTTGAGTTGACAGCTAGAGGGATGCAATAGCAAGAGCTGCAACCTCTGCCAGACATGGCAAAGCTGAGTTGGATGTTGTTTCAATTAGTGCTGATGTCAGGAAGACTGTAAGGATGGAAAGTCTGGTGTTTGCCATGGGCAGGAAAACACATCTGGTTTTCATTTTCTCTTTCTCTTTGAGTGCCAGATAAATAAAGGAGAGTCTGCCCTCACCTTTTAACTCCCCTGCCCTCTTCTGCTGAGATGGTGAAATGTCCCAGCTTCTAGAAGGACATCAGGACAAAGATATGTAATAAAAATAAGTCCAGGCTGGCTGTCCTTGTGGGCATCAGCTGCTGGCATCTGCATTGGTGTTGCCATGAGCATGGCAAAGCAGGTAAAAGGTTGCTTTTCCTTGTGTGACACAGGAGCTCTTGACTTGAAAGCTAGAGGGATGCAATAGACAGAGCTGCAACCTCTGCAAGACATGGCAAAGGTGAGTGGGATGTTGTTTCAATTAGTGCTGATGTCAGGAAGGACTGTAAGGATGGAAAGGCTGGTGTTTGCCATGGGCAGGGAAACACATCTGGTTTTCATTTTCTCTTTCTCTTTGAGTGCCAGATAAACAGGGGAGAGTGTGCCCTCACCTTGGAACTCTCCTGCCCTCTTCTGCTGAGAGGGAGAAATGTCCCAGCTTCTAGAAGGACATCAGGACAAAGGTATGTAATGAAAATAAGTCCAGGCTGGCAGTCCTTGTGGGCATCAGCTGCTGGCATCTGCATTGCTGCTGCCATGAGCATGGCAAAGCAGGTAAAAGTTGCTTTTCCTTGTGTGACACAGGAGCTTTTGAGTTGATAGCGAGAGGGATGCAAGAGACAGAGCTGCAACCTCTGCCAGACATGGCAAAGGTGAGTGGGATGTTGTTTCAATTAGTGCTGATGTCAGGAAGGACTGTAAGGATGGAAAGGCTGGTGTTTGCCATGGGCAGGGAAACACATCTGGTTTTCATGTTCTCTTTCTCTTTGAGTGCCAGATAAACAGGGGAGAGGGTGCCCTCACCTTTTAACTCCCCTGCCCACTTCTGATGAGATGGAGAAATGTTCCAGCTTCTGGAAGGACATCAGGACAAAGATATGTAATGAAAATCAGTCCAGGCTGGCTGTCCTTGTGGGCATCAGCTGCTGACATCTGCATTGCTGCTGCCATGAGCATGGTACAGCAGGTAAAAGATTGCTTTTATTGTGTGACACAAGAGCTCTTGACTTGAAAGCTAGAGGGATGCAATAGAAAGAGCTGCAACCTCTGCCAGACATGGCAAAGGTTGAGTGGGATTTTGTTTCAGTTGCTGCTGATGGCAGGAAGGACTGTAAGGATGGAAAGGCTGGTGTTTGCCATGGGTAGGGAAACACATCTGGTTTTCATCTTCTCTTCCTTTTTGAGTGCCAAATAAACAGGGGAGAGTGTGCCCTCACCTTGGAACTCTCCTGCCCTCTGCTGCTCAGAGGGAGAAATGTTCCAGCTTCTAGAAGGACATCAGGACAAAGATATGTAATGAAAATAAGTCCAGGCTGGCTGTCCTTGTGGGCATCAGCTGCTGGCATCTGCATTGCTGCTGCCGTGAGCATGCAAAGCAGGTAAAAGATTGCTTTTCCCTGTGTGACACAGGAGCTCTTGACTTGACAGCTAGAGGGATGCAATAGAAAGAGATGCAACATTTGGCAGACATGGCAAAGGTGAGAGGGATGTTGTTTCAATTAGTGCTGATGTCAGGAGGACTGTAAGGATGGAAAGGCTGGTTTTTCCAATGGGCAGGGAAACACATCTGGTTTTCATCTTCCCTTTCTCTTTGTGTGCCAGAAAAAGAGGAGAGTGTGCCCTAAACTTGGACCCCTCCTGCCCTCTTCTGCTGAGATGGAGAAATGTTCCAGCTTGTAGAAGGACATCAGGACAAAGATATGTAATGAAAATAAGTGCAGGCTGGCTGTCCTTGTGGGCATCAGCTGCTGGCATCTGCACTGCTGCTGCCATGAGCATGGCACAGCAGGTAAAAGAATGCTTTTCCTTGTGTGACACAAGAGCTCTTGACTTGAAAGCTAGAGGGATGCAATAGAAAGAGCTGCAACCTCTGCCAGACATGGCAAAGGTGAGTTGGATGTTGTTTCCGTTGCTGCTGATGTCAAGAAGGACTGCAAGTAAGGAAAGTCTACTGTATGCCCTGGGCAGGGAAACACATCTGGTTTTCATCTTCTCTTTCTCTTTGTGTGCCAGAAAAAGAGGAGAGTGTGCCTGCAACTTCGACCCCTCCTGCCCTCCTCTGCTGAGATGGTGAAATGTTCCAGCTTGTAGAAGGACATCAGGACAAAGATATGTAATGAAAATACGTGCAGGCTGGCTGTCCTTGTGGGCATCAGCTGCTGGCATCTGCATTGCTGCTGCCATGAGCATGGCAAAGCAGGTAAAAGATTGCTTTTCCTTGTGTGACACAGGAGCTCTTGACTTGACAGCTAGAGGGATGCAATAGAAAGAGCTGCAACCTCTGCCAGACATGGCAAAGGTGAGTGGGATGTTGTTTCAATTATTGCTGATGTCAGGAAGGACTGTAAGGATGGAAAGGCTGGTGTTTGCCATGGGCAGGGAAACACATGTGGTTTTCATTTTCTCTTTCTCTTTGAGTGCCAGAAAAAGAGGAGAGCGTGCCTTAACTTGGACCCCTCCTGCCCTCTTCTGCTGAGATGGTGAAATGTTCCAGCTTCTAGAAGGACATCAGGACAAAGATATGTAATGAAAATAAGTCCAGGCTGGCTGTCCTTGTGGGCATCAGCTGCTGGCATCTGCATTGCTGCTGCCATGAGCATGGCACAGCAGGTAAAAGATTGCTTTTCCTTGTGTGACACAGGAGCTCTTGACTTGAAAGCTAGAGGGATGTAATAGAAAGAGCTGCAACCTCTGCCAGACATGGCAAAGGTGAGTGGGATGTTGTTTCAATTAGTGCTGATGGCAGGAAGGACTGTAAGGATGGAAAGGCTGGTGTTTGCCATGGGCAGGGAAACACATCTGGTTTTCATCTTCTCTTTGTGTGCCAGAAAAAGAAAAGAGTGTGCCTTAACTTGGACCCCTCCTGCCCTCTTCTGCTGAGATGGTGAAATGTTCCAGCTTCTAGAAGGACATCAGGACAAAGATATGTAATGAAAATAAGTCCAGGCTGGCTGTCCTTGTCGGCATCAGCTGCTGGCATCTGCATTGCTGCTACCATGAGCATGGCACAGCAGGGAAAAGATTGCTTTTCCTTGTGTGACAGAGCAGCTCTTGACTTGAAAGCTAGAGGGATGCAATAGAAAGAGCTGCAACCTCTGCCAGACATGGCAAAGGTGAGTGGGATGTTGTTTCAGTTGCTGCTGATGTCAGGAAGGACTGTAAGGATGGAAAGGCTGGTGATACAGGGGTGTTTAGGTTGAGGTTGGATGTGAGGAGGAAGTTTTTCAGCCAGAGGGTGGTGAGGCACTGGAACAGGTTGCCCAGGGAGGCTGTGGATGCCCCATCCCTGCAGGCATCCAAGGCCAGGCTGGATGTGGCTCTGGGCAGCCTGGGCTGCTGGTGGGCAGGTTAGAAACCCAGCATGACTTTATTGCAGCCCTGGGTGCAGGGGGATCACTGCTCCTAGCATGCACACAGAAGAGCTGGAGCACACAGGTGATGTACATTCCACTTGTGAACATTCCTGCAATTCCAGAGAGCGTGCGCCTGTTCCAATCACTGCTGCACAGATTAAAAACTGATTGCAGATGAGCTGTTTTGGTATGGGGTTCTTGCCAACGGTCTGCAGTGGCTGTGTGATTCCTCGGGGAGTTGCTCTCCAGCCCAAAGGTCATGTCCTAAGTCGACCAGATCCCGTTTGTGTCCAGAAATGGCTGACAACAGATCAGCTGCTGGTCAAGTTTCTAACAGCACACTGGCCTTGCTCCAGTGTCTGTGTCATCAGCCCCAGCACATACGGTGCACCTCTTCAAGGCTTTGCAACACTGAGACTCTGCACTTGGGCTCCAGACATCCTGCTGCACCAAGAGGTTATTCTAGCTTTGGTATCTTGCAACTTTGTATATAACTACATCACTGTAACCATAAATGTCTAGGAGCATGGAGATGGAGAAATTAATCTTCCTGTAATTCTCTGTACTGCAGCCCTGTGGTTGTCAACACCTAATGCAATATTGAAATTTCAGTTGAGAAATTGAAAGCTGTCCCTAACAAAAAAACATCTGGATTTGTTATTGAAATTACACTGAGGATCAAGAAATCCAAATGCTTCTAGCATAACCACGATTATAGGCAGTGTTTAAGACAAGCTCTTACAGGAAAACCATGAACACAAGGCTAAAGAGAGACTAAGTGATGCACTCTGCAGGAATACTCAGGGAAGTCTTCACAGTGCAGGAGTCTGATCTGATTACAGATGCTGTGCTTTAAGTACCCCTTATCATATCTTTTTTTTCACTGTTGTGCAGGGGTTGGACTCAGTGATCTCTGGAGGCTGGAGATGCTGTTTGCTCATGGAAGATGGAAGATGGAGAGAGGAAAAGCAAGTCCAAGGCATGCTGTGCATAGCCACCACATGGCATCTGCACCATTTCCCCCTGCACAAAGGAGGAGCTGCTCACAAGCTTGGCCTGGGCCAGGGAAGGGAGCAGACAAGCATCTGGACCGACCCCAAACGAGCTGGTTCTGCAGGTTGGGTGTCTTCTGCTGCTTGTCTCACATCCTGCTGCTCAGCGGTAGATTTGTTCCTGCTCAGTGCTAACAGGAAACTCACACAGCATTTCTGTTTCAGCTGTGCCAACGCTTTCATCCCTTGCTGCTTGGATGGGGCGTTTGAAGAATGATGCCTGTGCTGATGTCCAGCCAGGCTTTGGGGATGAGTCTCCACACCAGGGTCCGTCTGACAGGACTGAGGGTTGGGGATCCAGCCAGGTCGAGTCCAGCGTGCTTTGCTCTTGTTCTTAGTGCTTTTTTTGCTCAGGAGGGCAGGAGGTGAACCTCGTGAACCCATGCCTGCAGACAGGGTTTGCAGAGAAAGAGGTCCTGCAGGCCTTGTGTGACAGCCACGGAGCTGCAGCGAGGCTGCATCAGTGTAAAACACCAGAGATCCACGGAGGTGTGAAGGGGAGCTGTGGGCTGCAGTCACGCAGGAAGGGATGTGCATGCTCGGGGTTTGGTTGTTGTGTGTGTGTTAAGTGACTGTGATACCACTGCTGGGTCAGTGTGAGTGTACGGAACAAGTGTGACAGCCTTTTTGATGGAGCCCTGTGAAAGGAGTCCTATGGACTTGAGATCCAACTATCAGCCTGTGGGCATCATCCAGGAGTTGGGGTAGGGGATGAGGCAAGGGAAGTTGGGCTAAGAAAGGGATAAAGCAGTCTGGCAGTAGTTCTGTGTTTCTCCCATCTCCTGCTTTATTTCCTTCCAGGTGAAATAGATGGGTGCTGCAACATGCCCTTGAATGTAACAAAAGCCACTCTAGTGTGGATTTGACATGGGCCCAGCACTGCAAGGTACGCTGCTGGGAGGAAGCGTCCATCTGGCTGAGGGCAGGAAGGCCCTCCAGAGGGATGCACTGAGGCCAGTTGTGCGAGGCTCAACAAGAGCAAGCGCCAGGTCCTGCGCTTTGGTCATGACGACCCCGTGCCAGCTTCTCCAGGATTTGGCTGGGGTAGAATTCCAAGCAGCCCCTGATTCCAGAACGTTGGGCTGGGCTGTTGGAATCTTCTGCCCTTGGGACTGGTCTTGCCTCCCCACCCTGTCCGTCGTGGTGGAGCAGCCTGGTGGCCCTCAGTGATGTCATAAGGGCTAGAATGAGGGGAGGAGCAGTGCGTGCTGCGTCCCTTCATTGGAGCGCTGGAGCTCTGACTGAGCAGCTCGCTTGTTGCACTTGTGCACCGACTGCGTCCCTTTGTCTTCACACCGTCCTGTGCAGCACCTTATAGGTAAGCTGAGACAGTGTGGGAGAGACGGGGGGACAGTGAGTGCTGAGAACTGCTGGCTGGCGGAGCTCATAGGATCACATTATCTCCATCAGCAGAGGGGTGGCCATGAGGGACAGGGAGGTGATCGTCCCCCCCTGCTCTGCTCTTGTGAGGCCCCAGCTGCAGTACAGTGTCCAGAAAGACAGGGAGCTGTTGGAGAGGGTCCAGAGGCGAGCCACAGAGATGATCAGGGGACTGGAGCACCTCCCCTGCAAAGACAGGCTGAGGGAGCTGGGCTTGTTCAGCCTGGAGAAAAGAAGGCAGTGGGGTGACCTCATGGCAGCCTTCAGTACCTAAAGGGAGCCTAAAAAGAGGAGGGGAATCAACTCTTTGAAAGGGTAGATACCAGCAGGACAAGGGGAAATGGTTTTAAGTTGAAAACTTAACTCATTAAGTTGAGGGAGGGCAGATTTTGGATTTTCCCTCGTAGTCTGCTAAACCGTGGAAGCAAACTGACCTGCTCTTTCTCTCTCCTCTCTCCACCCTCTGCCTGCTACCCTGCTGCAGCTTTTGCTCGTGGAAGATCAGAGCAAAGTGACAAGGAACGGCTGCGGATTCGTGAGATTTCTCTCCCTCGTTCTGATCTCTTGCCAGGTACCTGCCATGGTTTGTCCCCCCACATGCTTTAGCAGCCCGTGACGCCCCGTGTTTAGTAACACAGCCTCATCCAGCTTTGATGGGACACTGGTCACGTGTGGGTTTTCTCCACGTGCTCTGCAGCTCAGCCCTCAGAAGGATGCTGTCTGTGGTGCTGTGACCAGCTGGTCTACAGGAAACCAATCCCTTAGGCACAGAGTCCCAGCCCCAGCTTGTGCAGAGCTGCACAGCATCACCAGGGACACCAGCAGGCGTGCTTGGGCTGTGTGAGTGTGCCCGACAGCTGTAGGGAGCACAGCAGAGATGTGAACAGAGAAAATAAAAGTGTGTTTCTTTTCAGTTCCAGCTTGTCACACCTACGCTGATGGCCGTGGCATGCAGCGAGATCAGCTGTGGGCCTGACCTGGCATGGACAGAGGTAGAGTATGAAGCTCTGATTGGTCTTTGTTCCCTGACTGCAGCCAGCAGAGTGAGCCGCAGATGTGCTCTCCTGCTTTCCAAGAGAGCTCCTCTGTGGCAAGACAGTAGTGCAAGCGTGGCAAGTTTATCAAAGTACCAGAGCCATCTCGGCTGTGGTGTTTGTCCTCTACTGACTTTTCCCTTGAAATGGCTGCAGAAACAACAATCATTCTCTGCTCTGTTTGGCCTCGCTGTTGGTTGGACTGCTCAAGAGAGCTGCTTGGTGCTTGCAATGGCACTGTTTGCACCTTGTAACTGCAGCCGTAGCTTTGGTTTCCCTCTTCACGGTCTCCTAGCATCTTAAACTGCCAGCCTTCCTGCACAAAGAGCGCAGGAAAGGAGGGGGCAAAATGGACAAGGCCACCTGTCTGCGTCAATGCCATTGCTGATTAGTCTGGATGGGGAGAGATGCATCTTTGCTGGCGTGTGCCTGCTGCACACCAGGGAGAGAAACAGCCGTTATTAGACTTGCAGTTCCTTCTGAAGTGCCCATGATAAGGACCGAGTGCATTTCCTGCAGCTTGCTCTGCAGATGTGCTCCTCACCTTGAAATCCTCCTTGTTGGTTCCCAGCTCCTCACCGTGGCCTGTGCTCTCTGTTTCAGACTGAGAACAAGGGGAAGCCCCTGCTGGACCATGGGGAGACAGCTGTGAACATTCCAGCTATTGCTGCTGCCCATGTCGTTAAGAGATACGTTGCCCAGGCAGCGGATGAACTCTCCTTTGAGGTAAGCAGTTCAAGGCGTTCCTTGTTGTTCAATTTTACAATGGCAAATGCCTTCAGAGCTGCACTGGTGCAAGTGCTCTCATGCTCGGCCATGTTTGGCAGTGCAGAAGAATGCAGACATTTGAGCTGTGCTTTCCTCCCAGCCGTGCTGAAGCTGGGATTGACGTTGCAATCTCTTGCAGGTGGGAGACATCATCTGTGTCATCGACATGCCACCAAAGGAGCTGACCCCCTGGTGGAGAGGCAAGCTCGGCTTCCAGGTAGGCACAAGCTTCAGACTGGAGAGTGCAACTGCAGTAAAGGCAGGAATCTCAGCTTATAGCTGCTCTGCCTGCACAGGATGCCTAATGGACATAAACAGTTTCCCTGTGTCGGTGTCAGGGGACCTTGCCGTTGGCTGCAAATGTTGAAAAATTATTACCTTTATGCTTTGAACTATGGCCATTTTCTGCTGGATAGTCTTATGGAACGTCAGGCAAGCACGTTCCGAGGGAAATGTTATGTGGCTTTTGGTTTAACAGTTCAGACCTGAGAAGTGCTGCATGCAATAGTTGGCTTCTCTTCTTGTTACAGGTTGGATTTTTCCCAGGGGAGTGTGTGGAACTCATTAATAAGAACATTCCTGAGGCACTCATCAACTCAGTGCCAAAGCCAGGTAGGGATGTTACATTTGATGGTGTGGGGAAGCAAAATGAAGTCTTTTTGGGGGTGCGTTCCATGTTTAGTACCTCCTTTATCCATCCCACATTGTCCTCTGGGTTGATGATCCTTCATGCACACCATGGGGCAGAGATTTGGCCCAATCCTCCTGTGTTTATGATTGGACTTGGGGAAACTATAGAATCTTCATAGAATGGCTTGGGATGGAAGGGACCTCAGGGATCATCATGCTCCAACCCTCCTGCCTCAGGATGGTCTCCCAGCTCCCACATTTAATGTGAGACTAGATCAGGCTGCCCAGGGCCCCATCCAACCTGGCCTTGGGCTCCTCCAGAGATGGGGAAAATCCCTTTTAGTATGTACTGGTTGGTAATGTTCTTCCCGTTCTGACGTGCTCTGTAGAATGTGCTGTGCTCGGCCTCGTCCAACGGAGCCAAACCTGAAATGACCCGGTTTCTTCCTTTTGTTGTGCAGTGCCCAAGAAACGCAGCAAGATCCTCACCTTCCTTCGTTCCTTGGTGAAGGCCCGCCCAAAGAAACCGACCGAGCGGGAGGTGGAGAAGGAAAGGGTGTTTGGCGGTGACCTGGGAGAGCATCTTCTCCACTCCGGTCGTGATGGTAAGGAGCTGCCCATTCCTGAGATCTTCCTCTGCTGGGCATCTAAAGAAGATGAAAGGGAGCTCATATCTAGCAGGGGGCAGGCTGATAGCAGTGGAGACACGTGTAAAGGGAGTTGATGGCTGAAGGATAAAGTGAGGCGGATGCTCCTAAGAGACAATCACATCTGTATTTGCTTCAGCCAAGCCTGGCTGGGCTTAGTGGATGGGATGTGAAGCACAGTCTGCAGCACGATTGAATCAGGAGCTCCACTGACGGCTGGCACGTGTTCTTCAGTCCCCCAGGTCCTCCAGAGCTGCGCTGAGTTCATTGAGCAGCACGGCGTGGTGCAGGGGATATACCGCCTGTCCGGCGTCGCGTCCAACATCCAGAGACTGCGGTAAGAGTGCTGCGACTGACACAGCCTGAGTGCATCTGGTGTGGCTTTGGGCTTGCCTTCCTCTCGCTCAACTGGGTTTGCGTCCCTCTCTCCAGGCAGGAATTTGAGTCGGAGCAGATTCCTGAGCTCACCGTCCGGGACATTCACAGCGTGAGCTCCCTCTGCAAGATGTACTTCAGGGAGCTCCCGAACCCTCTGCTCACCCACCAGCTGTACGGCAAGTTCTCGGTAAGCACAAGGCCACGTCTTTCATTTCCCTCTTCCTGGGCCTCTTGGCAGATGGCTGCAGCAGTGCCCCAGCTCGGAGGCCCTTTTGCTGTCAGCCCCACGAGGTTTACTCGCAGTGGTGTACTAGCCTGATTGGTGTCTCGCTCCCTTTCTGCACTACTCCAGGATGCTGTTGGTGCCGCTACAGAGGAGGAGCGGCTGCTCAGAATGCAGGCCGTCATCCAGCAGCTGCCCGCTCCTCACTACAGGTCAGTGCTGCCCTCAGCCTGCTGAGCTCAGCCCTGCTGCATTGCAGAGGGCAACGATGCGGTTCCAGGCTCTGTCTCACGCCGGCAACACGATGCCTGTGTATGCTGAAGGGTTGAAGGCTCCATGGGGTTACTTTATGGGGTCAGTTCCTGGGCACGGGGGCACGCTTGGTGCAGCTGATGGCTGCGGCTGTGCTGTGCTGGGGCTTGGTGCTGCAGCGTGGCACTCAGTCAAGTTGGATCTACTTCATCTTCGGTGACAGTAGCAATCACAAGAAGTAGCATGAATGGAGGTTTGCTTTCTGAATTGCAGCACGGCATGCTCGTTGGTGCTGAACGTTTGCCTCTCTTGTTTTCCAGGACACTGGAGTTCCTGATGAGACACTTGGCGTGTCTGGCTGGGAGCTCCACCATCACAAACATGCACGCCAAGAACCTAGCCATTGTGTGGGCTCCAAACCTCTTAAGGTAAACTTCTGGTTCTGTTTCAACACTTCCTCTGTTCTCCAGTTAAGAAAAACAGTCCTCTCTTTTTCTCCATCAAATGTGCTCTTCTCCTGTAAAATCTGTGGCTGACAGAAGCGCAGGAGCCTGGGCTGTTCTCCAACCCCACGGGCACAATGTCTAGGTGACAATTTCTGCAGTCTTGTTGAGATGGGACTGACGTGTCCTTGATCATCCAGGGGAATTTCTGCAGTGGCATCACTGATTGCCCACTGCGGAAGTCTCCAGAGCCTCAGCTGACAGCTTTTGGCTGCAACAATTCAGACTCGGGGAAACGGTCTTGGAGAAATGACTTCTAAAATCTGCCTTTTCTACAGATCACAGCAGAACGAGTCTGCCTGCGCCAGCGGAAGAGCTGCCTGCATGGAGCTGCAGACGCAGTCGGATGTGGTGGAATTTCTCATCAACCACACAGACGTCCTCTTCTGCTCCAAATCCGGAGCAGACATCGCAGATGCAGCAGGTGAGTGTCTTCCTCCATTAGCTTGATCTTGACCTGACACCTTGACCAAATGCAGGCCTTCTCCAGGACCTTTGAGATACCCTTTTACCATCAAGGGGACAGCAGACCTCTGGGCTTCCATTAGGGTATGGCATCCTGTTGCTGGATGCTGAGAATGTCCAAGCCCAAATTTCACAAGGAGGAAACTGTCATTATTATGGTTTGCATGTAGGAAAAGCTTGATGCAAGTGTGGCAGCGAAGCTTTCTCAGTTCCCTGCCCCCATTTCCTTGGGTTTTTCCTTGCCTATTTTGATACAGTAAGCTGCTCTTAATGATGACCGTGTCCTTTGCCATAAACACACCTCTGCCCACATGGTTATTTTGAGCTCCTCTTCTTCCAGTGGCTCGGATAAGCAAGCCTGAGAAAAATACAGCACCTCCCCCAGAACTGTGGTGGCTGTGCTGCTTCTTTCTGATCCTCGCTCTTACCTGTGGTTTTCCCTGACAGGGCACAATTCTCTCCCAGGGCCCAAGTCTGTGGGAGTCTCTTCTGCTGCCACAAAGCTGCTCAGCCTGGAGGAGGCACAGGCACAGAGGCGAGGCCACAGCAGCTCTCCTGTTGTGACAGAGAGCAGCCAGGACATTGAAGTGGAAGAAAGCCCTGCAGCTGGGCAGGGCAAATTCCACACCGTCATCGACTTTCCATCTGACAGGTAAAGAGGACTTTCTTTTCCAGCACCTAGCATCATTGTTTGGGTGGGTTTTTCTGTTTTTCTGCAGAAACCAGGCAGTGCTAGGAACAAGCAACTGCTGCCAAGAGCTCAGTGCAGCTCTTCCCTCACCCTGCACCACGCACGACTCACAGCATTGGCTGTTTTTTCTCTCCAGGCAAAATCCACCCAGCAAGAAGGAGGAATCGCCAGCTAGCAGTTGGTGTTGCTGCTTCAGCCTCAGAAAGCCATCCTCTGGCAGCAAACGCCAACTGCAGCGCAATGCCAGGCAGCCCTCAGAAACAGCAGTGGTAGTCCTGGCAGGTAAGGGTGCAAATGCAGCTTCCAAATCCCTGCTTTTCAGGAACATAGAATTCAAGCTTGCAGTGCACTTCTATCTCCTTCTGGCATTCCAGCCCCTGCCTAGCATCTTCACCCCTGATCAAGAACCACTGTCGTAATTCAGCTTGTGAAAGTTTGTCACTAAGCCCTGTGTATCCTTTCTAGGTGAATCGAGCCCTTGCCAACCCACAAGATCCAGGGCAAGTAGCAAGGATGCTCTCTGTGCTTCGATCACTGGAGAGCTCTTAGGAAGCACAAATTCCTGCAGTTCCAACAGCAGCCTTCCATCTAACAACAGTAATGGAGAGAAGGAGCTCATCGAAGTCCATGCTCTCATTACACCTGGCTCTGCTGAAGTTGCTGACCTGAGCCTCCCAGACACCACAGTCACAAGTGTGGTCTGTCACCCAGTGTCTCTGCAGTGCAGCCCATCCCAAGAGCAGTGTGAGTGCCCCGACAGCAGCACCTCCATGCAGGAGCAGGTCAGTGTCAGTGAAGAGGAGCAGAGCCTCTTGCAGGAGGACTTTCAATCAGGCCTCCAGTCCCAGGCACCGGACAGCAGCACTGAGAGCTCTGAGCCACTCTCTCCATGACAAGACAGGATGAGTCCCATCTTCACCGTGGACCTCTCACACCCTCCTGTCCTTTATATAATAATAAAAGCACACTCGTGCTCAATCAACGCCTTGACTGCCTCCAGTGCCTTCATTCAAACAGATTGGGATGAATGCAGCCCACAGCAAGGCACCCCAGCTAGCCATGCTGTGGCCGTGGGGTGCGTGCAGCACAGCTCTAGGGTTGTTCCTGTTTTGTCTGGCTTTGGGATGTCTGCAGGGGGAGCTCTGCTACCATTTGGCATGGTAGCAAATAATCTCTCGCATCCTGGATGCTGCTCATGATACTCCCAAGCTTCCTGGCTGTGGCTTTGTGATCCTTTCCAGGGCTTTCTGATGCATTTCCATGCCTTGGCCTCTCCTTAACACCTCTCTCCTCCCATCATGTCCTTTCCTGGCTCCCATCTACGAACTGGCCGTGCAGATCATCTCCAGACCTGTCATCAGCACACTGCGGCAGGAGAAGCTCCCCCTGGCCAACGTCAGGCAGTACTGCTTGGTCTGCAGCTCAGTGGCCATTTCCCTTTTAGGCGGCTCCTGCAGAAGAATCAAGCAGCAGAACCTTTTGCTCACCCTGCAGCACACAAATGCTATGAAAGCAGAAACAACCTGGGAATCTCTGGGTCTGCAAGACTTCACAGACACTCACTGACTGTGTCTGATGGCTCCCTCCCATCCTTGGTTTCCTTCTCCCCTTCTCCTCGTCTGATCCCACTGCTGAGCCATGATCAAGCTGCCCAGTGTGGCAGAGCATCGTGCAGAGCCGTGCTGGCACCTCCTCCCCTTCCTCTGCTGCAGCTCAGCGTGCAACCTGAGCAAGTTTTTTTCTGAGAAAGTGACCGGCTCTTTTCCATCCCTTTGCCCCTACAAACAGTTGTCCAGAGGATCTCGTCCAAGAATTCCTGGAACAGCCTGCAGCTGGCTCTCCTGAAGTTCAGGCTCCTGCCTTTGCTTCCTGCCAGGCCCGCATTCCTTGAGATCACAAACTGAAGGAGGGCATGGTCACTGCAGCCCTGACCGCCTCCTGTCGTAACCCCTGGTGTGCACCATGTCCAGCAATGCTTCCCTTCTGCTTGCTGTGCCCAATGCCTGCACCACAGAGTGATTCTCACTGCACTCCAGGAGTCTGTCAGATTGCTTGCAGCCAGCCATGCTGATTTCCCAGACTGACTGGAATCCCCCATCAGGATGAGAGTCAGTGAGTGCGATGCTTCTGCTGGCTGCAGTAAGCAGCTCCCACCAACAGGCTCTCTTTCCAGGCGGCTGTAGCAGACCCTCACCTCCAGAAGCCCTGCACTGCTGCACTTCCTAATTTTACCCACAAGTTCACAACCTGCTCATGGCTCTTCTGAGTTCTTTGCACTCAACTTCTCATCATAGAGGGCAAATCCCTTGCCTTCCAGAATTCCATAGTATCAATTGTGTCTGCTAATGTCAGGATTTTTTTTCTTTCTTTTTCCATTTTCTAGGTAGGAAAATGAATTTCTGAGCCAGGAGAAGCAGAAGTGAAACAGTCTTCCTGGCACTGCTCAGGTTGCAGGAGTTGCCAAGTGCTCCTCAGGTAATGTGTGCTGAAGAGCTGACCTTGGTGGCAGGGGCTGTGGCTGCATTTTGTGCCTGTCATGCGGGAATCCAAGAAAGCCTATTCAGAGCAGGAGCTGCAGAGCGAGATAAACATCACGAGAAGGTAAGGCTGAGAAGCAAGGCCACCTCCAGAAAGAAGAGAAAAACTGAGTCAAGTGAGCTGCGTGACGGCCGTGTGATGCTGACCATGATTGGAGGAAGAGCGCATGGCTGGGAATGACTGATGGCTCTGGTTGGATGGGTGCCTGTGTGCACAGAGGTAAGGAGTGTTTGTGGGATGTTTTGCTGGCATCTAACGGCTGTAAGGGGAAGTCAAGAGAGAAAACTTGTGAATGCATAGAAGGGATGTTAAAATCTGGAACAGACTGTTTGGATCAGTCACAGCTGAGTCCAGATTGCCACACTGTCAGAACCTGGGGCCTAGGATTTTCCTTTAAGAGTGCCAACTGTTTATTTTAAATGATAAAAAGTAACCTAGAAAAAAGCTTCCCTCCTTGCATTAGAATAAGGCATTGATATTTGATGTTTCTGTCTTTCCATTCCTTTAGCAGCCTGGGTGTTGATGCAGCTGCATGCATCTGCTGCCCTCCCCTTCTGTTTTGTGTAAAAGAACAGTAAAATATGCAATCAGTGTGAGATCTTTCTGAAGTATTTTACTTTATTTGCCCCTAGGCTGCAATGGCTGGGAAATGGCAGTGTCACCCAGGAGCCCACACGGCGACCTGATGTCTCATTGTTGGGGTCTATTGGAAACCACCACGATGACAAAAGAATGCCTGGGATTCCTCCGGCCCAAATGCCAAACCTTGCACTTGGCTGTGCTGAACCTCATCAGGTTCACCCAGGCCCACCTCTCAAGTCTGCTGAGCTCAAACAGATGTCATTTTTCTCGTGTCCTTCCATTCCGAGTCCATCTGTTCCCCAAAGCAAAAGAATTTGGAGGGAACCACCGACAGTTATGTGAGCGATTTCAGCGTCTATTTCTGATCATGGCAACAACTTCAGAGGTCTCACTTAATTTACGGTGCCCGCTGTAATTCTGACCAAGGCTGCAGTTGCAGCTGACTTCCCAAGGCTGCAAGACGTGGTGGTGACACAGCCTTGTGCTTCTGCATTGGTGCTCATCCCACGTTTCCTTTCTCTGTCTCGCAGGTCAGCTCCTGCTGGAAGCAGATGGTATCCCAGTGTGAATGAAGGTCAGTGCAGGAGCAGCTGCTGATGGGAGGAAGGAAGTCCATGCTGAAGAGCTCTGAAGCATCTGCAGGTATGGTTCTGGAGGAGGCAGCAGTGATGTCGGAGGGCTCCCCAGCAGGAAGCTGTCTCATCCAAATGCTTGCTGAGTGGTTGGAAGGGAGCTTTCTGCATGACAGCAGCACCAGCTGCTTGCTTCAAATGCTGCAAAGACAAAGATTAGCACGAGTTCCAGTATCTACAGTATCATCACGAATCACGATAGGATTACAATGTGTCCTCATACAAACGCAGCCATTTCTCTCTGAGTCCAGAGGCTGTCCGGAAAGCATCTTTGAGGTCTCTCACACCAAACCACTGCTGTCCGTGTGGGATCTGACTCATTAGGGTATAGGGGTTAGGAACCACAGGCTGTCTTTTGAGAACGGGTTCAGTCATTTCCTTACATCTTGCACCAGCCGATACGTGCCGTCTGCCTTCCGTGCCGACAGGATTGGGGTGTTATAAGGCCACAGACAAGGTTCCAGAAGACCATCCTTAACCAGTGTCTGTGTTACAGCTTTTAGACCCACTCTCCCTTCTAAGGCTATGGGATATTGTTGCTGTTTCACAGCTCCACTCCCTCCTCGGGCAGTTATTTGTAAGGGAAAATTGTGAGTCCACCCCGATTTCCTTCCCCTGCCCACAGCTTTGGATTCATTTCTTCTTCATCACAGCTGTTAACACATTCATTGACACCTGACATCTGTTTCACAGACTTGCAGCTGTAATCCTCATTTAACTGTTAAATCTCTCCCCCATAAATCGGTCCCTGCTTCAGGCACAGAGAACAATTGCCCTGCAACTATTTTATCTTTCCATTTTAACTCTGTGGTCTCCAAGAGTGGAGCTGTCATTTCTGATCCCTCAGCCCCAGTTATGCACAACAGCCACATCCAGATACACGTCTGGTACCTCTGAACTAGCTAATGCTCTAGGATGGAATGTTGTTTCTGCAATGGCTATCAAATGTGGGATTGCTCTGAAGCAGTACAGCACCATGTGTTTTGTAATTTGCCCTTAGAAACAGTTTGAAAAAGTAGAAAGACTTTATTAGTATTAGTAAAAAGAAGTTATGATGTAAGTGATCAATTCTCACTTACAGAACTGTAATAGTTACAAATTGCATGGGTTTAGTATTAAGGACCAGAAAGCATGTTGTAAGGCCATTCTGTTTGGCTAGGAGAAGCTCAGCAAAAGAAAAACAGACTCCAAAGAAGCCAGGGCCTCCACACAAGGCCGAACTGACTCACTCTGTGGGCAGGTTGGGATGCAACAGGCAGGCATCAAGAGACTCCCCTCTGTCCTCCTTCCAAACTTCTCTCTCTTCAGGGATGAGCAGGTGTCCAGAAATAGTGGCCAAGTGTTGATAAGCAGCGGTCAGACGTTCAAAAATTAGCAGTATACCTGCTGAGCTAGCAACAATTGGTGTTTAGCCAGTCACACACACACACACAGAATGGCCCGGGTTGGAAGGGACCTCAAGGATAAGGAATCTCCAAATCCCTGCCACAGGCAGGGCAACCAACCTCTGTACCACTGCACATATGCACATTGCTGGATAGAAACAGCAGTGTGGGAAAAAACTGTATGCTGTGGATGCAAAGGGTGAATCAGAATGGCTTAACAGCTGTCCCACAAGGAAAAGCAATCTTAACTGCTGTACCATGCTCATGGCAGCAGCAATTCAGATGCCAGCAGCTGATGCCCACAAGGACAGCCAGCCTGGACTTATTTTCATTACATATCTTTGTCCTGATGTCCTTCTAGAAGCTGGAATATTTCACCATCTCAGCAAAAGAGGGCAGGAGGAGTCCAAGGTGAGGGCACACTCTCCCCTGTTTATCTGGCACTCAAAGAGAAAGAGAAGATGAAAACCAGATGTGTTTCCCTGCCCATGGCAAACACCAGCCTTTCCATCCTGACAGTCCTTCCTGACATCAGCAGCAACTGAAACAACATCCCACTCACGTTTGCCATGTCTGGCAGAGGTTGCAGCTCTTTCTATTGCATCCCTCTAGTTGTCAAGTCAAGAGCTCCTGTATCACACAAGGAAAAGCAATTTTTACCTGCTTTGCCATGCTCATGGCAGCAGCAATGCAGATGCCAGCTGCTGATGCCCACAAGGACAGCCAGCCTGGACTTATTTTCATTACATATCTTTGTCCTGATGTCCTTCTACAAGTTGGAACATTTCTCCATCTCAGCAGAAGAGAGCAGGAAGGCTCCAAGTTGCAGGCACACTCTCCTCTTTTTCTGGCACACAAAGAGAAAGAGAAGAGGAAAACCAGATGTGTTTCCCTGCCCATGGCAAACACCAGCCTTTCCATCCTTACAGTCCTTCCTGACATCAGCACTAATTGAAACAACATCCCACTCACCTTTGCCATGTCTGGCAGAGGTTGCAGCTCTTTCTATTCTATCCTTCTAGCTGTCAAGTCAAGAGCTCCTGTGTCACACAAGGAAAAGCAATCTTTTACCTGCTTTGCCATGCTCATGGCAGCAGCAATGCAGATGCCAGCAGCTGATGCCAACAAGGACAGCCAGCTTGCACTTATTTTCATTACATATCTTTGTCCTGATGTCTTTGTACAAGCTGGAACATTTCTCCCTCTGAGCAGCAGAGGGCAGGAGGGGTCCAAGGTTAGGGCACACTCTCCTCTTTTTCTGGCACACAAAGAGAAAGAGAAGATGAAAACCAGATGTGTTTCCCTGCCCATGGCAAACACCAGCCTTTCCATCCATACAGTCCTTCATGACATCAGCACTAACAGAAACAACATCCCACTCACCCTTGCCATGTCTAGCAGAGGTTGCAGCTCTTTCTATTCTATCCATCTAGCTGTCAAATCAAGAGCTCCTGTATCACACAAGGAAAAGCAATTTTTTACCTGCTGTGCCATGCTCATGGCAGCAGCAATGCAGATGCCAGCAGCTGATGCCCACAAGGACAGCCAGCCTGGACTTATTTTCATTACATATCTTTGTCCTGATGTCCTTCTAGAAGCTTGGACATTTCTCCCAGTGAGCAGCAGAGGGCAGGAGAGTTCCAAGGTTAGGGCATACTCTCCTCTATTTATCCAGCACTGAAAGAGAAAGAGAAAATGAAAACCAGATGTTTCCCTGCCCATGGCAAAACCAGACATTCCATCCTTACAGTCCTTCCTGACATCAGCACAACTGAAACAACATCCCACTCACCCTTGCCATGTCTGGCAGAGGTTGCAGCTCTTTCTATTCTATCCCTCTAGCTGTCAAGTCAAGAGCTCCTCTGTCACACAAGGAAAAGCAATCTTTTACCTGCTGTGCCATGCTCATGGCAGCAGCAATGCAGATGCCAGCAGCTGATGCCCACAAGGACAGCCAGCCTGGACTTATTTTCATTACATATCTTTGTCCTGATGTCCTTCTACAAGCTGGAACATTTCTCCATCTCAGCAGAAGAGAGCAGGAGGGCTCCAAGTTGCAGGCACACTCTCCTCTTTTTCTGGCACACAAAGAGAAAGAGAAGAGGAAAACCAGATGTGTTTCCCTGCCCATGGCAAACACCAGCCTTTCCATCCATACAGTCCTTCCTGACATCAGCACTAACTGAAACAACATCCCACTCACCTTTGCCATGTCTGGCAGAGGTTGCAGCTCTTTCTATTACATCCCTCTAGCTGTCATGTCAAGAGCTCCTGTGTCACACAAGGAAAAGCAATCTTTTACCTGCATTGCAATGCTCATGGCAGCAGCAATGCAGATGCCAGCAGCTGATGCCCACAAGGACAGCCAGCCTGGACTTATTTTCATTACATATCTTTGTCCTGATGTCCTTCTAGAAGCTTGGACATTTCTCCCTGTGAGCAGCAGAGGGCAGGAGAGTTCCAAGGTGAGGGCACGCTCTCCCCTGTTTATCTGGCACTCAAAGAGAAAGAGAAAATGAAAACCAGATGTGTTTCCCTGCCCATGGCAAACACCAGCCTTTCCATCCTTACAGTCCTTCCTGTCATCTGCACTAATTGAAACAACCATCCACTCACCTTTGCCATGTCTGCCTGAGGTTGCAGATCTTCCTATTGCATCCCTCTAGCTGTCAACTCAAGAGCTCCTGTGTCACACAAGGAAAAGCAATCTTTTACCTGCTGTGCCATGCTCAAGGCAGCAGCAATGCAGATGCCAGCAGCTGATGCCCACAAGGACAGCTAGCCTGGACTTATTTTCATTACATATCTTTGTCCTGATGTCCTTCTACAAGCTGGAACATTTCTCCATCTCAGCAGAAGAGAGCAGGAGGGCTCCAAGTTGCAGGCACACTCTCCTCTTTTTCTGGCACACAAAGAGAAAGAGAAGAGGAAAACCAGATGTGTTTCCCTGCCCATGGCAAACACCAGCCTTTCCATCCATACAGTCCTTCCTGACATCAGCACTAACTGAAACAACATCCCACTCACCTTTGCCATGTCTGGCAGAGGTTGCAGCTCTTTCTATTACATCCCTCTAGCTGTCATGTCAAGAGCTCCTGTGTCACACAAGGAAAAGCAATCTTTTACCTGCATTGCAATGCTCATGGCAGCAGCAATGCAGATGCCAGCAGCTGATGCCCACAAGGACAGCCAGCCTGGACTTATTTTCATTACATATCTTTGTCCTGATGTCCTTCTAGAAGCTTGGACATTTCTCCCTGTGAGCAGCAGAGGGCAGGAGAGTTCCAAGGTGAGGGCACGCTCTCCCCTGTTTATCTGGCACTCAAAGAGAAAGAGAAAATGAAAACCAGATGTGTTTCCCTGCCCATGGCAAACACCAGCCTTTCCATCCTTACAGTCCTTCCTGTCATCTGCACTAATTGAAACAACCATCCACTCACCTTTGCCATGTCTGCCTGAGGTTGCAGATCTTCCTATTGCATCCCTCTAGCTGTCAACTCAAGAGCTCCTGTGTCACACAAGGAAAAGCAATCTTTTACCTGCTGTGCCATGCTCAAGGCAGCAGCAATGCAGATGCCAGCAGCTGATGCCCACAAGGACAGCTAGCCTGGACTTATTTTCATTACATATCTTTGTCCTGATGTCCTTGTAGCAGCTGGAAATTTCTCCCTCTGAGCAGCAGAGGGCAGGAGAGTTCCAAGGTTAGGGCATACTCTCCTCTATTTATCCAGCACTGAAAGAGAAAGAGAAAATGAAAACCAGATGTTTCCCTGCCCATGGCAAAACCAGACATTCCACATTTACAGTCCTTCCTGACATCAGCACAACTGAAACAACATCCCACTCACCTTTGCCATGTCTGGCAGAGGTTGCAGCTCTTTCTATTGCATCCCTCTTGCTTTCAAGTCAAGAGTTCCTGTGTCACACAAGGAAAAGCAATCTTTTACCTGCTGTGCCATGCTCATGGCAGCAGCAATGCAGATGTCAGCAGCTGATGCCCACAAGGACAGCCAGCCTGGACTTATTTTCATATCATATCTTTGTCTTGATGTTTTTCTAGAAGCTGGGACATTTGTCCATCTCAGCAGAAGAGGGCAGGATAGTTCCAAGGTGAGGGCACACTCTTTTCTATTTATCTAGCACTGAAAGATTAAGACAAAATGAAAAGCAGATGTGTTTCCCTGCCCATGGCAAACACCAGCCTTTCCATCCTTACAGTCCTTCCTGCCATCAGCACTAATTGAAACAACATCCCACTCACCTTTGCCTAATCTGGCAGGGAGGTGATGCTCTTTCTATTATACCCCTCTGGCTTTGAATTCACCAGTGCTTGTGTCAGACAAGGAAATGCAACATTCCAGCTGTTCTGCCATTCCCATAGCAACAACTATGCAGATGTCAGCAGCTGATGCCCACAAGGACAGCCAACCTGGACTTATTTTCATTACATATCTTTGTCCTGAAGTCCTTCTAGAAGGTTGAACACTTCTCCATCTCTGCTGCAATGGTCAAAAAGGGTCCAAGTTTAGGGCACTCTCTCCTCATGGCCTCTTCCACTCAAAGAGAACATGAAAACCAGAAGTGTTTCTTTGCCCATGGCAGACACTAGGCTTTCCATCCTGACAGTCCTTCCTACAATCAGACGGAATTGAAACAACATCCCCCACATCTCTGTTTTGAACTTATTCATGCATGAATAATAATAATGAGAATTTTTCTGTAAATCTTATTTCTGCATGGAAACGATCTGATAACCACAGCTTTTTTCTCTAAAACAATCCAGGAAATTTGCATTGCTTATCTATGTACGCAAAGTATTTTTGCCATTCATCTCAAATATCAATACATCTGGCAAAATAAGATAGAAAAAGTATTTACAGACATTTTTGGACATAGATTACTTCTGCTCAAGTGGGAAAGAATCCCTAAGCTGCAATCATGAAATTCTTTTATCAGTTTCTCTGATTTAGCCAGTGTTACCAAAAGGGAAATAAGACACAGGCTTTTTATAGCAGCTGCCAATTTAAGAATGATAATAAGTTTTATTATTCTTGGCTAAGATCAAAGTCCCGCATTTCAGGATTATCTCCAGCTCATCAAGTATAATTAACAGTTTTGGATAGCCACATTATTATATAGCAATATTGTCTTCCTGCAAGGAATTTCATTGTTTTGACACATGCCACAGGTTGTTAATAGATTGCCTGATTACCATTTATTTTTTTTATTGGCTTATGATGACCACAGAAAATTATACAGCAGCACCATAAAAACTTTTAATCCTATCCCATGTATCTGCATTCATACGAAAATAATATTGGAAAGCATTGGTGAAACTAAGATTACAAAATAAAGCAGGGGACAATTTCAGTGAAAGCCTGCAGGTTTTACAGCTCTGCCCATTTCAAACCCCTGAAGACATCCACGGGTTTCCTGCTGTGGGACACAGGCACTCACCTGCAGCTCAGCACTGCCTGCTCATGCCTGCGCACACCTTCAGGCTGGAACCAAGGAAATCCTCAGCAAAGACATCAGTACACTTTTGTTAGGATGACTTTCCTAAAGAAGCATCAAATATTTCTTCACGAGAAATACTGCAAGTCCCTTTGACACTAGCCCTTATTTTAAATGTTTAGATTTGTGCTTCATTCAGGCGTGCTGTCACTCCCAAAAAGATTTTTATTCTTTTTCATTCTGAGGAACACAGTGATTTCTGCCTTGTTTACTGACTGTAGGCACAGCAATACTCCTGCACCTTCAGGGAAACAGCAAATCCATCTCTTTCACACCCTACTTCTATCAAGCTCATTCACCTTACAAGGTATTTATTGCAAGCAGCTCTTCCAAAAATGGAGATTAACAGAACCTGCAACCCAGGACACCTCAGTAAGCCAGTACTTTTCATCTCCTGAAGGGGTAGGTAGACACAGAGCTGGAACATCTTTTCCAGAGCTGTGTGATGCTGTCTCATCTGTGTTCCCTTACTGTTGACTCAGTGTCACTTCTTATCTAACCTGGTTGCATCCCAGCATTTCTGGTGCCAAAAATAAACTGACAGCTTTCATCACTAGTTAAAAGGAAACTGCAATAGGAAAAGCAATTTTTCTGATTTCTCTGTTGATCAGAGATGCTTCATGCAAGCCTGATGCGGTAGAAACAATATCAGCTTTAGAATGACAGTCATTAGAGCAGAATCCTTTCACTGATGAAATCCCACAGTCCTGATTCATACAACACTGACACTGGAGGACACAGTAGTTTAGATGAGAGCGCATTAAAAATGACTAAGTTAAGGTCTCAGCAAAGAGTGACAAGTATGAAAAAAAGAAGTTGCAGAAACTACTTCAGTTTGGCACTCTGGCATAAAGTATGACAACACACAACCTGGCTGTGCAGTTCCAGAAGCAGAAGAAAGCCGTCAACCAAGACTTGTTCTCATCTGCTCTGAAAGTCCACTGGGACAAGGCCACTTTTCTCTGACGTGCTTCCAGAAGTATCACTTCTGAGCACTGTGCCAGGGAGTTACAAGATACTGTTTGTGTGTACAGAGGAGAAAAAGACGTCTGTCTGGAAACAGACTTGGTGAAGGAGAAGCAGCATTTCCAGAGTACTTCAGAAAGAACTGAGCACTGCCCCAAGAGCTTCAGAGCGGCAGGCTGTCACAGTGTGCCAACCAGCTCAGCTGTGAGTTGGCACTGAAGCTGCACCACAGGGAGAACAAAGCCCCCTGTGCACCCTTGGAGAGCCAAGGGTTGGAGATTCATGAACCTTGAGCTCCTTTCCAACCCGGGCCATGCTGTGATTCTGGGATTCTCACCTTTGCCTCATCTGGCAGAGGGAGGCAGCGCTTTCTATTGTCTCCTTATGGCTGTCAGGTCACCAGGGCCAGTGTCACACAGGGAACTGCAAACACTGTGTGTGCTGTGCCCTGCCCATGGCAGCACAGAGGCAGCTGCCAGCAGCTGATGCCCACAAGGACAGCCAGCCTGGACTTCCTTTGATTCCTTCCCTTTGGATCAGCGTCCTTCAGGAAGGCGGAACATCTCTCCAGCTGAGCAGCAGAGGACAGCAGGGCTTCGTTGTCTGGGCATGTTCTCTTCTGGCCCTCTGGCCCTCACAGACACAGGAGGAGGACACAGAGGCTGCTGTCACACAGCCAGCCCTGCCTCTCAGGTCAGCTCTCAGGCCATCCTCTCTCCCCTCAGCAGCAGCTCACTGTTCTGCACTCCTCTGGCCTGGGCTGGCAGAGGTGTGCAGCAGTTCTGCTGATCTCCCAGTGCTGGCCATGTCTGCAGTGCCTGTGTGAAAGACACAGGAAGCTGCCAGCATTGCACTGCTCTGCTGTGCCCCTGCCATCACCGAGTTTGCTGTCAGCAGCTGCTGCTACACGTCCATTCAGGCACAGGCCTTTCCTTCCTGGCCCTCTTTCCCCCCCTCTCTCCTCTGCTCTCTCTCGTGCTCCCCTTTGGCCTGGGATGGCTGAGCAGTGCAGGCCTTGTTGTTGCTCCCTGGGCCAACTACGTCACGGTTCCCCGTGACTCTGCCAGCTGCTCTGACACAGCGACTGCGTCCTCAGTGTGGATTCCAGAATGCGACAGACGTCCAGAGAAGACTTCCAGGGCTGATTGGAACATGCTGCCATCAAGAACTGCCATGGCTCAGGCCCCCTGGGAACCTGCTCACAGCGAAAGCTGCTGTCACTCTGTGTGGGCACAGCCTTGTCTGTGTAGGCCTGCTCACACTGCAGCCCCTGTCTGCACCAGAACCGTGCCGATCCACCTTCTCTTGGCCTCCTTGCCTGCATGGAAAAGGGCAGCTTGGGCTGAAGTCCCTCAACTTGCAGATGGCCGAGTGAAGTCTCTGAGCCCTGGTGACCCACGCAGCTCTTCAGCCTGCTGACCTGCTCTGCTGGGGCTGTCTTAACAGGCAGAGGGCACGTTATCCTAATGTCCCCACATCCATCCCTCTTAGCATACTGTAGGCCAGTTCCTAAAAGGACACCTGCACAATCTCTCTGAATGTTAATCAACGCGTAGTTGGTCTGTGCACTGCAGAAATTGCACCTAGGTTTTCAGTGGTGATTAGCTATGTGTTTAGTCAGAGGTGCAATGGTTCTAATGGTGAGAGAAAGACATTCCCAGTTGTCATCAGGTGGAACACACTTCAGACTGGAATCCTCAAGCAGACTGCAGTCAAGCTTTCTTAATTACTCGTTGTTGTTATCAATTCAGACGCATCTCTTAATTCCTGCTTGAATGAACATTCTGTAATAATCTGCTGAGACAGTGCAAGGCTTGACAATGAGACTATAGTTTATGAAAGCAGCACTTTTTACTTCCTTTACAAGTTCTTATCCGAATGCTAAATGCAACATCAATTCACTTCTCACTGGGTTGAACGTTTTAAATATTTGGTAAACATAATGGTTCTAATTCTGACATCTAATATGAAAATATTAAAATTCCTTGTAAGTACTTTTTTGTTAGAATGCCAGATGCTAAAGGGATGAAGTGGCACAAGAAAGCAAAATATCTCTGCTGATGGCAGGAAGGACTGTAAGGATGGAAAGGCTGGTGTTTGCCATGGGCAGGGAAACACATCTGGTTTTCTTGTTCCCTTTGTCTTTGAGTGCCAGAAAAATAGAGGAGAGCGTGCCCTCACCTTGGACCCCTCCTGCCCTCTGCTGCTGAGATGGAGAAATGTCCCAGCTCCTACAAGGACATCAGGACAAAGATAAGTATTGGAAATAAGTCTAGGCTGGCTGTACTTGTGGGCATCTGTTGCTGGAAAATTTAATGGCAGTAAACTGCCTAGATAAGGACAGAATGAGGGTGACAATAGAATGGTACGTAATCACAGTGCAATGAAAAAAGTATGCAGGGTGCAGGAAGGGAGGTGTGGACATTCTGAGTTGCAACTCTTTATTTGCTCCAGAAAGCTCTATCAGAATGGAAGACTGAAGGAAATACTTTGAGGGGTTTTTTAATGTGACTGGATAAAAGATCCACGTGGCAAATTGAATAACTGAGTGGTAAAGGGACATAGATACCTCACTGTTTCATGGAACCTTTCAATTAAGCATCTGAGCACTGTGTACAGGACTTGGGAATATAAGTATTAGAGGATCATGGAATATCTTTATTTGGAAGGGACCTCGAGGATCATGTATTCCACCTCCTGGTTCCACACTGGACCTCCTCTGGGTCAAGCCCTGTGTCTGAGAGCATTGTGCAAATGCTCTTTGGCCTTTGTCAGCTCAGTGCCAAACCACTGCCCTGGGGAGCCAGTGCCAAATTCCATGTATCTAGTTCATCCTACAGAATGATGCCAAGAACAGTTATAGAGATCGACTTACAAACAAAATTCTTGTCTTGAATTAATGGTACACTCACCATTTAAAAAAAAAAAAAGAAAAAAAAAATATCAAAGCCACATTCTTACGCTGGCATTTTACAGTATTGTCAGATTTTTGTAATTCTGTTTTGTCATATAGGATTCTCTCATCGTGAAATAATGACCAAGTTCTCTTTTCAGATCTAAACATACAAATGCTAAAGGCAGCAGTGCTGTTCAAGAGTACATTACCAGCTCAAACACTGCTTTGGCTATAAAACTGAAGGCAGTCAGGAATTTTATCAAGGAGTTAGCATGTAAGTGTAGATTTAAAAGCAACCTGTATTGTTACTTAGAGTTTGATATAGTGTAATCCAATGCACAGTACTTGTAACATGTGTTTTACAAAATGCTTTGCAATGTAGGCATCTATTAAGATAAATGCTGCAAGTTCTAATATGTCCATGACCTTTTCAAACAGTTCCTTACTCCTACACATCACTACGAGTAGTTCTTCTGTCAGGAAGGATCACATGAGTAATTAACCTGTGACCTTAAGTTTGGAATTAACTGCATACAGTGGAAGTAAGAGCTGTGGGTTATTTTGCTCTTTCAGTGTTGAACAGCCGAGGTGTTTTGTTTTGGAGGGTGGACAGTGATGGGACACGTGGGGAATGGCTTTAAACTGAGACGAGGGGTGTTGAGGTTGAGGTTGGATGTGAGGAGGAAGTTTTTCAGCCAGAGGGTGGTGAGGCACTGGAACAGGTTGCCCAGGGAGGCTGTGGATGCCCCATCCCTGCAGGCATCCACGGCCAGGCTGGATGTGGCTCTGGGCAGCCTGGGCTGCTGGTGGGCAGGTTAGAAAGCCCACAGGACCTTATTGCAGCCCTGGGTGCAGGGGGATCACTGCTCCTAGCATGCACACAGAAGAGCTGGAGCACACAGGTGATGTACATTCCACTTGTGAACATTCCTGCAATTGCAGAGAGCGTGCGCCTGTTCCAATCACTGCTGCACAGATTAAAAACTGATTGCAGATGAGCTGTTTTGGTATGGGGTTCTTGCCAACGGTCTGCAGTGGCTGTGTGATTCCTCGGGGAGTTGCTCTCCAGCCCAAAGGTCATGTCCTAAGTCGACCAGATCCCGTTTGTGTCCAGAAATGGCTTACAACAGATCAGCTGCTGGTCAAGTTTCTAACATCACACTGGCCTTGCTCCAGTGTCTGTGTCATCAGCCCCAGCACATACGGTGCACCTCTTCAAGGCTTTGGAACACTGAGACTCTGCACTTGGGCTCCAGACATCCTGCTGCACCAAGAGGTTATTCTAGCTTTGGTATCTTGCAACTTTGTATATAACTACATCACTGTAATCATAAATGTCTAGGAGAATGGAGATGGAGAAATTAATCTCCCTGTAATTCTCTGTACTGCAGCCCCGTGGTTGTCAACACCTAATGCAATATTGAAATTTCAGTTGAGAAATTGAAAGCTGCCCTTAACAAAAAAGCATCTGGATTTGTTACTGAAATCACACTGAGGATCAACAAATCCAAATGCTTCTAGCATAACCACGATTATAGGCAGTGTTTAGACAAGCTCTTACAGGAAAACCATGAACACAAGGCTAAAGAGAGACTAAGTGATGCACTCTGCAGGAATACTCATGGAAGTCTTCACAGTGCAGGAGTCTGATCTGATTACAGATGCTGTGCTTTAAGTACCCCTTATCATATCTTTTTTTTCACTGTTGTGCAGGGGTTGGACTCAGTGATCTCTGGAGGCTGGAGATGCTGTTTGCTAATGGAAGATGGAGATAGGAAAAGCAAGTAAAAGGCATGCTGTGCACACCACATGGCATCTGCACCATTTCCCCCTGCACCAAGGAGGAGCAGCTCACAAGCTTGGCCTGGGCCAGGGAAGGGAGCAGACAAACATCTGGACCGACCCCAAACGAGCTGGTTCTGCAGGTTGGGTGTCTTCTGCTGCTTGTCTCACATCCTGCTGCTCAGCGGTAGATTTGTTCCTGCTCAGTGCTAACAGGAAACTCACACAGCATTTCTGTTTCAGCTGTGCCAACGCTTTGATCCCTTGCTGCTTGGATGGGGCGTTTGAAGAATGATGCCTGTGCTGATGTCCAGCCAGGCTTTGGGGATGAGTCTCCACGCCAGGGTACGACTGACAGGACTGAGGGTTGGGGATCCAGCCAGGTCGAGTCCAGTGTGCTTTGCTCTTGTTCTTAGTGCTTGTTTTTGCTCAGGAGGGCAGGAGGTGAACCTCGTGAACCAATGCCTGCAGACGGGGTTTGCAGAGAAAGAGGTCCTGCAGGCCTTGTGTGACAGCCACGGAGCTGCAGCGAGGCTGCATCAGTGTAAAACACCAGAGATCCACGGAGGTGTGAAGGGGAGCTGTGGGCTGCAGTCACGCAGGAAGGGATGTGCATGCTCGGGGTTTGGTTGTTGTGTGTGTGTTAAGTGACTGTGATACCACTGCTGGGTCAGTGTGAGCGTACGGAACAAGTGTGACAGCCTTTTTGATGGAGCCCTGTGAAAGGAGTCCTATGGACTTGAGATCCAACTATCAGCCTGTGGGCATCATTTAGGAGTTGGGGTAGGGGATGAGGCAAGGGAAGTTGGGCTAAGAAAGGGATAAAGCAGTCTGGCAGTAGTTCTGTGTTTCTCCCATCTCCTGCTTTATTTCCTTCCAGGTGAAATAGATGGGTGCTGCAACATGCCCTTGAATGTAACAAAACCCACTCTAGTGTGGATTTGACATGGGCCCAGCACTGCAAGGTACGCTGCTGGGAGGAAGCGTCCATCTGGCTGAGGGCAGGAAGGCCCTCCAGAGGGATGCACTGAGGCCAGTTGTGCGAGGCTCAACAAGAGCAAGCGCCAGGTCCTGCGCTTTGGTCATGACGACCCCGTGCCAGCTTCTCCAGGATTTGGCTGGGGTAGAATTCCAAGCAGCCCCTGATTCCAGAACGTTGGGCTGGGCTGTTGGAATCTTCTGCCCTTGTGACTGGTCTTGCCTCCCCACCCTGTCCGTCGTGGTGGAGCAGCCTGGTGGCCCTCAGTGATGTCATAAGGGCTAGAATGAGGGGAGGAGCAGTGCGTGCTGCGTCCCTTCATTGGAGCGCTGGAGCTCTGACTGAGCAGCTCGCTTGTTGCACTTGTGCACCGACTGCGTCCCTTTGTCTTCACACCGTCCTGTGCAGCACCTTGTAGGTAAGCTGAGACAGTGTGGGAGAGACGGGGGGACAGTGAGTGCTGAGAACTGCTGGCTGGCGGAGCTCATAGGATCACATTATCTCCATCAGCAGAGGGGTGGTCATGAGGGACAGGGAGGTGATCGTCCCCCCCTGCTCTGCTCTTGTGAGGCCCCAGCTGCAGTACAGTGTCCAGAAAGACAGGGAGCTGTTGGAGAGGGTCCAGAGGCGAGCCACAGAGATGATCAGGGGACAGGAGCACCTCCCCTACAAAGACAGGCTGAGGGAGCTGGGCTTGTTCAGCCTGGAGAAATGAAGGCTGTGGGGTGACCTCATGGCAGCCTTCAGTACCTCAAGGGCGCCTAAAAAGAGGAGGGGAATCACCTCTTTGAAAGGGTAGATAACAGCAGGACAAGGGGAAATGGTTTTAAGTTGAAAACTTAAGTTTTTAAGTTGAGGGAGGGCAGATTTTGGTTTTCCCCTCGTAGTCTTTGCTAAACCGTGGAAGCAAACTGACCTGCTCTTTCTCTCTCCTCTCTCCACCCTCTGCCTGCTTCCCTGCTGCAGCTTTTGCTCGTGGAAGATCAGAGCATAGTGACAAGGAACGGCTGCGGATTCGTGAGATTTGTCTCCCTCGTTCTGATCTCTTGCCAGGTACCTGCCATTGTTTGTCCCCCCACATGCTTTAGCAGCCCGTGACGCCCCGTGTTTAGTAACACAGCCTCATCCAGCTTTGATGGGACGCTGGTCACGTGTGGGTTTTCTCCACATGCTCTGCAGCTCAGGCCTCAGAAGGATGCTGTCTGTGGTGCTGTGACCAGCTGGTTTTATGGAAAGCAATCCCTTAGGCAAAGAGTCCCAGCCCCAGCTTGTGCAGAGCTGCACAGCATCACCAGGGACACCAGCAGGCGTGCTTGGGCTGTGTGAGTGTGCCCGACAGCTGTAGGGAGCACAGCAGAGATGTGAACAGAGAAAATAAAAGTGTGTTTCTTTTCAGTTCCAGCTTGTCACACCTACGCTGATGGCTGTGGCGTGCAGCGAGATCAGCTGTGGGCCTGACCTGGCATGGACAGAGGTAGAGTATGAAGCTCTGATTGGTCTTTGTTCCCTGACTGCAGCCAGCAGAGTGAGCCGCAGATGTGCTCTCCTGCTTTCCAAGAGAGCTCCTCTGTGGCAAGACAGCAGTGCAAGTGTGGCAAGTTTATAAAAGTACGAGAGCCATCTCGGCTGTTGTGTTTGTCCTCTACTGACTTTTCCCTTGAAATGGATGCAGAAACAACAATCATTCTCTGCTCTGTTTGGCCTTGCTGTTGGTTGGACTGCTCAAGAGAGCTGCTTGGTGCTTGCAATGGCACTGTTTGCACCTTGTAACTGCAGCCGTAGCTTTGGTTTCCCTCTTCACGGTCTCCTAGCATCTGAAACAGTCAGCCTTCCTGCACAAAGAGCGCAGGAAAGGATGTGGCAAAATACACAAGGCCACCTGTCTGCGTCAGTGCCATTGCTGATTAGTCTGGGTGGGGAGAGATGCATCTTTGCATTGCCTGGCGTGTGCCTGCTGCACACCAGGGAGAGAAACAGCCGTTATTAGACTTGCAGTTCCTTCTGAAGTGCCCATGATAAGGACCGAGTGCATTTCCTGCAGCTTTCTCTGCACATGTGCTCCTCACCTTGAAGTCCTCCTTGTTGGTTCCCAGCTCCTCACCGTGGCCTGTGCTCTCTGTTTCAGGCTGAGAACAAGGGGAAGCCCCTGCTGGACCATGAGGTGGCACCTGTGAATGTTCCAGCTATTGCTGCTGCCCATGCTATTAAGAGATACGTTGCCCAGGCAGCGGATGAACTCTCCTTTGAGGTAAGCAGTTCAAGGCGTTCCTTGTTGCTCAATTTTACAGTGGCAAATGCCTTCAGAGCTGCACTGGTGCAAGTGCTTTAATGCTCGGCGATGTTTGGCAGTGCAGAAGAATGCAGACATTTGAGCTGTGCTTTCCTCCCAGCCGTGCTGAAGCTGGGATTGACACTGCAATCTCTTGCAGGTGGGAGACATCGTGTGTGTCATTGACATGCCACCAAAGGAGCTGACCCCCTGGTGGAGAGGCAAGCTCAGCTTCCAGGTAGGCACAAGCTTCAGACTGGAGAGTGCAACTTCAGCAAAGGCAGGAATCTCAGCTTAGAGCTGCTCTGCCTGCACAGGATGCCTAGTGGACATAAACAGTTTCCCTGTGTCGGTGTCAGAGGACCTTGCCTTTGGCTGCTAATGTTGAAAAATTATTACCTTTATGCTGTGAACTATGGCCATTTTCTGCTGGATAGTCTCATGGAACGTCAGGCAAGCACGTTCCGAGGGAAATGTTACGTGGCTTTTGGTTTAACAGTTCAGATCTGAGAAGTGCTGCATGCAATAGTTGGCCTCTCTTTTCTTCTTGTTACAGGTTGGATTTTTCCCAGGGGAGTGTGTGGAACTCATTAATAAGAACATTCCTGAGGCACTCATCAACTCAGTACCAAAGCCAGGTAGGGATGTTACATTTGACGGTGTGGGGAAGCAAAATGAAGTCTTTTTTGGGGTGCGTTCCATGTTTAGTACCTCCTTTATCCATCCCACATTGTCCTCTGGGTTGATGATCCTTCATGCACACCATGGGGCAGAGATTTGGCCCAATCCTCCTGATTTTATGATTGGACTTGGGGAAACTATAGAATCTTCATAGAATGGCTTGGGATGGAAGGGACCTCAGGGATCATCATGTTCCAACCCTCCTGCCTCAGGATGGTCTCCCAGCCCCCACATTTAATGTCAGATTAGACCAGGCTGCCCAGGGCCCCATCCAGCCTGGCCTTGGGCTCTTCCAGGCATGGGGAAAATCCCTTTTTGTATGTACTGGTTGGTAATGTTCTTCCCGTTCTGACGTGCTCTGTAGAATGTGCTGTGCTCGGCCTCGTCCAACGGAGCCAGACCTGAAATGACCTGGTTTCTTCCTTTTGTTGTGCAGTGCCCAAGAAACGCAGCAAGATCCTCACCTTCCTTCGTTCCTTGGTGAAGGCCCGCCCAAAGAAACCGACCGAGCGGGAGGTGGAGAAGGAAAGGGTGTTTGGCGGTGACCTGGGAGAGCATCTTCTCCACTCCGGTCGTGATGGTAAGGAGCTGCCCATTCCTGAGATCTTCCTCTGCTGGGCATCTAAAGAAGATGAAAGGGAGCTCATATCTAGCAGGGGGCAGGCTGATAGCCGTGGAGACACGTGTAATGGGAGTTGATGGCTGAAGGATAAAGTGAGGCGGATGCTCCTAAGAGACAAGCACATCTGTATTTGCTTCAGCCAAGCCTGGCTGGGCTTAGTGGATGGGATGTGACTCCCGGAAGCACAAGCTGCAGCAGGACTTGAATCAGGAGCTCCACTGACGGCTGGCACGTGTTCTTCAGTCCCCCAGGTCCTCCAGAGCTGCGCTGAGTTCATTGAGCAGCACGGCGTGGTGCAGGGGATATACCGCCTGTCCGGCGTCGCGTCCAACATCCAGAGGCTGCGGTAAGAGTGCTGCGACTGACACAGCCTGAGTGCATCTGGTGTGGCTTTGGGCTTGCCTTCCTCTCGCTCAACCGGGTTTGCGTCCCTCTCTCCAGGCAGGAATTTGAGTCGGAGCAGATTCCTGAGCTCACCGTCCGCGACATTCACAGCGTGAGCTCCCTCTGCAAGATGTACTTCAGGGAGCTCCCGAACCCTCTGCTCACCCACCAGCTGTACGGCAAGTTCTCGGTAAGCACAAGGCCACGTCTTTCATTTCCCTCTTCCTGGGCCTCTTGGCAGATGGCTGCAGCAGTGCCCCAGCTCGGAGGCCCTTTTGCTGTCAGCCCCACGAGGTTTACTCGCAGTGGTGTACTAGCCTGATTGGTGTCTCGCTCCCTTTCTGCACTACTCCAGGATGCTGTTGGTGCCGCTACAGAGGAGGAGCGGCTGCTCAGAATGCAGGACGTCATCCAGCAGCTGCCCGCTCCTCACTACAGGTCAGTGCTGCCCTCAGCCTGCTGAGCTCAGCCCTGCTGCATTGCAGAGGGCAACGATGCGGTTCCAGGCTCTGTCTCACGCCGGCAACACGATGCCTGTGTATGCTGAAGGGTTGAAGGCTCCATGGGCTTACTTTATGGGGTCAGTTCCTGGGCACGGGGGCACGCTTGGTGCAGCTGATGGCTGCGGCTGTGCTGTGCTGGGGCTTGGTGCTGCAGCGTGGCACTCAGTCAGGTTGGATCTACTTCATCTTCGGTGACAGTAGCAATCACAAGAAGTAGCATGAATGGAGGTTTGCTTTCTGAATTGCAGCACGGCATGCTCGTTGGTGCTGAACGTTTGCCTCTCTTGTTTTCCAGGACACTGGAGTTCCTGATGAGACACTTGGCGTGTCTGGCTGGGAGCTCCACCATCACAAACATGCATGCCAAGAACCTAGCCATTGTGTGGGCTCCAAACCTCTTAAGGTAAACTGCTGGTTCTGTTCCAACACAACACTTACATCTGTTCTCCATTAAAAAAAAAAACAGTGCTCCCTTTTTCTCCATCAAATGTGCTCTTCTCCTGTAAAATCTGTGGCTGACAGAAGAGCAGGAGCCTGAGCTGTTCTCCATCCCCACGGGCACAATGTCTAGGTGACAATTTCTGCAGTCTTGTTGAGATGGGACTGACGTGTCCTTGATCATCCAGGGGAATTTCTGCAGTGGCATCACTGATTGCCCACTGCGGAAGTCTCCAGAGCCTCAGCTGACAGCTTTTGGCTGCAACAATTCAGACTCGGGGAAACGGTCTTGGAAAAATGACTTCTAAAATCTGCCTTTTCTACAGATCACAGCAGAACGAGTCTGCCTGCGCCAGCGGAAGAGCTGCCTGCATGGAGCTGCAGACGCAGTCGGATGTGGTGGAATTCATCATCAACCACACCGACGTCCTCTTCGGCTCCAAATCCGGAGCAGACATTGCAGATGCAGCAGGTGAGTGTCTTCCTCCATTAGCTTGATCTTGACCTGACACCTTGACCAAATGCAGGCCTTCTCCGGGACCTTTGAGATACTCTTTTACCATCAAGGGGACAGCAGACCTCTGGACTTCCATTAGGGTATGGCATCCTGTTGCTGGATGCTGAGAATGTCCAAGCCCAAACTTCACAAGGAGGAAACCGTCATTATTATGGTTTGCACGCAGGAAAAGCTTGATGCAAGTGTGGCAGCGAAGCTTTCTCAGTTCCCTGCCCCCATTTCCTTGGGTTTTTCCTTGCCTATTTTGATACAGTAAGCTGCTCTTAATGATGACCGTGTCCTTTGCCATAAACACACCTCTTCCCACATGGTTATTTTGGGCTCCTCTTCTTCCAGTGGCTCGGATAAGCAAGCCTGAGAAAAATACAGCACCTCCCCCAGAACTGTGGTGGCTGTGCTGCTGCTTTCTGATCCTCGCTCTTACCTGTGGTTTTCCCTGACAGGGCACAATTCTCTCCCAGGTCCCAAGTCTGTGGGGGTCTCTTCTGCTGCCACAAAGCTGCTCAGCCTGGAGGAGGCACAGGCACAGAGGCGAGGCCACAGCACCTCTTCTGTGGTAACAGAGAGCAGCAGGGACATAGAAGTGGAAGAAAGCCCTGCAGCTGGGCAGGGCAAATTCCACACCGTCGTTGACTTTCCATCTGACAGGTAAAGAGGACTTTCTTTTCCAGCACCCAGCATCATTGTTTGGGTGGGTTTTTGTGTTTTCCTGCAGAAACCAGGCAGTGCTAGGAACAAGCAACTGCTGCCAAGAGCTCAGTGCTGCTCTTCCCTCACCCTGCACCACGCACGACTCAATGCATTGGCTGTTTTCTCTCTCCAGACAAAATCCACCCAGCAAGAATGAGGAATCACCAGCTAGCAGTTGGTGTTGCTGCTTCAGCCTCAGGAAGCCATCCTCTGGCAGCAAACGCCAACTGCAGCGCAATGCCAGGCAGCCCTCTGAAACAGCAGTGGTAGTCCTGGCAGGTAAGGGTGCAAATGCAGCTTCCAAATCCCTGCTTTTCAGGAACATACAATTCAAGCTTGCTCTGCACATGTATCTCTTTCTAGCGTTCAATCCCGTGCCTAAATCTTCACCCCTGATCAAGAACCACTGTCGTAATTCAGCTTGTGAAAGTTTGACACTAACCCCTGTGTATCCTTTCTAGGTGAATCGAGCCCTTGCCAACCCACAAGATCCAGGGCAAGTAGCGAGGATGCTCTGTGTGCTTCCATCAGTGGAGAGCTCTTAGGAAGCACAAATTGCTGCAGTTCCAATAGCAGCCTTCCATCTAACAACATTAATGGAGAGAAGGAGCTCATCGAAGTCCATGCTCTCATTACACCTGGCTCTGCTGAAGTTGCTGACCTGAGCCTCCCAGACACCACAGTCACAAGTGTGGATTTTAACCCAGAGTCTCTGCAGTGCAGCCCATCTGAAGCACAGTGTGAGTGCCCCGACAGCAGCACCTCCATGCAGGAGCAGGTCAGCATCAGTGAAGAGGAGCAGAGCCTCTTGCAGGGGGACTTTCAATCAGGCCTCCAGTCCCAGGCACCGGACAGCAGCACTGAGAGCTCTGAGCCACTCTCTCCATGACAAGACAGGATGAGTCCCATCTTCACCGTGGACCTCTCACACCCTCCTGTCCTTTATATAATAATAAAAGCACACTCGTGCTCAATCAACGCCTTGACTGCCTCCAGAGTCTTCATTCACACGGACTGGGGTGAATGCAGCACACAGCAAGGCACCCCAGCTTGCAATGCTGTGGCTGTGGGGTGCGTGCAGCACAGCTCAGGGTTTGTTCCTGTTTTGTCTGGCTTTGGGATGTCTGCAGGGGGAGCTCTGCTACCATTTGGCATGGTAGCAAATAATCTCTCGCATCCTGGATGCTGCTCATGATACTCCCAAGCTTCCTGGCTGTGGCTTTGTGATGCTTTTCAGGGCCTTCTAATGCATTTCCATGCCTTGGCTGTTCTTTAACACCTCTCTCCTCCCATCGTGTCCTTTCCTGGCTCCCACCTACGAGCTGGCCGTGCAGATCATCTCCAGACCTGTCATCAGCACACTGCGGCAGGAGAAGCTCCCCCTGGCCAAGGTCAGGCAGTACTGCTTGGTCTGCAGCTCAGTGGCCATTTCCCTTTTAGGCGGCTCCTGCAGAAGAATCAAGCAGCAGAACCTTTTGCTCACCCTGCACCACACAAATGCTGCAAAAGCAGAAACAACCTGGGAATCTCTGGGTCTGCAAGACTTCACAGACACTTATTGACTGTGTCTGATGGCTCCCTCCCATCCTTGATTTCCTTCTCCCCTTCTCCTCGTCTGATCCCACTGCTGAGCCATGATCAAGCTGCCCAGTGTGGCAGAGCATCGTGCAGAGCCGTGCTGGCACCTCCTCCCCTTCCTCTCCTGCAGCTCAGCCTGCAACCTGAGCAAGTTTTTTTCTGAGAAAGTGACCATCTCTTTTCCATCCCTTTGCCCCTACAAACAGTTGTCCAGAGGATCTCGTCCAAGAATTCCTGGAACAGCCTGCAGCTGGCTCTCCTGAAGTTCAGGCTCCTGCCTTTGCTTCCTGCCAGGCCCGCATTCCTTGAGATCACCAACTCAAGGAGGGCATGGTCACTGCAGCCCTGACCGCCTCCTGTCGTAACCCCTGGTGTGCACCATGTCCAGCAATGCTTCCCTTCTGCTTGCTGTGCCCAATGCCTGCACCACAGAGTGATTCTCACTGCACTCCAGGAGTCTGTCAGATTGCTTGCAGCCAGCCATGCTGATTTCCCAGACTGACTGGAATCCCCCATCAGGATGAGAGTCAGTGAGTGCGATGCTTCTGCTGGCTGCAGTAAGCAGCTCCCACCAACAGGCTCTCTTTCCAGGCGGCTGTAGCAGACCCTCACCTCCAGAAGCCCTGCACTGCTGCACTTCCTAATTTTACCCACAAGTTCACAACCTGCTCATGGCTCTTCTTAGTTCTTTGCACTCAACTTCTCATCACAGAGGGCAAATCCCTTGCCTTCCAGAATTCCATAGCATCAATTGTGTCAGGATTTTTTTATTTTATTTTATTTATTTATTTATTTATTTATTACATTTTCTAGGTAGGAAAATGAATTTCTGAGCCAGGAGAAGCAGAAGTGAAACAGTCTTCCTGGCACTGCTCAGGTTGCAGGAGTTGCCAAGTGCTCCTCAGGTAATGTGTGCTGAAGAGCTGACCTTGGTGGCAGGGGCTGTGGCTGCATTTTGTGCCTGTCATGCGGGAATCCAAGAAAGCCTATTCAGAGCAGGAGCTGCAGAGCGAGATAAACATCACGAGAAGGTAAGGCTGAGAAGCAAGGCCACCTCCAGAAAGAAGAGAAAAACTGAGTCAAGTGAGCTGCGTGACGGCCGTGTGATGCTGACCATGATTGGAGGAAGAGCGCATGGCTGGGAATGACTGATGGCTCTGGTTGGATGGGTGCCTGTGTGCACAGAGGTAAGGAGTGTTTGTGGGATGTTTTGCTGGCATCTAACGGCTGTAAGGGGAAGTCAAGAGAGAAAACTTGTGAATGCATAGAAGGGATGTTAAAATCTGGAACAGACTGTTTGGATCATTCACAGCTGAGTCCGTGCCAGATTGCCACACTGCCAGAACCTGGGGCCTAGGATTTTCCTTTAAGAGTGCCAACTGCTTATTTTAAATGATAAAAGGTAACATTGAAAAAAGCTTCCCTCCTTGCATTAGAATAAGGCATTGATATTTGATGTTTCTGTCTTTCCATTCCTTTAGCAGCCTGGGTGTTGATGCAGCTGCATGCATCTGCTGCCCTCCCCTTCTGTTTTGTGTAAAAGAACAGTAAAATATGCAATCAGTGTGAGATCTTTCTGAAGTATTTTACTTTATTTGCCCCTAGGCTGCAATGGCTGGGAAATGGCAGTGTCACCCAGGAGCCCACACGGCGACCTGATGTCTCATTGTTGGGGTCTATTGGAAACCACCACGATGACAAAAGAATGCCTGGGATTCCTCCGGCCCAAATGCCAAACCTTGCACTTGGCTGTGCTGAACCTCATCAGGTTCACCCAGGCCCACCTCTCAAGTCTGCTGAGCTCAAACAGATGTCATTTTTCTCGTGTCCTTCCATTCCGAGTCCATCTGTTCCCCAAAGCAAAAGAATTTGGAGGGAACCACCGACAGTTATGTGAGCGATTTCAGCGTCTATTTCTGATCATGGCAACAACTTCAGAGGTCTCACTTAATTTACGGTGCCCGCTGTAATTCTGACCAAGGCTGCAGTTGCAGCTGACTTCCCAAGGCTGCAAGACGTGGTGGTGACACAGCCTTGTGCTTCTGCATTGGTGCTCATCCCACGTTTCCTTTCTCTGTCTCGCAGGTCAGCTCCTGCTGGAAGCAGATGGTATCCCAGTGTGAATGAAGGTCAGTGCAGGAGCAGCTGCTGATGGGAGGAAGGAAGTCCATGCTGAAGAGCTCTGAAGCATCTGCAGGTATGGTTCTGGAGGAGGCAGCAGTGATGTCGGAGGGCTCCCCAGCAGGAAGCTGTCTCATCCAAATGCTTGCTGAGTGGTTGGAAGGGAGCTTTCTGCATGACAGCAGCACCAGCTGCTTGCTTCAAATGCTGCAAAGACAAAGATTAGCACGAGTTCCAGTATCTACAGTATCATCACGAATCACGATAGGATTACAATGTGTCCTCATACAAACGCAGCCATTTCTCTCTGAGTCCAGAGGCTGTCCGGAAAGCATCTTTGAGGTCTCTCACACCAAACCACTGCTGTCCGTGTGGGATCTGACTCATTAGGGTATAGGGGTTAGGAACCACAGGCTGTCTTTTGAGAACGGGTTCAGTCATTTCCTTACATCTTGCACCAGCCGATACGTGCCGTCTGCCTTCCGTGCCGACAGGATTGGGGTGTTATAAGGCCACAGACAAGGTTCCAGAAGACCATCCTTAACCAGTGTCTGTGTTACAGCTTTTAGACCCACTCTCCCTTCTAAGGCTATGGGATATTGTTGCTGTTTCACAGCTCCACTCCCTCCTCGGGCAGTTATTTGTAAGGGAAAATTGTGAGTCCACCCCGATTTCCTTCCCCTGCCCACAGCTTTGGATTCATTTCTTCTTCATCACAGCTGTTAACACATTCATTGACACCTGACATCTGTTTCACAGACTTGCAGCTGTAATCCTCATTTAACTGTTAAATCTCTCCCCCATAAATCGGTCCCTGCTTCAGGCACAGAGAACAATTGCCCTGCAACTATTTTATCTTTCCATTTTAACTCTGTGGTCTCCAAGAGTGGAGCTGTCATTTCTGATCCCTCAGCCCCAGTTAAGCACAACAGCCACATCCAGATACACGCCTGGTACCTCTGAACTAGCTAATGCTGTAGGATGGAATGTTGTTTCTGCACTGGCTATCAAATGTGGGATTGCTCTGAAGTAGTACAGCACCATGTGTTTAGTAATTTGCCCTTAGAAACAGTTTGAAAAAGTAGAAAGACTTTATTAGTATTAGTAAAAAGAAGTTATTTCATAACATATTTTAGAAATACAGTTGTTCAATCGTGTGATCAATTCTCACTTACAGAACTGTAATAGTTACAAATTGCATGGGTTTAGTATTAAGGACCAGAAAGCATGTTGTAAGGCCATTCTGTTTGGATAGGAGAAGCTCAGCAAAAGAAAAACAGACTCCAAAGAAGCCAGGGCCTCCACACAAGGCCGAACTGACTCACTCTGTGGGCAGGTTGGGATGCAACAGGCAGGCATCAAGAGACTCCCCTCTGTCCTCCTTCCAAACTTCTCTCTCTTCAGGGATGAGCAGGTGTCCAGAAATAGTGGCCAAGTGTTGATAAGCAGCTGTCAGACGTTCAATAATTAGCAGTACACCTGCTGAGCTAGCAGCAATTGGTGTTTAGCCAGTCACACACACACACACAGAATGGCCCGGGTTGGAAGGGACCTCAAGGATCAGGAATCTCCAACTCCCTGCCACAGGCAGGGCCACCAACCTCTGTACCACTGCACATATGCACATTGCTGGATAGAAACAGCAGTGTGGGAAAAAACTGTATGCTGTGGATGCAAAGGGTGAATCAGAATGGCTTAACAGCTCAAATCACGAATGTATTTTCACCTTCACATTACCCATACAATGTCTGAGAAGGAGCTGTGTGTCAGATTTTTTTTTATGCTCCCTTTCTTTCACCAGCCCTCTTGTGAAGTGCCTAGCTGATGGCAGCCCTGCTCAGCCTCAGAGAAAGGTGACCCCAGCCAGCACTTCTGTGCTTTGTGTCCTGTGTCAGCAATAACTCTGAGTAACTAATGCATTCAGGAAAATCAGGGTCTGTTGATGGACCATTTGCAAACATAAAGAGATGCAAAAACCCAATGGATAACTGACCTGTTATGAATGATTATCCCCACCTCTTCTGTTTGCAGCTCAGTGACTGTGGGCAGCCAGTCGAGCCAATGCACACCCCAGAAACATCAGACAAGGCACTTCTGACCTCGTTCTTCCTGTGACCTTACAGCACTGCCCTGCAGAATGAATGTGTGCCTGCAGAGATCTCTCTTGGCATGACTTCAAGAGCAGCTCAGTCAGTAGTTCACAACTTCACACCCATCTGGCTGTTAGATCTATGAGGGAACTGTTGATGTCAGAGCTAGAACATTGCCAAGCTGCAACAAAAGCTGCATGGCAACGCAGTGTTGATGATCTCCACATCTTTCCGGCAGTGAAATTTATTTTTAATTCTCTGCAGGAAAAGGTTTGTGCCAAATGACAAAGGAAAGAACCCTTCCTGCAAAACGTCTGTTAGAAAGCAGCACGTTGTCAGCTGGAATCATGAGTTATTTCAGCCCTCACTGGGCTGATCTGGAGAAGGGCTGTGCCAAGGTATTTACAGATGTCTTCTGATGGGTTTGAAGCATTTCTGGCTTGCAGGGTAGGCATAATTCTGCAAAGCTGGTGGATTGCTTGATCAATCTGAAATACAAGAAAGATCAATAAATGACAAAAAAAAAAAAAAAAAAAGCACCCAGATATATTGATAGCTGCATTACGTACTACATGATTCCTTTCAGCTGTATGTTTTTTTTTAAATAAGAAAGTGTAGAGCTGCCAGTTCCCTTATCCATCCTTTCAAGCTCCAGGCTAAGTAAGAAATGTTATTCCTTTCAACTGGAAGATGCATTCTGGGAAGAATGGTCTTCAAACTATTTGCGTTTCTTTAAGACATTCAGTTATGGGAAAATAAGACAAAACAAAACAACAACAACAACAAAACACGAACAACCCCTATATTCTGAAAATGAAAAAAAAAAAAAAACCCTCTTGACTTTCTCTTGACTGACTGAAAAGTATAACACATAAAATGCAAATGTTTAAGGAACAAAGAAAGAACTGTCACGGAAAAGGAGGGAGCTGCTCTTTTACCTATCAAACCTTCCACATCTTTGAGTGTCTGCCAACAACCAGAATGTGTGGAGGCCCCTTCAGTAAATGGAGGGCAATGATGGCACTGCACTTACATTAATCCTTGATGAAATAGTACAGCACTGATAGAAACTTCCCAACACTCTGTGCTGATCTGAAATGCTCTGGCAACTCTTTGCAAGAGGCACTTCATGCTGAGTATTTTTATGTCATTGCTTGCTTGCTGGTATCACCTGTGCTGAGCTAGCTGGACAAACCCAGATTGGCAGCTCCTCAGATGTGTTACCAGCTAATTTCTCACTGATCATTAGAAACAGAAAGTTAATTCTGCTGGGAATTTTGACTCAGCACGAAAAGGAGAGCAAAAGGAAGGGCAAAATGAATGAAATAGCAACACAAGTTACCCAGCTGTTGTGTTGGAAAGACCATTTTTAAGCCAAAAGAACTGCAGAAAGAAGGAATGGATGGATTTCCTGGAGCATCTAGTTCTCCAAATGCCTACAAGAGACTGCCTTTCTGCATGTGGGACACAGAGCAGATCCCCTCTGATGTTCGGCACAGGGATGGATGGTGCTAAAAGCAGGTTTGTGTTTACCTGCAGGGCCCATTTGTTGCTTTGTTTCCATGTACAGAGAGCCCATAGGAGGTATCAAAACCATCTCACAGTTTGTGCTTGTAGGTTCAGTGTTTGGGAGCACTGACCTTCTGAACAGCTGAAACCAAAATCTGCAATTCAAAACCTGTCAATAATATTCACATAATAATTAATTAAGAAATGCAATAGATAAACCTTTCACACCTGGAGCTCAGCTGCCATCACAGACCATTGCAGTGACTGCCCATGCATTAATTCTGTGTTGATAGTATCACTGGTGTCTCTCTTCTAGAGATGGATCCAAGCTGAAATGTGACTGCTGGTCGAGTTTCCACCTTAGCAGCTCCTCTACTGCTGCTGTCACGACTGCATTGTCCACCTGAACTGCGGGGTTGGATGTGACCTTGTGAGCAGCAGTCTGCTGGCAGACTTGTGAGTATTTTCCAGTACGTAGTTATCCCTGGTCAGTAGAAGGAGGAGAGAATTAATGCATATATGCATATATTACAAATACCTTAATTATATAATTGTATAAATTACACTTAATTACATAAATTATATGTAATTACATATTATAGATCCATGAAATATACGTGAATACATACAAACAATTAAAAATCCATAAACATTTTTGTGCATATTTAAATGTAGGAATGCATTCTATTAGAGGCATTGATAAGCAGGCATTTAAGCACACCTTGCTTTGCTGTTTAAGCAGGTCTGCACCAGAATCCTGACTGTAAGTGACATCTGTGAATGTCTTGAAAAGGACAGCTCAAATCTCAGGTCATGCACGAGCATGGAGAAGCTGATTTCCTCTTGATTAATCCTTGATTGTTCAGTGTACAGTGGTCAGATGGAAGACAAAACGTAGTCCAAATGTACTGATTTGAGAAAACAGCTGCTCTGGGTACTAGGAAACGGAGAGAAAATGGAGAAACAGACACTGCCAGAACTCTGCTGTGAGCACTTGTCTCATGAAGGATGTATCATAACAAGCCCAAAACTAATGGAGGAAGAAATAGGCTTTCCAGCTGTGTATTCATCCTTGGCATAACTAATTCTGTCTTTAGACATGTTTTTGAAACACTGACACATTTTACCAACAGATAAGTAGATAAGAGACCAAAATGCTGAATGGGAATGAAAAAAAAAAGCCATGTCAAAACAACAACAACAAAAATCGAAGAATTAAAAGTGTTCCAAAAGGTTAAAGATGTGGACTGAAAAAGTCTCAGCCAAAAATATTTCTGAGGAATTTTTAAATTTATTTCTGTATTTCTTCTACTTGCCAAGAAAGCACGATCTTACTTCTCCAGCAACATTGGTGTGCCCTTATCTTACTAGAGAAAGGGCCTCTCACCATGGCACAAAGCTGCTAGAGTTTCCCAGGACACAGGAACAAGATTTTCTCCACTTTTCCACTCCTCCACTGTAGCATTTTGCAGTCAATGCTTTGGGGTTTTGGCAGAACTCACGGGTTTCCCTAGTGTAGGATACTGGCTTCTATATTGCCAAGATATCTCATGGTAATTTTGGTTGCCCAGATTTCAGCTCTGTTGGGGATGAAAAAAGAGGCTGAATTTCCCACCGTCAGTCCCACAGATTCCTTCTCTCCCATTGGAAACGTCTGGGACATTACTGAGAAAAACACTGCAGTCTTTTGTTCAGGGGTTGGCAAAGGCAATGCTCCCTGCATTCCTTGCAGGGGGCTTTTTCCATGACTTTTTCATTGCTGTACACAAGTGCATACGGATACTTGGACACTCCGATGTAGGTCGCTCCAAAAGTAATGCCTGCTGTTGATTTCGATGGAAACTGCAGCTCTGCTGCCATCTGCTGGCACGACAACAGAACGTAATGGAGTATTTGTAGGAAGGTTCAGCCTCTGCTGCCGTACCACCAACAGTCACCTCTGATATCACGGGCATTCATCATTATCTGTCATCACAACACCTGAACGTACGGCCACTGACACAGATTGCTGACAAGGCCTACGATTAACCTGCAGCAATGAGGAAACCCATGAAGTCTACGTGGAAATGATAAAAGCTGACCAGGATAACTGCCAGCCAAGCTTTATGTTACAGATCGGTGTATCATTTCTGTATTTGGCAGGGTTGAGCAGTCGGCAGCTGGAAAACAAAGCACTGGATTTTGCAGTGTTAGTGAAAGAGTGAGATGTGAACAAATGAACCACTTGTCACGTACTGCCTTCTTCTGTAGCGACATTAAACTCTGCAGAAATACATTTTTCCTGTGTTTGCCTGTATTTGTGAGGAACCGGGGCAGAAAGAGAGCAGCGTCGGGCAGAGGGGATGAAAGATGGAACCCTGCTTTCTCGGGCTCTCCTGCTTGCAGGAGGCCGCCACCGCAACTGCGAAGAACGTCTGCTTTATCCGAGACGCCGTCCCAGAGCGTTATGTGGAGACTTCCCACACTGCGGCACGTCCTCCGGCATCACCGCGAAGTGCGGACGCCTCGACCGCCGAGGTTCGCCGCTTCGGAGCCGTTCCCGCCAGAAGCGCAGCGACGGCCCGCGAGGCGCGGCGCGGTTCCGGCCGCTTCCCTCACTCACGGCTCCCCGAGGCGACGGAGCGGCCGCGCGGCTCTCGGCCGGGCGGCTCTCGCGAGAGCGGCCGACGCGGCGGGGACGTCGCCGGGGCTCGCCTGGAAAAAGCCTCGGGGGCGGAGCGGAGGCGGCGGGGCGCGAGGATCGCCCGGGCCGCTTTAACGAGGAGAAGCCGCGAGCCGCTCGGACGCGGGACCGCGCGGCGAGGGCGGCCGTCGGCGCCGCCGGGCGAGCGGTGAGTGCGCGGCTCCCGTTGACGGCCCGGCGGCCGCAGCTCCGGAGGCGCCGAGTGGCCGCGGCCGCGCCCGGCGGAAGGCTGACGCCGCAGCTGCGGAGCCCCGGGTGCTGCTGGGCGCCGGCAGACCGGGCGGCTTGTGGAGATGGAAGCTGCGGGTTGTGTCGGCGAAAGCGCCTCAGCTGCCACACGCAGGCAGGGCTGCTGTTCCGTTGTTGCTGCGCTCGGCGGCCGCTGTGTGAAATGGCGGCGCTTCGTGTGAACCTGGCTGCTGTCTCAGTTAGTCCAGGCTGTGTCTTCTGTGGGTGGTTCTGCTGGGAAAATGAGGTGCTAGAGATCCACCTCTGCAGTGTGAGTGTTCTCCTGCTCCCGCGTTGCTTCTCCTGCTCCCACATCCCTCTCTGCGCAGGGCTTTGGTGGTTTCTGTGAGGAGAAGCCTGGACGAAGAAGTGGCTGCAGGACGGTGCCCAGAGGCTGGTGCTCAGTGGCTCGACGTCTCGCTGGAGATCGGAGGCAAGTGGTGTCGCACGCTGCTGGGACTGATGTTCTTTTGTGTCCGTGAGATTGGCAGTGGGGCTGAGTGTTCCCTCAGCAGGTCTGTAGATGACACCGAGCTGTGGGCTGTGGTCAGCACACCGGAGGGATGGGGTGCCACCAAATGGACCTGGACGGGCTTGAGCACTCGGCCTGGGAGAGCCTCAGCAAATTCAAGTGCAAGGTCTTGCACCTGGGCTGAGGCAACACCCATTAGCAATACAGACTGGGGGATGAAAGGATTGAGCGCAGCCCTGCTGAAAAAGTCCCGGGAGTGCTGGTGGATGGAAAGCTGGACATGAGTCAGCCCGGAAAGCCAACCGTGTGCTGGGCTGCACCCAAAGCAGTGTGGCCAGCAGGGTGAAGGAGGGGATCCTTCCTCTCTACTTTGTGCTGGTGAGACCTTACCTGGAGTCCTGTGTCCAGATGTGGAGTCCTCAGTACAGGAGAGACGTAGACCCGTTGGATTGTATTGAGTGGAGGGCCATAAAAATTATCGAAGGGGTGAAGCACCTCTCCTATGAGGACAGGCTGAAAGAGCTGGGGCTGCTCAGCCTGGAGAAGAGAAGGCTCTGAGGTGATTGTGGCATTTCAGGATCTCAATGGGAGCTACAGGAACAAAGGTGATAGACTCTTTATCAGGGTCTGTTGTGATAGGACCAGGGGAAATGGTTTCAAGCTTAAAAAGGATGGATTTAGGTTAGATATAAGGAAAAAGATTTTTTACAGTAAGGGTGGTAAGGCAGTGGAACAGATTGCCCAGAGATGTGGTGGATGCTGTGTCCCTAGTGACTTTCAAGGCAGTGTGCTGGATCAGACCCTGGGGAACCTGATGTAGATGTAAATGTCCCTGTTCATTGCAGAGGAGTTGGACTAGATGACTTCTAAAGGTCTGTTCCAACCCTAAGGATTCTATGATAAAAGACGCTATACACACTCTCTTGGCTTTGATTTCTATCTCTTGCCACTTACTCTTCCTTTCCTCCTGTCACAAATACAAACATCTCATTTGCTTTTCTCTGTTCTGTTTCCATGTAATCTTCTAGTGTCTTCAGATGCCTTTCTTGCACTCAGTTTCTTTGTTTCCTACACAGAGGAAACCCACCCGTGACCCTTTCCTCCCCCCACTCTTCGAACTTCTTTCCAGGCATTCCATTCCTAAACTTATTGGTATTCTGAACTCTCCTCTGATTTCATCATGGCAACAATCCATCCTCCATCCTTGACATCTCTCTAGAATTTCTCTCACTAAAGCCTTTGATGACTGCAGCTGAATCTCAGATCCACATCAGTATGCTTATCTTTTTCAAATTATCAGACACCTGCCTCACATTTAACCAGGCTTTTCTTACTGAATTCTTGCCCTTCCTCAGGGACTGTATCCTCTCTGAGCTTCTCTCATTATTCTCCAACTTTTTTTTTTTTCAGTTTTGTTTTGGGGGGGGTGGGGTAGGAGCAAGACAACACCTTTAACTTCCTCTGGGTTTTGGATAAATTTTTTGTCTCTATCCATGCTGTCTGTGGATAACTTTGTCAGGAAACAAAGTCAGTTCCAAATTCTGAGACAGAGAAGCAGATTAAAACTTGGTTTTCTCTCTTTGGCACTCTCTTCCAAACATTCAGCAGTCCACTCTAGCTGTGACTAGAGGAAAACTCATTTTCTCTAGGCCACCTGGCAGCTTTGTGTCCTGTTTGTTCAGTCCTTAGTCACTGAGGTTATGGCCTGTGACTAGAGTGCTGCAGCAGTGTGACAACCAGAATAACAAATAGCCACAGAGTTGAATTAGGTAGAAACAAGTCAGTTTTGAAACGAGTGTCACAGTACCTTGAAGAACACCTACATAAAGATTTACTGTCATTAAAAACTAAGTATTTGACTCGGTTGTTCAGCATTTGTGTGCATGCTGCATGGCCTGAATTCAGTGCTCTACAAAAGTTTCTGTTGTTTGGCATAAAAGAGGTCTGGATCCTGTACTTTGCTACCCTAGTATCTCTGGTTCTGCTGGTACATCTCTTGTGCCTGGAGCTGGCTCTCCATCTAACTGAGGCATCATCTTTAACACTTAAAAAAACAAGCTCAAGGAAAAAAGGTTTTGGTGATGTGACATGAAAATAGACAGCACAAATACAGACCTGCAGTAACAGAAGATGTACGTGCTAGGTGTTGAATATAATTTGGAAACCAAGCCACAGATGAGAGGTCTTACTTGATTTGGTTTATTTTTGCTAATCAGAAAGTCAGTAGATGTAAACTACAGATGCATCATAGGGATATTCAGTCAGGTGATGCAACATGTATCTAATAGTTTTTTCATAATTACAATGATTAATAGATATTAGCATGATGATGACTCTCTTCCTAGCTTAAAATATGTTATCACTAAATTTGAAAATGGCACACTAATAAATAGGGCTTCTAAAAGAGGTGTGTTGGTAAAACCTTGTTTTATCTACTTGTTTTTCACTGTAATATCAATATATTGAAAACATTTGTACGGGGCCAAGTAATTGTGAGGGAATAAAACAGCATATGAGGTTATAATTACTATGTTAGGTAAAACAGAGCATTATCAGTCTTCATTGTTGTTGTTTTTTTTTCCCTTCCAATTACTTGACAGTCCAGGAAACTTTTCACAGCTGAGCCATTGTGTTTTCTTCAGAAGTTAGAAAGAAGATTGGCAGCCATGCAGCAAAGTGCTGGAAGAACTGCACTATTTCATCCTACTCTTCTGTGAGTTTCTATTATTTACCACGTAAGAACAACTTCTTTGTAATGTCTCCCTTGTAGAAAAATGCCATGTTTATCTTCAGTGCCAGCCCTTGATTTCCAGTGCATGTTCAAAATAGTTAATGGGTAAAGGAATGCTGGCTGGTTTTATGCCAAGAAAAAAAGCCTCCACAAGTTCACAGTTAGTAAAGTACACTTTTTTTTTTTTTTTTTTTTTTTTTTTTTTTTTTGGCCAGATGGTCTGCTGGTTTCTCAAGTCTTCTTCTGTAACATGAGGGAACATTTTGTTGTTAGAAATGTTATAACTGCCTATTTTCTGTGTTCAAAGGAATAGATTCCCTTACATCTGGGGTATTTTTAACTGGATAATGTAACTCAGAGTAATAATATATAAAAACAGACTTCTGTGTTGGTTGTTTGAAAGAAAGTTGTTTTTTCATTAGAAATACTAGAAATGTCATAATTTGATTTGGTAGTTAGTTTTTCATCTGAATATTAAGTTCCGAGCAGAAAAGAAAATAGCACTAAGTTTAATTGCATGCTTTGAACAAGTTTTAATAACCTATACACTTTCTTAAATATCCCTCAGTAGTGTATGCTGTTATTGTCCTTAGAAGCACTGGATGTCCTTGTTTTAATGGTTCAAAGCATGTGAAAAATCTTTGTCTGGAAGAATATAACAACTGGGATTTTTTATTTGTACATGATAACACACTAAATTCTATCACTTTTAATTAATTTGATTAATTATAATTTAATAACTTAATAATTTAACTATATATAAAAATATATGGCCTTAATTCACTGCTGCAGATCTGAATACAAAGATTGCTGGGGCAATGCTTTCAGGGCCAAAACTTCAGCTAGACTGTTGTGTCTTTTGAAGGAATTATGCAGATCCTTCCTATTTGAGGGTCTAGCTTTTGGCTGTCACCTTATGAAGTCACTGCTTTCCATGGACTTCCTGGCATTCGCCTTAATCAAGAGTTGGTCAGGGATAAAAGCCCCTGGCTGATCTCATATCTGCACTTCTTGCATAACCATTGTAGTAAGTATCATCCTTAATCTAACATTGTGAAATGGTTTAATTTATAATGATTAAAAAGGTGCAAAAATATGTCAACCTTCACATACCTTTGGAAGATCACAGAATCATATAATGGCTTAGATTGGAAAGGACCTTACAGGCCCCCCCAGCCCCAACCCCTGCCATGTGCAGGGCTGCCCCCCACCAGCTCAGCTGCCCAGGGCCCCATCCAGCCTGGCCTCGAGCGCCTCCAGGGATGGGGCACCACAGCTTCTCTGGGCAGCTGTGCCAGCGCCTCACCAACCTCTGGGTACAGCATTTCCTCCTAACATCTAACTTAAATTGCCCCCTTTTTAATTTAAAATCATTTCCCCCTGTCCTATTACTAGCAGACTGTGTAAAAACTTGTAAGCTCCCTTCAAGTACTGGGAGGCTGCAATCAGGCCTGCCCAGAGCCTTCTCTTCTCCAAGCTACACAAGCCCAGCTCCCTCAGCCTTTCTTCACAGGAAATGTTCTCCAGCCCTCTCATCATCTCCAAGGCCACCTCTGGACCTGCTTCAGCAGCTCCACATCCTTACTGTACTGGGATGCAGTACTCCAGATGGGGCCTCACAAGGACAGAGTAGAGGGGAGCAATAGCTCAGGTTGGGTAAAACCCAGCATCCTGGCCGAGAAGCAAGGATGTGTAAGCAGTGTGCTTACATGTATTTCTGAAGCTGTAGTTTGATTTTTATGGTGTATATATGTATGGGAAGAATGGCCTGAACCTCTGATTGATCACCTGAGGCGAGCAATGAGTCAGCCCTGGGAGCACAGGTGAAGGCAATTCAGCTGTGCTGCTGGAAGGAGTGGAGCCTGGCTGCACCTTTCCTAGACCCATTTAAGAGCTGACTACCAGTGGGGAAGGATCTTTTTCTGGAGATCCCTTCTTTGGAGTTTTTCAACAAGCCCAGGTAAGCGTAAGCACTCTATCTGTTCTTTCTTTGGTGTATGTAATAATCTGCTTAGCCAAACTCTCTTGTGTTTCGTAATTATAATGTCTGTGTATTCATTGATTATACAGTATAACTAAGGTTTTCTAGCATGTGTTCACTGCAGTTGGGAATTATCTAGGGCAAACATGAAAACCTGGCAAACTGTAGTATTGTGGAATAAAGAGAAATCCTGCAGTAGAACAACTTGCAAGCAGAGGCGTCTAAGCAGAGAACTAATTGCTTAATAGTATTTTTTTATCGTTTGTTTTCTTGAGAGCAAGAAGGCAAAATGGAAGTCAAGGAGTAAGAATGGACATCATGAAAACATCAGTAAGAATTTCTGTTCTAAAAGTAAGCTAGAGAAGGAGTCTGTAAATACTTACAATTCCACATTAATCATAAATTATTTTTCTTGAGTTCCTGTATTCAAGTTTGTTTAAATAAGAGGTTGACATAATCTCTGTTTATGCTTGTGTGTGCATAGCAGTATATTTGGAGATGCTCAGGTTAATGGTGGGCCAGTAACTCAGTCACTCTGTTATAGCAAGAAAGGGATGTTTTAAATTCTTTATTTATTAAATATTTAATTATAATATAATATATATATATATATATTAATATTTTATTTAAAAATTTAAATAAAATTTAAATATTATAGAAATAGTTGCTAGTCAAAAATGGATTTTTTTTGGTTCCCAGTCCTTACCAATACATTTCTCTGGTCTTGAGTCAACAGGTGGGTCGTTTATTACAAGATGAAGAAAATCCAGCAGAACTGTGTGGAGCACTGAGGGCATAGCCAAATAATGGATCGTCAGTACCAGATGGATGTATGTATTTCTTAAAATTCCGTCTTTTTATATAGCAATATAGATGGCTGTACTTATCTTGTCCTTAGTACACTTCAAATACTTTGATTCCAGCCTGTTCTGACTTCCTTGTCAGTACCAACTGGGGTACAAATCATCTCACTTGACATCAAACCTGTAACCGTTAGGTGTGAAGTTAAGCTGGCTGAAGATCAGATTTGGCTGCTATGGACGTTCTAAGTGCATCTACAGAGGAAGCTTAATCTTTCCCATCCCAGAGGGCTGTCTTGAAAAGGTATGGATTGCTGTCCTTCATCACTGCTTTCTCTTTGCTGAATATATAGGGAATGTAAATACTAACTTAAGATAATATGTCTAATTTTTGGATGGCTGATTCTAGAGAACAGAAATTCTATTTTAAGGAGGCACACAAATCCTTCCATGCGGTACTGTTCTTTCTGGGATGTGGTGTCTTATGTACTTTGAGGAAGATAACAATTTAACTGCTCTGTCCTGTACTCTTGGTGTATTTGCTTGGTGCTGGGGGAGTACTGGTCCATTAGGATCCTGGTATGAAAGGCACTCAGAGTCTGTAAGGTACCATTTGACCTGCTGTTTATTAGATGGAATGCTAAAAGGACAGAATAATAAATAACTGATGTCCGTTTATATGCTAAGAACCCCAAGTTATGCAGCACCGAAGAAGCATCTGATCCATGCACAACACTATGCAGACCCCTTATTTGAAGGGGTACTCCCATTTGGATAATTTCCCAACATGCCAGCTTTTTGCTGTACTTCTAGACAAAGGCAGGATAACCCAAGTGGCATAATCACTGGTACTAAATGGGAGCTGGAGTTTTTGTGAAGGAAACTTAAAACTTGATTGCAGTACTGAATCAACAGGTGAGAATGATGCCTAGAGCAGAGATCCACGGCAGTTCTAGCCGTTCAGCTCTGTTCACTTGTAGCCTTTAATGTCAGGAAAGGAGTTGAGCACTGAGCTGTGTATGCTCTGTTTTGCTGAGAGTTGCAGCGTGGCTTATTGAGTCAAACTGCTATCTCTTCCTGGAAGGCAGGTTCCATTTAAGACACTTTTGTGGCTCACACACTCCAGATTATGCAGATGCACGTTTAAAGGTTGTGCATGACTGGCTCTGGGTCTTTTGAAATGCTCCTTTCCTACCTATCTACTTCAACAAGTAAATAGTTTTGTGTCAAGTTAAAGATCAGAGGGCATTATTATACCTGATCGTATTTGTGGCTTGGAGACAATCACTATGGCAGATTTCCTGCTCTGAAGAGTACTGCTATGGCATTTAGCTAAGAAACAGAAAATCTGTTGAAAAGATAGACCTCTTCTGTTACTGAGGCTTACTGTGTAGAAGTGCTTTTTTGGGAGAGCAGTTTGAAGGAAATCGTCCTGAGAGCTTGAGACATTTCTAACTGTAGCTGTTTAGATCTGTTTCCAACCACCACAGAGCCGACAAGAAAGCTGCCCCAACTCCTCTGTAGAGGTCTGATGTGACTGATGATGGGGCAAGGCCAGGGCCTCCTTCTGTTACCTGTCCTCCTGTCAAGGAAGAAGCATTGCTGCACTTGTGTTTTCCAGAAGAGGTGACAGGCCTTGGCAGTGTGACGTCTGCGATGCTTGCAAGGAAGTCAGGCTGGTCCTATGTAAAAGTGAGAAAAATCATCTGGATAAAAAATCATCTGGTAAATATTGCCTTCATAACCTGGGGCTCCCTTATTGCATCCGTGTGCAGAGGGACTGGGCTTTTTCTTGGTGATGGACTGACAGATTAATGAAGAAGATTCAGTATGGATCAGATAGATAGAATTGGAGCTGGAGGTCTCAGCAGCAGTATGAGATGCCTAAACAGTGTCATCCTATGAACTCAGAAGGCTCAGGGTGCATTACAGCCATACATGAATTCATGGAGTTCAGTAAAAGACTCACGGTAGGGGTTGCATGGTCAAGGCATCTGGCTTTTGATCTGAAATATGCTGCATTTAACACACGACTCAAACTGATGGTGTGGGGCCAGAGCAATGGAAATCTGTGCCCTAATATGCAATTAAGTCCTATTATGGGCCTTGCAGACAAGGTCAGACAAGATCAGAATTTCCCTTCTCCTATTAGAAGCTTTTAGTAGAAAAGAAAATAAAGCTTGAAATCATACTTTTTTAAAAATTATTATTATTTGGAAGAGAATATCAGTGTACCGTGTGGTAAATGCAGCTGAATGAAAGGATTTTCATTTGCAATTGGCTTGAAGCTATTTTCTATTAGCATCTCTTCTACCAAGATTTAATAGCAATCAGAGGGCTGAGGAGGCTTCCCATGCTCTTCAGTTGCAGTAGCATGTGCAGTGTCAATTTACTGGATCCGTAGGTGAAGTCTGTGCCCTTTATCTCAAATCCCTGGGCACTGCCTGCCTTTTAACTACATTTCTGGCTTTTCATCTGATGTTCCTACCCCTGTTTACAGATACTTGATTTTTGCCTTGGTAATCCAGTTTGGCTTGAAACTTTATTCTGGACAATGAGCTTTAATCTCTTACTAAGTTAACAAGAAAGCAGGCATGGTTTTAGGTTTGCTCAAAGAAAGCTTAGCAGTGATTATGTGGGGACGTTTTAGAAGTCAAAGGTCTAGTTTCATTTGATTCTGTTTTCTGTATTGTTTACCATCTCTATCTTAATGTTTGCTGGCATAGCTGACTTCATCTCCCCAGCGTCACCGATTCATTCGTAAGTTTGTTGCTTGGATGAACCTCAGCTGTATTCACTCCTCTCTGTGCCTTATTCTCAGATTTGGTCGTTTCCTCTTTTTTTTTTTTTTCCCCAGGCATTTATTGAAGTGCAACCTTTTCCATGTAGTCCTCTTTTTCCTTTGGTGTCCAGACAGTACTACCTCCTCTTCATCCTGAGCTGATGAGATTTATTGCCACCCTGCTTCAATCTGATCAGGCAGTCAAGAATTTCTTGCTGTTGATGGAATTGTTAAAACTTTCCCAACTTTGTTTTTTAGAGTTTCCAGTCTCTTGAGTTTACTGTGGCAAGATCAAGGTTCTCAGAATTCTTGTATGCCTATTCATTATGAGTAAAAACAATGTTTTTCATCTGTCAACTGAAGACATGCTCAGAGTGCTAAGTAAACATGCTACAACAAACAGCAAGAAGGCTAAGCCTTTAAAATCCCCTTCATTTGCTGTGATTTGTGACTGTTGTCTTTCATTTTTTGAGTTTTGTAGGAGTTGTATCTAACCCGCTTACCCTGTGGCATTCATTCAGATGTTGTGCAGGTCGGAGCAGAAGTCTGCATTGGTGCGTTTGAGATTTGCTGTAGTTTGAGTCTAGCTTTAATATATTGATTCACTGGATGAAGGACTGATTCAGCCTTGATGTGACTGTTAAACTGCAGTAGATAGAAACTTTGACTACAGCTTGCCCAGCCTTGAACTTGGCCGTCATGATCACTTGGGCACTCCTCCTGGAAAGCTGCTGAGTATAAACTTAGCCTGAGAAGATGAATCTGTTAAATTATCTAACTTTTAACAGATGGACTTGCTTGAACACAGAAGTCTCTGTTATTCTATGGAAAATGCCTTTAGAATTGAGGAAGAATGTATGAAAAGGAAAAATATGCAAAATTTGCATTTTCTTTGGCAATGGGATACTCAGAACAACTTAACAGTTATGGTTGGCATGTAAGTAATGTGAGATAAGATGAAGCTTCTTTTTGAATCTGAAGTTTTCAAAACTTCAGAGATGACGTAGATGTTATTGCAAAATAGCATAGTGGTTACAAGTGATGTGCTTTTGTACCCATATAACAAGCAGAAAAGATTGTGTATTATTTAGAATAATTTAGAATAATTCAAATAGAATTAGAAAAAATCCTTTATGTGAGCAAGAATGAATTTGGTATTCCAAGCACTATCATTCATGGAAACTTGTCAGTGCTCATGTATCATAGATATCTACTGGGATACTTACAAATACATGCACTTAGGTACAAGACCTAATATTTGCAAACTAATGAAGATCATTTAGTTCAGACACTGAAACTAGCAAAAAAGAATAACCTTAATAAAATAAAATAACCCCACAATTATCAACTGTTAGGATTCTGATAGGCTTTTGTAACAAGTCTTTGTCTCAGATACTAAAAATACCTTTGGAAAAGACAGATGGGGAGCTTTCTGACTGGTTTTGTGAGAACAGCCAAAATGTGCTCTGAAAAGGAATGTCTTCCTGTATGACCTGATGCACTGATGTGTGTCCAAGCTGCAGCTCATTTCACAAGTGTTGCTGGGCTTGTTAATGGTGCGTTGAGAGAGCTTTTCCTCATCTGAAACTGCTCATTAATGACACAAAGGATCTAAATAACCTTAATTGGTTTCAAATACCTATATGCTGAACTCAATTACGTAAATTTGATTTCTCTTCATTCTTTGGAGATAATTTGATAGGAAAATCTTCATCTTAGCTAAAATGATCCCATTCGCTCCTGCTAGTGTAGGTATTGCTGTCCACATTTCTTAAATAATCACAGATTTCTGTAAATTGCATAGTTAGTTGGGATAAGACAGCTGTTAAGTTCCCCAGACTGGCTCATATTGCATTGTATACATTACTGTTTTTGAAACATTGCCTATACCTCTGCTGACAGCACTTTCATATCTTCAAGATTAACCTTCTATTGAGTACAGTGATACCATGGTTTTCATATTGCTTTACCCCAGCCTATGCACATCTGATTGCTGTTGTGGGTTCTTCCTTGTATAGGTTTGATGTCACACATCTTGACAGTATTGACCTGTATTAAATTGTATAAAACCTTTTGCTTGGAGAGTAATAAATGACTTTACCCCGGAAAGAACAGAAATATTCCCTCCCTCCTTCCTTCCTCCCTCACTTACTGCTTTGGCTTATTGTTGGAAATGCAAAACTCCTAGAGATCTTATTTCAAGTGTTTCAAATATTCTCTACAATACTTGTCATTAATTTATGTTACTGCTTTTTTGCCCACATTCTATTTATTATATGGAGCTGGCCTCAGTATGAACCTTGAGAGGTTGCCATCCAGGAGCATTAAAGAGATTTAAATCCCTTAATGTTCAATGCATTAAAAACTATTTTATGATATGGCAATTAAAAATGACATGCTGTGGCAAGTAAGAGGATCCCACAGAGTATGTTACAGGTATGGCTCAGCAGAAAATGAGCAGTATGTCCAACTTCTCCCCTTGGCCTCTTCTTATCTCATAAAAACTGTAACTTTCAAAATGTAAAGGAAGCAATACAGATCTCTACTGGGTTGAAGGATGATGTTTTGTTGCAGGATGGAAAGTTGCAAGTTATTAGAAAGAAATGACCATTGAAAGTGGTCAATTTATGGTGCAGGAAATCCAATTTCTGGAGCTGTGTGTGCATGTATGTTCTCACTTCATCACTGTTTCCAGATGATGGGGCTACAAAGTCGGGCAGTAACCATCATCAGTCATCATTAGTCTCAAAGTTCAGATCTTCTTTCTGACTTTTTAGAGATCATTTGAGATGTTTGTAGCAATGGTCATGGCATTCTCTGTTTGGCTGCAGCTCTGACTAAATGGAATAGAATTATGAAGGAAAACATAGAAGCTGATATTCCCTGGGCAAACCTGCAGGCCAAATGTACCTTTCGCAGAAAAAGATGTAATGTTTTAGAGCTCAGGAGAGCTGTAGCCACACGCTGCAGGCATATTTGATGAGCTTGCATTCCCCTTCTGTTGAATCAAAAATCTGGGCTAAGCAGGAACTTTGTAGGGAAAAGAAGATAGAATGTGTTCCTTTCCAGGCTCGCTTGGGAAATGTCAGGTCTTTCTAAAGGCACCATTCAGCCCCCGGCCTTTTTTGCCAAAAAGATAACAAGACAGCCAGCACTGCAGAACTGAGTATTCTCCATGTATTTACTCATAGCCTGAAATAGACTATGGCAGTTGCCTTTAAGATCATCAATATACAGTTAAGAAGTGAGCAGCTGACAAAGGTAGGGGCATACCAATGAGTCTTTCCATTTTGAAAGATTTTCATGTAGACCTTAACTCTAAGTATTAATGATTGATCACAGTCACAAATCCCATCTTTCATCCCAAACCTATTAAGCTATTGCAAATTGACCTTACCTGAGCCCTGTTCTTTTTTCTTTTTTTAACTTAACTGCTTATTATGTATTCATTTTATGTATCTCTTATTTTTGCCTCGCCTCGAGCTGGAAGTCACTTTAAGAAAGCCATCTAAAAAACTCTCTGTATCTCTATTTAGTATGTAAGTAAATCTTGGTGTGAATTGTAGGGTATGTGTATCTTTGGTTCATCTCCTGTACTACATAGTGTGGCAGTATGTCTTTACTCTTTCCAAAACAGTATGCCTTCTCAGAAAGCACTTCACTGACAGCTGAAGCTGTTCCTGTGGTTTTGAAATGTCAGGGGGATAAGAAATGCCATGTGGCAGCAGCAGCTGTGCTGGCTGCATCTCCTCTGTTGTCTGGGGGAACATCTGATAAGGTGCCCATCTTGCACCTTATCTGTGGCTCCAGTGGAATGTGTAGCAAGGCAGAAGCAAAAGACTTGAGCTTTGCAGCTGTGAAGAAAACCTACAAAATAAGACAGTTACTCACAGCTTGAGATAAAAGTGACAGATATGAATAATGAAGAAGTCCATGTGATATCTAACCTTCTTCCTCATCTTCCTCCAAGCAGAGATTCACTGTCAGACAGGCTGCTTCAGACATTGATCTCGTATTATCACACATCTGGAGCAATGACAGCCTTTGCTTCCTGCTTACAGGGAGACCTCTAGGGTAAATGCACACACAAGTGTACAAGGAGAGTTAGCAGTTGTCACTCTTCCCAAATGCACTGTGACATGGGATGTGTTCAAGGTAACAGACTTGCTGGAGGGGCAGATTTCCTTGCAGCTTTATAGGAAACCTGAGAGCTAGGTGCAGAACTGTATGATAAAACACCCTTAGTAAAGTCTAGTTGAGTGGTGAATCCTCCTGGTTTCCATGAAGTTTGGGACTCCCTAATAATGAAATTAAAATTTGCACGATTGGAAATTATGTTTGGTTCTTTTGATCCCACTGGACTTTAGTTTTAATATTTACCTTGCTGCCTATTGGGGTACTTGAGTAATTTTAATCTGCCACAATATTATGCAGCTCCTCTCTTTAACAGAATGGTGTAGGCTGTTACCAACTTGGCTGAGGGAGCTGGCATTGTTCAGTCTGCTGAAGTGGAAGCTCAGGGGAGACATTATAGCTCTCTCTACCTACCTGAAGGGAAGTTGTAGCCAGCTGGTCTCGGCCTCTTCTCCCATGTAACTAGTGACACGACTGGAGGAAATGGCCTCGAGTTGCACCAGGGGAGCTTCAGGTTGGACATTAGGAAATAGTACTTCTCTGAAAGAGTGGGCAGGCACTGGAATGGGCTGCCCAGGGAGGTGGTGGAGTCACCGACCCAGGAGGCATTCAGGGAACGTTCAGATGTTGTGTTGAGGGATGTGGTTTAGTGAGAAATATTGGTGATGATCTTGCAGGTCTTTTCCAACCTCGGTGATTCTGTGATAGCAGGAGAAATAGTTATTGTATATCCTTTATTTTCTATTCTTCATCACTTTGTATTTGGGTGCTGCTTGGGATCTGCTCAGGATCACAGATTATCTTAAATACTTTTGATCTATAAAGATGAAAATAAGAATGAAGATGGGGTGGATTTTAATATTAGCTTTTGGGTGAATACCAAGGGTGTAGAAAGGGATTAGAAATATTTTGATGGAGAGAGATAAAAAAAAGATCTAGTGGAGATTGTAGAGATTGAATTGTCTTTCCTTCTTCATGTATCAAATTTGTTAATAGAGAAAGTGCTCTTTAAGATCAAGCGAAGGTGACAAATTTTAATTAAATCATGTCTTTATGGATTTTTTTTTCTGTTCTTATACAGTCATCTAAAAATGTTGTAAAGAAGACTGCAACATTTCAGAGGAAGAGTGAGATTCAATTTCCAGTTAATTGCTTTCCTGAACATAGGTGTCCTCATGTCGGTGTGCACATGGAGCTAGGAACTTGGCTCAGTTCCCCACATGCAGGCACTGATGAAAGTTGAGGTGCTCTGGGGTGCTCCTTGTTTCCTGCTGCTGGCTCAGACGAGTCTGGGTGTCTCTGAAGCTGCCTGTCACGTTCAGCAGTCCTGTATGTGCTGAACTGCAGCACAGTTCTGTGCACTTTTAAGGCTGTGCTGTTGGATAAGGTGATGAGAGCACTTGACCAGTATAGGGCAGTGCAGGAGCACAGGATTCAGTATTGTCTTGAGACTTTGGAGAGGAGAAATAAGATTCAGCTACAAACAGACCCAGGACTGGGAAAGGGTCTTCCATCCCAGACAGATCCTGCTGATGAACTGCTCAGCATAGAGTTGTCTCCTGCTCCCCAGTGAGGAAACATCAACAAGAGCAGAGCTGAAAGCCTCATGATCAGGGACTTTGCCTGAAAGAGAGTTAAATGTGGCTCTAATTCTTAGTCTGAAAACCACATCAACAATTTATTCAATTACTGTTTATAGTACAAGTTTATAGTAGAAGTAGCTACACAGGCTTACAGTCCATACAGGCTCCCAGAATGCCTTCTATTTATGTGCAGTTTTTATTTGTTTTCCCCTTGATCTCCAGATGGGTTCTTCATTTGTTCACATGAGAAAAAAATGAACACAAGTAGAGAGGTGTGAATTGAGTGTGTGTGTATACTTTTACATCTGTTCCTTGTGCTTTGCATGCTCTATAGGAACGTAGGTGACCTGGATGCAAACTCCATAAGGCTGTGGGGGAAACTTAAATATATCCCTACTCCCTGGGTGGCAATTAAGTATTTGTTATCTTACAGAAGGAGGCTGCGTATGAACTGAGATACCTGTCAATTTCTAATGACATTTCTGTAAGTCTTGTGGTAAAAATGGTGAAGACAGATGAAAGGCAAGTAGGTTGGTTTATTAAATGTTCATTCTTCACATTGAATAGCAATTTGATGCACTCTGAATCCAAGTATTAGAGCCTCTTGTTGTTTTGTAACTTGATCACAGCACAGTAACTCCTAAGCTAATTTCTTAAAGGCTCATCTGTAGTCTCAGCTGATTATGCTCCGACAGTGAAATGTTTGGGATGGAGAACAGCAGCAAATGTAGATCACTGATTTATTTTATTGCAGCCATTATGTCTACCCTTGGAGGCCTTAGAAGCAAATTCTGTTTTCCATGTATTCAAGCTGGAGTAAACCTTTGCTCCAACAGTACTAAATGTAACTATCTGAAATGTTTTGTAGTGTATTAGTAGTTAAGAGTGAGCACCCTATTCAGAGTCACTGAAGTCCAAGACTTGCAGGTAGCTGTCAGAGCTGAAGACAAGTGGCTCTGTGGGCATGTTGCATAGCCACGGTCCCGCATGCATCCCTACTGGTGGACGGGCTGTCGAAGTGCCCTGTGGTTCCCTTCCAGCCTCTGCACTTTCCTTCTCAGGGAATCAGAGTAAGAGATCAAAGGCAGAGAGAAGGTGCACAGTGTTTTGCCCACCAGTATTTTCTGGAGAAGTGCCTTCAGATGTCTTGGCACAAGTTTTTCCCTAATGATTTTGTAGGGCTTTGCACATGGCTGCAGACTAGCACTGTTTGAACACACAACATAAAGGTAATGTAGGTGCCCTGCTCACAAAGGAGTAAAATTGTTTCTGACAGATTCTTGGAGATACCAGGCAAAGCATTCACAGGTAGACCAGTAATCATAGCAAGAAAAATTGTGCTCCCCCAGCTGGTGAAGGGGCTCTATGGCTACACAGCACTCCTTCCCAGGAAGCAGCCTAGCTCCAAGAGATCCTCTCTTGTTGTGGTCTTATGATTTTTGGTCAGTATTCCACATCATAACATCACACTGTACTGGGAGTTAAAGGGTTAGTGCTGCAGTTCAGTGGCTTGTCAGCATTTCTGGTTTCCTGATCTCAGAAGAAAAGAGTGAGCTACAACTCCCAGAAGACTTCATTGTTCCATTTCCATTTGAACAAAAAGATAAAACTGGCAGAGTCTCAAGACTGCCTCTCTTTGCTCTCTGTGCTCTTGGCTGCCTCTCCTATAGCATTAGAGTAAGGAATGCAGTTTTGTAAACTCTCTCCTGTTTTATTTGAGTTATTAACTCAAAATCCCATCGTATTCTATTATCTCACATTCCGACACTGTATTTTTTAAATGAAGTTTTTCCCTTAGTTCACTGCTGCTGGTTTTCTTGCCTCTTCCCCCACCCTTTTGTCTTCCTAGTCCATAGATCCCTTAGCTCCCTATCACCAAACCTGGCCAAACTACGACAACTTCCTTCAGTGACTGGCCCTTACATGAGCCCAGGCTAACAGAAGGGGACTTATTTTCTGGAGAACATTTTTGTCCTTTTGTTTTTCTTCTAAGACTGTGCAAGCTTTGGGTAGCAATGTCATGGTAGGGAAAGGAGAACGTGTGGACTTAGCAACAGGTAGGACATACTGCCACCTGCAGAGCCTGAGTTGACTTCAGACAGAGCACAGAGGGCACCTGAAGAATGGGGGATAGGGCATAATGGATATACCTCATCTTACTAGAGGATCATTAGATGAGGTAACTGGAGGTAAAAGGTAAAGGAGTTTACACTAGACAGCAGGGATTTATCTGAGCATCAGCTTAGTAAGGGCTGTGCAGAATATCTCATCGTGCCAACCTAGCTTCTCCCCATCTCCCTTTTGAGCACTGCACAGACTTTTTGACGTGCTGTACTTTCTGACGTGGTGGGACTCAATAGTCAGGAACCAGAGGAGATAGACCATACCCTCTCAGCCCACCTGGAGGGTTTGGTTTGGAAATGTCTTGGGCTGATGCAAGCGAACAAATCAGGAAATAATTTTTGCTGCTGTATTTTCAGTTAGTGAGCAGGTGTAGCTTGTGAGCTCTCAGGGCCAAATCAGAGAGTATTCAGGAAAAGCAGCATTACCTTTAGAGTGAGGGTGGAACCACTGATGTGATGAAGTTCTGAAGTGTGGTCTAAACTACTTAAGTAAACTCCAGATTGAATGAATATAGCTTCACATGAAAAATGAAGCCGTGTAAATGCTTACAACACGACAGTCTTGAAAAATGCAGCTCTCTAGGTGTTAGATTCTTATATCCGATTAGGGAAAGAAGTTGTGTGATTCCTAATGATTTCATCTGGGAGCACCCAAAGGGACAAGAAGAGTAATTTCAGAGAATTTCAATTGGAATCACAGATTCTGGAAGGGCACCTTTGGAGATGTTCTAGTCCACTGCTTGCTCAGGCAGGGTGTTGCTCGCAGACGTGTCCAATTGGGCTTGAGCATCTCCAGAAATTCCATCACCTCTCTGGGCAATCTGTTCCAGTGTTTGTCTTCTCCTGGAGTAAAACTGTTGTTTTTTTGTTTTGTTTTTCCTATTTATACAGACTTTCACAGGTATTCACTTTGTGTTCATCACTTGTTATCCTATCACTGGGCAGAATCTGGCTCCCTCTTCTTCATTCCTTCCTATCAAGAATTTATATCATCAACAAGATCCCCCTAAGCCTCTTCTTTTCCAGGCTGAACAGTCTCAGTTCTTTCAGCTTCTCTTCATGTCAAATTATCCTCTTCCTTTGTTATTTTTGTGCCCCTTCACTGCACCTGCTGCAGTAGCTTCCTGTCTCATACCAGGAAGCCCAGAGCTCCAGATGTATTGCACCAGAACTGAGTACAGGAGAGGGAATTCCTCTGCTGACCTGCTGTCAATGCCTTGCCTAATGCGACTCTGGAGGTCGCTGACTTCCTCTGCTGTGAAGGCACAGTGTTGGCTTGTGGTCAGCTTTTTGTCCTGCAGAACCCAGATTCCTTTCTGTAGTGCTTCTCCTCATCCTGTCGTTATGTACTGGGGAGTCATTCCTTGACAGACACAGGACTTTGCATTTCTTCTTGTTGAATATCACATGATTCTTTTCAGCCTAATACTGCAGCCAATCCAGCTCCCTTTGAATGGCAGCACACTCAACTAGTGCCTCAGCAGCAATGTTGTACCATCTGCAAACTTGATGAGAGTGCACTTTGTCCAGACGTTCAGGTCATTAATGAAGATAGACAATGTTGGCCCTGATGTTGTCCCCTGGCATACTTGTTGTGGTTTCAGGATTTCTGCTATTGGTATTCCACATCATAGCATCAGGTAATGCACGGGGAGTTAAAGAGTTAAGGCTTCAGTTCCATGGATTGTTGATAGTTCCAGGCACATTTCACAGAAGAGAAAGAATGAACTGTATCTCCCAGAATACCTCACTGTTCCATTTCCATTTTCTGCTTAAAGGGAAAGAGAAAACTGGGAGTCATGAGACTTCTTTTTCTGCTTGGCTCTGCAGTGTATGCTCCCTAGCTGTCTCACCTTCAACATTAGAGTAAGGCCTTTGGTTTTGGACAATTTCTTGTTTAGTTTATTAGCTACAATTCCAATTGTATTGTATTACATTGCATTCTCTCACATTGTGCTCTAATACTTAGTGAATTAATTTTCTCCCTTAGCTCGTTGCTGCTGTTTTGTTTTTAGACCCATCACAGGGTCCCCCTGTGCCATTTAGTCAGGGAACCAGGTTGAACCAGGCCAGAACTGTGACAGTGCTGTATCTGAATAACTGGGTAAAAGGCACGAGGTGCACTGAGTAGGACTTCTGCTCCACCATACATTTATGTTGAGTTTGTAATATAGAGCTGGTTGTATTGAAGTGGAGCTTAATTGTAACTTTCCTAAAATCAGAATGCTGTAATGTTGTAATTCCAAAGATGTTCACTATATGTTTCCCATTTACAAGTGTTTATAGCTGACCTACTGTTACTGAATCCTCACTAATGTTGTATTTACTTTTATTCTTTAAAAGATATAATTGTTAGGTGAGAAGATGAAAAATTCACTGTACTCTGCAGAGAAGAAAGACAATTTTCTTTGTATGAATGGCAGAACAGCCCCATGGCAAGACCTGTAGGGTGAGTTAATACCTTTTTCTGGACTAACTGAAAAAAATAGAGAAGACATGAAAGCTGCTTGCAGTTCTGAAATAGGAGATGTATGGCAGAATAATTAATATTGACCTCCAAAGGTAAATCCAGACTGAGAACAGTTGTTATGACTGCAACTGCACAATGTTGCTCAGTTAGGGAAAAATTAAATGTAACACAGTGGAGAAAAGGAGAAAGAAATGAAGAGTTTAGTGTTCAGATCACATGCACGGAGCCAAAAATTTCTATATATGATGTGTGAGATACCTCTGCTAAGTGAAAAAGCATCATTGATTTAACCCCTACAGACTAAAGCACCATGAATTTCTACCAAACGCTGTGAGTATGCTTGCTTCATCACATTTTTTCCACTCTTTGTCAAGACTAGTGGGGTAAGAATCCTCCACAAGGGAAACACTGGGGCAAAAGTACTAAGAGAATCTGCTGGGAAAAGGTGAAAAGGAGTTGGGGGGTGTTGTCTGTAAGAGTGGATGTGATGATGCCCCAAATTACAGGTGTATTTTGGATGTTGGCAGCAGTGTTTTCTTTGCGTAACTCTGCTTCATGGTATGAGTGGTGAGAGGCAGTCAGAAAGCTCACCTGGCTGTCTGCTCAACAGGGATCACACTGAACCTCTATTTCAGTAGCGAAAAAATGGTGAATATATGATGTCTGACTGTCTGCTAGCAGTCAGTTTGGGTATGCAATTTTTGTGGGAAGAATGATGGAACTGAGCAGACAGCTGGCCTTCTAGTTGTTCCTGAAAAGCAGCTTATGCTACCATGGCTTGGAATCACAGAATCATGGCATCATAGAATGGCCCGGGTTGGAAGGGGCCTCAAGGATCATGAAGCTCCAGCCCTCATGCCACAGGCAGGGCCACCATCCTCCAAATTTAGTACTAGACCAGGCTGCCCAGGGCCCCATCCAGCCTGGCCTTGAACACCTCCAGGGATGGGGCATCCACAACCTGGAAGATCTTCCTGGAAGATCTGGGCATTCACTTAGGGACTACCTGAGTTCAGTAACTCCTCTGCTACCCATAGAAGTACATGGAAATTGTGGGTAAATGATACTACAGCACATCAACCAATATTAGTACTGCTGCTAATGCTGATGGAGGTAAATGAATAGATGTAAGAAAAAATGGGAAGTTAGAAGACACAAAGTTCTCCTAAAACATTTGCTGAGAGTTTTACTCACATAAGTGTTTCCATGTGTTAAAGTGGGACTGTTCATGTACATGAATACATCTTTGAAGGATTCACTCTTTAGCAACGTCATCTTTTTCACTTTAGAAGATTTTAATGTGACTGTTGTACTTTCTTTAAAAGACAAACAGATATTTTACTGTAGTATTCTTTTCTTCTACATCTTTTTAGTTGTTTTACATAAACTGCTTTACATATGTGATTTTTTGAGACCTTTTATGCTTCTCTTACTGTATGATTGTCAATTTCTATAATGACTTTTTAATTTGTAATACATTCTATTGGTTATATTGCAATGAGTCACAAATATGTCTCGTGCTCAGTTTCCTCTCATTCCCTTTGATCACTCTGTGCGACTGATTTCTCAATACTGGTGTGCTGTCTTTCATGGTTTTTGTCTTTTCCTTTTGCAGAAATTGCTGACCTTCACACAATCACCATTCATCCATACTCTGTTCTCATCAAAGTTAGTATAACCACAAGCTTTAGGCTTCTTTTTTTAGCTTTACTCTTTCTCATCTATCATAGATGAGCTGCATTTAAGCTACAGCCAACAGTACCTCCTTGCAGGTCCACGCACTGGAGATAACGGAGGTCCTTGCTGTGAAGAAAGGGGAATAGAGATGCAAGGGAATGATGGAGCTGAAAAGAAGTACAATAAGAGACTTTGGCAAACTTTTTTCACAGGACAATGATTCATCAGTTTGCTCTCTTCTATTTATGAATCATCTGGAAGTGGGCTTTGCCACAGTGTATGCTCGATCTGTGAGTTGCTTTTGAGTTAATTACTATGACTATCAGCCTTTCTATTAATTTGTAATGTGTAATAATCCAAATCACCTGTGTGATGTCTTTTCCTTGGTTCAGAGATTGATTAATCCCACAAATGGCTTTCAATATAAATGTGAGTACGCTGATATAACTTTCTGTTCACAAATCTATGTTCAGAGAATAGAAGTAGTCCTATCTTAATTTTTTTTCCGCTTACAAACTGCCATAGAGTGTGCTTTCAAATTTACATGAAAAGAACATGAACAATGTGTTGAAGGAGAATTTACAGACATACAGATATCATTGTGCAATATTTGCCCACGTTTAAAGTGTTTGTGTAAGTACCAAACATGAGGAAGAATCAGAAACTCATTAACAGAATTTCATGTACGTTTAATGTAAACACTATCTACTAAAGTCTCCAATTAGGAAAGCATAACATGGTTAATGTATGTGACTCAGTTGAATCCCAGTGTTAAACGTGCTGTGATTAAGTAATGGATGGCTTTTGGGAAATGAATTGATGGTCTCAGGCTTGTTCCTGCTGGACAGTTACCACTGTCATACAAATGAAATTGTTATCCTATTGCTTTACGAGCTAAGGAGAAGGATAATGAACAGGATAGATAAAGCAGCAGAACTATTCCTTGTCCTTAAAACATTTAAGTGGCATTTAATCATCTGGATGATATGGTAGTAACTTATATTGCCACTGGCCTCGCTGAAATCTTTGTGGCAGAAAATATAACTTCCAAGGTCTCTAAATCTTTCTTATCAGTGACATCTCAGATGTAAATGTTCACGCAGGTTCCTACATCAGGTTGCTTTTTACTGTCAGAATTTTACACAGAAAGTTTTCTAGAAGCTTTACTACTTACTGGGAAATGAGTCCTCACGTGGAAGGAACCCAACCCTTGAAAACCAAAATGTTGGTTAAAATAAAGCAAAATAACAATATGCAGTAATGCAACATTAATTAAATAACTTTTCTTGGGGAAAAAGTTCATAAGGTACTTTTCATCAGCTCACAAATGTTCAAGAGGAGTCCATTCTGTTAAAAAGAGCTCAGATACTTCCAGTACTTAAAGCTGAAGATACATATTATGAAGTATGAAATGTCAGGAGATGCCTTAAGGTACCGTCTACTCCATCAGTGCCTAGAAAGACAGGATCAACCACAGATGTATGTCATTCTTTACCACTGTCTAACTTGTTATTGAAACTCTCAGATGACGTAGATCCTGTTTGTTGAACCAACAGTACATCTCATTGTTTAATTAGCTCTGTTTATTCTTCCTCATGTCTGCTTGGATTCTTCTGTACTTCAGTTTAAGCCATGCTTTGTCTTACTGTCAATGGATTTATGTAATCCATATGTAATATGTATGTATGATGCCATGGGCTTCTCCTGCCCTATTCCCTACAAGGCTTTCTCCTCTCTATCGTGTAAGCCAGTTGTGAAGATTCTCTTTAAATCCTAATGATTAATATTTTTCTTTTTCATCTTTATTATTTAGTTGGTCTTCAAGGAATTGAGAAAATGACAACATGGCATAGAACTGTGGCTTAAACTCTCTTCTAACAGCTGTCACTAAACCAGCCATCTGTACAGTATCTGTAAGGATTCCTAAATATTCATTTTTCTCTGTTTTTTGTTTTAGAAAAGATGATGGCTGTACCACGAGACACGAAGGACCCGAGAAAAGATGAAACAAAGGTCACTCATCTCTGGGCCCTGCAAACAGTGCAAGGCAAAAAACTCTTACCATCCCGAAGGCCCGTTGTTGTGCACACCACTGATGAATCATCAAATATCCAGTGTGGAACCCTGCAGATACCAGTAAGGTGTGCCAATTAACAGAGTAATGATGCAGATTGCTCTTACTCATAATAGGCCATTAATTTTCTGGTAACTCATAATACAAATAAGACAGTAGCTATCCAAGCATCCCAGTCACCTCAATTTCATGTAGTAGTTTCCCTCCAATGATTTTCTTCCCAGTGGGAAACTGTCCTCATGGATTATTATAAGACCATTTTTGTTGTCTTTCATGCCCCCTCTGCTTCCACTCATTTGTACAGTCTTCTTCCCAGATGCTTCTACTGAGAATGTCAGTAGGAAAAATACAGCAACAATAAAGCCAGTGAGAGAAAGGCTGAAGAACAAAACTAGGAGATTTGAAGTTGGACAAAGGGTTGCTTTCTTCAGTTCCTCTTAAAAAAAAAAGAAAGAAAGAAATATATAAAGCATTAGTGATAGGGTACCACTTTGCCACTTAATGCTTTCTCAAAAACATGCTATTGTTGCTAAGAATCGTATCGCCCCTGTGGGTTTTGGATCAGCTGTATCCTTGAGAAGTCTCCTAAAGTCTCTCTGCTCTGAAGCAGACACTCATGCCAAGAATAGGAGTGCTGGAGATGGAATACCACACGTGCTTCAGAGTTTACACGCTGCGTAGTGCTACAGGCAAAGAGGCATAAAGGAGGAAATATGCAGAGCAAATGTGGAAGTTTCATGTGAGATTATCTTTTCCTCTTTTACCAGACCACCACTAGATTAATTCTGATGTCTTTTGCTGGCAGGTTTACCATATTATCTCATTAGTTCCTGTGAGTGTACATTCTTCCACTCAGTGAACAAATAAGCAAAGACAAAAGCAAAACCAAAAATCACAGCAGGCTGGAATTCCTACACTAAGTACAGGTCAGGCAACACAGCTATATGATAAAAGGAATTCACACAACAGAACTGATCCAAACCAAACCAAAAACATCTTGGTGAAGGCTTTTAGTTAGAGCTATCTGGTTCAGCTTGTTATTGAAGTAATATATTGATCAGCATTATTGTTACATTTTCCTGGACCCCATAGGCATTCTGCATTGCCACTAGTTGCTTCTGAAATATTTCCTATTTTTCTGTAATTTTCTATGTTTCTCTAATTTTCTTTCAGAATTGTGTTCCTACTAAAAAAATCCAGTTTTATGCAAGCACTATTGTTAAATACTATATATTAAAAATATAGGTACATAATATATTTAAAATTTAAAACAAAGGGTATAATTATACCCTTTTTCAGAGTGATAAAATTAACCCTTTTCATTTATAGGAATATTTGAATACTGTCTATTTATGGACTACTTACAAATCATCTTATTTCTAGATGAGCAAAACTATTTTTGGAACGTGATGTTGCATGTGTCCTTTTTAAAAGCTAGAAACTATGCAACACTTCATAAAGTCTTACAGGTCTTACAGTCCATGCTTGCAGTATTTAGTTTTGAGGCGTATGGCTTTTAAAGCTCATCTCCTTAATGTCGTTTGTGTGCCAAGTTTACAGCTTGGCTTCCAGACTGGGATTCTCTTCTTTGTTCTAACAACTGTGAATGCCTAAAGCCCTAGCAATGTGTCTGGAGAATTTGTTTTCAATAGCACAGTCAGCTGCTCATATGGAAATTAGTGAGCTACTTTGACACTTGTGAAATACACGGATCACTTCTTAGAGCTTAAACATGGCTTTTCTTTTTTTTTTTTTTGAGGAATTGAAGTTGAATAAGATCAAGTGGGATAAAGATTAAAAAAGACTGTGGACAGCTTAGAAAGTAGGTGGAAGGGAAATTTTCAGGACTCTACTAACAGTGCTCAAATCACATAGGAATGACAGAGAACAGAGGCTCATGGAACGGAGGCTGAATAAATTACAGAAAATATCAGATATTATAACTGAAGTAAGATGCCTGTAGGTGGAAATTCCATACCTAAGTAGGTAAGCAGAGCATGAAAGCCATGCAACTGCCTGCCTCTCTTTATCCAGGTGATGCCAGTGACTATGGAGAGCAAGTGACCATGGGATGCTGCTACCTCACAGTAATCTGATTGGAAAGGGGCTTCAGGAAGTCTCTGTCCCACCGTAGGACAAGCTTTGGGGTCAGACCAAGTTGCTCAGGGCTTTGTTCATTTGAGTATCTAAAGCCATCACAGCCATATCATTTGCATAGTGATGCCAACACATGTCAGGGCAACCTGCTCCACTTTTCCAGGATAATTAAGAGGCCTTACCATGAGCAGCTCCCTTCACTAGGTGCATTCCATCAAGTTCCTTGGGCTCACGTCCTATTCAAATGCATCCTAATCTGATTGTCCTCTGCTCAGGATAGGTCCTTATTTGGCTTCTGACCTTCCCTCTTTTCTCAAGAGTCAGGAATTCCTAAAGACCAGTCTTACCAGGAAAGACTGAGGTAAGAAAGGCACTGAATACCTCATTCTTTTCAGTGTTCTGCAAAGGGTTCCTTCTTCATTCAGCATTGAGCCCTTATTTTCCCTAGTTTTCATATTCCTGCCTGTGTACCTGTAGAAGTCTTTCCTGTTGCCTTTTATGTTCCTCACCAGATTCACCTCCAGATGGACTTTGGTTGGAATAATGACTCTGTGTTTGTCCTGGGTCATCTGTTGCTGCTTACATTTGAGTTTAGTCAGGATATCTACACTTGATCTTTTGATCACCTGTGTCAGGATCATCAGTGCACTCCAGAAATCTGGATTGTTTCTGATTGTGCTGGACTGCGTTGTCTCTTTTGCATTTATTAGGCTGTGCAAACAAGAGGTTTCTTCCAGTTATCTAATAGGCTCTAATTATGTGAGGTATCCCACTGCATTCTGATGAAGTCATAGCCCTTTCACTGCATACAGGCCTCCATTTCATGCTTTTGTTCCCATGACGTGGGCATCAGTGTAGAGCACTTCAGCGAGTCACAGAGATGTGCTGGTTTTCCAGAAAGAGTGTGAAAGCCTTCCCCACGTGCTGAGGAGACCTTTTCAGGAGACTGAGGCAAAACAGAAAACAGATGAATAATGTCAGATATTTGTAACTTCACTAGACCACTTTTGATTCAGAAGAGTTATATTACTAGGATGTACTTGTTATGTATTCAAATAACATTACCTCTGCTTCTTAGAGCACGTTGTCCTGCAGGCAAAAAACAGCTCATGACTTAATTATAGAATCAGAGAATTGTTTGAGTTGGAAGAAACCTGCAGAGGTCATCTTGTCCAACACCCCTACGATGATCTGGTGCTCAGTGCCCCATCCAGCCTGACTTTGAGTGTCTGCAGGGATGGGGCAGCCACCTCCTCTCTGGACAACATGTTCCAGTGACTCACTACTATTACTGTAAAAATCTTTTTCCTTATGTGCAATCTAAATCTCTCCTTTTAGTTTAAAACTCCCCCTGTCCTATCACAGCAGGTACTGCTAAGGAGTCTGTCCTCTTCTTTCTTATAGTCCTTGTTTAGATATTGCTAAAAATGACAGTGCCATTATCAGTTTCGTCACGCTAATTATTCACCTAGATAATTTATCTCGACGTAAAATGAAAGATGAGTCAGACTGAGCGCTATAGATCTTTCTGTGTTCCCTACCTGTCTCGTGTTAGCACTTTTACTCAGTGGAGCAGTGTGGGAATCAACCAAGAAAAGAATATTTTCTTTCCTTCCAGTATCTCCAACTAAAAGATCAATCAATTTGTTTTGCTTATGTATATATAGACATATACACATATTCTTGGGATATCTGTTCCCAAATTAGATGATAGTTATTTGATGGATATCTTTGATTTTTATTTGGGTTGTTTCTTTTTTTCCCCCGTGAAAGCATCAGTTGGTGAACTCTTCTCTGTGAATTTTCCCTTCTTGTAGCAAGCTGGGGAGAATTTTCTTGCCCTTCTCAAAACTCACTGGCCCTCAACCTGTGGGCTGGAGTATCGTCTGGTCTGCTTGGGTTAGCATGCATTCTACTTTGCTGAGCATAAATGTTAGCATCTTTGATAAAGCAAGAAGGTGCCTGCCTGGAGGCAAGTACTGATACAAATAGGGAAAAACCTCACTCTTAGAAAACCTTTGACAGCACTGATAACCTGAAAATGGCTTTCATTGCTAGCTGAGAGCAACATAGAAAAAAACGTAGACTTGATGTTCATGGAGAATGAAAAAATCAGGTACAGTTCTTCTTCATAACACCCAAACATTCCTGAGTCTTTTTCTCTAGGAGCAACGAAATTGGTTTAGCTTATTCACATCAGCAGAAAGTTTCATTAGGGAAGTTTAATAATTTTTAATAATGTCATGGCATAATATTATTAAACTGTATCTCACGTATTAGAGTCTTTCAGTCAAAATAAAATACAATAAACTATTTATTTTGTCTAACGACTAGTAACAAGGTTACTGATTACCTTTCCTACACAAAGGGAGACTTGTCTCTGTGAAGAACTGATTGTCTTCAGATGCTTGTTGGCAGCAGGTGACGTTGAGTGTTCAGGTATTCAGCAAGTATTCTTGTCCAAAAAAACCTCATGGCCTTGCTATGTTCTGCCCTCAGAATGAATCTGTACCTGTTCTGCAAAGTGGAAGGCTGCACTGGAGTTCTCAAACAACTTTACACGTGCAATTTGTCAAGGGCAAAAGCCACCAATCCCCAAGAAGCTGATAAAGGAGTGGGAAGTTCATTCTATGGCTTTGCCTCTGTCTGAATTGCACCTGTTCTGTTTATATCCAAAACTGTGCTGAATCTTACAGATATTGCTGCCTTATACAGGGTATGAGGACTCTGGGGAGCCAGATTTGCTGTGTTATGATCCCACAGATGGAAAAAATTCTGCCAATTTATTTAAATAAGAGGCATAATTCATTACATCTTTATTCTAGGAAACCTAACTTTGTGTAATAGTAAGTATTTGAAGAATCCACGAAGGAAAAGGCAGCAATCCAAGTTTATCTGCTGTCAGAGTATCAGCAAATAACAGAAAGTCTCTATGTCTACATTTTCCTACCTCTGAGTCTCTAACCTATAGAGAAGTGTAGTGATACAACTTGAAACATCCCCTTAGGAACAAGGTCTAACTGGAGATTAAACTGAGGATGTTATCAAGATGAAATGAGCAATAGATGGGGCCCTGCACAGCCTGAGCTGGGGGGGGCAGCCCTGCCCACGGCAGGGGTTGGGGCTGGGTGGGCTTTGAGATCTCTTCCAATCCAAACCATTCTCTGATTCTATGATTCCAACATCTCTACTAATCTCTACTCTAATTCAGGGATTTCCAGTAGTGGAAGTGTAACAGCAGAACTTCCTCTGTCTATTCTGTGATTATAAGCTCTTGTCACATGTGCCCAGGGTTTCCAGGCTCTCTCTCCTGCAACTGTGAGACTGGGAGACTGGCAGGGCACGCAGCAAAACTCCTGTCTGTATACCAGCATCGATGGGAGCAAGGGATATAGCTGTTATAGCTGCATAAGGTAAACCAAGAAAAAAACAACAACAAAGCTATTTCTGTGCCAGATGAATGTCACGTTTATTTTTTACTGCTTTATGACTTACTATCCCACTACAGTATAAAATAAATATCCCTGTGGACCTGTGAATCAGCCTTGCCCTTGTTTTAATATAGGGGTTTGTATTTATGTTTGTGAGTATAATAACTTGTCCTCGACTGAAGGAGCTCTGTGATTTTTCTTGCTCTTTGTTAAATTTATTTTTGAGAGGTACACTTGCTGCTAGTTTGATACTTACATTTTCTTTTAGCATTGTGCTGAATTCAACCTGATAGCAGTGAGAGCCCTAGGCAGAAAATACCAATTTTATGATTGTATGGTAGGTTTATTACGCCTGAGTAAAATTTCCTAATTTGCTATTGCTAGTGTCATACACTGCTACAACTGAGCAAAAGTACCTTAGATGTTCATTGTGCATTCTTATTAATAAGACTTTCTTGCCTCTGAGCCCTTGCAAATCCAAAGTTGGTCAGTAGGAGATAAAAGGAAATATCAGAAAGGGATATTCTTAAGCAAGTTCTACGAGATTATAGGAATTTTTCTCACTAGGAAAACAGACCATACGTTTGGCAAATTACTAGGTTTTTTTCCCTATGTTCAAAAGTTTTTATGAAAAATAGTCAAAATAATCCTGAAGACAGACAGCAAGAAGAGTACTCTTCTTTTCCAGTGGAGATAGTTCAGCTATTGATTTTCACTTTTCAAATACTGTTAGCCATGAGAAAGCTATGGAAAAAACAGAGTCTGATGACTATGTGCAGTGATTAATGTAATTGCCTGCAGAACTAGGCCCCAGATATGTCTCCTATTTTCATCTCGTGGGCACTGTTGGTTTAGGAAAGCTATCAGATGTGTGGATTTCTCCTCCAGGTGTGTACTAGAACCACAAAATTATATAGGATGTAAAGGACCTCTGGAGGTCATTTAATCTAATGTCCTGTTCAAAATCAGGTACAGGCTAGATCTGGGTGCTGAAGGCTTAACGAGTCAAGCTCTGAGTATCTTCAAGGATGGAGGTCTCACAACCTTTATGAAAGAACCTGTTCTAGATTTTGACTACAATTTTTGTTACAAGATTTTTTTTCTAGCATCCAATCATAATTCCTCTTCTTGCAAGCAGTGTCTGTTGTCCTTTGTCTTTTTCTCTATGAATCTTCAAGAAGTGATGAGTCTTGTTCTGCTAGCCTCCCACTGGCCAGTTGAAGATACGGTCTGTCCTCCTTCCACATCCCAACACTGAACAAACACAGTTCTGTCAACCTCTCCCACATGTTTCTGTAGACAATGGCATAAAAAATAAAAGAAAGGGATTTGGGAAATATGTGGTAGAAGGGAGAAAGGTCATTGCTGGGCTGCCCAATATTAGATCAGATATATCCTTAACATATATTAACTTGTATCCTTGACACTAAAAATGTCAATATGTGTTGAGTGCAGGTTTAATTTTTCATTTGTTAAAAGTCTGTAGGAAAGAGAAGGGCTCTTCAGCCACAGTGCAGCCCAATGGAATACAGGTTTTCATGTCTCCTGGTATGTGTTCATATCTTCCAGGTTCCCACAATCACAGTGCTTTATGTATCAATGTTGCACTGCAAGCAGATAGCTATTTTGATCTTCAGGCACAAATTGGAATATTTTTACCCTACATATTTTAAAATATTCCAAACAAATGATATTTCTGTTTTGAGTTATTCTCCCCAGAGACATCAGTCTACATATTTAAAATCTAACCTCTTTTTTTTTTTTTTTCCATTTCTCAGTCTTCTAGATTCCTTTTCCCTCTATTTCATTAGAGACTACAATCTTTTCTATTTGAATAGAACTTGCAGCACACTATTGACCCTTTCATCAAGTTATGGAGAAGTCAATTGGGCAGTCTTTCCTGTACTCAACAAGAACATCCCTCTGCACTGTGCTGGTCTATCGTGACATCCTGCCAGCATTGCTCCGCTCTGCTTATAGCCCTTCACTGAGTTCATTACTGCTCTAACCTGCCATTCCATGCAAAACAAACTGCAGTACATTTCATTCTTCAAATAAACTATTAACCTGTATTCTTAGAGAGGGAAACTTTTCGAACTGTGTCCTACAATATAGATTGAGAATATCAGTAGAAATGAGCTCAAAGAAGTGTGAGGAAATATTACCAAGAAGTTAGGAATTAATGTTAAAGCATTACATGTCCTCTCCAGATTGATGCAGCTATATCCCACTTAAAATGTCAGTGCATATGCAGACACCATCTTCAGAGAACTTCTACTATATGCATACACGTATATATAAAGTTATGTTAATAAGATCAGCCATTTCTGTCTTTGCTCTGAATACTTTTGAGAAAGTGTAGGTGGTTTTCTGTAGTATGATGAATATCTTTTCAGATTAAGAGACTGTAAAAAGAGAACATTGACCTAAGAAGGGCCATCAAATGATATCGACAAAACAGTGAATGACTGCATTTCTTTGTGCATGGTTACTTCTTTTCCCTGTTTTTCAAGATACCTTGCTGTTTGTTTAAAAATCCCACTAGTAGAGTTTTTCTGTTAAACAGACAGGAACAGCCATACTGGATTGGACAGAAGATGCCCTAGGGTTAAGTCTTTATTGTCTTTTGAGATAAGCCTTAAAGCAACCTTACAGCCAGTGTGCTATGCCACATGGACTCACTCACGCTCAGCCACAGGCACATCAATCACACATCAGTCTTTCAGGGACATGCAGGCAAACTCCGAGCATGCCTCTGGATCCTGCTCTGCTCACTCATTTAAAACAGGCTTTGGGATCTAAAGATGTGTAAAGCAGTTGGTATCCCATTTCTTATGCAGTTGGGGGTTAGATGCTTCAAAGGAAGATTCCTGGCTATACTAATGGTGAAGAATTTTGAAATCAATTAGAATCATAGAATCATTGAATTATTTAGGTTGAAGGAGACCTCTGGATGCCATCTAATGCAGTCTGTTGCTCAGAGAGGGTCTGATTATATCAGTTTGCTCAGGGAGGTTTCTAATTGAGTGTTCAACAACTCCAAGGCTGGAGATCCCAAAAGCTGCCTGAACACGTTCCAGTGTTTGACTATCCTTATAATGAGAATATTTTCCTTATATCTAATTGGAATTTCCTGTGCTCCAAACTCTGCCCACAGCCTTTTTTCCCCCTGCTGTTCTGCCCATCTATTAAGAATTTTGCTCAGCCTGGCTCCATCTGCTCTGAGTCTTCTGTTCAGGTACCAACTTGGTTGTTCCTCCTAATCTAGTGTTGTCTGCAGACTTGCTGAGAATGCATATTGTCCTGCCATTGGGGTTAATAATGAGGACATTAAACAGTATGAACTTCAGTGTCAGCCCCTGAAGGGTGCTGTAGTTTCTGGCTGCCAGTTGGACTTTGCACCGCTGATCACAACATTTTGCTATGTTGTTTTCGCAGGGACTGAACTGAGACTGACCAGCCTTTAAGTGACCTGGATCCTTACGCCTGCAATTCCTGAAGCTGGATGAAGACCTGCTGAAATGTTCTTGCCCTGAGGCTCCTGTGGTTAACAATTATTTTATTCTTTATAGGTAAGAACTTACAAACCTCAAAGATAGTGTATCTAGACTTCCATTAAATAAAAAATGCTGCAGATTTCGTGGCTCTAAGAGTAAATTGGGTTAGCAAATTCATGGGTCTGAAACTGTTCCTGTCGATTGTTGTTCCTGAATATGAGCCAGTACCAATTTTTAGAAGTTCTACTTCTCACTAACACATCTTTATTAGGTTCCTTCAGAATCCCTTGCAATCTTCTCTGATCTTGCCAAATGAAATAATTTTCAACCATCTGCAAAATTAATTGACTGACTCACTGTTCACATTTTTTTTTCTCAGTGATTGTACTCATACAAAACACATGGGGTTCTATCAGACGTTGGTCCTATCATGTTCCCTGAGATGTTTTAAAAGACTATTTTTATTTAAATTTTACAAGATTAACTTATACTGAAATAAAACTCTATGATCTGCGTTTCTCCAGTTCCCTACCTTTTCTTTTTTCCTTTCTTTTCTTTTTAATAGCTGGAACAGATGTTACCCTGCAGGTCTCCAGTGGAGCTGCTGATTTTAACCAGAGATTGAATATTTTGATAGCTGTTAAATCCTTTCTGTCTTCAGCATCTGCAGAGCTTTGGAGAGGTACCAGCTAGTCCTAGGGAGTTGTTGTTTGCCAGTTTGTGCCAGCCTTGTTTGCTGTATACTTTTCATCTTCAGTCTCTGTTTGAGGCCCATCTTCATTACTTGAAATTACTGATCCTGGAAGGGTGAATGAATACTTTTGTTGTGACATGGTGGGAAGGGATTATTCAAAGAAGTTTATTTGCATTTTTGTTGTCTTTTAGTTCGTGGTCGTCTTGGGCTTGGAGATCACTAATTCACTTCTGACTTCCTGCTTCTGTAATACCTAGAAAGTTTCATTGGGTTTGTTGTATCCCGTGCAGTTCTTCTCCAAATTCCTGCTTTGCTCTTCTAACTTCTTTTCTGCACACTGTCACTAATGATTTTCCCTTTCCTGTTGACTTCTCTTCTCTTGGGTCAGATTTCTTTCTTCTCAGTGAGATTAAGTGCACGTCAGTAGATTTTTAACTTTTTTTACTTATCTAGCTAACTTCCTCAGCTACTGGCTTATATTTCATATTAGTCTTTCTTACATATATATATATATACATGAGATTCATTGTATCATTTTTCCCACAAAGTAAAACTTCTAAGATACTTCTGTTACTGCACAAAAAAATCCAGCTTTAAATAATGTTTTGTGGAAAACCCAGCTAATCATGAAATCTTTGGCTGTCAAGAAACGTGTTGCTCAGTCCAGTAAAGCTACTTCTGTTAATTCAGGATTCCGTTAATTAAGCATTCACTTCATCAATGGAGACCACAGTGGAAATGTCAGGAGATGAGGAAGTGGGAGATTTTCCAGCAAGAAACGTTTAAAGCAGTAACCCTGAAGTCAGCTTTAACAGTAACCAGAGAGCAAAAATTTCAAAGCGCTTGACAGTGGCCTTTAAGGTGAAGGATGAATACTGATCACAAATCAAGTTATCTTTTATTCTCTTGGAAAAGCTTTTGTAGCTACAAAAGCTAGTGGACAGCTCATCCCTCCTACTAGCCTTCAATTCAGTTGACACCTGTGCCACTGGGTCTACCCTGAGGTCAAGTTGAGTTCAAGCTGGGTTTTCACCCTTCTAATTTTCTCCCTGCATATCCTAAGAACTTCTCTGTACTCTCCCTGAATTTCCCATCCCTTCTTCCACAGGAATAAGGTTCTTCTTTTCTCTTGGAGCTTCAGGAAAAGCTCCCTGTTCATCCACGCCGGTGCTCTCCCCCACAGACTCATCTTGCAGCTCAGGGGGATGGGCTGCTTTTGCACCTTCCAGACTTCCTTCTTGAGGAGGGACCAGCTTTTCTGGACCCCTTTACCTTTCAGGAAATAATCCAGGTATGTATGGGGAGGCCTCTCAAGCTATGCGAAACACAGTTTGATTTCACTGCAGAGGGAAGCGTGCAGCATGCTTCACAGCTGGAAGGATCGCATTTCCTTCCTCAGTGGGTGCACCATTCAGAATTAGATGTGGTGCCAAGGACAGCATCCGGACAGGGAGAGCTGGGTGAGGAGTCTTACAAAACGCATGCAGTGCTGCTTGTAATGATGCTGAGTTTGGTCTGTGGTGCAGCTCAAAGTGGTGGCTGCAAAACATATGAGGCGAATTAATGGGGAATTTAAGCAACAATTACCAAATCAGAAATGGATAATTCCAGACAGCTGATGAAAGAGGGTTTCATACACACAGTTCACCTCATCTCATGCTTAATGGTTGGGCTTTGATGTTAGTGTATTTTTTCCTCCTTTGCCTAACAATTATTTATATTAATACTGAGATGATACTGCAGTCGTGTTTCTGAATCTTCCAACCAAATCCTTGTTTAATGTCATAGGCAGTGTTTCAGCCAGGTTTTCTCAAGAGAGTAGCTCTATTTCATGAAACAATTAAATTTAGATTTGCTTGGTGACCTAAAAGTCCTCAACTGGATTTCAAGCTTGTAAACACAGTGGGAGGTAAATGATTCCTGAGAAATGAGAACGGAGTCAAGCTGGGGATAAATACTCTGAATGGTAATCTCAGCCACAAATCCTGTTTCAGGAGCAGAGAGAATGCAGGCAAGGTGGTGATCCAGACTGAGAAGACATGAAACTGCAGTACTGGTTTATTAAGTCTAGCACAAGCATGTTAATCAAAGTCAGTGAAAGAAAAAAGGAGTTGCTGGACTGAAGTGATAAAATCAGATACAAAATCTGATCTGCTAAAACAATCTGCAAGAGGCAAAATTTCATTGTAGGGAGCACGGTCACAAAAAGGTAGAGAGTGCTGTGCTCACTTACACTGAAGCAAAAAGCTGTGTAACAGTGAGGGAGAAAATCAGTATCATATAGGAATAAACAAAAAGAGTATGTGCCAGCAGTAAGTCCTTTCATTCTGTTTGAACTCTAGGAAGCTGTGGGGACTGCACTGGGATCTGAATGCTAACTGCATTGCAACTCTTCTCAGGTTAAAGGTAAGGATCACCCCCAGACTGTCTGATTTTCCACTACATTCACATCAGTGCATATAAAAGCAGTTGTGCAAGATAAGAGCTATGCCTGAATCATAGAAACATATAATCGTTAAAAGGTTGGAAAAGACCACTAAGATCATCTGGTCCAACCATTCACCTACCACCAGTTAAACTATTCTTGGATATTCTATTTTAGGAGAGCCTCAGTCAATGTCTTGCTAGTTCATACTTGCCTTCTGCAACACTTTTTGAACAAACAGTTTAGTAATACATTCTGATGGGGGGACATAGCTCTGGTCTTTGGCACTATGTCTGACATTTTCCTTAACTTGCTAGCAGTACCTTACTCCCCTCCCATATACTTACTCTACCAAGCTTTCTCCCTGCTCTGATCCAAAGGATCACTGCATTTTCTGTTGTACGTGGCCCAAATCTTGGTCTTCAGCAAAATAAATATTTCTGTGTAGATGTTCACTGTTCCAATTGGTCTTTTCCATGGAAAGGATGACTAGGTTCAAGTGAAAACAGATTGTTGTAAAGTTTTTTTCCATGCCATATTTTGTCCCATGGAAAGGATGGAATAATGCTGCTCCACTGCCACACTTGTGCTGCTTTTGAGTTGTGTCAGGGAAGATATGCTGCCACAGTGAGACCCGGTGTGAAGGGCTCTTGCCAGTGCAGTGGCTGTTTCCTGAATGCAGTCCCTGTAAAGATGGGAAACAGATCTGACTGTCAATTCTTTTTCTGCTATTTTGTGACTGCTGGAACTTTTACTATTTGATGCAGATGCTCTTACTAAAACCTCTGTCAGTTGCCATCCCTAGGGAAGTGCTGATACTTGGCTGAGAGTAGAAAAGGGAAACCTCAGTTAGAGAAAGCGAGAAGCCTGGGGCAGGGAGCAGGGGGAGCACCCACCTTAGATTTTCCTGCTGGAACTAGCAGGGAAAGGCTTCATGCACTTCTCTTTCTGCTCCCTCTTTGCTGAGTGGGAGGCAGAACACTTCTCCCCAGACATCCCCTGGTGCCTTCTGACGTGTCCTGTGCGGCACCTCTGAAGCACACAGCAGTCCCTGCAGATGAGAGAGCTGTCCTTCCATGCTTTCCTGGGGACGTTCGAGCAGATTGAATTCTTCAGGGTGGTTACTTTTTGTCCTAATTACCAAGAACAGCTTTACAAGGTTACTCAAACAGTGGTCTATCCAGAGGAAGTTGTGTAACTTGTGACCTGATGGCACTGTGACTGACTCAGATGGGTTTTGAACGTTCAGATCTGGTGTTATTGGCTTTTGTTGTCCAATACAGTTTCTTTTCAACATGGGCAGAGTGTTGAAATATTTCTTCAGTACACTGCATCTTTAACATCACACAGGCAAACAAGAGCCTCACAGCTCCTCCCTTCAAATTCATGACAATTATTGAAATACCAAAAGAAACATCACCAGAAGGATTGTATTTTTCTTTCTTTTTTTTTTTTTTTTAATATATATATTTTTTCTCTGTTTACAGCCTTTAAATTTGTGGCTATAATGGGTTGACTCCAAGTGGCAGCTAAGTCCCCACTCAGTTTCTCACTCCTTACCTGCAGTACTTGGGAGAAAAAATTGGAAGAGCAAGAGTAAGAACAGGTTATGGTTCAAGACAAAGACAGTGCATGTATCCCCAGCTTTTATGGTTGAGCATGACGTCATATGATATGGAATTTTGTTCAGCTGGAGTCAGCTGTCCCTCCCAGCTTCTTTTGCAGCCACAGCATCCTCACTGGCAGGGCAGTATGGGAAGCTGAAAGTCCATGACTTGGTGTATGCACTGCTCAGCAGCAGTCAAAACACTGCTGTGCTATCAACATTATTTTCACCCCAAATTCAGAACACAGAACCACCCCAACTGCTATAATAACTCTGTGCTACCTGAGACCAGGACACCTCCCAACCCTTTCCTTCTCTCCAGCCTACTTTCAGTGGGGCCAGAAAGGGAAAAAAAGACAAGGCCTATATACCGTGCAAGCGCTGCTCAGCAAAAGCTGGAACACCAGTTTGTTATCACCACTCTCTTGGCCACCAATCTAAAGTAAAGCCCCAGAGGAGCTATTACGAACTCCAGCCTAGCTGGACTCAGTTCAGTCTCTGCCCCTTTTTCCATGTCATTTACATCATGGTCAGGAATGCCCCACTATCTAATGCCTCTTTGTCAGCCACACCTCTCAACCTCACCTTCAGCACATCTACCCATTCCGTGTGTAACATCTGTAAAATGTACAGCAAATATCCACCAGGTTCATTCAACTCTGCCTGTCCATGCCCACCCCTGGGCCTTCCCTTGCCCAAGCCCAGGCCCCCACACCATCCTGGGGCTGTGGTCCCTTTCCCAGCAAGACAACAGCAGGCTGGGCTTCGGCCCTTCACAGCCCTGCCAGGTCAGCCCTTTGCCCAGCTGAGCCCACCTGTGGCCCAAACCCACCCCAACTTGTGGGCCTGTCCCCCCCCAAGGAGACTCCACACCCAAGGTCTGCACCACTGTCCCTGACCGCCTTCCTGTGCTTGGGAACACAGGATGGGATCAGGTTGCCAGGGCCTGCCCTGAACTGCCCATGGGGACCCCCAACACTCTTGTCTTACAGGGTGCCCCTGGCCCATCTTCCCATGCTGTGTCACTGAGTGGCAGAGAACTCTTCCATCCTTTTAAAAAAATTGTTGCTGTTTTCAGCTTTTGTTTGTTTCTTACTTTCTGCATCCAAGCAGTGTTTCTTGCCCAAGCGTGAACCTTAGAGATGAATCTTTCAAAACAACAGAAAATAAAACCATACTTCACAGCAAAGTTGTGTTTGCACTTGTGAATATGTTGACAGAAAGGCCAACTTTCAAGACAGAAAGAAATTCAAGGGAACACAAGAGACACAGGAATAGTCTGTAGACAGAAATATGGCCTGCCCTTACGTATGAATGGGAAAATACTTCTTCTAATGTAATATGTAAATAATTGTAGATGACAACCCCTAAGAAATATCTTAGAAACAGTTGCTTTTTCCAACACCTTCTATTTGGTTTGGTTCAGGTTGTTGTATTTTATTCAGTTTTTGTGTCTCCTGGGCTGGATCTTATTGCCTTCTCTGGGCTGAACAGTTGAAACCTATCATTAAAATATTCCTTCTGCTAGATCTTTGAGAGCGAGCACTCAACCTCTGCAAATGCCCATTAGTTCTATATTTTAAGTTGCTGTGGAAGTTTGTTCTGCCGTGTCACATGCACAGTGTGCAAAGTGCAGTGTGAAGGGTCAGGCTGTGTCAGGTGGAATTCCCAGTCCGAACTGAACGTTGCTCAATTTTCCCACTGCCCAGAAGCATTTTGAGAAATGACCTTTCAGTCATGCCTTTAAGCAGGAATCTTCAGACTGTCCGACTTGATCCACCAGCCCTCACAACATGGGTATATGAAAGTTGGGGCCAGGACTTTATTCCAGACTACAGGATATTTTAGTACTGCTCATCAAAGCCCCTGGTTACTCTTACCAGTGTGGTGCACACCATGTTCTTAGAGAACATACTTCTAAACAACTTAGCTGGCCTTTCAGCATGTTCTGCTTCTCACCTGAGTTAACCATTAAAGAAGGCTGAACAAAGGACATTATTTTCCTACTGATGGCAAACAAATCCAAAGAGAATGGTATGGTAGAATTGACAAAGCAGCATGAAATAGAAAGAAGGAGAGCTCTGACACTGATGACTCAAAACCAGCAAATACTCCAAATTTCAAAGCCAGCGTAATTTGAAAACTGTGATGAAATCATAGGAGTATGTTTAGCAAAAAACACTGTGATTACCTCTTTCTTGACAGTCTGCTGCTTCATGGATACTTGATTGATATTATGTGCATTCATAGCAGTACATAGGTTGAGCAAGTGAGTTTCAAAGTACAAAGCTAAATGTTTTCGTAATTCAGTATTTTAGGATGAACATAGTGCAGGTGTGACCTAGAAAATCAGTTCTCTAGAAACATAGTCCATTTCTTTTGTTACATTTTGGCTTATTGAAGGATACAGGTAAGATTGCATGTTACAGTTATCATTGAAGCACATATTTTACATAGCATGTCTATTTAAGTTTAAAAAACATTTTACTTTTTTTTTTTTTTCAATATTGAAAAGATATTATGCTGATTTGTGGATTCTGGGCTATCATTTATTCACACTTTTATGTACCTCTGACTGCAATTCCTGCATATATTAATTCTCTCTTTAGCAGCTTCATCTGCAGGAAGAAAAATGGCAGCACAAGAGTTGTCCGATCTGCAGATTTTGCTCCTTGCAAACTCTGAAAAACATTTCAATACAGTTTTCCTTGTGCGACATCTAATACTGCTAAAAGCTGTGTTTTGTTCCCATTTCTAGAGATTTATTTACAGTATAAGGGAACCATCAGCTGCACTTCCTATCTCTTGTAATTTTTGCTCCTTGATTGAAGTTGCTGTTACATGGCTTCTCCTGGAAGCTGTTGGCACTGTCTGTGGTCTCTACCAGCACCATGATTTGGAAGGTACGACATTTCTGGCTCAATGGAAAGAAAGTACATGTAGTAGATGTAGAAAGTCATGCTTCCATGTTCTGACAGCACTTGGGTACAGGACGGCAGCCCTTTGGCACTGTGCAGCTGGGGGTGATTTAGAAAGAAGTTTGCCGAGGCATCTCCAGACAGTGTGGGAAATTCAGTTCACAAAGGGCTTAGAAATGAAGGATGTATATTCCTGTGCCCTTTTTCTGTTGCTGTGCTTTTTCTTGGCAGTGTGAAAGTAGGAAACAGTAACGGAAGGAACAGAAACCTGCAGATGATGTTCTTGCAAACAAAGTACGCTCATGTTACTCTTGAGATTTTCTCCTTGCAGATCGCTGAGTAGAATTCAGGTGCTTATGCATGAATGGCTAGAACTGTTTTAGATGCCTTGGGACACCTGAAACATTCAGAAGCCTGCAGACATGCCATGGATCCTACAGAAGATCTGTATCCTTTTGGAGAGAAAGTTACAGGCCAAGAGAAAAGCTGGGGAGGCTTAATTGGTGTTAGATGTCCTGTGCTTATTTGAAAGATTCCTGTCTACACTGTGTCTCAGGTGAGTGTCCTGTGTCTGAAAGGAGAGGGCAAAGAGTAGAGAAGGGAGGTTCACATGGATGTGTTGGTAGAAATGTTCCGTAGATTGTAGGTAAGTTGGCTCTTATCTTCACCATCACTGTTAGTAAGAAAACTATTTTGCATTGTATAGCACTGTATGAGTGTGCCTTTCAGTGCATGGATTGTTCTTACCGTGTTTGCTCTGAGAACTTGCCCCTTGCTCTACAGCACTGGTGACGTGAAAGAGGGGAAGGTTGAGCTCATCACAGCACCAGTGCTTTTTGTGAGAGCACTTATATAGTGTATGTTAGCCTCCAGAACTGCTGGATGTTCTTTCCCCAGGTCAGGAGGTACTGCTTAAAATGGAGATTGCTTATGTTACCTGAAAGCAAGTAAACTGTGTTACAAATACTGATGAAATGATTTAATCTTCTTCATTCATACAAATACAATTAAATCACTTTTCTCCACTCTTCCCTCTAATCCTCACATTGACACAGAGTCAGTGGGACAGTTGTTATTCTGGGGTTTGCTATCTGATAGAACAAAAAAATAAAGGACTTATTCATTACAGAATGGTTTATGGTCAGTGAAGCTCTGACTACCTGTTCTCTTTAGCTGTGCTGTATTCTCATGTCAGGAATGAGAAAATACAAACTTGTCCATTTCATTTCTCTTTTGGGAACAAAAAAAGTTGTACCAATTTTTGTTTGGACACGTGCTAATTTTTCTTCCTGCCCTAGGACAGAATGGTTTGGAAATGGCTTTAACAGAGTGCTTTGGAAACTGTTCCCAGCTAATGAAAGCTATTAAGCAGCCAGATCTAGCTGAAGGAGGATGGCTTTGGTAACCTGTGCAGAGCAACATGCTGGTTTTGCTTTGCAGTATAATTAGTCCCTGGATGAGGCACCCTGCTTTTATTTTAAAAGTAAAATATACGTGTGGTTTATGAAAACCAAGCATCTGCCACAGAGACACTAAAATATGTACCCTAAAATATCTTCTGCTAATACACTGCTAAGTACATTAAACAAATTAACAACGATCCAAACGGACATTTTAACACTGAAATTATGGTTACCTGTCACTTAACTCATGTATCTTCCCATTAACTATACTTCTGATATACAAAAATATATCTTCCATGTTTCTGAATCATCTTTTCATCTACTGACCACAAGACTTGCTTCATTCCCAGAATGAGCAGATCTCATACCTTTTTCTTCTCAATTCTTTTCTTCTTAATTTCTTCTTAATTTCCTCCTTAATTGTATAGGATTGCTTCCTCTTTATCATTGCGCAGTGATGTCTACCCTAGAAAAACAGAAGACCAGTTTGTCACCTGTCAGATGCTGGCAGAATAAGAGACGCTGATTGATGGAACGATGACTTGAATCTCCCCACATATGCCCAAACTGCCCTAAATATTCTTTTGGCCGTGGTATTTACAGGACAAAATGCTGGAATGTGGCAATAAAGGAAATGAATATGAAGGGCAGACTGACTTTTCTGCTGGTGGTTTTCGCTACACAAAAACTTAACTCCCAGGCGGTGACACCTTGTACTAATGAGAAGCACCGTTATCCAGGGTCTTTCTTAACAGCACAGGAAGCTTACTTGAAGTTTCAGCTTTCTCTCCCCTACTAATAGAAACTAGAAAACACAACTAATGCATTTGATAATTAAATTGCCAAGTTACTTCATGGGAAACCGCTCACACCACTTCAGCTTGTGTTCAAATCAGCAACCGGCTGGAGAAACGTGGTGTCTTTTCATCATTCTGTTGTCAAAGGGCAAGCTTGGAAAACAAACTGAAACATGCATGCTGGCTTTCTGTCACTGAAGAGGCGGTAGCAAAAAGTGAATGCTGACACGGACTTAAAGATTGGAGATCCTGAAAGTGAGGGAGGCAAGTTTTCCTAAGATTTCATTAGAACTCTCTGATAAGGTAAGGCAAGGCTGCACTTACAGGCACTGAAATTGTTGAGAACAGAAATAATTTCTGTTGAGAGTCAGCGTTGTAGTTCATGGGAGGAACTACTCTTAAAATCACCTCGTCTGAATGCAGTTTGATAGCTGGATAAGCTAATGGTGTGAATTAAGTTTCTGTCTGTACATTCCCTTTTATTTATTTGTTGATTTGTTTAGTTTGCTTTTCAGGGAGGAAGAGGCAGTAGGACAAGACCAGCTGTTTTAACATCAGGCTGTGAAAAACAGCCACCAAATAATGCAATAAATTATTCCTCTTGTCCAGTGAGCAGCACTATGGAACCACCTTCAGTGAGAAAATAGAGATTCGTCAATACAGAACATTTCACAAGGATTGTATTAAGAAATCTTTGAAAATAATTTGTTTCAACTTCATTTAGAATAAAAAATGTGTGCATTTTTTATGCTGCATGTTGGTGGTAAACTTGAGACACACACAAAATGAACATACTTCTAGATGTATAATAAGCCATGGTGCAAATGAGAAATCTTTTTTAAAAGAAATAGGTTGTTTTTCACTGAGGGCATTCTGAGTCTTCATTCTGGAAAACTATGGCTCTCATTTCAGTACGATTTTAATTGCAAAGTCTCTTTCAGCAGAAAAACAATGAACTGCTGGACAGGTAGATGAAGGTACGTGATTAATGGAGTTGTTACCTGGAAAGGGAAATATTCAGCCACATTAGAAGTCTAGCCTGTTTCTGTTTGCATATTTGGCAGCCTTAAAAAAAAAGACATTAACCAGTACTGCTGTGTCAGTGGGGTTATGTCATATTGTGTGGGGACACCAGTGGTTCTTCCCTATATAATATTCTAAGGTTAAAAAGGAGAGGGAGAGAAAAATAAATAAATAAATAAATAAAATCAAAATCAAAACCAAGTTGTTCATTTTTGCTGTTGTTTCTTTCAGTTCATAAATTAAAACATAGTTTTATGATGCTTTAAGACATGCGACCTTTGTCTGTGAATAAAATGTATCATAGAATCATAGAATCACAGAATAGCCTGGGTTGAAAGGAACAATGATCACACAGTTTCAACGCCCCTGCTGTGTGCAGGGCACCAAGCACTCAACCAGGCTGCCCAGAGCCACATCCAGCCTGGCCTCGAATACCTCCAGGGATGGGCATCCACAGCCTCCTTACTCTTCTCCAGTGTGAGAAATGCTATTGCTGGGCTACCTTTGAGTTTGTTCTGTGTCCTCACGATGTTCTAGTGAGGCCAAACATCTGCCAACCTGTCTAATTGAGCGTGGCTGACAGCTGTTTTTGCTTCTGGAAGTCTGTAAACCCACTGAATCTAACTAGGAGCACAGCGTAGTTGTGAGAGATGTGTGAACTTGCAGCCTAATTCCACCCTTAGCTGTGCAGCCCATCTGCCACTGCTGAGAGTGGCTTCTATTACTGTTGGTTCACATTTCGTGCTGTTGCCAAAATAATGCAAATTATTGTGTGAATATTTCCAGATTTGCTGCCAAGATAAGCAGAGCTAGCAGATAAATACCTCTTTGGCATCTGAGTTGCCAAGAGACATTGCTGAGCTTTGAACGAGCGTCAGCCACTCAGTGAGGAACCACCCACAGCTCCAACATGGACCAGATTCTCTCAGTGGTACTCATGTCTGACTGCACAACTGAGGAGCCTCCAAATTTAAGGCGTCTGCAGCAACTACATTTGAGTGTCTAAATGTAAGTGTCTGAATCTAGAGCTGAGCTACACAGCTTCTGGTCTGAAAGACTGTTAAAATTAAAGCCTGCCACCAAGCACTGTCTGCCAACATATTATGACACACTTTGTCATAGATGCTAGGGATGTGAGGAATTTAAGGGGGAAAAAGAGACGTGTAGATGTGTCCTAGTTTCATGAGAGACACATGCACTTAGACTGCTGAGGTAAACTTGTACAGTTCATAACTCAAGTAGTTTTTCAATTCTGAAGGCCATTCAGACTTTCAGACCCTTCAGTAAGGGTGATGGAGCACTGGAGCAGGTTGCCCAGAGAGGCTGTGGGGTCTCCTTCTCTGGAGACATTACTCAAAACCTGCCTGGATGTGTTCCTGAGTGACCTAATCTAGGAGTTCTGCTAAGGCAGGGGATTGCACTAGATGAGCTTCCCAGATTCCTTCAGCTATAAATAGGAAGACTGCTAAAAAAATACCCTTTTCACATCTCAGCCAGGATTCTCGCATTTATTTATTCTTAATAAATGATACAATCTTCTCCTCTTCTCTTCTCTTCTCTTCTCTTCTCTTCTCTTCTCTTCTCTTCTCTTCTCTTCTCTTCTCTTCTCTTCTCTTCTCTTCTCTTCTCTTCTCTTCTCTTCTCTTCTCTTCTCTTCTCTTCTCTTCTCTTCTCTTCTCTTCTCTTCTCTTCTCTTCTCTTCTCTTCTCTTCTCTTCTCTTCTCTTCTCTTCTCTTCTCTTCTCTTCTCTTCTCTTCTCTTCTCTTCTCTTCTCTTCTCTTCTCTTCTCTTCTCTTCTCTTCTCTTCTCTTCTCTTCTCTTCTCTTCTCTTCTCTTCTCTTCTCTTCTCCTCTCCTCTCCTCTCCTCTCCTCTCCTCTCCTCTCCTCTCCTCTCCTCTCCTCTCCTCTCCTCTCCTCTCCTCTCCTCTCTTCTCCTCTCTTCTCCTCTCTTCTCCTCTCTTCTCCTCTCTTCTCTTCTTTCTCCTCTCTTCTCCTCTCTTCTCCTCTCTTCTCCTTTCCCCTCCTTCCCTTTTTCCTTCCCTTTTCCTTTCCCTTTCTCCTTCCATTTTCCCTTCCCTTTTTCTTCTACTCCTCTCATTTTTAATTTCTTTTTCATTCCCTTTTTCCTTCCCTCTCTGTTTCCTCCTCATCCCCTCTCCTTTCCCTTTTCCCTCCTCTCCCTTCTCCTCCCCTTCTCTCTTTTCATTTTCTTTCCTCCCCTCCCCTCTCCTCCCCTCTCCTCCCCTCTCCTCCCCTCTCCTCCCCTCTCCTCCCCTCTCCTCCCCTCTCTTCTCTTCTCTTCTCTTCTCTTCTCTTCTCTTCTCTTCTCTTCTCTTCTCTTCTCTTCTCTTCTCTTCTCTTCTCTTCTCTTCTCTTCTCTTCTCTTCTCTTCTCTTCTCTTCTCTTCTCTTCTCTTTTTTCTCTTCTCTTTTTTTCTCTTCTCTCCTCCTTTCCCCTCCTTCCCTTTTTCCTTCCCTTTTTCTTCTCCTCTCCTCTCCTCTTCTCTTTTCTCTTCTCTCCTCCTTTCCCCTCCTTCTCTTTTTTCTTCCCTTTTTCCTTCCCTTTTTCCTTCCCTTTTTCCTTCCCATTTTTCTCTCCTCTCCTCTCCTCTCCTCTCCTCTCCTCTCCTCTCCTCTCCTCTCCTCTCCTCTCCTCTCCTCTCCTCTCCTCTCCTCTCCTCTCCTCTCCTCTCCTCTCCTCTCCTCTCCTCTCCTCTCCTCTCCTCTCCTCTCCTCATTTTAAATTTCTCTTTTTCATTCCCTTTTTCTTCCCTCCCCTTTCCTCTCATTCCCTCTCCTTTCCCTTTTTCCTCCTCTCCCTTCTATCACAGAATCACTCCCCTTCTACTCCCCTTCTCTCCTTCTTCTTTTCCTTTCTTTTTTCTCTTCTCTCCTTTGGTTTTCTCTTTTTCCTTTTGTGTCCTTTTCTTTTTCTTTCTTTTTCTTCTACTGGCTCCACCGTTGAAGGCAGAACTCTCTTATTCTCTTCCACGTCTCACTAGAAAATGGAGATTCTCAAGTTGTGACTGAGTAATTTCCACCTCACACAGACTTTGAGAGGAAAAAAGAGAAGCTGCCTCCTCCCTGGATCCCTCTGGCAGAGGCAAGCTACAACAACAGCAAAGGCAGGAGTGCCAGTACCTGTCTGTGGGTCCAGGCGGCCGGGAGAAGTTGTTCATCACGGCCTCAGTGTGACAGCGGGTGAGGATGACCACGGCCTGGCACAGGAAGGGCACGAACGTGCTCTGCTGCGTAGATGACGCGCAGCTGCGCAGGATGTAGAGGATGGGTGGCACCTGGAAGAAGAAGGGGAGAAGGAATGACTTGCTGCATCCTGGACTCCGCAGGGCCTGACCATGGACATTCAGCGCGTGAGCAGTGCCTGCTCCCTTGACATGCTGCAACGCCTAAGCCTAAATTTCAAACCAGCCCCCCTGTCCAAGCCCTGGCTCTGCGCTCAGGCTGTGCTGCTTTAGTACCAGAGGCAGACGGCACAGGGCATGGTGCAACAGCCAGAAACAAACCAAGACACGTGGAAGAAAGTCTCTTACGTTCCAACAGATGTCCTTCCCGTGCATCTGCAGAAAGGTGGTCACCCACTTCCCAGCAGCACGCACGCGCACTCCTGTGGCTTTCCGGATGGTCTCCTTGGTGGCCATCATGAAGTCGACGGTGCGTTCGACGGGGAAGTTTCTGCACACGATCTGCAGAGAGATGAGAAGCAGGAGAGATCCCATCACTGCTCTGCGCAGCTCTTCAGAGCACAAAGCAGGCTGGAGGGCATTCTTAGCTCAGTGGCTTGCCGGCCATTCACAACGCTCCTGCTGTCCGTACCCTGCTATTTACACGGAAGGCGGCTGAGCCTTCGCTCAGCTTCTGCACCCATGGTGTCTGCTGACATGCAAAGCCTACCTCCCAGCAGCCACAGTCACACATGCACGCAAGTGCACACACACACACACACACACACACACATCATGGAGTCAGCCCCTTGCACTGCGTGCCTGAAGGCCAGCCATAGCTCAGAGCCTCCTGCTGCTTGCTGAGAACAGCGGTCTCAGGGTGACAGCTCATTTTGGAAACGGTGTGAAAGGCTGGGAGCAGCACAGAGTCGTGCAGAAGCCTCCGCACAGAGATCCCACCACCCCTTTCTGGGTCCACTTACCATGGCCATTTTGGACGTGGTCTGGAGCTGAGAGACAGTGCTGCAGGCATGCAGTCCCTCAGACAGGCTCCCGATGTCTCCTGGCTCCCTGTTGGCTGCTTTGGCTGGAAAGAGCCCAGGGAGAAAAGGGAAGTCATGCTTCTGGAAATGGAACCGCTCTCCACGGGGCAGAGACAGAGGACAGGGTGGGGACGAGAAGAGAGCTGTGCACGGTGCCTCTCCCTCCTGTAAACAGGGCCCAGCCCGTGGGGCTCTGGCAGTGCCACGGAGGAGGGCAGAGGGCTGGTGCAACCTGCTCTGCTCACCTTGGATTCGGAGAAGGGAGCTCAGACAGGAGGCAGCCAACTGGCGGGATGCGGGCATGGGGTCGCACGTCAGAGGCGCCAGCAATCCCACCAGGGAGCCAAAGTGCTCGCAGGCATCTGCTCTCTGCAGGGGTGAGAGGCAGGAAGAAAGCTGTAGGCAGCCCCGGCTCTCCCTGGCTTCTCCGCCTGTGCCTTCCTCACGCCGTGGCACAGCATGCACAGCTGGGCAGAGCTCGCCTTCCAGCTCAGGGGCTCTGGGGAGGGAGCAGGGGGCATGCGGTGGGGCTCTTTACTCACTCGAAGCTCTTCGCAAACAGCCAGCAGCTGGGAGCAGGTCTGCAGGGCCCTCTTGCGCTCCCACACGTTGTCTGAGACCATGGATTTCTGCAGGACCTGGGGTAGAGCATCTGTCTCACTGAGGACGTCTTTGCTTTCCCTCCTGCCGCCCCTCTCCCTGTCCCTCCTTCCCCAGCACTTTCCCCCAAGGCTGCCCTGTGGCTCCACGTGGCCTCCAGCCTCACTGAGCACCGGCACTGCTGCCCCCGCTCTCTGCAGTCATCCTGCCTGCCAACCCGGGAGCTTTTCCTCGGCTGTGGCCTGCCAGGGGCTGGCTCCTGCCTTTCCCCTGCAGGGCCCATCGCTCTGCCCATTTCTGAGCTTGCAGTGAGCTGGCACATCAGCAGGAGATTGCTCCCCTCTGATCACCCTCTCAGTCCCCAGATCTGCCCCCACTACTTACAGGCACCATGCTTTCTCCCTTGCCCCACACATACTCACATGCACTATGTTCTGAAAGAAGCCGCCGCTGGGCTCTGTCTGGAGCAGAACCGCCATGAGCCGGCCCAGAGCTTTCAGGGACGTTTGCTGAAGCTGAAAGCAGAAGAGGGCAGTGAGGTTTAGCATCACGGCTGCTGCCAGAGCACAGGCTGTGTGTGCTGAGGTCGGGTTTGACCGAGAGGTGGCCGGGAAAGTTACGGCAGGTTACCTGCAGGTACTGCGCTGCGTGCTGTGACTTCCTGATCTTCAGCATCATTTCTGCTGAAGGGTGCGTCACGATGTTCTTGCAGCACAGGACCAACATCTCCCGCATGTCCTTGCTTTCGAAAGTGGGCTTCAGCTTGCTGACAGGAGGAAGAAAGGAAGAGAAATCAGAAAGGGCCTTTAGCAGTGCTCTCCAGACTGGTTCAGACAACATCTGACTTTCTCCTAATCGACAGCTACCAAGCCAATACCCCCAGCTCCTGCTGCTGAGCACTGTCTTCAGTTCCAGCAGCGCCCACCTCCTCCCCAGCAGCACTGAACCAGCTCCCTCTCTGAAGGGAAGGAGACCCCAACTCTTCCTTTCTCTTCCCTGCCAGGGGACAGGAGCACCAGGGCCTTTCTCCCTGCCCAGAACCTCAGCTCTGCTGGGCACAACAGCCCAGTCTTCACTCCTATAGATGCGGCTCCTCACCCCCTACCCCCTGCAGGCCTTCAGGAGCTACCCAAAATGGGGACCTTACCTCAACTGCTCCAGGGCCAGAACCACCTTGAGGGGCACTGGGGAGACAGGGATGCCCAAATAATATTTCTTCAGCAGGTCCTGCAAATCCCAGAGAGACACTGTCAAGGTGGGCAGGGGGCACACGAGAGCTGTTCTACCCAGCCCTGAGACAGACACAACTGCCACACATCAGCCCCATCACTCCCATGTTTCCCATGGAAGCACTGCAGGCTGCAGCAGCTCGACAGCTGGTGCACCTAGCCCACTGCCCAGCAGCTGCCTCCAGCACCCAAAGTCCCCACCAGCTGGAGACGTGTGGCTGATGGAGACCTGTGTGCCCCCAGGGAAGCGGGCCGCGTGGCGCAGCCCAGAACTCTGCAGGCAGCCCTGCCTCTAGGCACTCACCATCAGGATCTCCAGAAGCTTTCCCTTCAAGGAGGGATTAAAGCATGCAGAATCACCCACGACTGCTTGGAAGGCAGAGCTGAAGTCGGTGATGCTCTGCACCAGTGCGAGGTTGTTCTGCAGGTCCTGAGACCCAAGAGAGAAGAACATTCTTTGAACTGCGGGATGGGACAAGGGCTGCAAGGGGGACACGTGGGGGCAACGCTAAGGGAAGGGCTTGGGTCTTCATCTGGGCAAAAACCATTCCCCGGGGGACCTTTGGAAAGGGAAGATCCCTCTCAGCATCCCCCCTTGTGGAGGGGCTGCAGCTGGGCGCTCAGACACCCTGGCACGCTTTGAGCTCTCACCCGGCAGCTGCAGCTGTAGAGCATCAGGATGTTGCCCACGATGTCTCCCTCCAGGTGGGCGAGCAGCTGTTCCTTGGAGGCACGCAGTGCCAAGCTGCCGTGGGCGAGCACGAGAGCGCTGCGTGTGGCCTGAGCTCTCGTGCTGTCCAGCTCCATCTGTGTGGGAAGAAATGCCTTGAGACACTCGCTCAACGGCCCCCAGTGCCCCGCGATGCACCTGGGCTCCAGGGCAGAAAATAAGGCAGAAGAATGCCAAGATGGAAACCCGTAACGCTTTACCTTCTTGCGCCTGGAAATCCTCGCGTTGCGGCCTTTGCACAGCCTGGACGCAAACGTGGTGAGCGTGGCCAGGACTGCTTGGAAGTTACTCTCAGCCGCGTGGCTCAGAAGAGAGACCATTCCCTGCACAAAAGAACAAGGGGCAGTTGGCACAGGCCTGAATCTACAGATCCTCTCCTGAGGAAAAGGGCAGCAGGGAGGAGATGGAAAGGCGCGGAGCAGGGCCAGGAGAAGCCCTCTGCCCCAGGGACGGAGCGGGGATGCTCGCAGGAGCTGGAGGAGAGCAGGGCTCACCTGGGCCTCACATGGGTCCTCCGCGTTTGCTTCCTCCAGGTGCTGCAGCAGCTTCTCCTGGACGTGGAGGACTCCCTTACAGGCTCCCAGCACTGTGCCCAGAGCCTTGTACAGGAAAGACTGCAGGGGAAGGGAAGGAAGAAGTTGAGATGTGGCAGCAGCTTAACCTGTTGGGGAAGGGCCAGGTGGAAGGAGCCACGCTCCCCGGGAGTCACTGAGAGCAGCTGCAGGGTTGAGCTTTATCCATCCCTGGGCAGCTTGCAGGGAAAGGCCCTCTGGGGGCACAGGCTGGGGAAGCAGCATCAGCATCCCGCGTGGGCAGAGCACCAGCCGCAGCCCCAGCCCCAGTTGGACACCTGCAGCTGCACCGCTGGGTGGAGCCGGGGGGAACTCACCTTTTCTGCAGAGCTGCTGGCAGAGCTGCTCAGCCACCGGCTCAGCTCACAGCTCAGGGCCTCGATCCAGCCCTCATCCCGTATGGTGTCCATTGACGCCCTGAGGAACTGTTGGAGAACAGGAGAAGACGATGTTCCCTTGCCCTTTGCCTCTTCCCTCAACCCCAATTGCTGCAGCCCTCTGGGGAGAGGTGTCTGGAAGAACAGTTCCTCTCCCAGCTCCCCCAGCATTCCCTCCCTTAAAGCCACCTGCCCCCCTTCTCCTAAGACCCCCCTTGGGCTTGGGACAGAGCGGAAGAGGCAGCGCCTCAAAGGCTCCTCAGCAGCACTGGAGAGGCTGTTCCTGTCCCGTGGTGGCTCATATGGGAGCGGGGCTACTTGGGGCAGGCAAGCACTTCTCTGCACCCAGCAGTGCTGTACCTTCAGCAGACGGCGCTCCCACCCTGCAGTGTCCAGGAAGCTCTCATCTTTCCCTGCACAGCAACAGGAAGAAAAAGACCCTTACTTGGGATCAAGGCACAGAAGAAGAGCTGCTGCAAACCTGGCTTGGCCTGGGCACTTGACACTGCCAAGCTGGGACGCGCACCCCCTCCACCATGACCTGTCCCTCCCCACAAACACTGTCCCCGCAGGAACACAGAACTAACTGAGGGGACGTGAAGGGCCCATCCGTGTCCTGGAAGGGGCAGATCCCCACGGGGAAAGATCCCCGGGCCTCAGCGCTGTCTCCCTGGAATGGGAACAGCAGCAGAGCAAGCACTGGGCTGCAGGCAATGCTTCCCCTCTGCCACCCTGCAGAGAGAGCTGCATTTTCACTCCCGCCCTTCCCTGCCTCCGCCTCTCCCTCCCCACCAGCACTTTACCTTGGAGACACTGCAGCAGCAGGGGGATCTCAGCGGCCCACATGGCCCCCACAGCTCTGTGGAACCTGCTGTGGAGGTTTTGCATCAGCTGTAAGGCAGCGGCCTGGAGTTCGCTGCCTGCAACAGGGCTCCCTGCCACCACCTGAGCGAGAGCAAGGAGAAGCAGGGTCACTTCTGCAGCAAGAGCAGCGGCTTCCCCCCAGGATGGAAGCAGCCAACAGCTCTGCCCTGGCGGGCAAGGAGCAGCCAACAGCTCTGCCCATGGCCGTGCTGCTTCCTCCCGGGGGCTGGTGGCACTGGGCTCTGGAGCATCTACTCACCAGCAGGCGCGCCAGCAGTGTCTGGGGAGTCAGTCGTGGGCCTGTGAGGAGAAAAAAGTGCTGAGTCAGACTCCAAGACGCTCCGTGCCCAGCCACGCGCAGCTCCGCTGTCCCTTCTGGGTGGTAGCACAGGTCAGCAGAGCTCACTGGCGGAGCTTCTGCTCCTACCTTGAAACATGGAGCTGAGGAAATGGGGATCCAGCTCCTCTACTCGCCGTCCTGTCAGATCCTCTCTCTCGGCCAGGGCTCGGACACAGCGCGAGACCGGGATCAGCATGCCGGTGTGCTGGGCTGGCACCACGAACAGCAGCAGCCGTGGCCACAGGAGCTGTCGGGAACGAGGCAGTTGAGCGTGTCAGCATTCCTGCCTCCGCTCAGAGATGAAGAGGACTCTGAATTTCCCTGAGTCTTGCGTGCTTCAGAGCACGCTGGAGGAGAGACCTGGGGTGGTGGGATGAGGAACAGGTGGTGCGAAGGCGAGGAGCAGCAGCAGGGCAGATGTGACTTACTTTGGACATCCCTGTCGCAGAGACGTCCAGAGACCCCAGGATGTCCATGCAAAGCTCCTGCAGAGCTCCTTCTTCCTGGGCTTCCCGGGCAGAAAGGTCTCCAGCTGCCTGCACAACAACGGTGTTGAAACCCGGTTACCTCAGTTCTCAGGAGCCTCTCAGGAGGCTCAGGTGCGGCCCCAGCGGTGCTTCTGTGCCACCCTCTGAGCAGCACAGGTCTTCCCAGAGAAGATGCTGCCCACTGTCCTTACCCTTCTTCCAGCGGTGCGGCTGAACTCAGTGAAGATGTGCCCCACCACATCCCAGGCTGAGCAGCTCCGGGTGTTTGAACTGAGCAGGTCCTTGATGAAGTGCAGAACTGCCGTCCTCACCTGCCAGGGGTCGATTGAGGGTGTGATTTTTCTGGTCAGAAGGCAAAGGGAAGCCACCTGCTCATCGGGGCAGCCTTTGGGCACGAGCAGAGACAACAGGAGCAGAGGAGAAGCCTTGGCTCCTGAGGTGAGGGCCAGGCCGTAGCACCAGGCTGTGCACTTTCCAAGCACAGCACAGGGACCTGCCCGCTCCACTCTGCCTGCTCTCCCACAGGAGCCATCGCGACCGTGTGGTCAATGCCCCAGCACCTCTCTAGTCACCCCAGCCCTGCCCGTGTTGGCAGCAGCATCACCACCCCAAAAGAGCTTTCTTTTCCCAAAGCAGCTCACCCGGATCCTGAGGTCGCTGCACAGACACTGCACAGCCTCAACCACTTGGGGCAGCTTCTCCATCATCATGGGCTCTGCAAGAGATGCACAGAAGCATGAGCGGAGCCACAACCCCGATGGCAGAGGGGATCCCTGGAAGTCCCAGCCTGTGGTACTGACCATCAGAGCGAGCCAGAGCACCGAGCAGACCCAGTGCTGCCACGCGTCCAGCCTCCCAGTCCTCGCCCAGCTGTGACTGCAGAAACAGGACCATTTCCTCTGGGCAGATACGGGCTGCAGGGAGGAAATCCCACGCTATGTTAGCAAGAAACTCATGCCCATTCCTGAGGTTTGTGAGAGAGGCCCTTGTGGCAAGGGCACTGCAAGCATTGCCAAAGCTCCTCTCCTTACCCTGCAGCATGATGCAGTGGGTCAGCTGTACACGATCAGCCTCGCTGTGCTGCTTGGTGTTGTCATAGAGCTGTGGGAACAAAGTCCATATGAGAAAATCACATCAGCACTGAGGACGGAAAAGACGCTGTGCTGCTGCTCTCATCTCCCTGGGCACTCTCAGGAAGAGCACAGGCAGACAAAACCCAGCCTGCCTCACAGCATCCCCGGGGGGACAGGCACGGCTCTGGAACAGCCATGAGCATGCAGGAGCCAAGGCTGAGCTGCATTAGTCAGGGGCTCAGACCTTTGCAGTCCTCCTCAGACTTAGCCAAGAGGGAAACTGCTGTGGGCACAGGGATAGGCTCCCCTTGCCTGGTAGAACACGGCACTCGTGACGTCCAGAAACCTGTCCTTCTGGATGACAGACTCAATGCCCTCTAAGGCCTCCAGGAAGACAGTGAGACTCTGCAAGAGACCAGGAGAGGAAGAAAGGGATGAAGCCACATCTAGCCACTTGGGAGTGGAGAAATTGCCTCCCAATTGTTTCTCTGCAGGGAGAAGCTACTGAACAGGTGGTTTATCCCCCACCTCCCAGCAGCACTGAGAGTCTCTCTGCTCTCAGTCGAGCCGTGTTTGGGCATCATTTGCAGGCATTTCCCACCCAGCAGCCCTCTTCTCCCCCATCAGATGCAACTGGATGTGGTCCCCCCAGTTGCTAGCACAGAGCTCCTCAGGCTCTCAGGCACCCATTCCTCCTTTCTCCAAGGGCTCCCCACCTCCTCCCTGCACCCCCCAACCCCTCGTGGCACTTGCACTGGCCCCATGTCTACCCTGAGCCCTGCACAGCGTCTCACCTTGGCCACCCTGCAGGTGTCTTGGATCTCCTGACACGGGTGCACGAGCCAGAGGAGCTGCTCCCAGACGTGCTCTTGGTGCAGCTCCTCTTGCAGGAGAACATCCAGCATGGCAGCCACGGCCCCAAGGACGGCCTGTTTGTCCTGGAGAGGGATGGCAGAGGCCCGGCATCAAAGACCGAAGGTCTGCCCTTCCTACAGAGAAGGCTTTCTCTTTCCCTTCCCCTTCCCCTTCCCCACACCCCCACGCCCAGCAAGAGATGGGCTCGCTCTGGAGGGCAGGCAGGTTTTCCCCGGACCCTCATCCCCAGCTCTTCCTGCCACAGTGCTGTGACATGCAGCTGCTCCCTGCCACAGAGCCACTTCAGGGCCCTTTGCAGAGCCAGCCCACTCCCTCCCATCACTGCTCAGCTGCCAGCCCACTGGGCACAGACAGAGCTGCCACATGGGTGCCCCCGCTGCCACCCTGGGCTGGGAGCGCAGCAAGGCTCACCTCCTCCTCCTGGCAGTCCTGCCAGTTCCTCAGCACAGAGAAGAGCAGCTCCTGAAGGTTCTCATAGATCTGCTCTTTCTCCATGGCAGGCCAGGGGCATTGGGATCCAGAGGACAAGTGAATCTTCACTCCTTCCAGCCACTGTTTCACAACTGAGAAAACAAAATTAAAGAAACATATATGAATAGTAATTGTTATTTTCTGTGTTTAAAGAGAGTGAGAGAAAAGGCAGCCTGTGAGAGCCTGCAGCAGGGCGAGGTGCAAGGGCTGTCCCGAGGCCCCCTGCTCTGGTCCGGCACTCACCAGCACAAGCGAGGCGCAGGGTCCGGCCGCTCCTCACCTGGCCCACCACACTGCGCAGGCCAGCCAGCATCAGCCACGTGAAGGGGATGCACTGTGGAGCTGCAGAGAGGAAGGAGAGGTCCACAGTCAGAGCCCTGGCAGCAACAGAGGAGGGGGCGAAGCCCTGCATCCCCCAGAGAGGAAAGACCCCTTTCCCCAGTTGTCATAGGTGTAGGGTGGCTGAGAGCACTCTACCGTAGATGCCGAACAGTTTGCTGAGGGTGATGAGCACGAAATCCTTGGATACCTCACCGATGGCCTTCAGCTGGCCCTGGAGCTCAGCCATCACCAAGCTGAAATGCATCCGGGCCAGAGCCACCAGGACGTTGCTGGCAGCCGTCCTCACGTTGTCCCTGACACCCTGAAAAGGAGTCACTGGTGACACACCGTCCAGGAGACTGCCTGAGACCCTGGGAAGGGCTGAGCCACCGCCGTCCACCAGCACAACACCAGCACGGGCAGCGGCTCCCTTTGCCTTTGGCTGTAACCCCTCACCTGGGCTGCCGTCAGGTCCCGGGACACCTCTGCCAGCAGCCGGTTCACCACTCCGCACGGCGGGCGGCTGTCGTCTTCCCACAGGGCGCCCTCCAGCTCGCGGTACACCTGTGCTCGATCACCCTGGGGACAGGGACCAGTCATGCTTTGCTTTGCCCTTGCTCTCGGGGAGCCGCCCACTGCCACCCATCACCGTGCCGGTGTGGTGCCGCGGCCCGGCACCCACAGGACCACGGCACTGCGCCACGGCAAGGATTCACGGCCGGACGTCCCCAGCTCACCTCCCGGTCTTGCAGGCGCTGTTGCAGCACAGTCACAGCGGAGACAGGGACAGGGCTCGGCACCCTGCTTCTCTCCCTGCGACGCGTACGTCTGGGCACGCAGCCCACACAGGCAAAGAGACCTGGAAGCAAAGAGCGGAGCAGCTGCCGCCGGTGTCGCTCGGAGCCAGGGCCGAGCATCCGGCCGGCTCTGGGAGGAACGCTCCTCCAGCCCCACGGTTGGCGGGGACGGGGGAGGGAGCTTTCCCCTTGCTGGGGTGCCGGGGAAACCACGGCGGGCAGCTGCGCTCAGCAGAGCGAGGACGGTGCTGCCGGCGCGGCCTGAACTGACTCTGGAGGCACACGTGCGCTCGGGCGGCGTCACGGCGTGCGGAGAGGTGGAGGGACTCACCTCGAAGGGCTCTCAGCCGCTCCATGACAGCAGGAAATCTCCAGGTAGACGCAACGCTCTCTCTGGTTCCGCTTCCTGCGGGTCCCACAAGCGGACTGAGCCACCGCTCCCACCGCTGCCACGAGGGCGCACGAGGTACCACTGTGACATCACAGCGCAGTGTCACCTCACAGGGAATGGCTGGGGACCAGGCAGCACGCAGGGCAGCCCTGCAGGCCCCCAAACGCAGCATGTTCTGTGATGCACTCGGCTCTGGGGTTCCGGTTCCATGCGGAATTCCAAGCAGGGAATGACCTCAGCTGAGGGAGAGCCTCTGCTCTCCCTTGTGAGAAAGGAGGAAAGATGATACATGGAAAGTATTACACACACTAATCTCTATTGTAGAAAATGCTGGCATACAAAATAATCTCCTTTATTAAAAAGCGTACAGTTAAGAGTCCAGCCCACATGAAGATAGAAGCTTCACTTCTTTTGGTGTCTATCTGGAGCTCTGCTGCTACATTTCTAATAACATTAGAAACATGACAAACCTAGCTAGCAACACTAACCTTAGAGTCTAAACCATGAAAAAGAAAAGGGAAGGCAGCAATTTCACATTTCCACTGCTGTCACCGTCCAAGGAGGTGACTAGGCTGCATTATTTTCAACAGCTGAAGTCATCAGGGCCCAAACTGTTTAACTGTAACTCTGAAAGTCACAATTAATACAGTACAAATACAAGTATTCTGCTATGCAGTGTGTCCTGACTCAGACTGAAATTAAAACATGACTGTACTGTACTGGAACAGCTGCCCAGGGAGGTTGTGGATGCCCCGTCCCTGGAGGTGTTCAAGGCCAGATTGGATGGGGCCCTGGGCAGTCTGGTCTAGCATTAGGTGGAATGGTGGTGGCCCTGCATGTGGCAGGGGGGTTGGAGATTCATGACCCTTGAGGTCCCTTCCAACCCTGGCAATTCTGTGATTCTGTGATTCCTTGATAAAATTCCTTACTACCTTCAGTTTTATAGCCAAAGCAGTGTTTGAGCTGGTAATGTATTCTTGAACAGCACTGCTGCCTTTAGCATTTGTATGTTTAGATATGAAAAGAGAACTTGGTCATTATTTCACGATGAGAGAACCTTGATTTCACACAACAGAATTACAATACTGTAAAATGCCACTGTAAGAATGTGGCTTTTCTTCTTTCTTTTTTTTTTTTTTTTATTTTTTTTTTATTGCAATGGTGAGTGTATGATTGATTCAAGATAAACATTTTTTTGTAAGTCAATCTCTATACCTGTTTTGAAAAATATGTGTTTTTATTTCTCATTATTTAAAAATTGTCAGGCGTGAAGAATCAGGAGGTCACTCATGATACAAGATCAGTAAATATCTCATATCAAGGTTAGAGAACATTCTCTCTGTACATTTTAACAGAGGAGCTGCATCTGTACGTAACTGTAGCTACACACGATGAGCTTTTCTTGAAGGTAGGCAGGAAATTTGGTCTGCCCTGGAACAAAAATCCAGTCCTGTTTTGACTGCTATACTTTTCACTGAGATAAAAAAATGGCATCATTCTGCAGGATGAACTAGATATACGGAATTTGGCACTGCCCTTAAATTTTGTGTAGTGAACTGAGGGACATCAGAGCTTTACAGATTTCTACATATTCTCATGGAGAAATCTAGAGAGATCACAGGACGTAACACTGAGCTTCCAAATGAATAACAAAACACTGATGTTTTTCAGAAGACCAGGAGCTGTAGAGGACCGAGTAGCCTGGCTAGAAAAAGAGTGCACTGAATAACTGGATGGATTAAATGAACTGCAGTGTATTTGCAGTGTTTATTCTGGAGTACTGCAGGACTTGACTGATTTTTGGCTTCCTATGAGGAGATACTACAGCATTTACATTCTGATTAAATCATAGAATCACAGAATGGCCGGGGTTGAAAAAGACCACAATGATCATCTAGTTTCAACCCCCTGCTCTGTGCAGGGCAGCCAACCACTAGACCAGGCTGCCCAGAGCCAAATCCAGCCTGGCCTTGAATGCATACAGGAGTGGGGCATCCACAACTTACTTGGGTTTTCACTTTCTGGTAATATTCCAGAGATGTCATGCAGCCGGGAGGAGAGGACCAAAGTGACACCTGATGAGGACCTGCTGAAAACTGAGAGATTCTTCAATCTGTGTTTGTCTAGTCTGAACTATGGGCAAACTGTCAGGTGGATCCTCAGGGTCCAGAAGAATGTGTGATTGCCAAAGTGAAAGACAATTTGCTGATAGTCCATGGAAACAGGAATCCTCCTGGCCTCTGGCACTCAAAGACAAAGAGAACAGGAAAACCAGATGTGTTTCCCTGCCCATGGCAAACACCTGCCTTTCCATCCTTCCTGATGCCCACAGACGCCAGCAGCTGATGCCCTCAAGGACAGCCAGCCTGGACTTATTTTCATTACATATCTTTGTCCTGCTGTCCTTCCAGAAGCTGGGACATTTCTCCATCTCAGCAGAAGAGGGCAGAAGGGGTCCAAGGTGAGGGCATACTCTCCTCTATTTTTCTGGCACTCAAAGACAAAGAGAACATGAAAACCAGCTGTGTTTCCCTGCCCATGGCAAACACCAGCCTTTCCATCCTTACAGTCCTTCCTGCCATCAGCAGAGATATTTTGCTTTCTTGTGCCACTTCATCCCTTTAGCATCTGGCATTCTAACAAAAAAGTACTTAGAAGGAATTTTAATATTTTCATATTAAATGTCAGAATTAGAACCATTATGTTTACCAAATATTTAAAACATTCAACCCAGTGAGAAGTGAACTGATGTTGCATTTAGCATTCAGATTAGAACTTGACATTTCTCCGGGAAATTCTGTAATCATCATAGTGTTTCACAGTTTTCAGTTTATGAATACTAGTTAAGTCTTCACTAATACATTATCTTCTTCCCCCTTTATGCTTTCTATATTGCTTCTGAAGCAGACTTACCTCATGATTGAATAAATGTATAGTAACGTCCAAGGTGCTTGGATTGAACAAAAATAATCCCAGTATGGGGTTCAGTCAGACTTCTATAGAATAGGTGAATCTTATGCATTGGTGCCAGAGATTTCCAATAGACGACAGGAAGTTCAACAGATGAAAAGTGCACCTAAGTAAAAAGTGCTACTTTAATAAACTATAGTCTCATTGTCAAGCCTTGCACTGTCTCAGCAGATTATTACAGAATGTTCATTCAAGCAGGAATTAAGAGATGCGTCTGAATTGATAACAACAGCAAGTAATTAAGAAAGCTTGACTGCAGTCTGCTTGAGGATTCCAGTCTGAAGTGTGTTCCACCTGATGACAACTGGGAATGTCTTTCTCTCACCATTAGAACCATTGCACCTCTGACTAAACACATAGCTAATCACCACTGAAAACCTAGATGCAATTTCTGCAGTGCACAGACCAACTACATGTTGATTAACATTCAGAGAGATTGTGCAGGTGTCCTTTTAGGAACTGGCCTACAGTATGCTAAGAGGGATGGATGTGGGGACATTAGGATAACGTGCCCTCTGCCTGTTAAGACAGCCCCAGCAGAGCAGGTCAGCAGGCTGAAGAGCTGCGTGGGTCACCAGGGCTCAGAGACTTCACTCGGCCATCTGAAAGTGGAGGGACTTCAGCCCAAGCTGCCCTTTTCCATGCAGGCAAGGAGGCCAAGAGAAGGTGGATCGGCACGGTTCTGGTGCAGACAGGGGCTGCAGTGTGAGCAGGCCTACACAGACAAGGCTGTGCCCACACAGAGTGACAGCAGCTTTCGCTGTGAGCAGATTCCCAGGGGGCCTGAGCCATGGCAGTTCTTGATGGCAGCATGTTCCAATCAGCCCTGGAAGTCTTCTCTGGACGTCTGTCGCATTCTGGAATCCACACTGAGGACGCAGTCGCTGTGTCAGAGCAGCTGGCAGAGTCACGGGGAACCGTGACGTAGTTGGCCCAGGGAGCAACAACAAGGCCTGCACTGCTCAGCCAGCCCAGGCCAAAGGGGAGCACGAGAGAGAGCAGAGGAGAGAGGGGGGGAAAGAGGGCCAGGAAGGAAAGGCCTGTGCCTGAATGGACGTGTAGCAGCAGCTGCTGACAGCAAACTCGGTGATGGCAGGGGCACAGCAGAGCAGTGCAATGCTGGCAGCTTCCTGTGTCTTTCACACAGGCACTGCAGACATGGCCAGCACTGGGAGATCAGCAGAACTGCTGCACACCTCTGCCAGCCCAGGCCAGAGGAGTGCAGAACAGTGAGCTGCTGCTGAGGGGAGAGAGGATGGCCTGAGAGCTGACCTGAGAGGCAGGGCTGGCTGTGTTACAGCAGCCTCTGTGTCCTCCTCCTGTGTCTGTGAGGGCCAGAGGGCCAGAAGAGAACATGCCCAGACAACGAAGCCCTGCTGTCCTCTGCTGCTCAGCTGGAGAGATGTTCCGCCTTCCTGAAGGACGCTGATCCAAAGGGAAGGAATCAAAGGAAGTCCAGGCTGGCTGTCCTTGTGGGCATCAGCTGCTGGCAGCTGCCTCTGTGCTGCCATGGGCAGGGCACAGCACACACAGTGTTTGCAGTTCCCTGTGTGACACTGGCCCTGGTGACCTGACAGCCATAGGGAGACAAGAGAAAGAGCTGCCTCCCTCTGCCAGATGAGGCAAAGGTGAGAATCCCAGAATCACAGCATGGCCCGGGTTGGAAA